>NW_027361694.1:13730000-14437500 GCF_039654945.1 Dendrobates tinctorius
ACCATTTTGGAAACTGTATCCCCTCAGGGAACTGATCTAGATGTGTGGTGAGCTTATTGACCCCTCGGGTGTTTCACAGAAGTTTATAACATTGCGCCGTAAAAATAAAAAAAATCTAATTTTCCACACAAATATGTTCTTAGCACAAAATATTTCATTTTCATAAGGGTAACAGGAGAAATTGCAGCATACAATTTGTTGTGCAATGTCTCCTGAGTATGCCAATACCAAATATGTGGGAGAAAACTACTGTGTGGGCGCACGGCATGGCTCGGAAGGGAAAGAGTCATTTGACTTTTTGAAAATTTCCTGGAATCATTAGCAGACGTCATATCCCATTTGGAGAGCCCTTGATGTTCCTAAATAGTGGAAACCCCCACAAGTAACCCCATTTTGGAAAAACGACCCCTCGGGGAATGTATTTTGATGTGTGGTGTGCACCTTGAACCCCCAGGTGCTTAACAGAAGTTTATAACATTGACCCGTGAAAATAAAAAAAATCACATTTTCCTCACAAAAATGTTATTTTGGCCCCAAATTTTGCATTTACATAAGGGTAACAGGAGAAATTGCACCTTACTCTTGGTTGTGCAATTTCTCCTGAGTACACCGATACCCCATATGTGGTGGGATACTACTTTTGAGGCACAGTGCAAAGCTCATAAGGGAAAAGGCACCATATTCAGATTTTGCTGGAATGGTTTGAGGGTGCCATGTCACATTGGCAGAGCCCCTGAGGTGCCAGAACAACAGAAACCCCCTATATATGTGAACTCATTTTACAATGTACATTCCCCAATGAATTCATCTAGTTGTGCAGTGATCATATTGACGCCACATGTGCCTCACAGAATTTTATACCACTGAGCAGTAAAGAAAAAATAAATTACATTTTTACCACTAAAATGTTGTTTTAGCCCCAAATTTTAAATTTTTCTAAAGGCTAATGGGATTTTTTTACAACAAAATGAGGTCCATTTTTTTCTGAATGCACCAATACCCTACATGTAATTGGAAAATATTTTTCAGGCACAGTGCAAAGCTCTTAAGGCAAGGAGCGCCAGATTTTACTGTTAAGGTTTGCAGGTACCATGACCCACTGGGAGAGCCCATGAGGTCCCAGAACAGCAGAACTCCCCATAAGTGACCCAATTTTACAAAGGACACGTATCATTGAATTCATTTATGGGTGCAGTGATCATAGTGACACCACGGGTGTGTCACAGAATTTTACACCATTGGGCAGTGAAGAAAAAATAGCTACATTTTTTACCACCAAAATTTTGTTTTTGCCCTAGATTTTACATTTTCACACAAGAAGTGGGTAAAATTGGCACTAAAATTTGCCCCACAATTTCTACTGAACATGGCAATATCCCATATGTGGCTGTACAGTACTACTTAGCCATACGGAGAGACTCGGGAGGAATGGAGCGCTGTTTGCCTCCTGGAGTGTAGATTTTCCTAGAACAGTTTGCCGACTCCATATACAGAGCCCCTAATTGCTAGAAGAACAGAATGCCCTCTCAAGTGACCCCATTTTGGGAACTATACCCCTTGGGGAATTTATCTACAGATGTGATGATTTTGACTCTATAGGTATTTTCCAGAAACAAGCAGCAATGAATATTGCCTAGCAAAAATTGCAAACTGCTGTTGTAGTGACCAGTACGCTGTAGTGACCAGTACTTTGCAGTCACCAGTACATTATGCCTATCCCGTGCTTCTGGAGGCATGCACCCATAAGTTAGGCAGGCTCTCATTGCTTCAAAAATGCCAAACGTGGATGTGATATGTGGTTTAGGTACACTGTGGGGCTTAGAAGGGAGGTGGGCATTTGGATTTGAGAGAGCAGAGTTTACTGAATTTCTGTTGGCGGATGAGGAGCCATTTCCATTTTCCAGAGCCTTTGTACTACCAGTAACATGGAAGTCCCCTATATTTCCGTTAACAGATGACAAACCTGAGTGCGGACTTGCTTTTTTTGTGAATTGAGTTGAAACTTTTATTGAGAACATTTTACATAACGTTTTGGATAACAATTATCCAGTGCTCTAAGCTGACCACTTACTTTGGGGTTTCCATCTATATCTCTGAGTGATGTGATTCAGAAGAAACCCCTGAGGGATCCATTCACTAAAATGAGGCAGCAGAGTTACTCTGGACTCTGTCTGGCCTCTGTTCAGCGTTGTCATTCTTTTCAGAAGTGCACAAAACTGTGGCTGACGGCATTTTTATGCAATCCTAAAAAGATGGACACCGCCGGATCACAGCTCAGACGGCATCCACAGTGCCTCCATCTGCCTCATTATAGGGAAACTTCTGCTAGAGGTTCCATCGGAATCACGTATTTCAGAGATTTGCACAGAAACCCCGATGCAAATGCTCAGTCCAGAAGAAAGGATAAATGTGCGCAGAGCCTTACTGCGATCTTTGTTAGACATAATGAAAAAATCAACAGCAAGTGAAGAATTGATTTTATTTATTTTTTACACCATTCCTCATATGGTATAAGTTATTAGGCGACTTTATTTTACGGGTTGGTGCGATTACAGTGATAACAGACTTATATCGAGTTTTTTTATGTTTGGCTCCTGTCACACACTAAAAGCACAATATATAGAAGGGTGCACTACTGTCAAACCACAATATCTAGTGGAGTGCAATAGCTAGCCTGTAAACAACAAGACCAAGAAAGGGGGGAGAGAGAGACTAGGTTAATGATAGTATGCACAGCCATATATATATATATATATATATATATATATATATACATATATATATGTATATATAAAAAAATAGAAAAACATTTATTTTATAATGGACACAAATGAGATTAAAAACATTTAAAATACATACATGAACCAATTTCCCAACACCTCCAAGAAAACCCCATGGACTTTAAATGCCCCCCATAATGGGCAATGAAAAGCCCTCTGTCCAACAGTGAAGAAAGTGCATAATACCGCAATACCTGGCAACGTATTGCTGTATTATGCACTTTCTTCACTGTTGGACAGAGGGCTTTTCATTGCCCATTATGGGTGGCATTTAAAGTCCATGGGGTTTTCTTGGAGGTGTTGGGATATTGGTTCATGTATGTATTTTAAATGTTTTAATCTCATTTGTGTCCATTATGAAATAAAGGTTTTTCTATTTTTTATATATATGGATGTGCATACTATCATTAGCCTAGTCTTTCTCTCCCCCCCTTTCTTGGTCACACACTAAAAGACGATTTTTATTGCAAAAAATAGTTTTTGCATCACCATATTTTAAGAGCTATAATTTTTCCATGTTTTGGCCCACAGAGTCATGTGAGGTCTTTTTTTTTGCAGGACGAGTTCACATTTTTATTGGTACTATTTTCGGGCACATGATATTTTTTGATTGCTTTCTCTTCTGTTTTTTGGGAGGTAGCATGAACAAAAACCAGCTATACAGGATTTTTTTTGGGGGGGTTTATGCCATTCCGTGTGTGGTAAAATTGATAAGGCAATTTTATTCTTCGGATCAATACGATTACAGCAGTACCCCATTCATATAATTTTATTATGTTTTGGCCCCTTTACACAATAAAAACTATTTTACAGACAAAATAATTATTTTTGCATCGCTTTATTCTGAGAGCTATAACTTTTTTATTTTTTTGTTGATGCACAAGATGACGTTTTCAGTGGTGCCATGTTGATTTATATCCGTATTTTGGATCGAGTTTTACTGCAATTTTTGTCCGGCAGTATGATGATAAGGCATTATTTTTTGCCTTGCTTTGTATTTATTTTTATATGGTGTTCACTAAAGGGGTTAGCTAGTGGGACAGTTTAATAGGTTGGGTCATCGCGGACGCGGCGATACCAATTATCTGTACTTTTATTGTTCATATATGTTTATTCAATTCAAATCTTTAGATATAGATACAATATCTTCTGATTTTTTTATTATTTTTGAATTTTTTAAAAATTTTTACATTTATTGAAATTTTTTTTTACTTAGTCCCAGTATGGAAGTATGACTTTTTGCAGGCTGATCGCTTCTATCCTGATCATGCAATAGAGGTTAAAAGACTGGGGAAACATTTCTTCTTGTTGAGAGTGACAAGCTAGGCCTGGCATGTCAGAGTTAAGAGGCTTATACGCCATGCATACTCCTCTGGGAAATTAAATATGGAGATTGCCTCTTTAAAGAGGAAGAGGACTTGAACACTAGTGCCACCTATTTGGAAGTAGCAATCCTAAAAGTCAATTTCAACAAACCTTGTAAGGATATTCCAAAATGTGGTATACTCTGGAATAAGATATCGGATCGCAGACTTACACTACTGTTCAAAAGTTTGGGGTCACCCAGACAATTTTGTGTTTTCCATGAAACCTCGTACTTTTATTAATCAAATGAGTTGCCAAATGAATTTAAAATCTAGTCCAGACATTGACAAGGTTCGCGAAAAAGATTTTTATTTGAAATAATAATTTTCTCCTTCAAACTTTGCTTTTGTCAAAGAATGCTCCCTTAGCAGCAATTACACCAGAACTTTGGCATTCTAGCAGTTAATTTGCTGAGGTAATCTGGAGAAATTTCACCCCATGCTTCCAGAAGACCCTCCCACAAGTTGGTTTGGCTTGATGGGCACTTTTTGCATACCATATGGTCAAGCTGCTCCCACAACAGCTCAATGGAGTTGAGATCTGGTGACTGCGCTGGCCACTCCATTACAGATAGAATACCAGCTGCCTGCTTCTTCCCTAAATAGTTCTTGAATAAATTGGAGGTGTGCTTTGGGTCATTGACCTGTTGTAGGATGAAATTGGATCCAGTCAAGCGCTGTCCACAGGGTATGCATTGGCATTACAAAATGGAGTGATAGCCTTCCTTATTCAAAATCCCTTTTATCTTGTACAAATCTCCCACTTTACCAGCACTAAAGCAACCCCAGACCATCACATTACCTCCACCATGCTTGACAGATGGTGTCCGGTACTCATCCAGTATCTTTTCAGTTCTTCTGCATCTCACAAATGTTCTTCTGTGTGATCCAAACACCTCAAACTTGGATTCGACTGTCCATAACACTTTTTACCAATCTTCGTCTGTCCAATGTCTGTGTTCTTTTGCCCATATTAATCTTTTCCTTTTATTAGCCAGTCTCAGATATGGCTTTTTCTTTGCCACTCTGCCCTGAAGTCCAGCATCCCAGAGTCGCCTCTTCACTGTAGACATTGACACTGGCGTTTTGTGTGTACTATTTAATGAAGCTGCCAGTTGAGGACCTGTGAGGCATCGATTTCTCAGTCTACAGACTCTAATGTACTTATCTTGTTGCTCAGTTGTGCAGTGGGGCCTCCCACTTCTCTTTCTACTCTGGTTAGAGCCTGTTTGTGCTCTCCTCTGAAGGGAGTAGTACACACCATTGTTGAAAATCTTCAGTTTCTTGGCAATTTCTCGCATGGAATAGCCTTCATTTCTAATAACAAGAATAGACTGTCGAGTTTCACATGAAAGTTCTTTTTTCTGGCCATTTTGAAAGTTTAATGGAACCAACAAATGTAATGCTCCAGATTCTCAACTAGCTCAAAGGAAGGTCAGGTTTATAGCTTCTCTAATCAGCCACACTGTTTTCAGCTGTGCTAACATACTTGCACAAGGGTTTAAAAAAAATAAAAAATATTGTTATTATTCTCACCTTCCGACATCCCGCGCAGTCTTCCCGCCTCTCTCCACGCTCCCGGTCCCAGTAATCCTTTGCAAGAATGACCGCGAGACTTCTCGATCCCGCGAGAATGGACGTCATCGCGGTCATTCTCGCAAAGGATTACTGGGACCGGAGCAAGCAGAGAGAGGCGGGAATGCTGCTCGGGATGTCGGAAGGTGAGAATAACAATATTTTTTATTTTAATTCTATTTTTGACATGACTATGGCATCAGTGCTAATGAACACAGCGCTGCCACGCGCTCGGCGTCGCTGTGCTGATCGCTGGTGAAGCTGTCTGTTTGACAGCTCACCAGCGATCACATAGCGACTTACCAGCGATCCTGACACGTTGATATCGTTGTCGGGATCGCTGGTAAGTCGCTATGTGTGACTCCAGCTTAAGGTAAGTGCACTATTGAAGATGTAGGCATTGTCCTAAATGTGACAGGTTTTCCATTATTATATCTTTTGACTACCTTCCATTGTTCTTGAAAAGTCATCAGAAACTCTTACAATACAATTAGAGTAATAGATACATACTGTAATTCTTCTGTCCAGTAGTCAGATGTCTTACCATACTGTACTTTTGCTTACAAAATCAACATGATAAAGCAACCACAACTGTAAATGTCATTTAGCAGCCAGTGAGGTGAATCATTGGAAATACATCTGTTGAGATCAGATAGCGCTAACAAACTAATCCTTTTAGCGCTGATACAGGGGTTTTACAGAAAATCAGAGGTCAGAAAATAGTATTCAAGGGTTTTTGAGCTCTGTAGCATCTCTTGAAATGTCAGCAACAGCAGGGGAGCTGAAAACAGTATGCGTACTGTGTGTGTGTGTAAATATATATATATATATATATATATATATAGTAACGTTCCACACTGTCTGTGGATGGGGATTACTCACTTTGCAGGTCTTGGAGGTAAACTCTGGCACGCTCAGGGTTAAAACGAGTCCATTCGGTTTATTATTCACTAGTATGCAGCAGCCATTACACTGTCTGTTACACATTCAGCTTTACCAAAATGAACACAGTCTCTCACTGACCCCGGTCAGCATAACACGGACTCCGTTACGTTACCTGTTGGTGTCGGTCACACAGGTTCTCGGAACCCTCTTATCCACAGAGGTATCCCATAAACATCAATACACAGTCTCTTCCTCACAAATACTTCTCACTGACCCCGGTCAGCATAACTCATGGTTGTCAAGAACTTTACCTGTTTGATTGGCCACACAGGTTCTCGGATCCCTCTTATCCTCAGAGGTATCCCATAAGCATCAATTCAAACACTGTCTCTTTCTGACCCCGGTCAGCATAACACAGACTCCGTTCCGTTACCAGTTGGCCACGCAGGTCCTCGGATCCCTCTTATCTGCAGAGGTATCCCATAAATATTTCTCACTGACCCCGGTCAGCATAACGCACGGTTTTCAAGACCGTCTACTTCTTTGGCTCAGACTCACCAGCACTGCTTCTCCAGGCTATGCGACGTCCACCTTGGGAACATGGGAGATCTGTCCAGGCTGACAGACACCCAACACACTCTCTCACATGTGCAACACACCTTCCTTAGATAGCTGTTACCACTCCCAGTTACCTATCACATGGCTAGTCACATGATCATGACCTCATCACAGGTCCTCAAAATTCACACCCACACACATACCTTCAGGCAAAACAGGGTATAGTGAGCCCCGTCACCACGGAGCAAGGTAAATGGGTAGCACGACCCTCCCAACTCTCAGAGCTACCTGTAGCCCAGACCCAAATGTGAACAAAAACTACTTAGAACTTACATACACTTAAGAAAAAACACTCCGTGCTACATCACAGGGAGCTGCCATCCCTGTGATACATACCTCCCATTAACTATACGGCCATTAGTATCGCTACTATATATATATGTATATGTATATACATATGTATGTATATAAGATTTAAGTTAGTATTGGGACACAACATACAGATAATGTACAATCAGGAGTGTTTCTATTGTTTAAGTTAGTTTTTTTATGGTAAATGTATTTTATAAACTTTTTTTTAAATGTTTACTATGAAATCTTGCAATTTTCACATTGGCCACATGGTCTAATTTTACATTCACACTTACTGTTACTTATGGAAATCTTTTACATTGTTTCATTTTTATCATAGACAGGATTACAATGACAGCTAACATCGCTATATACAATGGATAAGGAGGAACGTTCCAGCTTATCTCCTCCACCTCCATTTATAGTGGCCTTTTCCCAGGTTAGAGTATGTTCAGAAAAATAGTTTCTGAACCAGTCTACTGTTGCTTATATCAAATGTGAAAATGGCACAATTTGTAATTTTTATTATAGTAATAGAAAAAAATAAAAAAATTAAACAATAAGTTCTTTTTTCATAATACAGTCATATGTTAAAGTTTGGGCACCCCTATTAATGTTAACCTTTTTTCTTTATAACAATTTTGGTTTTTGCAACAGCTATTTCAGTTTCATATATCTAATAACTGATGGACTCAGTTATATTTCTGGATTCAAATGAGGTTTATTGTACTAACAGAAAATGTGCAATCTGCATTTAAACAAAATTTGACCGGTGCAAAAGTATGGGTACCTCAGCATAAAAGTGACATTAATATTTCGCAGATCCTCCTTTTGCAAAAATAACAGCCTCTAGTTGCTTCCTGTAGCTATTAATGAGTTCCTGGATCCTGGATGAAGGTATTTGTGACCATTCCTGTTTACAAAACAATTCCAGTTCAGTTAAGTTTGATGGTCGCCGAGCATGGACAGCCCGCTTCAAATTATCCCACAGATGTTCAATGATATTTAGGTCTGGGGACTGGGATAGCCATTCCAGAACATTGTAATTGTTCCTCTGCATGAATGCCTGAGTTCATTTGGAGTGGTGTTCTGGATCATTGTCTTGCTGAAATATCCATCCCCTGCGTAACTTCAACTTCGTCACTGATTCTTGCACATTATTGTCAAGAATCTGCTGATACTGAGTTGAATCCATGCGACCCTCAACTTTAACAAGATTCCCGGTGCCAGCATTGGCCACACAGCCCCAAAGCATGATGGAACCTCCACCAAATTTTACTGTGGGTAGCAAGTGTTTTTCTTGGAATGCTGTGCTTTTTAGCCTCCATGCATAACGCCTTTTTGTATGACCAAACAACTCAATCTTTGTTTCATCAGTCCACAGGACCTTCTTCCAAAATGTAACTGGCTTGTCCAAATGTGCTTTTGCATACCTCAGGCGATTCTGTTTGTGGCGTGCTTGCAGAAACGGCTTCTTTCGCATCACTCTCCCATACAGCTTCTCCTTGTGCAAAGTGCGCTGTATTGTTGACCGATGCACAGTGACACCATCTGCAGCAAGATGATGCTGCAGGTCTTTGGAGGTGGTCTGTGGATTGTCCTTGACTGTTCTCACCATTCTTCTTCTCTGCCTTTCTGATATTTTTCTTGGCCTGCCACTTCTGGGCTTAACAAGAACTGTACCTGTGTTCTTCCATTTCCTTACTATGTTCCTCACAGTGGAAACTGACAGGTTAAATCTCTGAGACAACTTTTTGTATCCTTCCCCTGAAAAGCTATGTTGAATAATCTTTGTTTTCAGATCATTTGAGAGTTGTTTTGAGGAGCCCATGATGCCACTCTTCATAGGAGAATCAAATAGGAGAACTACTTGCAAGTGGCCACCTTAAATACCTTTTCTCATGATTTGATACACCTGGCTATGAAGTTCAAAGCTCAATGAGGTTACAAAACCAATTTAGTGCTTCAGGAAGTCAGTAAAAAGTAGTTAGGAGTGTTCAAATCAAGAAAATGATAAGGGTGCCCATACTTTTGCACCGGTCAAATTTTGTTTAAATGCAGATTGCACATTTTCTGTTAGTACAATAAACCTCATTTGAATCCAGAAATATACAGTAACTGAGTCCATCAGTTATTAGATATATGAAACTGAAGTAGCTGTTGCAAAAACCAAAATTGTTATAAATAAAAAAGGTTAACATTAATAGGGGTGCCCAAACTTTAACATATGACTGTATATTCCCTTTAACAAACCTTGGTATAATGCCAGCGCAATGAATATTGAGTGCTAATTTCCCGGTAGGTTTGTTCATCACCTATTTATATATGCAGAGATGTGTTGAGTGCATGATAATTCGTTGTGTTCTATGTATTTTTTAGAAACTCATATTGTATATGTGATGAGAATTTACACCATCTGCTTCTTTTAATATATAGCAGTAAAATGATACACTAAGCCAGTTTCCTAATATCATAGATTTCTCTGGGCAATCCTCAGTGACACAATGATATAAACTTAAAGAGAACCTTTCCCCAATTTGTTTACACTAAACTGGACACTTGATGCAATAGTGGCTGTAGGGGAGAATAAAACATTTTTTTTTTTTGCCTCTCAGTTGAGAAATTCAGCAATTAAAACTGTTCAGTACATAATGAGCTAACTTTTTTAAGTCCAAGTTAGTGTTATTGGATAGTTTTCACTGGGGGAGTGCACGTATTCTACCTATGTGAGCTGCCCAATTATAAGCAGGCAGCAATATACTGGAGAAAGAACATGCATCACTATAGCTGGAGTCAACACATAGCAACTTACCAGTCATCCCGACAACGATATCAACATGTCAGGATCGCTGGTAAGTCGCTATGTGATCACTGGTAAGCTGTCAAACACACAACTTCACCAGCGATTAGCACAGCGACGCCACGCGCGCGGCATCGCTGTGTTCGTTAGCGCTGATGCCATATTCATGTCAAAAATAGAATTAAAATAAAAAATATTGTTATTCTCACCTTCCAACGTCCCGCGCAGTATTCTCCGCCTCTCTCCACGCTCCGGTCCCAGTAATCCTTTGCGAGAATAACCGCGATGACATCCATTCTCGTGGGATCGCGAAGTCTCGCGATCATTCTTGCAAAGGATTACTGGGACCGGGAGCGTGGAGAGAGGCGGGAAGACTGCGCGGGACGTCGGAAGGTGAGAATAACAATATTTTTTATTTTTTTTATTATTTTTTACATCCTAGTACAGCTGATCGCTGGTCTCCCGCCTGTCACACGCAGCGATGCGTGCTGGCCAGCGGGAGATCAGCGACGAAAAAAATGTCCAGAGATTTCTTGCAGCAATCAGCGATACCGGCAGGGGGGCCGGTCGCTGATCACTGTCACACACAGCGATCTTGCTGGTGAGATCGCTGTTGTGTCACAAAAGCTGTGACTCAGCAGCGATCTTGCTAGCGAGATTGCTATGTGTGACGGAGCCTTATGACTTAGCTTTATCAAATTGTGGATGCAATCATACAGCTCTGATATCATGGTTCCTGCATGATTAGATAGTGTTGGAAGACTAGAGCACAGATAACTGTTTAGCTTTGTTACATTGCAAATAGGGATGAATGGATCCGTGGAAGTTCAGGTTCTGGTTCCCAACCCAAACTTTAGTCCAAAGCTTGGTTCAGGTACCAGAATTGTATCCAAACTTGAACCAGAACCCAGACCCCATTGAATACAACGAAGACCCGAACTTTGAATATGGAAAAAACTCTCTCACTCTCCAACAGACTTCTCCTGAAAGTCTGATCATTGTAACGGACTTCCAGGAGAAATCTGTGTTTGACATTTAGCACCTGTGATAAAACACTCCGGGATCGCCTTTGCTGGGGTCAAAGGTCACGTGCGTTCAGCATGAAACTCAGGCGCAGAGCTGGGATTCGTGTATAACTGACCCTGGGTCAGGTTTATTAACGGTGAAAGCAATGCAAAAGGAAATAAAACATAAAACAAATCCTTGCCTGTCCGGCACTAACTAAACAATGGACAACCTAACTACCAACTGGTGGGCTTCTCCCGTCCAGCCAAACCACAGTTGCAGTGGGCACTGCTTCCACTCACGTGTGTCTCTCACACAGACAGGCTCTCTGTGTTCCCAGGCTGAGACACTCACACAACCACCTGGCATCCTTTTATATCCACCTCCCATTATCCATTAGTAAGCAGGTGCGATACTGACCAGACTAGGCCACATAGGAAAGGAATCTGGGCGAGATATACCTGCCCTCATCCACTATTCCCACATGATTCTCACATATCCCCCCCTCTGCTCAGACCACTCCGGTCGAGCAATGACACCCGCCAAACAGTGCACTCGGGACAGGGCATCTGCGTTTCCCATCTGTACTCCTGGGCGGTGCTCCACCGTAAAAGTGTAGGCCTGCAGGGCAAGGAACCACCGGGTCACCCGGCTACTCCGTTCCTTGTTTAAGTGCATCCACTTGAGAGGGGCATGGTCAGTGATCAGCCTGAACTTTCGGCCCACCAGGTAATATTTGAGGGCCTCTAGAGCCCACTTAATGGCGAGGCACTCTTTTTCTACGACTGCATACTTTTGCTCGTGTTTATTCAGCTTCCTGCTGAGATAGAGGACTGGGTGTTCCACTCCGTCCCTCACTTGTGAGAGTACGGCCCCGATACTGGTATCAGAGGCATCCGTTTGTACCACAAACTCGCTGCGGAAGTCCGGAGTCACCAGTACGTGCTGAGAGCAAAGTGCCCGTTTTAGGCTATGGAAGGCTTCTTCAGCCGCTAAACTCCATTTAATCATGACGGAGTCTTTCCCTTTTGTAAGATCCGTCAGGGGGGTAGCGATGGCTGCAAAATTGGGTATGAAGCGGCGATAATAGCCGGCGATCCCCAGGAAGGCTTGCACCTGCTTCTTGTTGACAGGTTGTGGCCAGTCCTGAACCGCCTGAATCTTATCAACCTGGGGTTTAACAACACCCCTCCCAATTACATACCCCAAATACCGGGCTTCTTCTAGCCCGATGTGACATTTCTTGGGGTTCGCGGTTAGACCTGCCTCCCACAGGTCGTCAATCACAGCTTGTACTTTCTGGAGATGAGTCTCCCAGTCCAAGCTGTAAATGACAATGTCATCCAAATAGGCCGAAGCGTACCGCCTATGTGGCCTCAAGACTCGATCCATCAGTCTCTGGAAGGTCGCCGGTGCTCCGTGCAGTCCAAACGGCATATACACATACTGAAATAAACCTTCCGGCGTAGCAAATGCCGTCTTTTCTCTGGCAGCCTCCGCCAGAGGGATCTGCCAATACCCCTTTGTTAGGTCTAGGGTCGTAATATACCGGGCTTTTCCTAACCGATCTATCAACTCGTCGACCCGGGGCATGGGGTAGGCATCAAATTTTGAGACGGCATTCAGTTTCCTGAAGTCATTGCAGAACCGGATGGTGCCGTCCGGTTTAGGAATTAGCACAATCGGGCTGGACCAAGTACTGTGCGATTCCTCAATGACACCTAACTCTAACATTGCCTTCACTTCTCGGGAAACGGCTTCACGGCGCGCTTCCGGGATTCGGTAGGGCTTTACGTGAACTGTGACACCAGGTTCCGTTACGATGTCATGTTTTATTAGCGTAGTCTGCCCGGGTTTTTCTGAGAAAAACTTTTGGTTGTGAAGTAGAAACTGCCTGACCTCAGTCTTTTGCCGCTCCGAGAGAGTCTATGCAACCCGTACCTCCGGTACGGGATGCGAGCAGACAGGACGGGCCAGCTCCGCTGACAAGACAGACCGATCCTTCTAGGGCTTTATCAGATTTACATGATAAATCTGTTCAGGTTTCCGTTTACCTGCCTGGTATACTTTGTAGTTTACTTCACCAACTCTTTCCTTGATCTCAAAGGGGCCCTGCTACTTTGCCAGGAACTTACTGTCCACCGTGGGGACCAGGATCAACACCCTATCTCCGGGTGCAAACGTACGGATCTTGGCGCCCCTATCATAGATTCTTTTTTGGGCTTCTTGAGCCTGTATCATGTGTTCTTTGATGATAGGCATAACAGCCGCAATACGGTCCTGCATTTGTGTGACGTGATCTATCACTGTTTTAAACGGAGTGACCTGACCCTCCCAGGTTTCTTTTGCAACGTCTAACAGTCCGAGAGGACGTAGGGCGTACAATAACTCGAAAGGCGAGAATCCCGTGGAAGACTGGGGTACTTCCCTGATAGCAAAAAGCAAATACGGAAGTAAATAGTCCCAGTTCTTCCCATCCTTGTCTATCACCTTTCTCAGCATCTGCTTCAGAGTTTTATTGAACCGTTCGACCAACCCGTCTGTTTGAGGGTGATACACGGATGTGCGTAACGGTTCGATTTGTAACAACCGGCAGAGCTCCTTCATTACCCTGGACATAAAGGGGGTCCCCTGGTCGGTGAATATCTGTTTCGGTATACCGACCCGACTAAACACATGCACCAGTTCCTTGGCAATCGTCTTGGTGGCCGTGTTACGCAAAGGGATGGCCTCTGGGTAACGAGTGGCATAATCCAAGATGACCAGGATATGTTGGTGTCCACGTGCAGACCGTGGAAGGGGCCCAACTAAATCCATCCCAATCCTCTCAAACGGGACTTCAATAATAGGTAGGGGTACCAAAGGGCTACAGAACCGGGGCTTAGGTGCAGAGGCTTGGCAGTCAGGACAAGACTCACAATATACACGAATATCGTGATGCATGCCTGGCCAAACAAAACAGTGTAATATCCTTTCGGTGGTTTTCTGGACTCCCAGGTGACCTCCCATCACATGTCCGTGGGCCAGGTCCAGCACCTGCCGCCGGTAGGGTTTTGGCACGACTAATAGTTGCACCGTATCTTCCCCCTTTTTCTCTACCTGATGGAGTAAATCATTCTCCAGAACCATGTAAGGATATGCCAGCCTAGAGCCAGGTTCTACTGGTACCCCATTTATCACTTTTACATTTGTCCTAGCCTGAGAAAGGGTAGGATCATTTATTTGCTCGCTTTGGAAGTCATCTTTCTGAACTTCTAAATCCGGCAAGCGGGGAGGTGGATGGCTGTCAGCCTCCTCCTCTTCCCCGGTCTCCTCCGTATCACCCGCCATGACTAAAAACGGGAACTGCAGGTCATTTCCCGCAGACTCTTCCCCAGAGTCTTCCGGGGAGACCTCTTCCAGGGGTTCGGGACCCCCATGCGCCCTGGGAGAAGAACCATGTACACTATTACCCGAGGGCATCAACTGATTCTCCCACAATTGCCAGGAGTGGGGAAAATCCCGGCCCAGGATAACATCATGCAATAATGCCGGGACGAGTCCCACTTTATGTTGCACAGACCCATAGGAAGTAGTAATGCATATGACCGTGGTGAGGTACGAACAGGTGTCTCCATGCACACACGTTACAGAAAATTTGTCTGATGGTCCAGTCGGGGCTGACACCAGACTGGCCTTCACCAGAGTCACCACACTTCCCGAGTCTAACAATGCCACCACATTTTTGCCATCAACAGTTAAATCACACAAGTGTTTTTCCACATCCTTTTGACCGGCATTCACACTCACCACCCGTGCAACCATAGACATGCGGTTTTTAGAGTCTGTGACGTCGCACTGCATGGGTTCAGTAGTGACCGGACAGTTCGCAGCAATATGTCCCATCTCTTGGCAGCAGAAACACCTAACGGGCCCCTTGCTTAGACCATAGTTCGTTACTCTCGGCCTCGCAGTGCAGGCAGTCCCGTTTTCCTCCCCCACTGTCTTAGGGATTTTTCCATCTCCCCATCTCCCTGGAACAGTCTTACCGGTTCCACGTGGAGATGATGAAGAACGAGGTGGGGTAGCATCGTCTCGGAGTCCTTCCGCCACGGAGTAACGTTCAACCAGATCCACCAGTTGATCTGCCGTCGTAGGATTTCCATGGCTTACCCACTTCCTCAGGGCTGGCGGTAGAGCTCTCAGGTACTTGTCCATGACGACTCTCTGGATTATCTCTGGCGCTGTCAACACCTCGGGTTGTAGCCACTTCTTCGTCACGTGGATCAGGTCGAACATCTGGGACCGCGGTGGTTTATCCGGCTGATAAGTCCATTGATGCACTCTGTGCACGGACAGCGGTCGTCACTCCCAGCCAGGCCAAGATCTCGGCTTTCAATTTGTCAAAGTCCTGCGCGGCTTCAGGCTCTAAGTCATAATAAGCCTTTTGGGCCTCACCGGAAAGAAATGGGGCAATCAGGCCGGCCCATCGTGCCTTCGGCCATTTTTCTCGCACCGCCGTCCGTTCAAACGTGGTCAGGTATGCCTCGACGTCATCTTCGGTCGTCATTTTCTGCCAGTACCGACTCACGTGAATCACTCTCGACTCGGCTTCCAGGTTAAGCTCAGGCAAGCTTGCCAAGCGCTGCGCCACCTGCTGGAGAAGCGAACGATCGGTAACTGTCATGTCCACCAACTCCTTCAGCTGGGCCATCATCACCCGATTAGCTTCTTGCTGGACGGCGGTGGACTGTACCAGCGCTTTCACCACATCCTCCATGCTCATGCTTGCAACGTGATGCCCGTGTTCTCCACCACAATGTGATAAAACACTCCGGGATCGCCTTTGCTGGGGTCAAAGGTCACGTGCGTTCAGCATGAAACTCAGGCGCAGAGCTGGGATTCGTGTATAACTGACCCTGGGTCAGGTTTATTAACGGTGAAAGCAATGCAAAAGGAAATAAAACATAAAACAAATCCTTGCCTGTCCGGCACTAACTAAACAATGGACAACCTAACTACCAACTGGTGGGCTTCTCCCGTCCAGCCAAACCACAGTTGCAGTGGGCACTGCTTCCACTCACGTGTGTCTCTCACACAGACAGGCTCTCTGTGTTCCCAGGCTGAGACACTCACACAACCACCTGGCATCCTTTTATATCCACCTCCCATTATCCATTAGTAAGCAGGTGCGATACTGACCAGACTAGGCCACATAGGAAAGGAATCTGGGCGAGATATACCTGCCCTCATCCACTATTCCCACATGATTCTCACACACCGGACAGTAACTGTCCAATTCGAACCTCCGAACGTTTAACTTCAGGTTCTCTCATCTTTATTTATAAACCCTTCTATCGACTATGCTCTCATAACACTGTCACCTCCGCTGTACTACCTTGCTATTGTGGGGGCGTGTTATTTTTCTGCTATGTTTCTGCTTTCTTATGATTTGTCAGCATCATACAAGGGGAAAAAGTACATGCCTTCAGTGAATACTATCTAATCATACACATTTGGACTTAACAAACGTTAATTCATTAGGTGTCAATACTTTGAATGCTAATATCTCTTCAATGAAAATGTAAAAATTTAAAAAAGAAAAAAATGTTTTGTTCTGCCCTGCAGCCACTTTTCAGTTCAATATGATAACGTTAATATTATTTATTATTATAGCGCCATTTATTCCATGGTATTACATGTGAAAAAGGGTACACAAAATAAAAAACAAGAACAATAATCTTAAACAATAGAAGTCACCGATTGATACAGGAGGAGAGTGGTCCCTGCCCTGAGGGCTCTCAATCTACAAAGGATGGGAAAGTTGATACAAAGTTGGTGAAAGGTCCTCTTTAATAAGAAATATCATGTATACTGATATTGGTTATATTTTTGTTAGGTGTCGGATTCCTGCAGCGGCACAACAGGAATCCAGAGCTTCACATGCTGCTCTGCAGCAAGCCATTCCTGAGGCTAAGTCCCTCTGCCGCTCCACTTAGCATGCTCACGAGACGATCTCCCATTGGAGGTCAAGAGTCACGCGCTCAGATCCTTCTACAGATCTGATTGGTCCATCTCAGAGATCTGGAAGGTCCCGGCAGCACATGGCTATAAAAGGCCCGCATGGCCATAGACTCTTCTTGCTAGATGTGTGAATGGTGATGGATGTATGACTCTGTTGACTGACTTATTAAGATTCCCCTCCCTCTGATATTACGCATGTGGATAGGGAACTAGGGAAAGAGTCAGCGCCAGTCAGTGGCCAGCCATAGGCCACAGTGCACACCGCACCTCTACACTAGCATCCGATGGTGTCACGTCTCACACGGCACTATCACTTAGCGGCTGTGTCTGCCGCCACGCTGCAGCCAGCAGCACTTACCGGCATCCGCAGTAGCGACGCCGCACACACGGTAGGTCTAGACGGACACCGACCCCAGTCTTTGGCCCGTGTTCTGTGACCGGATACCGAGCGTGCAATTTTGCTGAGACCTGTGAGTCTAACAGGCTCGGCGTTTATGTTACAGCGCCTCTGTAAGCTAACAGAGTCCGCTCTGTGCACATCGGGTGACGTTGAACCCGTGCACGTTATATCGCCATATAGCGCGTCTGCCATTAATTAGCAGCAGTGTTTTGACCTTCTGCACGGTGGACCCCGAGCAGCGAACGCACTTTACTATTTATTTATTTAGTGCGTTCCGCCGTTCCTAACACATTTTAACTCTTTCATTTTGGTCTGGTTAACAACAGAAGAAATTATCATAAAAATCATATAAAACTATTTAAAATGATCTGGTGTAGAAATTACTGTCAAACGCTCTGAAAATCTCAAACCAGTTATTTGGAGTTATGATGTTAAGGTGTAGATTGGTTATAATAAAGTAAATTTGTCATTACACTATTATCAGACCAAGCATCACAAAATAATATTGTGCCATTTGGCTAATGAATGCTTATGAAGAATAGAGCAAGCTCACAGTCAACTATGTAGAGGTTTTCATGTCCGAGCAGCTGTGCAATTTCAAGCGTCATTTGGACTCTAGAGCACTGGAAACATGTTCTTAATAGTAATGAATTAGTTTTCACTTTCTGGCAGTCTAGACTCCACTGAGACGTACCTAAACCCCATTGAAAACCTTATAGATGAAGTGGAAAGTCAATTGGGATCCAAATGTTTTCATCCAAAATAAGTGCCTGACCCCACTAATGCTCTTTTGGCTGAATGAGAACAAATTCCCACAGACCCACTCCAAAATCTTTCCAAAGAATTCTATAATGATTTTATTGAGTATAGCATAGCCTTTCATAAATTATGTACTGTAGAGCATATTATTGTATTATGCAGGAACTACTACTTGTTCTGATCAAAGCACAAACACAATGAAAATGGAAGGTCAACATAAACACACTGGTGTCCCTTCTATGGAACTAGACTCATAGCTCAGGGCATACTGTGCTTTTAGCATCTTAAGAGTTTTATGCTATTAAATTGAAATTCTGGTGACATAAGATATCGCGATAATTTACAGCAAAAATTCTAAAATGTGAGACAGACTGAAATATAAAAAAAGATTGCCCAAGCAAATCTTTAAAAAATATGAAAAGTTTATAACATGCTGCTTAGTGATAAGTAAGCTGATCAGTGTTCTTTATGCATCTAAACAATAGAGAGAATGACAGGAAACTATAAGTCTTGTCCTTTACCTAAAATAAAGTTTTGAGCTTTCTTTATATGCTTTTCCATGACCAGAATATTTGATAATTTGGCACAGATCAAATTCCACTGATTATGAATTGAACTAGAAATTGTAAACAATTTGTCTCACAAAAATTATTAAAAGAAAATTAATAGGTTTGACTCTTCTAACACCAATGCCATCAGCAGTTATTGGTAACGGATGCCTCGCCTGGGCATACAGGTGCGTACAAAGACATAAGACAGCCTCTGTGTAAAAACAATATTATTGGCACTATAACTAATCATAATGCAGAACTCCCACTATTTTGGAGGAGAAAGTGGGTCCTCCTACCTGTTGGGCCTCTGTGAAGCTGCACAAGTAGTACAGTGATTTGACAGATGCAGAGTAACATAATCATACTATGGGTATACACACTCAGTGGTTTGGCTAAAAAGGCTATAACTTTAACTTTTGCATCTGGATTCAAAAGTCTATGGGGCCCACAAATCCTTTGTCCCATTCATCTGCTTGTTAGTGTTTCTGTGTAACCCTCCTCATTCTGCAGTGCACCCAGCAGACTAGACAGGAAGAGTGTCCCTGCCTGGCAAGATAAAGTCAAGCCTGCACAAAAAAGTGACCATTAAGGCACTTAAAGAGGTTATCCAGGACTAGTTATCTTTTTTTTTTAATTTTGGCCTAAGAACTAACAGGCAGATAGTTGCTTTCTTCTTGCCTGTTATGCACAGCACCGATCTCTGCTGGCAGAGAGCGGGCATAAAATGCTCCTGCCGGTGATTCAGCAGCTTCCACTGATGTCACGACGACAAATCAGGGGCTTCTCTTCTGCTCAGCTCTGTTGACGGGTTGTGACTGCTAACTTCGTACTGATTGACTCCAGGCTCCCGCTACATAACATGGGGGGAGCTGACTGTCAACCAGCACAGTGTTGGCAATCGTGCTCCATTGACAGAGCAGCCCAGAAGCAGGAGACATGCTCTGTTGATTTGGTGCAGCAAAATCACCAGGAGGAGCGGTCCGGGACCGCCCTGTGCAGGCCCTGCATGAAACAGATGGGTAGTTAACAAACTGTCTGTTAATTTTTAGGCCGGTTGTTAAAAAAAAAAAAAAAAAATAGTCCTGAATAAACCCTTAAAGGGTTACACTCATAGCGCAACTGGAGAGTGGTTGAAACAACTGGGGACAAGCTAATAGTTAGGTATGACAACCCATATTATGCACCAGTAGAACATGAAGGGCTACTCTACCTGTAGTTTTAGATCACTGGTGCAAAATAGTTGTTTTCAGTGGCTCTTCTGAAATCATAATAGGTTTTAGATTCCACACTCAGGGGTTCATTTACTTATCACCATAAAGTCTTCAGTGTTCCAAGAGTATAGACCTCATCATTATTACATTGAACCCTTCATGCTGAAAATGGTATCTGATCTGCTAGCAGGATGTTCTAGAAAAGGAGGAGCTGATCAGATCCATATACATTTTTGTGGGATAATTTTCTGTAAAACTTTCATTGAAATCCCTGGAGTTTGTATGCATATGAGTTTAGTAATTGACAATCTTCCATGTATGACTCCATGTATAGACAGCTGTCAATCACTTCGTAGGACCGCCTATCTATATATTTATCTCCAAGACTTCTCCCACGCTGCGCCAATCCTCTGGAATGCTCTACCCCAAGAAATTAGGACCATCAACAATTTGCATAGCTTTAGGCGCTCCTTTAAAACACATTTGTTCAGAGCGGCCTGTCACGTTCCCTAATCAAAGTCATTTTATGTGTGTGTGTGTGGCGCATTTACTATCTCTATCTATCCCCCACTCCCTCAAGATGGCTGGATCATCATTGTAAATACACCATTGTAAATACACACCTGTACTTTGTATCTCCCCCACCTCATTGTAGATTATAAGCTCTCACGAGCAGGGTCATCTCATTTTGCTTTAATTACTGTATTGTTAATGTTGTTACTTATGACTTGTATCTGAAACTGTTAAACTGTAAAGCACTGCGGAATATGTTGGCGCTATATAAATACAGATTAATATTATCTATTTATCCCATATCTATCTACTCATCTATCTATCCAGATGTGCATAACATAGGTCACATACACATATATACAGTCATGGCCAAAAGTATTGACACCCCTGCAATTCTGTCAGATAATACTCAGTTTCTTCCTGAAAATGATTGCAAACACAAATTCTTTGGTATTATTACCTTCATTTAATTTGTCTTAAATGAAAAAACACAAAAAGAATTGTCCTAAAGCCAAATTGGATATAATTCCACACCAAACATAACAAAGAGGGTGGACAAAAGTATTGGCACTGTTCGAAAAATCATGTGATGCTTCTCTAATTTGTGTAATTAACAGCACCTATAACTTACCTGTGGCACCTAACAGGTGTTGGCAATAACTAAATCACACTTGCAGCCAGTTGACATGGATTAAAGTTGACTCAACCTCTGTCCTGTGTCCTTGTGTGTACCACATTGAGCATGGAGAAAAGAAAGAAGACCAAAGAACTGTCTGAGGACTTGAGAAACCAAATTGTGAGGAAGCATGAGCAATCTCAAGGCTACAAGTCCATCTCCAAAGACCTGAATGTTCCTGTGTCTACTGTGTGCAATGTCATCAAGAAGTTTAAAGCCCATGGCACTGTGGCTAACCTCCCTAGATGTGGCCGGAAAAGAAAAATTGACAAGAGATTTCAACGCAAGATTGTGCGGATGTTGGATAAAGAACCTCCACTAACATCCAAACAAGTTCAAGCTGCCCTGCAGTCCGAGGGTACAACGGTGTCAATCCGTACTATCCGTCGGCATCTGAATGAAAAGGGACTGTATGGTAGGAGACCCAGGAAGACTCCCCTTCTTACCCCGAGACATAAAAAAGCCAGGCTGGAGTTTGCCAAAACTTACCTGAAAAAGCCTAAAACATTTTGGAAGAATGTTCTCTGGTCAGATGAGACAAAAGTAGAGCTTTTAGGGCAAAAGCATCAACATAGAGTTTACAGGAGAAAAAAGAGGCATTCAAAGAAAAGTACACGGTCCCTACAGTCAAACATGGCGGAGGTTCCGTGATGTTTTGGGGTTGCTTTGCTGCCTCTGGCACTGGACTGCTTGACCGTGTGCATGGCATTATGAAGTCAGAAGACTACCAACAAATTTTGCAGCATAATTTAGGGCCCAGTGTGAGAAAGCTGGGTCTCCCTCAGAGGTCATGGGTCTTCCAGCAGGACAATAACCCAAAACACACTTCAAAAAGCACTAGAAAATGGTTTGAGAGAAAGCACTGGAGACTTCTAAGGTGGCCAGCAATGAGTCCAGACCTGAAACCCATAGAACACCTGTGGCGAGATCTAAAAATGGCAGTTTGCAGAAGGCACCCTTCAAATATCAGGGACCTGGAGTAGTTTGCCAAAGAAGAATGGTCTAAAATTCCAGCAGAGCATTGTAAGAAACTTATTGATGGTTACCGGAAGCGGTTGGTCGCATTTATTTTGGCTAAAGGTTGTGCAACCAAGTATTAGGCTGAGGGTGCCAATACTTTTGTCCGGCCCATTTTTGGAGTTTTGTGTAAAATGATCAATGTTTTGCTTTTTGCTTCATTCTCTTTTGTGTTTTTTCATTTAAGACAAATTAAATGAAGATAATAATACCAAAGAATTTGTGTTTGCAATCATTTTCAGGAAGAAACTGAATATTATCTGACAGAATTGCAGGGGTGTCAATACTTTTGGCCATGACTGTATATGGCTTAAATTAAGTCACATAGTACACTATGCCTTGTGACTAGGGATGAGCAACCACTAAATTACTCGGATGCTCGTTACTCGAACAGAGCAATTCCTAATGCTCGCATGCTCGTTTTGAGTAACAAGTGTAATGGGAGTCAATGGGAAACCCGAGCATTTTTACGGCAGATCTTACAAGGTGTGGGGGCGGTGAAAATCTTGAAATGGATGGAAAAAGTGCTGAATAGAAGGAGAACAGCATGGGGACATGGGGAAGACCCATAGAAGCAAAATTGGTGCTGGAAACAATGGTGTCACACTTTTACTCAATTTTAAGGACTGACAATAAAACATTCAAAATTGAAGAGACCTTGGAGTTAACAGGATAGAAAATGTTAAGAAACATTTTTCCTGTATAATGACTTGTATGTACAGTAAGGCAACATTTAAAAAGGATTTAAAAAATAATTTAAGTAAACCAAGTAGCTTTTTTTTTTTATGAAAAAATTGGAAATTTCAGTGCCAAAAATTAGAGACTCAGATATACCCTGTATTCAACATAAAGACTGGCCTATCACCTCCAGATACTTATCTATTTATCACTGTTTTCCCCATACAAAATTTTCTTCAAAACCAAGACCATCGTATCATCTGTTCACACATCCTTTATGCACTTATTAGCCCTCTGTGTCCATGCACATTAGGTCGTTAAGTATACAATTCCAGTATCCGCATTTGTAATGGCATGGGTGACCTTCTTGGACATGTGCTTGTACAATGCAGGGATGCCACACTGTGAGAAATAGTGGCAGCTGGGGACCGAGTACTGAGGGACCAAATTTCTACACCTGTAGCAGGCCAATTTTTTTTTTATTTCAAACCAATGACATTTCACGCAAACCAAGTTGTACAGTATATATGACAATAGTCAATTTTTGAACATTTGTACACCTGTAACAGGTCAATTTTGTATTTTATTTCAAACCAACAAAATTTCACACAGAACAAGTTCTACAGTATATATTACAATAGTCAATTTTTGAATAACCAAATCTGTACAACTGTAGCAAGCCAATTTTTCTTTTTCTTTCAAACCAACGAAATTTCACACAAAGTACAGGGTGGGCCATTTATATGGATACACCTAAATAAAATGGGAGTAGTTGGTTGTATCAATTTCCTGTTTGTGGCACATTAGTATATGGGAGGGGCAAACTTCTCAAGATGGGTGGTGACCATGGCGGCAATTTTGAAGTCGGCCATTTTGGATCCAACTTTACTTTTTTCAGTGGGAAGAGGGTCTTGTGACACATCAGACTTATTGAAAATTTCACAAGAAAAACAATGATGTGCTTGGTTTTAACGTAACTTTATTTTTTCATGAAGTATTTACAAGTTTATGACCACTTATAAAATGTGTTCAAAGTGCTGCCCATTGTATTGGATTGTCAATGCAACCCTCTTCTCCCACTCTTTCAATCCAGAAAAAATTTTTAATTCTTTTTTGGAGCGTTATTTACCACTAGAGATGAGCGAAAGAGCTGTGATACTCGGTTATCACTGAAGTATCATGGTGCTCGGATGTGCTTGTTACTCGACAAGTAATGGGTGGTGCTCAATGTAAAACTCAAGTCCCTGCTCCGCATCTTTGGCACCTGTTACACAGGGAATAAGCATGTGGGGATTGCCTGTCACTGTAATGGCATAGCCATCTTGGTTGTGGCATTACTTTGATTGGCTGGCCGTCTGACATCATCAGGTATTATAAAAGAACAGGTACCACCCGGCTCGGCACACTGACGAGATTGCACAGCTCTGTGACACTTTGTATTTGAGACTGTAATGAGATATAGGTGGGCACCACAGAATAAACAAAAAGCAAAAAACACAAATATCCTGAAATAAAAATAAACTGCAAATAATGCATAAAGGTAATAATAATAAGGGTATTTAGTAAACATAATTTTGATCAAAATAATGTACAAGCCATCCCGCCACGTCACGGCAACCCTTGTGGGACAGTCCTACTCTAGTATTTAAAACCTTTTCACTTGCCAAGTGGCGTGAATGTGAACAAGGATCGAGGCACTGACCCACTAGTAAAAGCATAGGCCAGACTGGATGGTTTTCCCAGCTAAGAAAGAGGGCGGTCACACTCTTATATGCACTTTTTGTTTTCTCTGGTTAATGGTCATGTGTTAATATGCACTTACATTGTACAAACACATTAATTTACGTTCTCAGTTCAGACTTCAGTTTTTTATCCATTTCATTGTGCATTCAGTGCATATAAGGGTGTGACCACCCTCTTTCTGAGCTTATAATGTAAGATATCCATGATGATATCTTCATTGATTATGTCATGAGAAAACCAGTAAAGGATAAGTCTTCATTTATGCCACCAGGCTTAACAGAATGAAGTTGAAAAATTCATCTGGATTCCAACCGTAATAGCTCCCCCAGTCGATCAGATCTTCGAATATTGGGTTTAACCCTCTGTAGCCCAACCACCACAAGACCCCTGGCTGATCCATTGTGAAAATCCAAAAAATGGGAAGCAACGGTGGTCAAAATTTTGAATTTGGCCAGATCTGATCTGGCCAAATTGATGTTAGATGTGTGCTGCCGCACACGTTTGCGTAACTCCTGTGATGTCAGTCCAATGTACACTAAGGGACATGGGCAGACCAATGCATACACGATGGTCAGTCAAAGAAAAAAGAAACATCCGGCACTGTCCCTGAGAAAGAAATACCCGCAAAGTCACTTATAACCGCTATCAGTGTGACACCTGTAACCCTTGCTGAACGGGTGCTCTATCCATGTGAAGAAAAAACATGAACTATCATAGTAGAGAAAGACAGCAGGATGGCACTCACCGTTCTCTTGAAATGATTCACTTTATTTCATGTTAATAAAGCATAGGCGTTGGCACGGGAGAAATGCAAAAAGACGGACGACAGCCGTTTCGTGCACAATGCACTTCAACAGGTCCCATGCTCAGGCTCAAGGAAACACTAATTTATACCACATGTGTGAACAAAAGAAACTCCACCCTTTACCTGAACGTGTCTTAAAAAACCCCCAAAATAAAAAAATAAAAACAAGCATAATTTACATACACCATATGCAATAAAACTAGCAATCATAACCGCTTCAGAGAAATACGGACATATCCACTTTTTCATTTAGACCCAAAGGACCTGTGGCTTTTGTACGGAGGATCCATTTAGCCTCTATTTGTAAAAGATGTTTTTTATGACTCCCTCCATACTGCGGTGCAGACACCCTTTCAATGCCAGTAAACCGCAATGCTTCCGCATTCCCCCCATGTACCTTCCTCATGTGTTCTATAAGTCTAGGGACACCCTTTCCTGTGCTGATGGAATTGAAATGTTCCCTGAATCTTACACAGAGAGGCCAGATAGTTTTCCCAATGTAGAAAAAACCACATGGGCAAAACAATGCATACACTACAAAGGAGGTCCTGCAAGTAATGAATTCCGTGACTTTGTGAAATATAGGTCCCATTTTTACAGTTTTGTCACTTAATTTAAATGGACACCAAGAACAGTTTTTACATATATAATTTCCCTTTGGGGCACTAGATTCCAACCAATTATTTCGTTTGTTTTGAAATCTGTTCTTGACTAATAAATCTCGAAGGTTAGTACTTCTTTTACTCGCATACACAACATTGTGTGTTTTACAATTGACATAATCTTTTAACTGATATTCACAAGAATCACCAGGGTTGATAAAACAATGGGTGCGAATCATGAAACCACAAACGTTGCATTCCCCACATGGAAAAGATCCTCGTACACGATAACCTGCTTGGGTCCTGACTGTTGGTCTCACAAAATGACTCTTCATGAGTAAGTCACGAAATTTTGGAGCCCTACGTGCAGTCACCAGGGGTTTCTCTGGTAACAGATTTGAAATTCGTGTATCAGTTTTTAAAATTTGCCAGTGGGTATCAAACAACTTCCTCATCCTGTCCCACTGATTGTGGAACGTGGTAATAAACCTGATCTGATTATCTCTAATACGTGGAGCAGGTTTTAAAGAGAGAGAGAGTGCTTGTCTAGGCCTGTGTGCACAGTATAGCGAATCAGACAACTGTGGTATTGATAATGATGATGAAGCTGAGCCATTATTCTAAGAGCCTTTCTAAAGGCCCCATTACATTTAGCGATGCACCAGCGATCCGACCTGGTCAGGATCGCTGGTGCATCGCTAAATGATCGCTAGTGAGCTGTCACACAGGCAGATCTCACAGCGATGCAGCAGCGATGCAGCGCATGATACTCACCTTTCACACACAGCAATCCAGACATCCTCCCGCCCGCCTCCACGCGTTGCTCGTCGGCGCCAGCAGGAAGCGCCCGACAAGAAATGGAGCCAGACATTCTCGCGCGATCAGCGATGGACAGCGGGGGAGCCGGTCGGAGGTAAGAATCACACAGCAATATCGCTATAACGTCACAAAATCGGTGACATTATAGCGATATCGCTAGCGATATCGCTATGTGTAAAACCCCCTTAAGAGCCTAAGAGCTAATTGTCTATATCACATACAATCTGCATTTAACCTAGGGATGAAGAAAGAGTCGCAGGAGCAGAGAGATTGACAGTTTGTAGACAGTGATTAGACCTGTGCAGTCTGTTGACAAATATATAATTGCAGTTTTTTTGTAGAGGCGGAAAAAGTTGAATGTATTATGGCACATCAAGTATTACGTTCTGTGGGGTCCTTTTTGTGTTATACAATATAAGATACCTGAAAATCGTTGAAACATTTTTGTGGTCTACATTTCTCAGCCATACACTATTCCATAGCGTGAAGTACATTTCAGTGATCTCTAAAACTGAGAAAAATCTTTTCAAAATCTTGTAGGCTTCCATTTCTCAGCCATACAGTGTTACGTGGACTGTGAACATTTCTGTGATCTTTAAAAGTGAACACAAGCTTTTAAAAATTTAGTAGGCTTTAATTTCTCAGACATACAGTGTTGCATGGTCTGTGAACATTTCTGAGATCCCTAAAGCTGCTGAAAAGCTTTGAAAAATTTTGTAGAGTTCCATTTCTTAGACATACCGTGTTATGTGGTCTGTGAACATTTCTGTGATCTCTAAAACAGCTTAAAAGCTTTTAAAAATTCCGTTGGCTTCCATTTCTCTGACCTACAGTGTTACATGGTCTGTGAACATTTATGTGATTTCTAAAAGTGAACAAAAGCTTTTTAAAATGTTGTAGGTTTCCAGTTCTCAGACATAGTGTGTAACGTGGTCTGTGAACATGTCTGTGATTTCTAAATGTGAACAAAAGCTTTTAAAAATTTGTAATTTTCCATTTCTTAGCCATACAGTGTTACGTGGTCTGTGAACAATTCTGTGATCTCTAAAACTGATAAAAAGCTTTTAAAAAATGTTTAGGCTTCCATTTATCAGACATATAGTGTTATGTGGTCGTTGAACATTTCTGTAATCTCTAAAACTGAGCTAAAACTGAGAAAAAGCATTGAAACATTTTTATGGATTGAATGTGAGTGTCATCCATACACTCTTGCTCTATTTATATTACATTATGGTCAAGTAAACTCACAAAAACCCCTTTGATTGCTGCAGCTGACCAATTTTTTCCTCTTATTAAAAATAAACTTGGTTTCAAGTGACCCAGCAATTACAAATTGCGTAAGACGTGCGGTAAGGGAAGGGAAAGTGGAAGTGCTGATGATGGTGTACGCTGATTCTGAGGACATGGGGCAGGTGTGACTTCATCTGTTGCTGGAGTACAAGAAACATGACAATTAGGTTCCAGTCCCACTTTGCAGCGAGGCACGGTACACCAATTCTGAAACCAGAGCAGTGCAAACAGATGGTCTGCTGGATAGTAGATAATGCTTCCAGCAGACTTGGCAGCATCACACAGTCTTCAACAAGGTCCAGTCTCACCAGCCTAAAGTCTGGAACACTTAATCCTCACCATGATCCTCATGATCCTCCTTCCTCCCACCATTTTCAGTCCCAGGAAACTAGTTACCTCACACTAGGACACTCTGAGGAGCTATTTACAACATAATGTCTTGATTGCGGACCTCAACCTGCATGCTCCAAGAGGGACAAGAGGACATGCTGTTTAGTGATGCAAAACCTTAGAGCAGCCACAAGAACATGACAGTAGGGACAGCAACTTTGGGATGAGGAGGAAGATGATGATGAGACACAGTTGCACTAAGTCTTGTTGTTAAGTCACAGTGGGCCAACTGCCTGGGTCCACAAATGCATCCACTGTCAATCCCCTGTCCAAAACACTGGTGCAGATGCCTCCTACCCTGTACATATCCTTGCACACTCTGACTTACTATCATCAAGTACTTCCAAATCGTTGTCCCATCCCAGGGTTCAGTTGTCCCTACCCAGGATTTGGAATAAAAAAAGAAAGTTCCCAGCCACCCACCCACAAGTCCAACTGCTCTATGAGTACATTTCCAGGCTGCTTGCTGTGAAAATATTGCCATTTAGGCTTGTACACATGGAGGATTTCTGCTGAATCATGGTGGCAGCCATCCCCCAGTCACCAATTTTTGTCCTGGCATCCCCGCCTTGTAATAACATGTGTCTAGGATCATCATACCTGTCCTTACCAATGCACTTACTGGCATTGTCCACTTAGCGACCGACATGGGGACGAGTGCTTGTGGCTAGGGTCATTACATTTCCCTGATGGCACACTGGGTGAACATTTTGAAGGCTGGAGCCGAGTTACACCGTGGTATGGCACATGATGTGCTCCCGACGTCGAGGATTGCTGGCCTTACTTCTACCAGGATCTACTCTACCTCCTACAACCGTTCCAGCACTCCCTCCTGGTCTTCCTCATCCTCCATATCTGATGTGGTATCTCAAAGCATGTTATCCACATCAGACAGTGGCTGGAAGCTCTGCAGCACTTCCTCAGCAAAGCAGCAACAGGCTCTGCTGAAGCTAATTTGTCTAGGAGACAAACTACACATGGTGGCAGAGTTACTTAAAGAAATAGCAGGCCAGACAGATCTGTGTTTTTTTTCAAGCTCACACACATACCATGCTTGGCACGTGTAGTCAACTTGGTAGTTCAGCGGTTTCTGAAAATATACCCAGATTTGCCAGAGCCTCTGGTCAAGGTATACAACATTATTACTATTATTATTATTATTTATTTATATAGCACCATTAATTCCATGGTGCCATACATGAGAAGGGGTTACATACAAATTATAGATATCACTTACAGTAAACAAATTAACAATAACAGACTGATACAGAGGAGAGAGGACCCTGCCCTTGCGGGCTTACATTCTACAGGATTATGGGGAAGGAGACAGTAGGTCAGGGGTTGCAGTAGCTCTGATGCTGTTGAGGTGGTCGCATGGTCATTACAGGTTGTAAGCTCTTTTGAAGAGATGGGTTTTCAGGTTCGATCTGAAGGATCCAAATGTGGTGGATAACCGGACGTGTTGGTGCACAGAATTCCAGATAATGGGGGTCATTCCGGAGAAATCTTGGAGGCGATTGGGAGAGGAGCGAATAAGCATGGAGGAGAGAAGGATGTCTTGGGAGGACCGGAGATTACATGAGGGAAGATATTGATAGATTAGTTTGGAAATATATGGAGGAAAAAGGATATGGATGCTTTCATAGAATCCTAGAGTTGGAAGGGACCTCCTGGGCCATCTTGTCCAACCCCCTGCTCAAAGCAGGATTCGCTAAATCATCCCAGACAGATGTCTGTCCAGCCTCTGTTTAAAGACTTCAATTGCAGGAGAACTTACAACTTCTCGTGGCAGCCTGTTCCACTCATTGATCACTCTAACTGACAAAAAGTTTTTTCTAATATCTGATCTGTGTCTCCTCCCATTCAGTTTCATCCCATTGCTTCTAGTCTTTCCTTGTGCAAATGAGAATAAAGATGATCCTTCTACAATGTGACAGCCCTTGAGATATTTGTAGACAGCTATTAAGTCTCCTCTCAGTCTTCTCTTTTGCAAGCTAAACATTCCCAAATCATGCAACCTTTCCTCATAAGACAGGGTTTGCAGACCGGTCACCATTCTGGTTGCTCTTTTCTGAACTTGCTCCAGTTTGTTGATGTCTTTTTTTAAAATGTGGTGCCCAAAACTGGACACAGTATTCCAGATGAGGTCTGACCAAAGAGGAGTAGAGAGCAATAATGTCTTCACAATGATCTGGACTGTATGCTTCTGTTAATACATCCTAGAATTGCATTTGCCTTTTTTGCTGCTGCATCACACTGTTGACTCATATTCAGTCTGTGATCTATTAGTATACCCAAGTATTTTTCACATGTGCTGTTGCTTAGCCCTATTCCTCCCATTCTGTATATGCTTTTTTCATTTTTATTGCCCAGATGTAGTACTTTGCATTTTTCCCTGTTAAAAACCATTCTGTTAGTTGCTGCCCACTGCTCCAGTTTATTTATATCTTTTTGAATCCTCTCTGTCTCTCTCTCTTCTCTAGTATTAGCTATCCCTCCTAGCTTTGTGTCATCAGCAAATTTAATCATTTTACCCTCAATTCCTTCATCTAAATCGTTGATAAAGATGTTGAACATTACCGGGCCCAAGACAGAGCCCTGTGGTACCCCACTTGAGACATTCTTCCAACAGGATGTGCAGCCATTTACGACCACTCTTTGGGTCCGATCACTAAGCCAGTTATGAATCCACCTAACAGTTGCCTTGTCCATTCCATACCTAGTCATTTTTTCAATAAGGATTGCGTGAGATACTTTGTCAAATGCTTTGCTGAAGTCAAGATATACTATATCTACAGCATTTCCCTGATCCACCCAATCAGTGATTCCGTCATAGAAGGAAATTAAGTTAGTCTGACATGACTTATTAGTTACAAACCCATGTTGACTCTGTTTAATCACTTCATTCTTATCCAGGTACTGACATACATGTTGTTTAATAATTTGTTCAAAGATCTTTCCTGGTATAGAAGTGAGAATAACCGGCCTATAGTTGCCTGGGTCCACCTTCTTCCCCTTTTCGAAGATAGGAGCAACATTTGCTCTTCTCCCGTCTTCTAGGACTTCTCCTGTTCTCCAAGAATTTTCAAATATTATGGAGAGGGGTTCAAAAATGTCTTCTGCTATCTCCTTCAGTACTCTGGGGTACTGTGTACTTTGTAGGTCAATGTTAGTAGTTTAAACTGGATACGCTGGGAAATTGGGACCAGTGAAGGGATTTGCAAAGAGGGGAAGCAGGAGTGTAGTGAGGAGAGAGATTAGTCGGGCAGCATAGTTAAGGACGGACAGGAGGGGTGCGAGAGTGTTAGAAGGTAGGCCACAGAGGAGGATGTTGCAGTAGTTAAGCTGGGAGATGATTAGGGCATGCACAAGCATTTTGATAGAGTGAGGGTTGAGGAAAGGATGGATTCTGGAAATATTTTTGACATGGAGGTGACACGAGGTGGCGAGAGCTTGGAAGTGCCATTTGAAGGACAGGGCAGAATCAAGGGTTTCTCCAAGGCAGCGGATTACCGGGACAGGGGAAAGTGTGAATTCATTTATTGTGATAGATCAGGTTTTGAAGGTATGCAAGATGAGGAAAGATAATTTGTTCAGATTTGTCCATATTGAGCTTGAAGAAGCGAGAGGAGAAGGAGGATATGGCTGATAGACACTCTGGGATTCTGGCCAGAGAGGTAGATCTGAGTGTCATCAGCATATAGATGGTACTGGAATCCATAGGACTTTGAGTTGTACCAGGCCAAGGGTATAGATTGAAAAAGAGAAGGGGTCCTAGGACAGAGCCTTGAGGGATGCCAACAGAGAGGGAGCGAGATGAGAAGGTAGTGTGGGAGTAGGAAACGCTAAATGTGCGGTTGGTAAGGTATGAGGAGATCCAGGATTGGGCATGGTCTTTGACACCAAAGGAAGAGAAGATCTGTAGTAGGAGGCATCAGTGATATCAGCATCCATTTCTGCAAGTTGGTTACAGCTGCTGCTGCCCTGGCAATGCTGCAGCAGCGCATGCAAATGACAGCTCACCCAGTGGTGCGCAATGTCACCACTCGTTGGAACTCTACACTGCACATGCTGGCAAGGTTTTGTGAGCATAAGAGGCCAGTGGTTGAGTATCAGTCCCAACACGCCCGTCAGAATTCTGGTCAGCCTCCACACATGACAACTGAAGAGTGGCATGGCTGTCTGACATTTGTTTGGTTCTACAAGACTTTGAGGACTCCACAAAGATGGTGTGTGGCAATGATGCCCTGCCGTTAGCGTCTTGTCTGAGCAGGTTTTAAGTGCTGCCAGGGGACATAATAGACAGGCCCCAACACAGAATGCAGATAGGCTCACACGCACTAAAATCAACGAAGCCTGGATTTACACACACTTCTCCACACCACCAGATGACAGCAGCACATAAAGTGTTTGTAATATTCAATATTTTAATGAGGCCTGCCAATTGTTGCCTTTCAGAGATCAATGGATGACCCGCCTCATAATTATTGTCTGGCTTTACACATTCTGCAAAGCCTTCATGTCTGTATAGGTACATCAACTACACTTTCAGAATATTTTCGTTCAAAATTTTGTTATAGATTCAATGACTCATCCATACAGCTTAACATGGCTATTGTTACATTACAGTGGTATGTAAAACTTTCAAAAAGCATAGAAAAATACTTCAGGATTAGATTACACATCCATAGAGTATTACGTGCTTTCTGGCGCATTTTGGTGGTCTATAACAGTAGAAAAAAGCATTTAAAACTTTTGCTTGCTTATTCACATTTCTTACCCATAAATTTTTGCTGGATTACATTTCTCCGCCAAACAGTATTATGTGTTTTTAAGTACATTTTGTTGGTATATAACCCTCAAAAAACATGTTTAAAATTTATTGGTATTATACTGCTCATCCATAGGGTAGCACATCTTCTTGGGTACATTTCGTTGCTGTATAAGCCTTCAAAAACTTGTTCCAAATTTATTGATATCATATTGCTCACCCATAGCTTATTACGTCTTCTTGGGTACATTTCGTTGGTATGTAACCCTCAATAAACTTGTTCAAACTTTTTTGATATTTTTCAATATTTTATTGCACATTCATAGGGTATTACATATTCTTCGGTACATTTCATTGCTATATAAGCCTTCAAAAACTTGTTCAAAATTTATCGGTATCATATTGCTCACCCATAGGTTATTACACCTTCTTTGGTACATTTAGTTGTAAAATTGTTCAAAAATGTAGGCTATGTGCACACATTGCAGATTTGGTGCATTTTTGTCGCGTTTTTTCTGCAAGATTTTCGACAATACCTGAAGCAAAACCTGATGCCAGCAAAGTAAATGAGAAACATGACATGTCATACACACGTTGAGTATTTTTGACTTGCAGATTTGGTGCAGAAGATAATCTGCTGCATGTCAATTCTCTGTGTGTTTCTGCCCTGAGTTTTTCAACATTGACTTCACTCAAATCAATCAAAAACTAAGGTAAAAATGTAGGAGAAATATACTAAAAACATATGTTTTTGCAGCTGCAATTTTCCTGCCAAGATATTCCTTACCCATAGACTATTCCATGGTTTGAAGTACATTTCCTTGGTACATAACCCTCAAAAGTGCATAGCTTGTATAAGTCTAGGAGTATCAATACATGACAATTCAAACAGAATGTGTATGAGGCCCTCATTTATGTCTAATATAGAGTGTGCCTGAGTCCTTTAGTTTTGGCAGTTCTTGCTTCCTTCATAAATTAAACTGAAATTTCCTTTTTTTAATAAAAAAAAAATTGGTTTACTTAAATTATATTTTTTAACATCATTTTTAAATTGTTCCTTATATACCAGTAATTTTGCAGGAAAAATATTTCTTAATCCGGGTTCCCACTGCACTATATCAGTCCGTTTAACGGACTGCATTACACCGCGGTATAATGCGGTGTAACGCAGTCCGTTAACGCTGCCATACACCACCATTATGTGGCGCATCGCGACGTATGCCGTAAAGCGGCACGCGTTCACGATGTGCCATTAAGCACTGAGGGAGCCTCGGACACGGCCTGCAGCGTCTGATTCTCCGTCACAGCTAGCGCTGATGATTCATCAGCACTAGCAGTATAGCATGTCACCGCTAGTGCTGATAATTTCTCATCGGTTTGGAATGTTTTATTGCCACTACTTAAAGTGGAGTAAAAGTGTGACACCATTGTTCTCAGCAGCGATCTGTGTGTCAGTGATGCTTCCAGCAGTCTTCCCCATGCTGTTCTCCTTCCATTCAGCACTTTTCCATCCATTTGAACATTTTCACTGCCCCCCGACCTCTTTGTAGGGTTTGCCGGAAAAAAATGCTTGGCTTTCCAATTGACTCCCATTATACTCATTATTCAAAATGAATATGCGAGTATTAAGAATTGCTGTCTCATCTCACCGAAATTTAACACAAAGCATGTAATACTCTATGGATGAACAATTGAATTCAGAAACATTTTTCAACACTTTTTTAAATGTTATATATCACTGAAATTTAACAGAAAGCACGTAATAGTCTATGGATGATAATATAGTAAATTTTTTCACCCCCCCCAAAAAAAAAAAAAAATATGGTCAAGTGCAGCAAATATATATTTAGCAAGGAACTGCTCCAGAAATTGTACCTCCCTAGGCTTAATGCAGAATGTATCTGAGACAAACAGCAAAGTACTAGATTAGCACTTGGAAGTATGATGGTTCAACATGAGCACCAGTATCAACACTATAGGACTCTGATTCGTTAAACTATGCAAACACAGGCCTGGACAACCACTCTCTCCCTCCAATTAGAACTATCCCTGAGTTGTTCAATGGCATTAGTGTGCCGAGTGTGTTAGCGCTTGTTCTTTTATTATACCTGATGATGTAATACGGCCAACCAATCACGTTAATGCCACTACCAAGATGGCTACAGCATTCCAGTGACTCTCAGGGAATCCCCACAGGTTTGTTGGCTGTGTAACAGGTGCCAATCATGCGGGGCGGGAATTCAAGCTTCAAATCCAAACAGTGGCTAATGCTCTTTGAGTGCTGAGCACATCCGATCACCCAGGTCCTCAATTGATATCCGAGTATCGCCAAGCACGTTTGCTCATCCCTACTTGTAGTAGGAAAGAGAGAAAGCTACTGACTAGTGTTGAGCGATACCGTCCGATACTTAAAAGGATCGGAATGGATCGGCCGATCTAAAAAAAATATCGGGTATCGCCGATTCCGATACCGGAAGTCCCATTCAAGTCTATGGGACTTCCGGTATCGGAATAAGAAAAACCCTATTTTTGCCTTGTACAGCCTCTCTGGGGTCTGTACGGGCCTTTCGGGGGGCTGTGTGGCCTGCCGGGGGGCTGTGCCAGCCTGCTGGTGGTCTGTGCAGGCTCTGGGGGTCTGTGCCGACTGCCCGGGGGTCTGTGCGACCTGCCGGGGGGCTGTGCCAGCCTGCCGGTGGTCTTTGCAGGCTCCGGGGGTCTGTGCCGACTGCCCGGGGGTCTGTGCCGACTGCCCGGGGGGCTGTGCCGGCCTGCCGGTGGTCTGTGCAGGCTCCGGGGGTCTGTGCAGGCATCGTCCGGGGGCCTGTGCAGGCATGTATGTAGTATGTATGTTGCATGTATGTAGCATGTAGTGTGTATGTTGCATGTATGTAGCATGTAGTATATATGTAGTATGTATGTTACATGTAGCATATATAGTATATATGTAGTATGCATGTTGCATGCATGTAGTATATATGTTGTATGTAGTATGTATGTAGCATGTATGTAGTATGTATGTAGCAAGTATGTAGTATGTATGTTGCATGTATGTAGCATGTAGTATATATGTAGTATGTATGTTACATGTAGTATATATAGTATATATGTAGTATGCATGTTGCATGCATGTAGTATATATGTTGTATGTATGTTGCATGCATGTAGTATATATGTATTATGTATGTAGTATGTATGTAGTATGTATGTAGCATGTAGTATGTATGTAGTATGTAGCATGTATGTTGCATGTGGTATATATAGTATATATGTAGTATGCATGTTGCATGCATGTAGTATATATGTTGTATGTATGTTGCATGCATGTAGTATATATGTAGTATGTATGTAGCATGTAGTAAGTATGTAGCATGTATGTAGTATGTAGCATGTATGTAGTATGCATGTAGTATGTAGCATGTATGTAGTATGTATGTTGCATGTAGTATATATGTAGTATGTATGTTACATGTAGTATATATGTAGTATGCATGTCGTATGTATGTAGCATGTATGTAGCATGTAATTTTTTTTTATTTTTTATTTTTTTTACATTCAACACATTAGCCGGATGATGGGACTACTACTGTCCCATCATTGGCTAATGTGTCAATCACTGTCATGGTAGCAGGCATTGCCCGATGGGACTTGTAGTCCCATCGGACGATGCCTGCACAGACCCCCGGAGCCTACACAGACCACCGGCAGGCCGGCACAGCCCACCGGCAGGCCGGTACAGACCCCCGGGCAGTCGGCACAGACCCCCGGAGCCTGCACAGACCACCGGCAGGCCGGCACAGCCCCCCGGCAGGCCGGTAGACCCCCGGGCAGTCGGCGCAGACCCCCGGAGCCTGCACAGACCACCGGCAGGCCGGTACAGACCCCCGGACAGTCGGCACAGCCCCCCGGCAGGCCGGTACAGACCCCCGGACAGTCGGCACAGACCCCCCGAAGGCCCGAACTGACGGCGCATCATGAGGCGCACATACAGTGCATCATGATGACGTCATTTCGGCAGCCAATCAGAGCCACAAAAGTGGCTCATTGCATTTTGGACTTCCGATTCCGGTATCCGATATGAAAAAAGTATCGGTACTCGGTATCGGAATTCCGATACGGCAAATATCGGCCGATACCCGATACTTGCGGTATCGGAAAGCTCAACACTACTACTGACCAAAAAACTGGGATCACCACAATAAATCACAAAAATTAATATAAATTTTATTGCACTTCAGACAGACCAAAACAGAGTATAAAAACATTAAAAATGTCACATTCTGACAATTACAATAGACCCATGGGGTTAGAAATATAACCCTATAAGGCTCCCCAGTCACAAGAATACAGTATAGGTGAAAATAGACAGCTGATCAAAACATTAATAAAATGACAAGATAATAATAAGTCAAAAGAGCAGTATATGAACACTTAGAGCCCAGATGGAAACAATAAGCACCCATCATAAATATGCTGCTAGGTACAAAGATAAACTGATCACCCAATCTCCATATAGATTAAAGGCAAGACAAAGTCTGGAGGAAAAGAGCAAAAAAAATGCATCTAAACAATAATAGCCAAGGTTCAGAACCAAATAAGTTTCCTCCAGAAAAGTGCAACGAATCAGCGCTAAGTATAAAGTTATTATACCATACCAATGGTGGGGGGAGCCTGTGGAGATGCTCATCCCTACTTGTGACACATCTTGCTCACTTTTGTATTTTACATGCTTTTATCCTCTGACATACTTCTTAAGATGCTAGTAGTAAGATGCAGATTGGATACTTTTTTAATCAGAGAATGTAACTATTCTGTGCGACAGAAAGGATGTGACTAATGTGGATATTTTGTACCTCAGGAAAATGTGAATGTGGTCAGTGCACTTGTTTCCCTCCTGGAGACAGCAGGGTGTATGGAAAACATTGTGAATGTGACGATCGGCAGTGTGAAGACCTAGAAGGCAAAGTCTGTGGAGGTATGAATTCTTATACTCTGCTTGTGAAAATAAACACTTTACTTTGCATTGACATGTAAATTTCACACATAGAAGTCTGTCATAGAATTATGTCCGAATGTGTTTTAAACACATACATAACAGTAATATGTGAAGGTCAAAACAAAATGAATACTTGTATATATTGAAATTATTATAATAAATGTATAACAATAAAGAACATTTCAAAAGAACTGTATTAAATACAATGTAATGTCCACAATTAAATGAGCACAATCGACAATATTGAAGTTATTCAGTTCTTGTTTCCCGGACTCTTTACACTGGATGACAAAGAATGATGGGGACAGAAAGATCACTAATAGATCAATCTGTCCCCATACAGTGTTATGTTATCAGCAGCATATCTACTGTTTTCACTGGGCGATGTGCTGCTGAGAACAATGATTTTAGTTTTGGCATAAACAATTCCATCATTCCATGAATAGGCAGCATTTTGCTCATTTAATATAATGTGCCCCATAATCCTCCACATAGAATAATACACACCCCATAGTCCTCTATATAGTATAATGTACTCCCCATAATATAATGCACCCCATAGTCCTTCATATAGTATAATGTATTCCCCATAGTCCTCCATACTGTATAATGCACCCAATAGTCCTCAATAGAGTATAATGCAGCCCCCATATAGTACACATAATATAATGCACAACCCATAGTACTCAATAGAGTATAATGCAGCCCCCATTTAGTACACATAGTAAAATGCACACCTCGTAGTCATTGATACAGTATAATGCATCACCATATTATATTCATAGTATAATGCACAACTCATAGTCCTTGAAAGAGTATACTGCAGCCCACATACAGTACATATAGTATAATTCAGTCCCCATAGTGATTGATAGAGTATAATGCAGCCCTCATGTAGTTCATATAGTATAATGCACTCCCCATAGTCCTTGATAGAGTATAATGCAGTCTGATATGGTATAATGCAGCCCCGATATTGTTTAATGCAGCCCCTACATAGTATAATGCAGCCCCCAAATAGTTTTATACAGTCCCCCATATGGTATAATGCAGCCCCCATACAGAATAATGCAGCCCCATATAGTATAATTCAGGCCTCATATAGTGTAATGTAGCCCCATATAGTATAATGTAGCCCTATATAGTATAATGCAAGTCCCATATGGTACATTGCAGTCTCAATATGGTATAATGCAGCCCTAATATGGTATGATGCAGCCTCCATATAGTATAAATGTAGCCCCATACAGTATAATGCAGCCCCATAGAATAATGCAACTCCCATATACTACAATGCAGCCCATATAGTATAATGCAGCCCCTTATAGTATAATGTAGTCCCCATATAGTATAATGCAGCCTCATATGGTATATTTCAGCACCAATATGGTATAATACAGCTCCCATAAAATATAATGCAGCACCATATAGTATAATGCAACCCCATATAGTACAATGTAGTCCTCATACTGTATAATGCAGCCACCATATGGTATAATGCATTTAATATAGTATAATGAAGCCCCATATTCAATAATGCAGCCGCCTATATGGATTAATGCAGTACCTATATGGCATAATGTAGCCCCATATAGTATAATGCAGCCTCATTTAGAATAATGCACCTCTCATATACTACAATGCAGCCCCATATAGTATAGTTCAGCTTCATATGGTATATTGCAGCCCCAATATGGTATAATGCAGCCCCAGAAAGTATTATGTAGCCCCATGTAGTATAATGCAGCCCCCTATAGTATTATACAGCCCCATATAGTACACTTTAATGCAGCCCTCATATAGTATAATGCAGCCCCCATATAGTATAATGCAGCCCCATATCGTATAATGCAGCGCTCATTTGAAATAATGTAGCCTCATATAGTATAATGCAGCCCCCACATAGTATAATGCAGCCACTATATGGTACAACATAGCCCCATATAGTATAATGCAGCCCCACATAGCATAATGTGGCCCCCATGTATTGTAATGCAGCCTAGTCTGGTATATTGCAGCCCCAATATGGTATAATACAGCCCCATATAGTATAATGCAGTCCTCATATTTTATAATGCAGCCCCATATCGTATAATGCAGCCACCATATAGTATAATACAGCCCCATATAGTATAATGCAGCCCCCATATGGTATAATATGATCCCATATAGTATAATGCAGCCTGCAGTCCCATAAAGTATAATGTAGTCCCCATTTAATATAATGCAGCCTAGTCTGGTATATTGCAGCCCCAATATGGTATAATGCAGTCCCATATAGTAGAATACAGCCCCCATATGGTATATTATAGCCCCATATAGTATAATGCAGCCCCACATAGTATAGTGTAGCCCCCATATAGTATAATGCTGCCACCTTATAGTATAATGCAGTCCCCATATTGATATAATAGATCCATATAGTATAATGCAGCCCACATAGTCCTACAGTATTATAGCCACAATGCACTCACTAATTTTAAAAAAAATACAATTCTCACCTCTCCCTGTACCCCTGCTGCTCCGGTCTGTGTAGCACGTCTCCTTAGCAGCTCCACTGCCTGGCATAGTGTGGCATGACAAAGTGACATCATTAAGCCTGCTGCGTCAGACACAGAAGGAAATATGGGAGAGAGAAAGTGTCATGCTCCTGCCTCCATCACTGCTTTCACCTACGATGCTGATACAGTTGAATGTGTGATGCCAGGTTCAGGGGGTGTCCAGAAGCCGACATAGGTACCAGGCCCCCCTGACTCATGGGTCCTCAAGCAGCCGCATGGTCTGACACTGTTAGTGGCACACAACTGGCTGGGGGCCCCTAAAGTGGGGATCCTAGGCAAATGCCAAGTTTGTCCTGCCCTAATGCCGGCTCTGCATATACTGTATACCAAAAACAATGGAGCTATATGATATTCAAAGATAATCCCACTATACACTGTCAGCACAAATATATAGTTATTCAAAAACCCACCATATCAAAACCAAATAATACTGGTTTACAGTAGTCAAATTTTATCTTCAAACTATGGCTGAAAGCAACACATTATACAGTGCAAATACCAGAATTACTGTTATACCATTGTTCAAGGCACCAATATTACCTGTACACCATGACCAATGTATTACCACTACATAGTAACTAAATAATATTGCAATACCATTACTAAATAAAAACCTATATGTAATGACATATATAGTTGAAATGAACTCACCACTCTGCATATATATCAGACTCTACTTTTCAGGTGGGACCTGCTTGCTCTGCTGGCCAGCAAAAATAAAAGAAAAAAAGTGATGTAGTAAAAAGCAGGTACAATCACTAATAAAATTGAAAAATATTTCCTTATTAGGTATCCATTAGGTAGTTTCTGAAGTGCATCAATACATGTCTGATGTGTTTTCGGCGTTAGATTATGCCCTTAGTCATAGAGATCACCAAAAATCCATAATACTACCTAGTAATAAAGAGCATCTTATAGATAAAGTTATAAATTGTGACACCCATCATTTGGTATACTGTGTAGAATGCTTTATATACAAATTGCAGTGTATTGGGTGCACTACAAGAAAAATGAAAAAAAAAGAGTGCGAGAACATATTTCTAACATCAAAAACAAGTAATAACACTCATTCTGGAGTAGCTAAACCCTTTATATAGGTATATGAAGGTATTGTAGAAGCTTGTATATGCCATGGTGATGAACAAGTAATATGCCCTAAAAGAAGCAGAGACTGGAAGAAAAAGGTGTTTTTAAGGGAAATGTTCTGGATCCTTAAAATGAATACCAACAGCCCAATGGCTTGAATTTTCGTAATGACACAATGTATATGGATTTTTAATTTAAGATTGATGAAATAAACTTGTATGTAATGTTTTTTGATGTATATAATATGAATTGTGTTATCTATGTTCTGATTGGTTTGCAATGGTTTTAAATAGATGTATTGATGCACTAACAGAAGCTTCTTAGATTAATGCAGTCCCCCATAGTCATTGATAGAGTATAATGCAGCCCTCATGTAGTACATATAGTATAATGCACTCCCCATAGTTATTGATAGAGTATAATGCAGCCCTCATGTAGTACATATAGTATAATGCACTCCCCATAGTCACTGATAGAGTATAATGCAGCCCTCATGGAGTACACATAGTATAATGCACTCCCCATAGTCATTGATAGAGTATAATGCAGCCCTCTTGGAGTACACATAGTATAATGCACTCCCCATAGTCATTGATAGAGTATAATGCAGCCCTCATGTAGTACACATAGTATAAGGCACTCCCCATAGTCATTGATAGAGTATAATGCAACCCTCATGTAGTACATACGGTATAATGCACTCCTCATACTCATTGATAGAGTTTAATGCAGCCCTCATGTAGTACATATAGTATAATGCCCTCCCCATGGTCATTGATAGAGGATAATGCAGCCCTCATGGAGTACACATAGTATAATGCACTCCCCATAGTCATTGATAGAGTATAATGCAACCCTCATGTAGTACATATGGTATAATGCACTCCTCATAGTCATTGATAGAGTTTAATGCAGCCCTCATGTAGTACATATAGTATAATGCACTCCCCATGGTCATTGATAGAGGATAATGCAGCCCTCATGGAGTACACATAGTATAATGCACTCCCCATAGTCATTGATAGAGTATAATGCAACCCTCATGTAGTACATATGGTATAATGCACTCCTCATAGTCATTGATAGAGTTTAATGCAGCCCTCATGCAGTATATATAGTATAATGCACTCCCCATGGTCATTGATAGAGGATAATGCAGCCCTCATGGAGTACACATAGTATAATGCACTCCCCATAGTCATTGATAGAGTATAATGCAGCCCTCTTGGAGTACACATAGTATAATGCACTCCCCATAGTCATTGATAGAGTATAATGCAACCCTCATGTAGTACACATAGTATAATGCACTCCTCATAGTCATTGATAGAGTTTAATGCAGCCCTCATGTAGTACATATAGTATAATGCACTCCCCATAGTCCTTGATAGAGTATAATGTACTATCAGAATCTTCTTAGTGGATAATGAGCAAATAAATATTTTTACATTTTATAAGTGGTCGTACCTGCTTTTTCCTGCACCACTTTTTTTTCTTTATGTAAAGACCTATATGACAACCATACATAAAGCGTGTAGCAATAGATACCAGTTTTACACAGTTTCACATTTTATAAGTAATTACTGTAGAAATAAATAAAACCATTAGATTCATGCTGTCCAAACCTCAGTTACAGCAAGGTTCTTTACTCTGAAGTGCTGCAGCTTTCATAATCAAAAATACTTTTAAAAGTCAGTTGAGAATAATTTGCTTTGGCTAACAAGTTCTAGGCTTGTATGCAACTGGCTTTTTACTGGCAGGCTCATCATAACTGACAGGCATCTTCCTATGGACACCCATAGGAAGAGACCTGTCAGTCACCGGGAGCAGGGCAGGGAGTTTACTCTGAAATGCAGCATCCTTTTAGAGAAAAGCATGAATCTAATGACCGGTTCCCTTTAAATCCAGTAACTCACAACTGATGTCTTCTCTAATCTTATTCTTTCAGTTTTCTGTCTGGCCCAGACCACTATGAAATATTCTTTCAGTCATGACTATATGCAGATTTTGCAGCTCTTTGTTTTTCCAGCATACTTCCTGCCATTTCTCAACCCACCCAAACTACCCAACCTGTTGCTAACCCAAATTTTTATGTTATTGCAATTTTTTACCCAACTTCTATAACTGCTATGTTGGTTACATTGCCCGCAAATACGGTCCTTTATAAATAATTATGTTATAACTGTCCCGCTGTGACGGTTTTCAATAAGGAAGGGGGACCTCCAACTGTCCCTGGAACTACTTACCCCCACCCCATCGGTACTCTTGATGGTAGAGAGGCCAGAGTCTTCAACCTTACTATGCTCCTGTTAGGGTATGTGCACACGGAGCTTTTTGGTGGTGCGGATTTTGTAGTAAAATCCGTTGATAAATCCGCAGGACTAAAGTCCTGTGGTTTATCTGCGGGTTTGCCTGCGGTTTTGCCCTGCGGTTTCACACCTCATAATGGATGAGGTGTGAAACCGCAGCGTTTCGGCACAAAAGAATTGACATGCTGCGGATTGTAAACCGCAGCAAAACCGCATGAAAAAATCTGCAGCATGTGCACAGCGTTTTCCAGTTTACTATCGAAAACAATGGTACTGTACAACGCACCTAAATCTGCTGCGGACCCGCAGCTGCAGAAACACTGCGAATCCGCAGCAGAATCCGCACCATGTGCACATACCCTTATACCCTGAGCTGTCTCCACCTCCTCTCCCAGGAGGCCTAGGACAGATATGTTAGTATATAAACACGTAAGACAAACAGGGATAACAAAAAGCAACTTACATACAAAAACATTCACCAAGGATATGGAGGTATATAGGGAAGGATAACCAGGTACTAACCAAATGGGAAAAGAAGAAGGAATACACCCAAAAACAGCACACAACAATCTCTACTAGCAACAATGATCTTCAATTCAGCACAGCATCTCCAAGGAAGCAAAGCTTTCATTGGCGAGACATAGAGGGTCTGGCCAGATTGTATAGGTAGAGATAATGACCCAGTCAGAAGCAGCTGAAAATGGAGTTGCAAGTTTCTGACAAGCATAGGAAGGATCGCTAACCTGTTCAGTACCAAAGGAAACCAAATTCATTTAATATGGAACCCAAACACACAGGCTAAATGGAAGAGCAGCAATTCGCAATATGCAGTGATCTTCTACCCCCCGATCTCAAAGGTTGACGTGACACACTTCTGACAATAACTACCTGGCAAACTAAAGTGAGTTATTAATACTGCCCCCAAAGTAACAGTGTCAAATAGATAGTGCCCAGACAGCAATTGTGAAACAAAAAATAAAAGTGCCTTCTTTTGTGTTCTTCAAGGTAATAGTTCCACGTTTTGCATCCAACCAATCAGCAGTGATCTTTTCCCATGTATCCAAACAGTAGAAGTGCCCCCTTTAGGCCCTCACACAACTACACAACTCCATCAACTGTACTGTGGGTACAGTCGGAAAATGCATACTTATGACTTGCTGCCACAATACGGGTGATGGAGCTATATAATTCCACTCTGCAACTGATCTTTTGTTGCCGCTGCTGGTACTGAGAGCAGCTGATTAACGGGGATGATGGGTGTCACACGCCAACCAAACTAATATTGATGACCTAAGCATAGGGTGTCGAAACCAAATACCAGACAACCTCTTTATTCATTTACTGTAAAATGGTGTTTAGAGTATACCTACACTTTTCAATGTTCTAATATAAGTTGTGGTAGTTTACACATTTACACATCTTACAGATCACTAATAGTTATTATGACCCTACTCAGCTCCTTCATAAGTCTATACACCGGGCTATACAGTAAGTCTATGAACCCTTGCAATACTCTGTGTCGATATTCCTGAAGGAGCTGAGTGCTTTCGAATCTTGAAGCGAAGACTGCTTCTATATATTTCTTGCTGGTCTCAGAACTAAGGCTACCATTGAACCGTATAAAGTTGATAGTTTTAAACATATAAACATCTTTAAAAAGTATTACTATTTACTCCTTTTATAGAAGGTACCTTCAGCGCAAATACTGACTTGGCATATCTTTAAAAAGTATATATGAATTTATGGATTGTATGAATTGATGGATAGCTTTTAAAATACTCAATGTTATTGTAAAGTAAGCAGCAAATGTGAAACTCTGTGTTATTCACATTTTTATAGAACATGGTACTTGTTCCTGTGGTCGATGTATTTGTGAGGCCGGCTGGTTTGGAAAATTGTGCCAAAATGCAAGAAAATGCAATATGACAGAGGAAGAGAGCAAGAGCCAGTGTGAATCATCAGATGGCATTCTGTGCTCTGGGAAAGGTACGTGCTTACAATGGAGCACAAATCCATTAATAATTGGACTGTCAATCAAATGTTTCTTTGCAAAGCATAATGTGAATGATTACTTTATTTCTGAAACCTTATTCCATCAGCATTTGGTGTCTTTACCTGGCAATAGCAGATGTAAGTACAGACACAAAAAAATGGGAGCTTGGTCTGATTCACAAGTTGTACAAAGTGACCAAAGGTTTCAATAACATACATTTCATTTAGATGTTATCATCACAGCAAGAATTCTTTGTGAACAGCGCCAATGGAGCACATTCAGATGAAATGGTTGTAGATAATGTACTGAAAACTTGACATGAGATGTGTTCTTCTATATGTCACTGACTCATCACAGCTGTGAACAAATCATGTCCTTCAGTCTTGGTATAAACAGAAAACTGGATGGTATCACAGTGAGTCTGCATTATCTTCACTTCAGAAAATAGACTCTGTTGACACTAGGGTCATCTCTCATAAACATCATATTATCCTTCAATGTGCAATGAATTATACAATGTGCTTGCTAAATAGATCAGAGATATGTCTACATACAGTAACACATAGTGAAGGCGAACTAGATCCGTCTCCAGTGTACATAAAAAATCTACGCACCGCTGTTAAAATGCCAGGTCTTTGTCATGTAAAAATAATCATACCCGAAAAAATCATTTCAGAGCTTTTTCCACCTTTAGGGCTCGCTCACACAAGCGTAGATTCTCTCAGGGGAGAGATTCGGATCCATTCACTGTTCTACAACCAAACTGGCTCAGAGATGAAATTTTGTGGTGCTGAAAATGAATATGATACTTAAATTTGCTAATTGGCTCTAATTTTCAAGATCTAGTGGAGGTTGTAATTACTTATGACACCTTTCATGCAGACTTATAGAAAAATTGTGTCTTTATTATTTCATCATCATTATTGCATTGTTAGTAACTAGTCTATTACATTATCTGTTTAGTCTACTGAGCCTTCAGTATTCTATAATCTTAGCTTAACCAATCAAAAAATTCCAAATCTTCTCCTAGGACGTAATCCTAAGTACAGTTGCATCACCTACTTTTTTAAATGCTCTCTGTATAAGGTATACAGTTTTAGGATTTCTTAGCATATTGACATGTTTCTATATATTTTTTCCGATATGCCTCATTCTTGCATTAACAAAGCGGATAGTTTTTGCTACATATGCCGAGTTGTAACTTTATCTTCACAAAAGCAAAACTTTAGCACCATGACAAGGAAAGCCTACAACCCATATTTTGGCTGCAGAACAGAAGGTCAGGACAAGAGTTGAGCTCCACACATATGCTGTAATATATGTGCATCACATCTTACCCAGTGGTTGCATGTGAAGAGGCATTGTATGCCTTTTTCAGTCCCAATGATATGGAGAGAGCCAACCGATCAATAGAGATATGCAAACCCAAACAGAAAAGTTTGGGGTCCGTACTGAATACCTACTATTTTGACACGAACCCTGAACATGGACTTCTCTAGGAAGTGTTTGTTATTGTTTGGGTTCGGCACCCTTAATATGGGGTGTTTCCCATGCTGTGCATGATAACACGAGAAACACAGGTGGCTCTGCTTGGCGGTAAGATTATTACCATCGGTCAGAGAGTTGCAGTTCATCTGAAAGCCAGCAGCTGTGACCAGCAGCTGATGAGAGAGTACTACTCCCATCAGCCTACACCTGCTGCCTCTTATAACAGCGAGAGCAGGCATGGCTGATGGTAGTATTTATGATCCAGTGCCTACGCTATAAATAAATAAATTACAAAAATGGCATGGGATCTGTTCTATTTTTGATAAACAGCATGGAAAAACTGACAGCTGCAGCCTGCAAACCTCAGTTGTCAGTTTTATCATGGGTGCTTATCAAGAATAGAGGGGTCCCCACATTGTTTTATAAGTTATTGAAATAAATAATTTAAAAACCGGAGTGGGTTATCCCTATTTTTGACAGCCAGCCAAGTTAAAGCAGACAGCTCCCATGGATATTGCCCCCAGGCTAAAAGTTTGCAGCCTACAGCCACCACAGAAAAGTTGCATATTTGTGGGGTTGATGTCATCTGTTTTATGGCCCCTGACATCAAGCCCACAAGATAGCAATGGAGAGGCACCTATAAGATGCCTATCCATTAATAACCCCACAGTCAGATTGTAAATAAACAAAAAAACAGAATAAAGTCTTTATATGGCTCATACATAGTTTGGTCTTTTCTGTGGTAACATACAGTTCAAAACCTGGACAATAAAGAAACACAACAAGAATCAAAGCCTTCAAACTGTGGTGCTCGAGAAGGGTATTATTAATATCATGGATGGCAAGAAGAACAAACAAATTAATTTTGGAATAAATCAAGCCAGACATGTCACTCGAAGCAAGGATCACCAAGCTGCGACTTGCCTATTTTGGACCCAACATAAGAAAACAGCACTGGAAAAAGACATCATGGTCAGAAGTATAGAAGGAACAAGGCGAAGAGGAAGACTAGCAACCAGATAGCTTGATATTATCAAGATAATGGCGGAGAAGACCCTGGTGGAACTACTTCGTCTAGTACAAGATCAATTTTCCTACACATCGTTCATCCAGCAAAATCGAGCTGAAGGCCCTGACTGACACTCGCTCTGCATTTGGTCCTGCAGCCAGTCAAGGCCGGGGGCATGGTTACAGCCGGTGCTCTGTATTCTCATAGCAATGACTGAACCAGCACTGGCACCGCCCCCGTGACTGAAGCCGAATGCTGCCAGGGAGAATAAAGTTTATTTTCTCACTGCAGCGTTTGGCTACGTTGAGGCGCCAGGCAGGTTAGTAATGTTATTAACCTGCAGATTAAGCCCATATCTGCAGGTTAATAAAGTTTTTTCAGGTGACAAGTTCCCTTTAATATTGGGGAAACCTGGTGACAGGCTCCTTTTAAATAAAGAACAGAGGATATATCTAATGTTAGGTGCAGTCTATACCCTTGATAATATGGGATAAGTCAGTACTATAACAGAGACAATTATGCATCAATAAACTGCAAGTGCTAACTCTCTGAGAGACAGTTATATGTGGCAAACAATAAGCAGGAGCAATATAAAGCAATGTCAAGTGCGCTGATTACCCATGTTAGCAGTAAATGCTGTGACTCCCTTCTTACAGAACGTGCATATAGGTGTTATTATTTTCTAAAGCAGGAAATATAGTGATTGAGAAGAGATTGTCTGATTAGGGGGCAACTCCTTTAAAATGCCACACATGGTTCTTTAATTTTGCACAAAATAAAATATTGCTCTTTATTTTTGTCTTTAACCTGTTTTGTGATTTTTTTTTTTTTTGCTTCAAAATATTCAAGCATATAAAAAAAATCACTCTAGGGAGAGACTGGAGTACATTTGTGATACATTTTACTACATTTTACCACCTTTGCTCTACTCTCTACTTTTTTTGTGTGTATAGTGTATACTTTTGCTATCTTGCCATGTCTGAGGTTCCAACAATAGGGCCGCCATTAAATTTTTTCTGCGGATGGGTAGTTTAAGGTGCTTTTAAAGATTACCCTATTGGCAACCAATGAGGCTAAACCTTGGCTTCTACATCTAGAATCTGCAGAAATTAGAATTTAACATATTTCAATGGCTGATTATTATTATTTTTTGCTGCTGTTTCAAAGACCTGTGCAGAAATTTTCCATTGCATGTGAAATAGATTGCAGAAACAACATTCACATGCATGGGGTGTGAATTATTGTTTGATTCCTTTATATTTTCTGATGAAACATGTCCTTTAAGGGGTTAAGGAGCTACAATGAAAAGCTTGTAGGCATTTTCATCAGATAATGTCTGGCGCTTAAAGGGCAATTCGTTTAAGCAAACCACAAAATTAAGGTCACATGCCAAGTTTGTAAGTTTTTTATGTTTGATAGCTGCCTTCACAGAGTATAACTCATTAGCTAATGAGTCCGTAATTAGTGCTCGGCAAAAGGTTCCAGATAAGGTATCATCAACCCAGACAGATAAGAGGATTCTGGGAATTGTTTTGGAAGTGAAACAATTATAATCTACAGCTATTACATGTTTGTCAACATCTGTCATTACAAGAACACGGGCAGTTACTTTGAATGTGAAGTTAAACATTTTAGGCCCCGCAACACACAGATGGGCATTGAACTAACTGGAGTTTACCTGCTGCTATATAGTAATGCCACAAGTGATTTGCATCAAATGACAAACGGAGTTCTGCTATACCCGGCTCAGGAATCATACTCACATTGTGTGCTCTTTGGCGAAGCCTAGGTTCATATCCAATTAGACACTTAGAGGGACGATTTGAATCTTCTGCCTAACACAATGTGCCAGGTCAATGCAACTGTATGCAAAAGAATACATATCTCAAAGGTATGAACTATGGAGTACACAAAGGGAGGAGTCCAAATAAGAGTGTCCCAGCTGCTTTCTCCATGGATAGATCCTGCACAGTTCTCACTCTTCACACTACTGAAGGGGTTGTCCAGTCTAAAATTAAAAGTCTGCAATCAGTATGTCACTCTGTACTGGGGCATACTCTTAGGCAGCAAATTACCCGAAGGGTAAATAAATATTAAGGAATGTTGAAACATGACTTTTATTAATTTTCAGTAACGGGTTAATAAAATTATTGCTGCATTATATTGTATTCAAGCCTCAAAATAGAGTTCCTCTCCAGTGCAATAACTCTCAAGGCCGGACTTGCCATCTGGCAATTCTGGCAAATGCCAGAAGGGCCTGTCTGGTTGTGAGCTGCCTTGTCTGCTAGGTTATCAGCAGAATCGGTGTTCTCAAGACACCCATACTGTTAGCAGTTGTGACGGAGCACAAAGTTGCTGACTCGGTCACTCACCCCAGCAGGCCACAGGTATCATTTGAACTATTGGTCTTGTAGTAAATCTTGCTTCCTCCATCCAGGGTAATATTAGTAATATATCCCATCTGGTGCTTAGAGACAGGGATAGCATGGGCCTATGTGATTTCAAATGCCAGTCCCATTCCGTACCTGATAACTCTTGTCTATTAGTCTAAACTGATCTATCATGACTGCGGTCTGTGACCATGTAGTTAATAACAGATGAATATCGATATTATTGCCACCTATCAGAATCATTCAAGCAGCTAAAAATCATTCATAAGCATTTTCAGAACCAACCAATAACTAATAACCATCAAATTATAGATATGGAGTGTGTGAAGGATTCATATGTGAATGTTATTGGCTGAGATATTGAGGATGTCTAATTGTCCCTTTTTACTGGCAAATGAGAGTGGAGCAAAGGTTTGATTTGGGCCTACATACCATATTGTAACTCATTGTAGCCCCAGCTCCCTGAGGAAGCCTGTCAAGGTGAAACTTGGGAAGACAATGAATGATTTTTAGCTGCTTGAATGATTCTGATAGGTGGCAATAATTTTCCGTCCCTAAAGAGGTGTATGCACTTTTTGGTTGTTTTACTCCCAGACAGAACCCATCTATTGGGCTCATTCTTCTACTTGGCGCGGCCTCGCTCAATACAAGTGTATGAAGTGAAGCCGAACTTCATCTAGCGGGAGCAGCCGCGTGGTGGCCGTGGCCTTGCTCAATGCAAGTGTATTAAGCAAGGCCACGCCCATTAGATGGATTCTGCCTGGGAGTATCCATATCGCATACTTGATTGCCGATCCTGAGGCAGATTCTGGTGAATCCTTGCAGAGCACAGTGTGACTGCAGACCTTTAATTTTAGACTGGACAACTCCTTTAAGTTAGGAAACAATCAGTTTCAGGGCTCCAATAATTAAATAAGGAAAGAGAGTAAATTAGTTTCAGGGTTGTTTGTTATACAATAGGTAGAGGGAATCAGATATTTGCTATGTAATCTGAGGTAGGGGCAGATATCTTGATTCCTCTGATATGTCACTTACTAGGTTGCTTGCTGTAGATTCAATAAAATCAGAGTTTTAACAGCAGGGAATTATTACTAGAGGACTGGACTCATTCCATGTAGTCCTCCTTCTTTGTGTAACCCCGCCCTAACACTGATTAACAGCAGCTTTCTGCCTATGCACATTGTACATAGGAGGCTGAAAATCAGTGGTGTGGATGGTGTTAAACCGAACTCCGCATTTAGAGAACTGCTAGATTTACAGCAGACAAAACATAAAAAAATGACATCAAGCAGCCTAGTAAGCAATACATTGCTAGAATCAGGGTCTCGGTCTCTACTTCATCCTGCTCTTAAATTATATAGCAAAAACTTGGTGACAGATTCAATTTAAATTTATCAACAACCAATAGACTGTACAGTTATCAAGGTGGTATAGTGAGATCAATCAGCACCAGGAACAGCATTAGCACCATTTTGTCTTTGCACTGGACCTTCTCGCCTGTATGTTTGCCGCTGATGGTTGCATCCACCTGGTATTGACTTCAATGATAACCAAAAATATCCCACTGTCCATGTATTTGCATATAGCAAACTAGTGAAATTACATTTCACCAATGTATACTGTCAAAATGAATGCCAAATAAACATTCTTTCAGCATATGTTTACTAATTGTAATACAGTCTATATGGGCACTTTAAGCATGACAGGAACACTTTCTGATGTATGCCCAAAGCAAAGGAGGGAATTTATCAAGATTGGCATTGTATAAGTTAGTTTTAATTAAAAGTGGACTCACTGGCTCGGTGGCTCTTGATATCTAAAATCCCAGAGCCCAGGAAATGGCTGCAATGTTGTTTGTCATGGTGGTGTCTCTATAGTTTGTCTAAAAAACATCAGTGACTCTGGAGCAGTGGAGCGTCATTAACCCCTTTACCCCCAAGGGTGGTTTGCACGTTCATGACCGGGACAATTTTTACAATTCTGACCACTGTCCCTTTACGAGGTAATAAATCTGGAACGCTTCCATGGATCCCAGTGATTCTGACATTGTTTTCTCATTACATATTGTACTTCATGTTACTGGTAAAATTTCTTTGATATGACTTGCGTTTGTGAAAAAAATGGAAATTTGGCAAAAATGATGAAAATTTTGCAATTTTTCAACTTTGAATTTTCATGCCCTTAAATCACAGAGATATGTCACACAAAATAGTTAATAAGTAGCATTTCCCACATGTCTACGTTACAGCAGCACAATTTTGGAACCAAAATTTTTTTTGTTAGAAGGCTATAAGGGTTAAAAGTTAACCAGCAATTTCTCATTTCTACAACATCATTTTTTTTTGGGGGGGGGAACCACATCACATTTGAAGTCACTTTGAGGGGTCTATATAATAAAAAATACCCAAAAGTGACACCATTCTAAAAACTGCTCCCCTCAAGGTGCTCAAAACCACATTCAAGAAGTGCTTCACAGGAATTTTTTAATGTTTTTTAAAAAATGAACACTTAGCACATTTAACTTTTTTTCACAAAAAAATTATTTCAGGTCCAATTTTTTTATTTTCCCAAGGGTTGCAGTAGAAATTGGACAGCAAAAGTTATTGTGCAATTTGTCCTGAGTACGCTGATACCCCGTATGTGGGGGTAAACCATTGTTTTGGCGCATGGCAGAGCTCAGAAGAGGAGCGCCATTTGACTTTTTCAACGCAAAATTGGCTGGAATTTACATCAGATGCCATGTCGCATTTGGAGAGCCCCTGATGTGCCTAAACAGTGGAAACCCACAATTCTAACTCCAACCCTAACCCCAACACACCCCTAACCCTAATCCCAACCCTAGCCCTAACCCTAACCCTAATGGGAAAATGGAGATAAATAATTTTTTTTCAATTTTATTATTTTTCCCTAACTAAGGGCGTGATAACGGGGGGTTTGAGTTACTATTTATGGCGGTTTTCATGTGTGGCAGCTGTCACATGCTAAAAGATGCTTTTTATTGCAAAATTATTATTTGCATCACCACATTTTGAGAGCTGTAATTTTTCCATATTTTGGCCCACAGAGTCATGTGAGGTCTTATTGTTTGAGGGACGAGTTGACGTTTTTATTGGTACTATTTTTGGGAACATGACATTTTTTGATCGCTTTTTATTACTATTTTTGAGAAGCAGAATGAACAAAAACCAACATTTCATGAATTTCTTTTGGGGGGGCATTTATACCGTTGTGGTAAAATTGATAAACAAATTAAACAAAATGGGTGAAAGGCTAAGGTAAAAGGAACCCTAACACACCCCTCCAACCACTCCAATGGGTCAGGTAACAAGTTCTGACAACCATTTACACAAGAAATGTTCCCTTTTTCAACCAAAAATACAAGTAAAAGTAAAAAAAAAGTCATGTACTTTAGGGGTGAGGCTCAACAGCACGTTTTCAAAGTTAGATATAGAATCATTCACTGTTTGTTGACCATTTACACAATACAAGGGACAAATAATGATACTCATCCCGGATGTCCCATATTTTAAATGTCAGATCCAAGTACGTTCATGGAAACTAACATAGTTTAACTAAAAGAAGGGCCATTTGATTTCAATTAAGGTGTCCATCATTTGGTGGATACTGTAATGACAACTAGAATCATAGAATCATAGAATCATAGAATCGTAGAGTTGGAAGGGACCTCCTGGGCCATCTGGTCCAACCCCCTGCTCAAAGCAGGATTCGCTAAATCATCCCAGTCAGATGTCTGTCCAGCCTCTGTTTGAAGACATCCATTGAAGGAGAACTCACCACTTCTCGTGGCAGCTTGTTCCACTCATTGATCACTCTAACTGTCAAAAAGTTTTTTCTAATATCTAATCTGTGTCTCCTCCCATTCAGTTTCATCCCATTGCTTCTAGTCTTTCCTTGTGCAAATGAGAATAAAGTTGATCCTTCTACAATGTGACAGCCCTTGAGATATTTGTAGACAGCTATTAAGTCTCCTCTCAGTCTTCTCTTTTGCAAACTAAACAATCCCAAATCCTGCAACCTTTCCTCATAAGACAGGGTTTGCAGACCGGTCACCATTCTGGTTGCTCTTTTCTGAACTTGCTCCAGTTTGTTGATGTCTTTTTTAAAATGTGGTGCCCAAAACTGGACACAATATTCCAGATGAGGTCTGACCAAAGAGGAGTAGAGGGAAATAATGACTTCACGTGATCTAGACTGTATGCTTCTGTTAATACATCCTAGAATTGCATTTGCTTTTTTTGCTGCTGCATCACACTGTTGACTCATATTCAGTTTGTGATCTATTAGTATACCCAAGTCTTTTTCACATGTGCTGTTGCTTAGGCCTATTCCTCCCATTCTGTATATGCTTTTTTCATTTTTATTGCCCAGATGTAGTACTTTGCATTTGTCCCTGTTAAAAACCATTCTGTTAGTTGCTGCCCAGTTCTCCAGTTTATTTATATCTTTTTGAATCCTCTCTCTCTCTTCTCTAGTATTAGCTATCCCTCCTAGCTTTGTGTCATCAGCAAATTTAATCAGTTTACCCTCAATTCCTTCATCTAAATCGTTGATAAAGATGTTGAACAATACAGGGCCCAGGACAGAGCCCTGTGGTACCCCACTTGAGACATTCTTCCAACTGGATGTGCAGCCATTTACGACCACTCTTTGGGTCCGATCACTAAGCCAGTTATGAATCCACCTAACAGTTGCCTTGTCCATTCCTATACAGACCCCATCATAGATAAAGGGATACAAACACATATAAATTATTTTAGGACCATCATCTGACAAATATAGCATGCAACAAAACTGAAAGTGATTCTGGTTCTGTATTCCTGTATTGATGGTGGTTCTGGTGCCTTATTCCTGTACTGATGGTGGTTCTGGTGATGTATTCTTGTGGTTATGGTTGTTCTGGTGCTGTATTCATGTACTATAGATGGGTTTGGTGATGTATTCATGTAGTGATGATGGTTCTGGTGCTGTATTTTTCACCAGACCCATCTTCAGTACATGAATATGAAACCAAAGTCATTATCAGTACATAAATAGAACACCAGAGACACCAATAGACATACACAAATACAGTGTAGAAGAAAATCCAGTTCATCCACATGCATTCATTGATGATCAGGAGCAAGGTAAACCTCTGTACCTTAGACATGGGTAAATGCAAAGAAAGGAAAATCCAGCACTAAGTTTAAATGCCATGGTAATGGGTAAAAGAATGCATTTCAAGTATTAAGGGTTCCACTACCTGAAACACATTGTTTTATCATTACCATGGCATCTTAAAGGGAACTTGTCACAAGGATTGGCCGATATAAGATATGGCCACCGCCTTTCAGGGCTTATCTACAATCTGACCGGCAAGAGAAGAAAAATAAGTTTTATTACACTCTTCCGGGGGTGGTCCGGTCCAGTGGGTGCCACTGGTCTTTTTCCAGCGCCTCCCATCTTCTTGTGATGCCGCCCTCCTGCTTGCTTCATGGCTCCCCAGCATCTGTTTCCCCTGTGGAGGGCAGAGGTAAGTACTGCAGTGTGCAGGCACTGGGCCTCTCTGACCTTTCCCTGCACCTGCACACAGCATTACTTTGCTCTGCCCTCAACAGGGCAGATAAGTATGCCTTCGCAGGAGCACAATGCCGGGGAGCCATGAAGAAAGCAGGAGGGTGGCATTGCAAGAAGATGTGTGAGGCACCGGAACAAGACTTGCGATACCCATCGGATTGGACCACCCCTCATGTGAGTATAATAAAACTTATCATTCTTCTCTCGCAGGTCAGATCTGGGACTTATCTGCAGCATTATAGAATGCTGTAGATAAGCCATGAAAGGTGGTGGCAGTAACTCCTATTGGCCAAACCTGTTGACAGGTTCCCTTTAACTTACTTATTGAAGTTTACTCTATTTGCCTCATTAAAGAATTTTGTGATTTCCATGGACCTGAATTTTCCTTTTCTTATATAAATACTGCACCTGAATCATAATCAGTAAATAAATGTCATTAGAACCACCATCAGTACATGAATAAAGGACCAAAACCACCATTACTACATGAAAACATCAACAGAACCACCATCAGTAAATTAATGCATCACCAGAAACTCAATCAGTACATGAATACATCAGGAGAACCACTGTCAGTAAATAAATACATCAGTACATGTATAGGTCACCAGAACAACCATAAGTACATGAATACATAACCAAGCTTAGTACATCAATCAAATGTAATGTCAAGTCAGGCGCATATATACTGATGAGCAAAAGAGTAGTAATGTTTAAACTTTTGACTTTCAGGCTCCATATCTCACCATCCCCTACTGCTCCAAACATGAAACTAAAGGTACTGTCACAATTAGCGATGTACCAGCGATCCCGACCAGCGATATGACGCGGTCAGGATCGCTGGTACATCGCTAAGTGGTCGCAAGTGAGCTGCCACACAGGCAAGTCTCACCAGCGACATCGCTGGGGACGGGGATCGCCACTTACCTGTCACACCAGGCGATCATGCGTCCTCCCGCCCGGCTCCACGCGTCGCTCGTCCTCACAGCAGGAAGCGCCGCAGGAAGCTGACGACGAGAAACAGTCCAGGACGTTCTCGCGCGATCAGCGATAACCAGCGGGGGAGCCGGTCGTAGGTAAGTATCACACACACAGATATCGCTAGCAATATCGCTATAACGTCACAAGTTATAGCGATATTGCTAGCGATATCTCTTAGTGTGACAGGCCCTTAACATCATTTTATAGACAATCATCTTGGCTATCTCATACATATATTTGACTTGATTATGCAGCTTCTTGTCATGTCACTGCATTGTTATTGTTTTACTCCTAAAAATCTAAATTTTCATTTTTATTATTTTGAGTAGTTTGTAAATCCACATTTTGCTTTCAACACTTCCTGAATCCTTCTGGGCATGTTCTCAATCAGATTCAAGCATATCTCAACCAAAATCTGATCCTGGGTCTCATATACATGTTTCCCAAAGTTGGTGCATACTGGTTGACTCACTTTGGCATGTATACAGCTTTTTCTTCATCTCTAACCACAAGAGTTCACTTGGTTAGAGGTCTGTGGACTGTTGGGGCCAATCCAGCACCTCTCCTTCATTGTCATTGAACCATTTCTTTACCAAGCTTGATGTATGCTTTGGGTCACTGTCCTGCTGGATACCATGTCATCTTTGTCATACCTATAGTACTCGAGTGTATAAAGTAACTCATCTTGTTGGATACTCACATTTAGTTCAGCATTGAGACCATTATCAATCCTGGTAAAGAATCCAACATCCTTGGCTGTGAAACAGCCTCATATCATCACTCTTCCTCCACCGAACTTGACAGTTCCTTCAATTTCCTGATCCGTTAGCCCCTTTTAACTTGCTTCTCTCAGACCTATTTGCACAAATCAGACTCTAGTCTATTGACTTTTATCTCATCACTCCAAATCATCTGTTTCCAATGTTTTAGGGTATGTGCACACGTTGCGGATTTGGCTGCGGATCCGCAGCGGATTTGGCCCTGCAGATCCGCAGCAGTTTTCCATGCGGTGTACAGTACCATGTAAACAAATATGCTGTGCACATGCTGTGGAAAATTCCACACAGATTTGCAGCATGTCAATTCTTTGTGCGGAATCCGCAGCGTTTTTACACCTCTTCCATTATAGGAATCCGCAGGTGTAAAAACTCAGTCTAAATCCGCACAAAATCTGCATGAAGCCAGCACTAAATCCGCAGTTAAAATGCAGGTCATTTTACCTGCGGATTTAGCAAAATCTGAGAGGAAAAATCCGCAGCATGTGCACATACCCTGATTGTCCACTTTTCGTACTTTTTGTAAACTCAAGCCAACGCTTCTTATAATGATATTGAAGTTGAAGCTTCTTCACCTATTTTCAGGTCACCATCCCAGACTTGTATATTGTGCATCAGATGGTACTTGCGTGGATGTCTGTGATCTCACTATTACGAGGCATATGAGCTACCCCCAATGCCGTGTTTGTCATGCCAGAACTGATAGATTTTGTGATGAGCTAACTTGTTGACTCCGATATTTTGCCTGGATATCTCAGTTTTGTCTTTTGAATGTATGGGTGGACTTAATTTCATATTCTCCCAATTGTCATGGCACTCATATGATGCAATCTGGCCATATTCTGGCCGAGAGTCTGCTATTGATGAGCTGGATGGTGTTTTTTTCTCTTTTCTCCAGAAATCTTCATGGCTTCTCATTGATTTGAACCAGTGACCTTTCGCTTGGGAATCAAGCTAATAGCACACTGAGTTATTAGGGAATGTGAGAACAGGTTGAAATATGTAGTATACAGGGAGAAAAAGATTTTTCCACACTGGGGGCAAAACAGTAACAATGCAGAGACATGATAAGAATCTGCATAACTAATCATATGCTAAATAGATGCAAGTCAAATTTATGCATGAGATAGCCTAGATGATTGTCCATAGATTGATGGTAGTCTCATGATCGAAGCAGTAGTGGATGTGAATTAAGGAGCCTATAAGTCAAAAGTTCAAAACATTGTTACCCTTTTGCTCGTCAGTGTACATTTGTATTTCATGAACCTACAACTCCCAATATGTCCTTAACAATGGTAAGGAGATGCTGGGAGTTGTTATCAGTCTTTATCAGACTGCAGACCATACAAGAACCACAGTACTGATGAGTTTAGTCAGCATCAACAAGTAAACATTTACATCTAAGTACCTTGTAGGTGACATATTCTGTAAATCTTTTCTCTTTTTTCATCTTCATCTTGTTGAGCTGCTATGATTACTTTACACGTCCACAGCTCTTCATATTCCCTATTTTCTGGTCTTATATAGCACATCCCGGCACAGTGCCCTTAAAAATAAGAATGTTATTAACATGCCCTCTGCATAAAAATATCTGTTCATGTTATGGCCTAAATAAGCCTCCTGATGTATATGGCCTTCACAATATCTGTTTTAATCATCTATAACCACCCCACTGTCTTCCTTTATGAACAACAGTCTTATAAGCGAGTTCACACTCACACCAGGAAAATGTCGCACCTACACCCAACTGGTCCCTGTACAGACTAGAAAGATACTTGCTACAGAACTAAAAACACAAACTTGATTCTAGCTCTCTAAAAGGCCGTCAAGGGGTTTCTAGTACCTCCTAAGGAACTAGACGGGAGGACGTAACCACCAAGGGTAAAGAAAATTGTGAGGAGAGATACGAGAACCCAAGTTGAGAAACTAAGACACATTCAATTGTGGTGGAGGGGTGAAGGTAAATGAGTATCAAAAATAAAGGAACAAGAAAGACCTCCCAAGAACCTGACAGTGGTAAAAGGAAAAGGTGCTGGGAGGGAAAGCAAACCAACTTGCAGCAAGAATACAACTTGAATTTACACCACAAGGTAAACCCCTAAGATATACATCCACCAGGATATATAGACAACAAGGAAGTGCAGAGAAAGAATAATATATATAGCCTCACCCAGAACATGATAGGGCAAACCAAAATGGGAAAATGGAAAACATCTGGAAAAGTGCAAACCAAAAAGGGAGAATAAGGACAAAAGAAGAATCAGCATTTGAACAGGGAAGGAAAAGAGCCACTTCTCAATAGTCAGAACAACCGACCACGGTCACCTGATCAAATCCCTAAACCGAACAATGATACACAGTCTATACTGTGGCTGTCCGCTCTCCACTGTTTTCTCTTACACGCTCTATATCTCCAGACTGTCTCCGAACCATGCTAACATCTCTCTATACTGTGCCTCCATTTCACACTGTCCCCTATCCATTCTCTGGCCCCTATTCGAACTATCTCTTCATAATGCACATCATGTTTCCTCTACAAACTGTATCCCCTCCTCACACTGTCCTCTTACACAGTGTCATGGTCAGCACAGTCATCCATACAGTGTGATATCCAAAACAGCCCCCAATATACACTGTGATGTCTATCACAGATTATAATATACAGTATGATGTCGCCCACTGTCACTTATACAATATGATGCCCCCCACATATTCTATATAGTATGATGTTCCACCAGCCCAGTTATAATGTTCCCTCCAGCTACCAGTATTATGATTCCCACAGTCTTCCAAATAATATGATGTCCCCTACTTCCCCTCTTGTGATTGACCCCACAACCAGTCCCTTGTATGTCCCGCACAGCCAGACCCACTTATGTCCCCCACTATCAGCCCCTCATATGTCCGCACAGCCAGCCACTCTTATGTCCACCACAGTCAGCCCCTCATATGTCCCCCACATCCAGTCCTTCTATATGTCCCCCACAGACTCTTATATCTCCCACAGCCAGCACCTCATATGTCACCTACATCCAGCCCATATTATGTCCCCCACATTCAGCTCCTCATATGTCTCCCACAGCCAGACCCTCATATGTCCACACAGTCAGTCCCTCTTATGTTCCAGCTGACAGCCCTTCTTATGTTGCCACAGCCAGCCCTTCTTTTGTCCTCCACAGCCAGACCCTCTTATATCCCCCTCAGCCAGCCCCTCATATCTCCTCCACTGCCAGACCCTCTTATGTTCCCACAGCCAGCCCTTCTAATGTTCCCACAGCTAGCCACTCATGTAATATCTCTCATTGATTGGCAAAATAATATCAGAAAAATAAAATAAAGCCGATACTCAATTCAGGCTCCCTGTACACTTCGTCCACCTTCTCTTCTTCTTTCTTGTACAGCAGTGGGAGCTATATAGCATGATGCAGTGACATCGTCGCGCCATCCAATGGCCCCAGTTTGTGCCGCCTTCTACATGGTGCAGGCTGAGAGTGGCCTGCATTGTACTGGAGTTCCCAGTGGAACAGACACTTGATTACAGCTCCTCTGCTCCTGTCACGGACAGCACTCAGCAATTGTATGCCATAAGCACAAGCACCTCAGCCGTCAATGTACTGAATGTCTGCAGCTGGAAGAAGGTGCCAAGAAGCAGTGGGCATTCAGCAATGTCATTTTTTTCCCCAAAAAATGCACCGCCCTTGGGGAGGTAGCGCCCTAAGTGGGTACCTTCCTTTGCTACCCCTCGTCCCGGGCCTGCATGTCATACAACTTTAAATTATACATCCACCATTGTATTTATTCTATTGAATGAAAACACTGCTCTGTGACTAAGCTGCAGAAACTGTGAGTTCAAAGCAACAAAGAGTGATGCTAAGAGGTACGATTATATTTGGTATATTTGACAGTGGCTGGAGGGATAGGAACTTGTGGGAGGATAATTTTATCTAAAACAAAGCAATGAGCATTTGCAAAGCAGCAGAGTCTTCCATAGAAATAACCCACATTATAACTAAAGGTTATAATACACTACAAATCTAAAGTGGTAGTGATTCATAATTTACAAAAAATATAAGGGACGCAAAAATACAACAGAATTGTAGACTCAATAGCTCTTTGATGACCGCTTAGCTCTAGACTAAATTTGACCCTTTATAAATGAATTTCCTTTTCTGTTTTATTTTTCCAGCACATATTATAATGATATATATATATATATATATATATATATATATATATACAGTGGGGAAAAAAAGTATTTAGTCAGTCAGCAATAGTGCAAGTTCCACCACTTAAAAAGATGAGAGGCGTCTGTAATTTACATCATAGGTAGACCTCAACTATGGGAGACAAACTGAGAAAAAAAAATCCAGAAAATCACATTGTCTGTTTTTTTTTTCATTTTATTTGCATATTATGGTGGAAAATAAGTATTTGGTCAGAAACAAAATTTCATCTCAATACTTTGTGATATATCCTTTGTTGGCAATGACAGAGGTCAAATGTTTTCTGTAAGTCTTCACAAGGTTGCCACACACTGTTGTTGGTATGTTGGCCCATTCCTCCATGCAGATCTCCTCTAGAGCAGTGATGTTTTTGGCTTTTCGCTTGGCAACACGGACTTTCAACTCCCTCCAAAGGTTTTCTATAGGGTTGAGATCTGGAGACTGGCTAGGCCACTCCAGGACCTTGAAATGCTTCTTACGAAGCCACTCCTTCGTTGCCCTGGCGGTGTGCTTTGGATCATTGTCATGTTGAAAGACCCAGCCACGTTTCATCTTCAATGCCCTTGCTGATGGAAGGAGGTTTGCACTCAAAATCTCACGATACATGGCCCCATTCATTCTTTCATGTACCCAGATCAGTCGTCCTGGCCCCTTTGCAGAGAAACAGCCCCAAAGCATGATGTTTCCACCACCATGCTTTACAGTAGGTATGGTGTTTGATGGATGCAACTCAGTATTCTTTTTCCTCCAAACACGACAAGTTGTGTTTCTACCAAACAGTTCCAGTTTGGTTTCATCAGACCATAGGACATTCTCCCAAAACTCCTCTGGATCATCCAAATGCTCTCTAGCAAACTTCAGACGGGCCCGGACATGTACAGGCTTAAGCAGTGGGACACGTCTGGCACTGCAGGATCTGAGTCCATGGTGGCGTAGTGTGTTACTTATGGTAGGCCTTGTTACATTGGTCCCAGCTCTCTGCAGTTCATTCACTAGGTCCCCCCGCGTGGTTCTGGGATTTTTGCTCACCGTTCTTGTGATCATTCTGACCCCACGGGGTGGGATTTTGCGTGGAGCACCAGATCGAGGGAGATTATCAGTGGTCTTGTATGTCTTCCATTTTCTAATTATTGCTCCCACAGTTGATTTCTTCACTCCAAGCTGGTTGGCTATTGCAGATTCAGTCTTCCCAGCCTGGTGCAGGGCTACAATTTTGTTTCTGGTGTCCTTTGACAGCTCTTTGGTCTTCACCATAGTGGAGTTTGGAGTCAGACTGTTTGAGGGTGTGCACAGGTGTCTTTTTATACTGATAACAAGTTTAAACAGGTGCCATTACTACAGGTAATGAGTGGAGGAAAGAGGAGACTCTTAAAGAAGAAGTTACAGGTCTGTGAGAGCCAGAAATCTTGATTGCTTGTTTCTGACCAAATACTTATTTTCCACCATAATATGCAAATAAAATGAAAAAAAAACAGACAATGTGATTTTCTGGATTTTTTTTCTCAGTTTGTCTCCCATAGTTGAGGTCTACCTATGATGTAAATTACAGACGCCTCTCATCTTTTTAAGTGGTGGAACTTGCACTATTGCTGACTGACTAAATACTTTTTTCCCCACTGTATATATAATTATTTTTTTTTAATTTATTTAAAGGGGTTGTATACCCATGAAGCTTTTATTTAGAAACTTGCTAAAATATTTCTTACAAGACAAAGGAGGGCACGTGCCTCGGATGACAGGAGGAAGGGGGTGGGATAAACTCTCACAATGATCAAAATAAAAAAGTTAATAACCCCCCTTTATCCCCCCCATATGTAGGTATAAATAATAAAACAAAGAAAATATTTTTATTTTTCCATTAGGGTTAGAATTAGGGTTAGGGTTGGAATTAGGGTTAGGGTTAGAAATAGGGTTAGGGTTGGAATTAGGGTTAGAATTAGGGCTAGGGTTGGAATTAGGGATAGGGTTGGAATTAGGGATAGGGTTGGAATTAGGGTTAGAGTTGGAATTAGGGTTGGGATTAGGGTTAGGGTTGCAATTAGGGTTAGGGTTGGAATTAGGGTTATGATTAGAGTTAGGGGTGGGTTGGGGTTGGGATTAGGGTTAGGCTTGTGGTTAGGGTTAGAGTTGGGATTAGGGTTAGCGGTGTGTTGGGGTTAAGTTTGTGGTTAGGGTTATGATTAAGGTTGGGATTAGGGTTAGGGGTGTGTTGGGGTTAGGGTTGGTTGTTAGAATTGAGGGGTTTCCACTGTTTAGGCACATCATAGGGTCTCCAAACGCGACATGGCGCCACCATTTATTCCAGCCAATTTTGTGTTCAAAAAGTCAAACAGCGCTCCCTCCATTCCGAGCCCCGATGTGTGCCCAAACAGTGGTTTACCGCCACATATGGGGTATCAGCGTACTAAGGAAAAATTGCACAACAACTTTGGGAGTCTAATTTCTCCTGTTACCCTTGGGAAAATAAAAAATTGGGGGCTAAAAAAATGATTTTTGTGGAAAAAAAATGATTTTTTATTTTCACGGCTCAGCATTATAAAGTTCTGTGAAGCACTTGGGGGGGTCAAAGTGCTCACCACACATCTAGATAAGTTCCTTGGGTGGTCTAGTTTCCAAAATGGGGTCACTTGTCGGGGGTTTCTACTGTTTAGGCACATCAGGGGCTCTGCAAACGCAACATGACACTCGCAGACCATTCCATCAGGGGCTCTCCAAATGCGACATGGCGTCCGATTTCAATTCCAGCCAATTCTGCATTGAAAAAGTCAAACAGCAATCCTTCCTTTCTGACCTCTGCCGTGTGCCCAAACAGAGGTTTAGCCCCACATACTGGGTATCGGCGTATTCGGGAGAAATTGCACAAAAAATGTTGTGGTTCATTTTCTCTTTTTACACTTTTCAAAATAAAAAAAAATTGGTTCTGAAGTAAAATCTTTGTGAAAAAAAGTTAAATGTTTATTTTTTCCTTCCACATTCCATTCATTCATGTGAAGCACCTGAAGGGTTAATAAACTTCTTGAATGTGGTTTTGAGTACATTGAGGGGTGCAGTTTTTATAATGGTGTCACTTTTGGGTATTTTCTGTTATATTGACCCCCCAAACTCACTTCAAATATGATGTGGTCCCTAAAAAAATGGTTTTGTAAATTTTGTTGTAAAAATGAAAAATCGCTGGTTAACTTTAAACCCTTATAACGTCCTTACAAAAAAAAATTATGTTTCCAAAATTGTGCATTTGTAAAGTAGACATGTGGGAAATGTTATTTATTAACTATTTTGTGCAATATAACTCTCTGATTTAAGGGCATAAAAATTAAAAGTTTGAAAATTGCAAAATTTTCTAAATTTTCACAAATTTTCGATTTTTTTTTTTAACAAATAAGCACAAGTCATATCTAAGAAGTTTTACCACTATCATGAAGTACAATATGTCACGAGAAAACAGTCTCAGAATCAGCAGGATCCGTTGAAGCATTCTAGAGTTGACCTCATAAAGTGACAATGGTCAGAATTGAAAAAACTGGCCCGGTCACGAAGGCAAAAACAGGCTCTGGCTCAAAAGGGTTAAAACCAGGCTAAACACACCTGCGTAAACACACTTACAATGCATTTGTTTTTTTAACTGCGGATTTGCAGCATCTAATGCAAGTACATGAGGAATTTCCACACAGAAAAATTTACATGCTGCGGCTCGGAAACCCTCACCGCAGGTGATTTTATGTAGCATAAAAAAGAAGCACAGTGGGCATGGGATTTCTATTAATCCCATCCACTGTGTTTGTATTGTACAATGCATCATTTTGGACACAGCAAAAATATGTTGCATCCAGAAGGCTAGTATTAATGATCGTGGGCATGCTGCGAAAGGGTTTCTGCAGCAGCGTAACATAAATGGGGTTTCATTAAAACACAGTTATCTGCCAGACAATATCATTATCTCTAATTTCCTAAAAGAGTTCAGGTGGGGTCAGGATGCGTTTGTTAAAAAAATAAAATATTATAAAATATATATAGTAGATTGGCAATCGAAATTATTTTTTCCCTATTAGAAAGTAATTAAAAACATAAGTAGTCATTGGGGGAAAGTGTCCTACAATTATGGTGTTTGTTTTTCCCATCTATGACAGAATGGCCTGATTTTGATCCTATTAGGCTACGTTCACATGTAGCGGAACTCTCGCAGAAATTACCGCGAGAATTCCGAATTCCATTCCGCGGGAAAATCGCATTTTAAATTCCTGCGATTTTCCCGCAGAAAAACTAGCATTTTGCAAGCGTTATTAGCTTGCAGAATTGCTAGCGTTTTCCAAGCGATCTGTAGCATCGCTTGGAGAACTGATTGACAGGTTGGTCACAATCATCAAACATAGTGTTTGACAAGTGTGACCAACTTTTTACTATTGAGGCTGCCTCTGCGGCATCAATAGTAAAAGATAGGATGTAAAAAATAATTAAAAAAAATATAGATTTTTATTCTTACCTTCCGGCGTCCCGCGCAGCCTTCCCGCCTCTCTCCACGCTCCCGGTCCCAGTAATCCTTTGCGAGAATTACTGCGATGACGACTTCACGATCCCGTGAGAACGGACGTCATCGCTCGCAAAGGATTACTGGGACCGGGAGCGTGGAGAGAGGCGGGAAGGCTGCGCGGGACGTCGGAAGGTGAGAATAACAATATTTTTTATTTTAAATTCTATTTTTTACAGGGATATGGTACCCAAAGCCTGGAGGACAGTCTCCTCTCCTCCGGACCGTGGGTACCATCCGCAAATGTTCTGCTTACTTTTCGCATGGTGTGCACAGCCATATGCGGAAAGTAAGCAGATCAATGCAATCCTATGGGTGCGGGATCACTGCGATTCCGCTAAATTAATGAGCATGCTACATTTTTTACCGCGAAGCGATTCCGCCGCGGCATTAGCACAGCATTGCAGAATCCCATAGGAATGCATGGGATTCTTATTTTTCGCAGCAAAATTGCGCAGCTAAAAATGTGAAAAAAAACGCCACGTGTGAACATAGCCTTAAGGGATTGTCCACATTTAGCTCGAAAGTCTGCAGTCACTCTAAGTAACTGCAGACTTGGGAATCCTCACAAGCGCGCAGGGTGTGCAAAGTCAGGATTCTTCTGGTCCCCGATGATATGTATACTCCCGGGCACATTCCAACTAGACGTATGTGGCCTCTCTTAATACATGTGAATTGAACAAGGCCAAGCACATCTACTCAGAATGTGGTCAGAACTATGCGTATTGCATACTTTGGCCTTGCTACCGGAGCCGGAGAATCCTGACAGCACACTTTCTTCGTGCCAAACCTGTACAACCCCTTTTAAAGGGAATCTTTCAGCAACATTTTGCTATGTAATTTGAAGACAACATTAGGTAGCAGTTAACAGTGAATTCAATAATGTGTCAGGTGTCAAGCTTGCCAGAGGAAAAGAAAAACTTTACGTGTCAGAAATGTAAGATTGTGACTCTGCTAGAAGAAAAGGTGCAACGTTTTCAGGAGAGAATAACTACACTGAAGCTCATCAAAGAAGATAAGGATTTGCTTGTGTGAGATAGCACTTCCTGAGTGTGTTGGGGGACACTCGCTTGGCAATGGGATTAAGGCACACAGGAGCGATTTCTCACAAAAACAGTCTATTTGGTTTATTTACTCAGCATAAACCGCATAACGCAAAGTCCATTTCATTACATCCACGAACATATCAATGACCACCAGTCTGTTCATGCAGCAGATAAACCTCTCTGCCGTTTCTTAAAACCCCCTTGTCTGAGGTTACCTTCCACAAGCTCCGCTCCACACGCTGACTTCTTGTCAGTCCTGACTTCCCCAACACAGTTAGCCGTCACAGGCTCTGCAGGTACAAGGTCTCACCACGTGCTATTCAGGAATCCGGTCGACTTGCAGGACCTTCCAAAACACAGATCATGGGACTACACCAGTCTCCATTACATAGACCATAACCACACCCACAGGTGAGGTACCTATCACATAGGCTGATCACGTGATTGTGACATCACTGCAGGTCCTCAACCTTAGGGAAATTCAGGCCAAATCTTCTCCTGCTGGGTGAAATATATATTCCGTCCAGTACTACCTCCTTCACTGTACCACATACCTTCCCCTTTGTTCAACCCTATGGGGATGGACACATGTCATAAACCAGGGGCTCCGAGACCGGGTACCCATGTCATCTTGCCCTACCAGTCGAGAGGGCCTTCTCAGTCGGTTTTGAGCATCAGTCCCAGAGACATAGTCCATCACTATCATTAAATTCCTGTCTGTGAACAAGGCACTTTCGGACTTTGTCGCCGCAAGTTTTAGAGTCATAACTTCCCTGCCCCCAGCGGTCCGTATGCAGGTACAGTAACCTTGCACCTCTAACTACTGTCTGGCCTTGGGCTTCAGCCCTTGAGTCATAGTCTGTCCATGTTACCAGACCCATTTTAGTCACCACATCTCTCAAGTATGCTTCTTTACCAGACCTCTCTCTCCATGACCTCCTCTAACGGTTGGTGCGACCATGAGACTCACTTACAGTCGAGCTTACTGTCTGGTCTGAATCTAGTGCACTACAGGGGCTACTGTCTAAGTCCCTCAGCTTTGTACTGAAAGTAGATCTCCCACTTTCAGATTATTGGCATCCTTGTCTTGCTGAACTACCAAGGCCTCTTCTTACTAGATATCTTTGGCTGTCAGCAATTCCATTACTTGGAGGGCCTCTTCTGTTCCCTTGTCCTTGGGTTGAAAGCAGCTGCCATCTTCCACCGACTTGGCAAAGCAATCCTGCAAGGTGCAGTATTTCAAGCCTTAACTGCTCTATCTCCTCTAGATATGCCACACGATACTAGAGCAGAGTCCGTATATATCCAAGACTCTCCACCGTACTCAGAATGAAAAATGGAACCATACCCTTTTCGCTGGGTATCTGGTCTTCATGGTCACCTGGAATTCTTAATCTCCCAACTACAGATTTATCCACCATCTCTTGCATGGCTCAACCATTTCTTCCAATGACTTTTCCCACCATAGGAATAGGCACCTGCATCGCATCTTCCAGAAGACTCTGAGCTTTCCTCATCTGCTCCAGCCACCTAGCAGCGTCTTCATTCCTCAATCAGATCATCCACTTCATACGCACACATCTCAAGTGGATGTCGCTCAGGATTGCTACTCTCCTCGTTGTGACATCATTTGTGGACAGTACCACTAACTGCTTAGTTTCCACGGTCCTACACACCTTACACGCCCCACAGTCTTCTTGAATTCTTCTTGCACAGACTCCCTGGCACACGGCTCTCTCAGGTCTTCAGGAAAGTCTAGCAAGCATTTAAACAGAGAAGTCTTTCTCTTCTGCTGTCAATAGTGTCACCTGCTTCGACATGTTTGGCCAGGACAGACACCTGTTGCTCCATCTTCTCCCAGGCTGCTTTATTCATTGACTGGCTTTCTGCCAGGCAACCTCTGAGCTCAGAGACTTCCTTATCCAGCTCATCCACTCTGTGCTCAGCCACTTGTCTTAGGACCTTTTCTCTTTCGACATGTTCTTTTACTGACTCTTTTAGCATCTCTATTTTGTGATCCTGTTCCCTTTTGGCTAGCACATGTCGCACCATAACTTCTTTAGTTATATTTTCAGATGTGGCAGCTTGCACACCCACATTCTGCTGCTTCAGAGTTCTACCTGTTCCCTCATCAACAGGTTTAGCTTTCTCTTGGGACTCTGCTGGGTTCTCCAAAGAATCACTGTTCTTGCTCTCAGACTCCAAAGCCGCGATTTCTTCAGATTTCTGTTTTGGCGCTTCCTTCTCTCCGAGCTGAGCCTTGACTGCCGAGAGCTCGGACTCCAGGTGACACACCTGATCCAGCTGCGTGGAGTTGGCGGCTTCCCTAGTCAACACCTTCAACCTCTCTTGAGGCTCTGCCCGTTCGTTCTTAGGTACCTCTCTACTCTCTGGAACTTCAGAGAACTCCACACTCTACAGCTCTTCAGAATACTCAGTCCTAGCGGTTGTTACCGGCAATGACACGTCACCTTCCTTCTTTATCTCTTCAGTGTCTGGAAGAGTACTCATATCTTGAAAAAAGCACTCGTCGCTGCTTTTCCTTTATTGATATCCTCAAAGGGTGCAACTTGTTCAGCCTCTTTGCAGCCTTTATATCTCCGACAATGGGAAGAATTGCCATTTGTACTCGGGTCAACGTTACTGTACTCCCGTTCCCTTGCGTTAGAGTCACAGTCTGAATGGGAGTCACCAATACTCACCCTGTCACACTTGGCACAAGTCCCCACTTAAACAGGTGTAGGACCCCTGTTCTGAAACTACCCCATTTTCAACAGTCACACTGTTGATCACCTCTGCTAAGTCCCAGAGTTGGTCAGACCCACACTTTCTTCCAGTCACTCCTACTTCTGACCCATTCATTTTGGGAGGTGTTACTGCCTTCATGTATGCCACCCCAACTGTAGAGAACCCTCCATCCTCCTGCTGTAGAGGAACTTCCACCTCCCTCAAGTCTGAGAACAGCCTAGAGTCCCGGCCTACAATCACCAGACAGCTGAAGTTTGGGACTATCGCGACCTCATGGCCTGCAAAGTCCCTAACCATCTCGAGGATCACCAAGGCCACTGAATAGTCCTTAGTGCCCTCAGGTGACCTCAATCTTCCTTTTGGATATTTCATATTTATCGGGCACAGCCCTCACTGGTGTCACCAAACTCCCAGAATCGACCAGTCCGAATACATCTTTTGCGTTCATCTGCAGGGCAAACTCATTTAGCCTCTTGCCAGGAGGGTAGCTAATATAGTACACTGGACACACATAGTACCATTGTCCCTGGCAACAGTCTGTCTGCGCCACCCTTTTGATTTCGGGATGCTTTGCCCTCTTTTTGGTAACTATCACTTTCCGGGACTCTACCCCTTTTGGGCCTCCACCCTTTTTTGGGCAACCATCCTTGTTGGGGTCACCACCCCCTTTTCGGACTCCTGCTGGCACTGCCACAGCTCCCGCTGTAGCCACTGGTTCTCACCCATCTGCCAGGTGCTGTTCGGCTCCACAAGGCTCTGCACGGCTGTATACAGCGAAGCTCTGCACAGCCTCTGCCAGATTCTGCACGGCTCCATATCATTCTGCCAAGCTCTACACGACTCCAGACTGCTCTGCGGACCTTCAGACAGCTCTGCAAACCTCCAGACAGCTCCAGTCAACTTCGCAACCCCACCAAGTTACCGCCAGAAGCTTGTAAGTAATCTTCATGGCCCTGCCAAGCCACAGCAAGCTGTATTGAAAAATTTTTTGTGGACCCGCTGATCCACAGCAATCACCTCCACACATGCTTCCTGGACCGTGACCGCATTCTGCACTATATGTGAGATAGCGCTCCCTGAGTGTGTTGGGGACACTCACTTGACAATGGGATTAAGGACAGACAGAAATTGTTTCTTACAAAACAAGTCTATTGGATTTATTTACTCAGCATAAACCGCATAACATAAAGTCCATTTCATTACATCCATGAACATATCAATGACCACCAGTCTGTTCATGTAGCTGATAAACCTCTCTGCCACTTCATACAACCCCCATTGTCTGAGGTTACCTTCCAGGAGCTCCGCTCCACACGCTGACTCCTTGTCAGTCCTGGCTTCCCCAAAACAGTTAGCCATCACAAGCTCTGCTGACACATGGTCTCACCACGTGCTATTCAGGAATCCGGTCCACTCGCAGGACCTTCCAACACAGACCATCCTGGTACATGGCCTCACCATGTGCTCTTCAGGAATGCGGTCCACTCGCAGAAGCTTCCAACACACAGATCATGTGACTACACCACAGTCTCCATTATATAGACCATAACCACACCCACAGGTGAGATACCTATCACATGGGCTGACATCACTGCAGGTCCTCAACCTTAGGGAAAATTCAGGCCAAATCTTATCCTGTTCGGAGAAATATATCTTCCATCCAGCACTACCCCTTTCACTGCACCACACTTGACAGAGTAGAAGAATCTCTTCAGAATTTTGCAAAAGAAGGACTTTTCACCATTTCTGCAGAAGCTAATGATAGAGTAGAAATAACTATTGAGAATGTTCGAAGAGAGGCACCATTCATTGTGTCTACAGATGAAGAGAAATGGAGGCATATGAACCAAAGAAGCAGGAGGATGAGGAGGCAGTCAGCACCCATACCGCTGAAGAACCACTACCAGGTTCCAATGCAGGACAGAACACAGGTATCAAGACTCTTCAGTGCTAAGACTCTTCAGTGCTACACATGACTACTAATACACATAGGAACAAATGACACAGCAAAAACAAACCTGGAAGCAATATGCAGAGACTTTAAAGATGTAGGCTGAAAAGTGAAGGAACTGGAAGTGCAGGTAGTCTTCTCATCCATCTTCCCAGTGGATGGGCAAGGAACAAGGAGATTGAACAGGATTCTATAGGTGAACAACTGGCTATGTCGATGGTGCAATCAGCAATTACCTGTATGATGGGCTAGTTGCTAGAGAGGGGTTGCATGTTAAGAAAACAGGAAAACACATTTTGTAGACGCCTTATATTGAAACTGCCCTCAGTAAATGGAAAATTCTACGCTGTACCATTTAACGTGTATCGTCTTATTGTGTCCAGTATGTCTGTTGCTGCAAATAATGGCCATTTATATTTCCAGGTTCCTGCCACTGTGGAAAGTGCATCTGTTCACCACAGGATTGGTATGTTTCCGGGGAATTCTGTGAATGTGATGACAGGGACTGCGACAAACACGACGGCCTTATTTGCACAGGTAAACAGAATTCTAAATGCAATCACAGTTCTTGTCAAGAAAGACTCATCCTCATGTTGTTGAGTTTGGTAACCCTACCAGGACTTAATATTCTGCTTATGAGCCTTTTTTCCAGACCTAAACCCTTCCCTGCTTTCTTTTTACAGCTTTGATGGAATAAAATATGAGTGTGCAGAACTTTTAGGCAGGTCCATCAGAAAAGTCCACCTTTTGCTATTAAAGACTCCAAAGTCATGGCTTCTTTTTTGACTCACAGCATGAAGATTAAGGTGGCAATAATAATCTGATAATGCAGTCTTCTCATCAGTTTACAACACCTTTACACAAAATGAGGCCAAGACTTTCAATGCAAATAAATATTTGCTGTTTTGCCATAATCCCAGCAATATATAGAATCATAGAATGTTAGAGTTGGAAGAGACCTCCTGGGTCATCTGATCCAACCCCCTGCTCAAAGCAGGAGTCACTAAATCATCTCAGACAGATGTCTGTCCAGCCTCTGTTTGAAGACTTCCATTGAAGGAGAACTTACCACCTGTTGTGACAGCCTGTTCCACTCATTGATCACCCTAACACACAAAAAAAAATTTCTAATATCTAATCTGCCTCCCCTCCCATTCAGTTTCATCCCATTGCTTCTAGTCTTTCCTTGTGAAGATGAGAATAAAGATGATCCTTCTACAATGTGACAACCCTTGAGATATTTGTAGACAGCTATTAAGTCTGCTCTCAGTCTTCTTTATTGCAAGCTAAACATTCCCAAAACCTGTAACTGTTCCTCATAGGACATGGTTTACAGACCGGTCACAATTCTTGCTCCAGTTTGTTGATGACTTTTTTTAAAATGTGGTGCCCAAAGCTGGACACAGTATTCCAGATGAGGTCTGACCAAGAGGGGGATAATGACTTCACGTGATCTAGACTGTATGCTTCTTTTAATACATCCTAGAATTGTATGTGCCTTTTTGCTGCTGCATCACACTGTTCAGTCTGTGATCTATTAGTACAGTATATCCAATTTTTCGCATGTGCTGTTGCTTAGCCCTATTCCTCCCATTCTGTATATGCTTTTTTAATTTTTATTGACCAGATGTAGTACTTTGCATTTTTCCCTGTTAAAAAACATTCTGTTAGTTGCTGCCCACTGCTCCAATTTATTTACTGTATATCTTTTTGAATCCTCTCTCTCTTCTCCAGTATTATCTATCCCTCCTAGCTTTGTGTCATCAGCAAAGATAATATATTCTCATGTATCATATTATTACCAGTACATCCTAAAATTACAATATTATATTGTATGATTCCATAGACTGCATGACTACTATAAAGTTGGCCATAGTTGTAGAGATTTTCCACTCCTAGGGCTGGTTTACTTTTAACAATTGTGCCTGGTAAATTTTACACCTAAGCTACATGTAACTGATAACAATTTTGTGTACCTTTCTGGCATCCAAGTGGCGCAGTATTCTTTTCTGCCTCACGTAGACTTTTGGTGGAAATACTGATGTCACCGGGAGCAATAAATATGCTGTAGAAGTCATTTACACAGCCACTGAGTATGTGCCCTTAATACAACCATCTTGATATGGAAAATATCCACTCACTGTGATGTACTGTTATGCCTCTTGAGCGAATTGGGTAAATGGTAAGGCATTCATATACAGATTATGAACATGCTAAGAACATAGCTTCAGCCAACAAGCTATCAATTAATTGCTTTTAAAACAGCAGTTATTGAGGGCAATCTGACTATACACAGGGCTTGTTTGTGGTTTATAACCATTAATGAGATCTATCAGTAGGCTCAATCCTGCTAAGCCGTCTATATGGATATGTAGGCCATAGGAAATTGAATAATATCTCTGATCTGATGTCTTATTCCAACGATAACCATATTTTTCTTATATGTAAATGAGCTGTTAAGATATATGGACCCAAACTCAGATCTGCACAAGAATTTGTTTCCAGAGCTCATTTTATATGAAAGGGGGCTGTCCTGTCTTCAGCTAAATGAACGGGATTCATAAGGGAGACTGTAGTTGAATCTGTGGTTTATTGAACGTAGGTATATAGATGGTAAAACTACAAATAAATGTATGATACAATCAGTCAGTATGGGTACATAAAAATACATAATATACATTATAAAGATTACCTGCGCTAATAGCTAACCAGGGGAGAGCTAACTAAAGAAGGTGATCTAAGACAGGGATAAATGTGGGAGCGTGGTTACTCACCAACGATGCTGACGCAGGGGGAGAAGAGGGATAAGGTGTTTACAGTATGCAAACAGAGGGGAAAATGGTGGACTGGAGGTAAATGGGCTGAGCTAACCCACAATCCCTTGCAAACCTACCCAGGATGCATTGGGAATTGGAGGGAAATCAAGGAAACCAGAAACAGAATAACACTGCAGTTATTATTTTGGGCCACTAGATGGAGCTGGAAACAATAAACATTAAAATGTATGGCGAACTGAGCATTATACTGAATTTATGTTATGGAAATAAACAGTTACACATTAATTGTGTCGGAGACAGAACACTCCCCGTCTGGCATTGAACAGTTGCCACCATTGTTATCCTCCAAAGATAACAACAGAACTAGCTCAGTCACTGGTCTGGAGAATGTCTTAGGGCCATCTCCTTTGGCCATCCTGAGTTCAACTTTGCGGACATTACCATCTTTACTCAGAAGTTTAGCAGTCACTAGTCCAAGTGGCCACTGGTTCCGATGGGCCTGGCAGTCTTTAACAAGGATGAGGTCACCAATCCAAAGATTAGGCCTGGTAGGTTGCCACTTTGTCTGTGGCTGCAGGGTAGACAAATATTTTTTGTGCCACCTGTCAAAGAATATATGCAGCAGTGCTGGTGGTGATTAGGCTGCCTTTTAAGGCTACCTGCTAGCTGCATTGCTGTGTGCACACTGCTGTTCAAACTGCTTTTTTCAAAGCACTCCAACTTTTATTATTTTGTCCTGGTGAGTTACTGAGCGTTCATTTTTTCACACACCGTATAGCAGTGTGCGCTCCTCACACAATACCATGTACCGGCTGGTATCACGGACAAATAGAAGCTATCTGGGTGTGACTCTGGAAAAAAAAGCCGAGGAGTTTTTCCATTTTTCCAGACCTACACCTTAGAGTGCTGTCCGCTTTTCAAACAGTTTCATATATCTGCTGGTTGGCTACGGTCAAAACTAGACAGAGACAGCATGTGTCAGTCCCTATACTAATAGATGGAGATTAACAATTTTCCATACAGACACCGTATAGCGGTATACGCTCCTTACACACTACCGTGTACCGCCTTGTATCGCGGACAAATAGAAGCTATCTGTGTGTGACTCTGGGAAAAAAAGCCAAGGAGTTTTCCCGTTTTTCCAGACCTACACCTTAGAGTGCTGTCCGCTTTTCAAACAGTTTCGCATATCTGCTGTTATACAAATAGACGGAGATTAACAATTTTCCATACAGACACCGTATAGCGGTGTACACTCCTCACACACTACTGTGTACCGCCTTGTATCACGGACAAATAGAAGCTATCTGTGTGACTCCGGAAAAAAAAGCCGAGGAGTTTTTCCATTTTTCCAGACCTACACATTAGAGTGCTGTCCGCTTTTCAAACAGTTTTGTATATCTGCTGTTTCATTATGGTCAAAACTAGACAGAGACAGCATGTGTCAGTCCCTATACAAATAGATGGAGATTGACAATTTTCCATACAGACACCATATAGAGCTGTCCGATTTTCAAACAGCATTGTATATCTGCCGTTCGCATTACAGTCACATCTATACAGAGTCAGTGTGTGTGTGTGACACTCCGTAAATACATATGTATTTACGGAGATTGTTAGTTACACAAAAAACGTATACAGCTGTACACTTCTGATACAGTTCTATATATCTGCTTGTAGGATTACGGTCAAATACATACTGTGAGAGCGTCTGTGACTAACAAAATATATGCGTAGATTTAATTTTTTTAATACACCTTACACAGCTGGACGCACCTCATACAGTGCCATCTCTCTGCTGGTATTTTTGGTACATTTTCCCAAACATGAGGAAGTATGGTGGAAGAGGCCGCGGACTTGGGCAGGGGGGCGCAGCTGGTACTGATGGTGATGGTGCATCGGCTGGTTCTGGCAAAAGCATAATAGCAGCTAAGGCAGGAGGTGTTGAGCCTGCGTCATCGTCTGGCCCAAGAAGGCCTGTAAGGTTGCCTATTCTTGGAGTAAGAAAACCGCTTTTAAAGCCGGAGCATCAGGAACAGGTTTTGGCGTACATTGCCGAAACAGCCACCAGCTCTATTGCTTCCTCTTCTGAACGTTCGAAACCTGCAAGCACGGAGTCGTCAGTGCAGGGTTCTGATCAGGAAAATCACCTTTCCTTGTGTCCTTCATCCCTACCAAAAGTTAAGGATGTGGCAGCCCACACTTCAGATTATTTTATGGAGCTCTTTTCACATACCATGCCTGAGTTATCTAGTCAAATCCAGAATTCCCCAGTCCAAGATGAATCTGACATGGAGTGCACTGATGCACAGCCACTGCTAGATGATTCTGCTGGTACATCGACCCAGAGCACTACATTGCCCTCGCAGTCTATTGAGCCAGATTCTGACCCTGATGAAACTCAGGTGCCCCTTCCCGCATACTATACCACCTTACATGGTGACACAGAGGAAGGTAAAGAGGAAAGTGCAGATGACTTTGAAGAGGAGGTGATGGATGACCCAGTTCTTGACCCAGATTGGCATCCATTGAGGGAGGAGGGTGGCGCTGGCAATAGTTCAGATAAGGAGAAGTATCCACAGCAGGCATTGACATCGCAGCAGCGGTTATCTGCCAGGCCCGTATCTGTCCAAAAACATGGAGCAAAAACTAAAAGAGTTGCAGGACAGCTTGGCCAGACGGTCAACTTAGCACAACGTGCAAGGCCAGAAAATGTATACCATAGTATGAAGAATGCAGTGTGGCACTTCTTTGTCCAAAATCCTACTGATGAGGCAAAGGTTACCTGTAAGAAGTGCGGAAGGACCTTTAGCCGAGGTAAACAACTCAGAAATTTAAATACCAGTTGCATGCTTAGACATTTAATCAACATGCACTTGCAAGCGTGGACGGACTACAAAACCTCAGGTAGCACATGTGCACCTGCTCCGACTGAAGGTAGACAACAACGCTCCATCACTTCCCCCACTGTAAGACCACCGCCACCGTTAAGCACACCACCAGCACTAAATGTGGAGGTGTCGTCGCAAGGCCAAAGCACTCAGGGAATCACAAAGGTTTTGCAACACAACACTGAATCTAGGCCATCACCACCAATACCATCACCAACCCCCTCTCACTCCATCCGGTCCACCGCTTCTTCCCCCATATGCAGCTCTCCAGTCCAGCTCACCCTACCAGACACACTGAGTAGGACAAGAAAGTACTCATCCTCTCATCTGCATACACTTTGTTTGAACGCCTGCATTGCCAAACTAATCTCATTAGAGATGATGCCCTACCGTTTGGTTGAAAGCAAAGTTTTCCGTGACCTCATGGCCTACGCTGTCCCATTCTATGACCTACCTAGTCGGCACTTCTTTTCTCAAAAAGCCATCCCTGCCCTCCATGTGAAAGACCGCATTGTCCATGCACTAAAACAGTCAGTGAGTGGAAAGGTGCACATCACAACAGATGCATGGACCAGGAGGCATGGTCAGGGCCATTACGATTCCATCACTGCGCATTCGGTTAATGTGGTGGATGCAGGCTCCACTGGGGACAGCGGTGGTGGAACAGTGCTGCCTAGCCCACGGTATAGGAAACAGTTGCCTGTAGGCTTTCGATCCTCCTCCTCCTCTATCAGCGAAAGCTCGTCCACAGAGCACAGTTGCACGAGCACTCCATCTGCAGCTGGCAGTGTTGCACACAAGGTGCCCCACTATCGAACAGCTAGTGGTAAGCGTCAGCAGGCTGTGTTAAAGATGATGTCTTTGGGCGACATCAGAAACACAGAGGAGGTACTGGCTGACTACTTGCAGCGACAAACTGAGTCATGGCTGGGCAGTCTACATCTTGAGGCAGGCAAGGTAGTCTGTGATAATGGCCGTAATTTTGTTGCAGCTATAGCCCGTGCAAAACTCACACACATACCTTGCCTTGCTCACACTTTGAACCTGGTGGTGCAGTGCTTCCTTATTAATTAATAATTAATAACATCCCTCATCCCTGCTCCATAAGGTGAAAAGACTGTGCTCGCACATCCGTCGCTCAAACGTCCACTCCAGTCGTATGCAGAAGCTGCAGCGATTGCTCCACCTCCCAAAGCACCGCCTAATCATAGACGTTGCAACAAGGTAGAACTCCACCCTGCACATGGTTGAGAGGCTGTGCGAACAGAGGCAGCTTGGAATGCATTTGTGGGAGGATACACGGGCAGGCAGTTTGAGGGAAGACATGGAATTGTTGGGTGTGCAGTGGTCAAAGCTGAAAGACCTCTGTAAAGTCCTTCAGTGTTTTGAGGAATGCACACGGCTGGTAAGAGCAGACGACACCATCATAAGCATGAGCATCCCACTTATGCATCTGCTCATGCAAAGTTTGATGCACATTAAGGATCAGGCGTCTGCAGCGGAGGAGGAGGAGGGAAGCCTTGATGACAGTCAGCCATTGTCTGGTCAGGGAACTGTCCTGGACTAGGTGGAGGAAGAAGAGGAAGAGGAGGAGGATGAACGGGATGATTATTGTGGGCAGGAGGATGCTTCTCAGGGGGCAATAGAAAATGTTTGCGTTCCAAGGTCAGGTACAGTTTTTGTGCGTGACTGTAGTGATGTGGATTTGCCGGAAAGTGCTCCTCCACCCACCACTGGCAGTGCATCATTGACACCTGGAACATTGGCCCACATGTGCGATTATGCCTTGCGGATCCTAAAAAGGGACCCCCGCATTGCCAAAATGATGAGATGATGAGGGATGAAGACTACTGGCTGGCCAGCATCCTCGATCCACGCTACAAAGGCAAATTACACAATATCATGCCACAGGAGAACCCAGAGATAAACAAACAAGCATCTCTGGTAAACCGTTTGAAGCTTTCCCATCACACAGCAGCGGTGCTGGTTCTCCCACGAGCCGTAGTGGGCACAATGGAAGAGGTGTTCGTGTTGCACACAGGCGAAGTGGCATTGGAGACAGGGGTTTAATGACCATGTTGTGGAATGATTTCTCAAGTACCACTCACACGACTGCTAATACTGTATCGATTAAAAGTGACAGGAGACAGCAGTTGTCAACTATGGTTACAAACTACTCCTCCCATATCGATGTTCTCCCTCACAGGTCATTCCCCTTTGACTATTGGGCCTCTAAACTGGACGCCTGGCCTGAATTGTCACAATATGCCTTACAGGAGCTCGCTTGCCCTGCTGCTAGTGTGTTATCTGAAAGAGTCTTCAGTGCTGCTGGATCAGTCCTGACATAAAAAAGGACCCGTCTGTCTACCCAAAATGTTGATGATCTAACCTTCATTAAAATGAACCATGCATGGGTTTCAAAGGATTTTGTCCCACCTTCCCCTGATGACACATAGGTTGCCAGAAAACTGCCTCGCTTTTGTCCTCCTCTTCCTCGGACTTGCCCAATTCCGCCCTTTGCAGCAGCTGAATGTCCAGCCAACACATCGACATATGCCATTTTTTAAACCTCCCTAAGTGGGCTGCCCACCCCCCCAATGGCTGGGGTCAACACCTGGCGCACCCGGGCAAGTGCCGTTGCTCTGAACAGGTGGATGGGCCCACAGATGGCCGACGGCACTAGCACAGGGCCCCTCATAGTACAATACAATGTCTCTGATGGTGGGGGGGCCCACTCACCATCAGACACACCAGCGTACTATGAGGGGCCCTGTGCGAGTACCGTCGACCATGAGTGTGGCCCCCCTGCTTGGTCATGGCCACAGCACTTGCAAGTTGCAATACTTACCTCTCCCTGCTCCACTGCTGTGTAGTCTGGGCAGTTAAATCCTTCACAGGGACGGCCACTAGAAATTTGGTGTATTGATCGATGATGGTTAAGATGTAGCTATGCCCTGTCCTGCTGGCCTCTACCTTCAGATGATCAATGGCTACCATTTGTAATGGACGTCAACTTACAAGCGGATGCAGTGGTGCTTTATGATCAACTTTCACAGTTGCGATAGTCACAGACATGTGACATTCCTGCCACCATTGTTCAATGTCTCCTCTCATGCCAATCCAATAGAATCGCCTACGGTCTGTGGCTTCTGTCTTTTGCACTTCAAAATGACCAGACACATCATGATAGCCAGTGAGGACCATGTCTACATCTCTCCCTGTGATCACAATTTGATGGAGACGAGTAACGGTGATATGATCCACGCTACTGCGATAAAGCAATCCTTTTTTCACAATGATCTGTTTTCACTGTCTCCACAGACACAGTAATTGAGGGTCTGCATCGCCTCTGCAACATCTACTGGGAGGTTTTCCCACGATGAGTAATTCCCAAATTTCTGCTAACACCCGACTTTCCGTCTGTACTTGTATCCATGTAGTTTCCAGTAGCGGAGAGTCTGGACTGGCTTACTAAGATTGAAATATATACGAAGATTTAAAAGTACCACAACACTGTATACTGTTGTACGCTTCGACTACCTTTCCCTTTTTCTACTTGTTATATTCTGGTGTAATACATACTGAGCATGTGAATTTCTGTGTCTGACTCCAGAAGTATAGACGGAAATTTACAATTACCCCTATACTGGAAACACCTGGTATGTGCTGATACAGTACTTTTGTTCAAAATTTTGTATTAAGGTATCATTCATAGTGAGTGAGCGTGTGTGGTTTATGCCTTCTATATATACGGTGAATCGGAGATACCAATTTTTACCCTATACTCGATACAGCTTGTATCTTGTTATACAGTTCAACATTTAGTATTACGGTCAAATCCATACTTGGTAAGCTTCTGAGACTGACTACGGGACTATGTATATGGAGATTTCAATTGTACCCTATAATATGTATACACGCTATCTTGTTATCCAGTACCTTTTTTACAACATTTTTTATTATGGACAAACCCAGACTGAGTGAACATCTGAGGGTGACTCCGGAAATATATACAGAGATTTCAAATTTGGCCAACACTTTATACAACTGTACGCTTGTGTTACTTTACCCATTTGCAGCTTTTCCTATTCTTGTGTAATCCATACTGGGCCTGAGAGCGCTTGTGTCTGCCTCCTGAAATGTATACGGAGATTCAGAATGTTTACACTATACTATATATACTTTGTATCTGGTGATACTGTACCCTTTTTCACCTTTTTATTTTATTGGGTAATCCATACTGAGCCTGTGAGTGTCTGTGTATGACTCATGAAATATATACAGAGATTTACTGTTATCCCTAGACTGTATAGAGCTGTACGCTTCTGATACAGTACCATATATCTGCTGGTATTTTGGGTCAATTTTCTAAAACATGAGGAAGTATGGTGGAAGAGGACGCGGACGTGGGCGTGGGGGGCCACCTGGTACTGATGGTGGTGGTGGTGCATCTGCTGGTAGTGCCAAAAACACAATAGCAGCTAAAGCAGGAGGTGTTGAGCCTGCATCATGGTGTAGCTCTGGAAGGCCTGTAAGTCTCCGTTTTCTGGGAGTAGGTAGACTGCTTTGAAAGCCGGAGTGTCAGGAACTGTTTTTGGCTAACATTGCTGAAACAGCCTCCAGCTCTATCGCCTGCTCTTCTGAAGTTTAAAAAATGCAAGCACTGAGTCCTAAGTGCAGGCTTCTGGTCAGGAGCAACCACTTTCCTTGTATCCTTCACCCACACCAAAAGTGAAGGATGCGGTAGCACACACTTCAGATTACTCCATGGAGCTCTTTTCACATACCATTCCTGGATTAATTAAAAATGGGGCCCATCATATACTGAAGCATTCAAAATGGGGGACATCTGACACTGGAGCATCATCCATGAGGCCCATCATATACTGGAGCATTCTAAATGAGGCAGATCAGACACTGGAGCAGCATCTACGGGGCACATGATACACTGAAGCATTAGAAATGGGACCCATTATATATGGAGCATTATTAGGGCCCATAAGACAAAGGAGCATTATCCCTGAGGCCCATCATACACTGGAGCATCATCCATGAGGCCCATCATATACTGGAGCATTCCAAATGGGGCAGATCAGACACTGGAGCAGCATCTATGGGGCACATGATACACTGGATCATTAGAAATGGGGCCCACTATATATGGAGCATTATTAGGGCCCATAAGACACTGGAGCATCATCCATGAGGCCCATGATATACTGGAGCATTCCAAATGGGGGCCACAGACACTGGAGCAGCATTTACGGGGCCCATTAGACACTGGAGCATTAGAAATGGAGCCCATTATTTATGGAGCATTATTAGGGGCCATCATACACTGGGGCATCATCCATGAGGCCCATCATATACTGGAGCATTCCAAATGGGGCAGATCAGACACTGGAGCAGCATCTATGGGGCACATGATACACTGGAGCATTAGAAAAGGGGCCCATTATATATTGAGCATTATTTGGGCCCATAACACACTGGAGCATCGTCCATGGGGACCATCATATACTGTAGCATTATGTGGAGTTCATCATATACTGTCTAGAACATTATATGTGGCCAATTATTCTGTATGGAGAAATATATGGGGCTCATTATTCTGTATGGCGCACAATGTGGTGGCCATAATACTGTATGGCGTAATATACTGTCCTTTTTTGAGCTATTGTACAATTTAAAATAGATCAGTCATGTCATGTAAGCAGTGAAGTATTTGTCATTGTACTATACCTATATTTTTGTGCCGTATTGGAACATCATGAGTTGTGGTATGTGTTAAAGGGGTCACTGACACTCTTTGGCCCAGGGCACACGAAAACCTGGAGCCAGCCCTACCCCCCACAACTTTAGCCAAATAACCCCCTGTTTTCAATGCGTAACTATTATTATGAAGTAAATTAAGGTTGACAAGCTTCAGTAATAAGAATTGATGATTTTGTCACTGAAATGGGCACTGTAGGTGTGTTTACTGTCCTCCACTCCCTGCCGACTTTGCTTCCCCATTGACTTGCATTGGGTTTCGTGTTTCAGCCGGTCTCCAACTTTTCCCTATAGTCGGCCGATTTCGTTCGACCCGACTTTTGAGAAAGTCGGGTTTTATGAAACCCGGCTCGACCCTAAAAAAGGCAAAGTCGCTCATCTCTAGTGTTGTATGATTAAGTAAACAACGTGACATTTTCCAGGAATGATAAGAGGGAATTTCTCCTCAAACTCCATTTTAGCTTCTTTCAGTCGACCTCCTACTCTCAGCAGGCCGTTGTTGTCGATGAATGGGTCAAGGTTTCTCAATGTGCTGCTCCCTGGTATTGGAGCTTATGAGACATTGGATTTCCACAGAGTAGGTTTCTCTCTGAACTGTGGAGATGATGTGATTTCTGGAGGATTCCAAGTCGGAGGCAACATAGGTGCTTTTGCAGAGATGCCAACCTTTACATTTTTCCTTGTCACAAGCTCTGGTGATCTTGAATGAGCGAGCTATATGAGTCAGGCAGGTAATGGCTCAAGTAAGTGACTTCCAACTTGAGAATTTGACAAATCTGTGGGATCCAAGCTGAATAACAGAATTCATTGTATGAAGTGTGGACACCTGAGGGTGGATTTCAGCATCTGAGTCCTCTCATCAGTTCAAAGGTGTCTGGACAACGTTCCTCAGTGTACAGTAGTTTTGGTCCTGAGAGCCATGTTGTGCTAGTTGTATGATCTGCAGGGTTTTGGTCTGTGGGGATGTAATGCCACTGTTTTGGATGAGCTGATCTCCTAATTCGTAGCACTCTGTTGTTGACGTAAACGTAGATTTGCCTGGTTTCATTGTGGATGTATCCCAGGACTACTTTCCTGTCTGAGTAGAACTTGGCTTGTGTCAGGTCGATATCCATCTCGGATGCGATGAACTCTGCTAACTCGACGGCTAAGACTGCAGCACAAATTTCTAACCTCGGTATGGTGTGCTCTGGTTGTGGAGCAAGTTTGGCCTTCCCCATGACATATCCAATGTGGCTTTGACATTTATAATAATAATATAATAAATTTTATTTTTATAGCGCCGACATATTCCGCAGCACTTTACATTTCAGAGGGGATTTGTACAGACAATAGACATTACAGCATAACAATAATCACATACAGTAGATTATAACAAATACCAAGAGGAATGAGGGCCCTGCTCGCAAGCTTACAGTCTATGAGGAAAGAGGTAGACACGAAAGGTGGGTGGTAACAGTTGCCCTGATTGTATGGACCAGCCATAATGTTAAGTGTGTAACAGTACAGACACAAAGGGCTAATGGATGCATAAAGCATGTGGGAACATGATGCTGAGAACCTGGTTATGGTAAAACTTTTGGCTCTGCCACACAGGGATAGGTTAGGTTAATGTGTTGAGGCGATAGGCCAGTCTGAATAAATGCGTTTTCAGGACACGCTTAAAATTGTGGGGATTGGGGACTAATCGTATTGACCTGGGAAGTGCATTCCAAAGAATTGGCGCGGCACGTGTAAAGTCTTGGAGACGGGAGTGGGAGGTTCTGACTATTGAGGATACTAACCATTTGGAGTCCACAGCTTTGAGATAAGCAACAGCAGCAATTGCTTTGACAGAAGTTTGCAAATACATACAGTCTTTGGCTCTGTATCTCTGTAGGCGGCACAGGGGTGTATGGCCTTGGCGCATTTAGGTTGGAGAGGGCTGATAAAGAGTTCTTCCATGCTTCCCACTGGGTTCTCTTATCAGTTGGCAGAGGTGCATCCCAGTCAGAAGTCTCCTTAGTTACTGTAAGTCTCTAAGTATGGCTTTGCCTTGTATAGTAACAGAAGCTGCAAAACCTAAGGGATCGTACAGGCTGTTGATGGTAGACAGGACACCTCTGCATGTGAAAAGCTTTTCTTCCTGGCTGACCTGAAAGGTGATGGTGTCTGACTGTAGATTCCAGAGAAGCCCGAAGCTGCGTTGCATTGGTGTGGGGTCGGACCCCAGTTTCAGGTCTCTGAGACCGTTACACAAGTCTTGTGTAGGGAATGCTTTCATGAGTTCTTGGCTGTTTGAGGCTATTTTGTGAAGCCTGAGGTTAGAGCAAGCAAGCATCTCTTGGGCTCTCCTGAGAAGACTGATGGCAGTCTCATTTGAAGGCATGGCTTTCAGACAGTCATCAACATAAAAGTCTTTTTCTATGAATTGTCTGACATCTGATCCGTATTCTGATTCTCCTTCTAGAGCTGACCTTTTGAGTCCATAGATGGCGACTGCAGGAGAAGGGCTATTGCCAAAGATGTGCACTCTCATGCGGTACTCTGTGACCTCTTTAGTAGCATTGTTGTCTCTGTACCAGAAGAATCTTAGGAAGTTCCTGTCTCTCTCTCTCACAAGGAAACAATGGAACATTTGCTGGATGTCAGCGATGAAAGCAATGGAATCCTTATGGAAGTGCATAAGTACTCCAATTAGTTTGTTATTGAGGTCTGGTCCTGTCAGTAGAACATCATTCAGGGAGACATCGTCAAACTTAGCACTGGAGTCGAACACCACTCTAATCTGGCCTGGTTTCTTAGGGTGGTATACTCCAACATGGGTAGGAACCAGCATTCTTCAGAGTCTTTGAGAGTGGGAGCTATTTCTGCATGGCAGTTCTCAAATATCTTTGACATGAAGGATAAGAAGTGATCTCTCATCGCTGGCTTCTTTTGCAGATTATGTTTGAGCGAGGAGAATCGTTTGAATGCCTGATCTCTGTTGTTTGGTAGACGTGGTCTGTGGGTTCTGAAGGGGAGAGGTGCGACCCAGCTGTTGGTCTCATCTTTTACAAGTCCTTTGTCCATTACCTCTAAGAACAACTTATCCTCTACCGACATTGCTACTTAGTTGTCTTGCCTAGTTCTTTGGAAGACTGTGCACCCCAACTGATCATCATAGCTTCCTGACATCATACTGCTGTCATGAGTAAAGTCTATTAAATGATTGGGCAGTTGGATGCTGTGTGGCAGTTCCTTGACATGGAACTCGTTGTTGCAAGGTTGAAACAGAGATGGGCGTCCTTTCTCCAATGTATTTGTTAGCATACTTGTCACAGAAGATGGGGCGTGCATGTGTCCCAAGCATACATTTCCTATTATGATCCATCCTAGGTCTAGCTTTTGGGCATAGGGAGCATTGTGGAGTCCATTGATATGACTTCTCACTTTATGAACCTGTAGGATATCTCTTACCAACAGCAGTATTATCTGTGCCTGATGGTCGAGTTCCGGTATAAGGTGTGCTATGTGTTTCAAGTGAGCATGATGGATTGCCACATCTGGTGTAGGGATTTCAGATCTATTGTCTGGGATCTTGTTACACTCGATGATTGTAGGTATTGGTAGGCAGAATTGTCCATCTAAGGACTCAATTTGGTAGTCAGTGGCTTTCCTGCCCGCTGTTGTCACAGTACCTGCACATGTCTTTAATGAGTAAGGAGTGCTTGGTCCTTTATTGTTGAATAGGTCAAAGAATGTTGACCTAGCCAGGGATCGATTACTTTGATCATCCAAGATAGCATACAGTCTCACAGCTTTGTCTCTATGGCCCTTTGGGAACACTCTGACGAGGCATATTTTTGAACAAGACCTACTGTCTATTGTCCCTTTACAGATTTTGGTACATTGTGAAGTGATCTCTGGCGTAGCTGCATCAGTGCTCTTTTCCTCCCCGCCATGCTCACTGTCAGCTGGTGTGTTCTGTGCACTCCATGGAGCTGGGCCAGGGTGTAGGGCAGTGCTATGATCTGTGGTACCACATTCTGTGCATTTTACAATGACCTTACAATCCTTGGCGAGATGAGTGGTGGATGAGCAGCACTTGTAGCAGATACCATTCTCTTTCAGAAAGCTTCTGCGTTCTGGCATAGATTTTCCTCTGAAGGCTCTGCATTTCAGGAGAGGATGAGACTTCTGATGGAGCGGGCACTGCTTTTCAGGTTCTTGTACCTTTGTCTCTGATTGAGAGTGGCCAGCAAACCTGTAATTGGAACTTGTAGAAGAAACATTAGTCTTGTGCACTGCTACAGATGTTCTGCGTGGGTTTGCAGCTGGTGGTGGTTTGGCATATGACATTGCAAAGCCAAAGCTGGGATCATTTCTGATTGTTGCTTATTCGTGCATAAAGTCTACAAAAACAGAGAAGGGAGGGAATGAAACACTATGTTTGTATTTGTATGTGGAACCATGTGTGAGCCACCTCTCCTGTAGATTGTAGGGCAACTTTTGGACTATAGGGTTAACACCTATGGCTGTGACAAGGTATGCAAGTCCTGGTAGGTCACCTTCACATTTGCAACTAGGACCTCTTGTAGCAGGTCACCTAGCTCTCTAAGTTTTGGGAGACCTTTGTTAGATATTTTAGGAAAGTCCTCGATTCTTTTGAACAAGGCTCTCTCTATGACCTCTGCAGAGCCGTAACACTCATCTAGCCTCTTCCAGATCTCTTTAAGGCCGATTTGAGGGTGGTTTATGTTAATGTCTCTGATCCTTACTGCGTGTTTGACTGACTCTTCTCCCACGTATTTCACTAAGAGATCTATCTCCTACCCTGTATTGTAGCCCCAAGTCTCTAGTAATATTTTGGAAGGAAGCTTTCCAAGCTCTGTAACCTTCAGCGTGGTCAGTGAATTTCATGAGTCCCTTGGTAACAAGATCATGTTGTGTGAAGATCCTAGCAAGTTCTGATGTGAACCGGTTGTCAGCAGAGTATACTGGTGATCTGTCACCCTGATAGTGATGTGAGGTGCGTTCATACCTGTTAGTATCCTCAGGGTGGCGCCAGCCGGTGTCATATTGCTTCAGTCTGATGTGCAGTGTGTCAGCAAGGTGATTCACGTTGGTTACCTGGTGAGGGACAAGGTAGGCATTAGCAGATTTGTTTTGCTCCACATTTTCCTGGAGCTGAGCCTCCTGATGACTCTCACTCGTTTCACTGGATGTGTTGTGATCTTGGTTATAGTTCGGATCAGGAGGTTCATTAACATATTGAGATGTGTGTTGTGGTGAATCATGCAATGGCAATTTCAGACTTGACGCACTGCTACGGCTATGCAGCTCGGGGTTGTGCGCGGCTTCTAGTGATTCTGCCTTGGCCAATGCTGCAGCAGCCTCTCTTTTTACCGCTATGCTCTCTAAGGCAGCATCCACGTGCCTTTTCTAACTGCATCTTTCTCTCTTGCTCCTCTCTTTCTAAGCATAACCTTCTCTCTCGGTTTTCTCTTTCCATGTGTGACCTTCTCTCTTGGTCTTCTCTTTCTATGCGTGACCTTCTCTCTTGGTCTTCTAAGCGTGCTTTCTCTAATTTAAGTTCCATCTCTTCTATAGCAAAGCTTGCTCACATTTTGGCGGCTTCAGCATTTGCGCGTGCAATGGCGACCACGTTGCTGATGGATACAGTCTTTGAGGAGACGGATGTAGCAGATTTTGTCCTGTGTGATTTGTGGGACATAGTATCTTGGAGGGATGCTTAGCTGTGCAGAGATTGCTGTAGCTGTAGTCTCTGTGTCTCTGTGTAGCCGGTGACTTGAATCTCACTAGATGGATTTCTGCAGTTTACTAGCTCTTGCAAGCTGGATGAAGAGATGTCTTTCCCTGAATTGCACTAGCTGGACAGCTGCTGTTCACTGTGGTCTGCAAGATGGAAGGCTCTTCTCTCTGTATTCCCACTAGCTGGAGAGCCATTGTTTCACTGTCCTGTCTTCAGCTAAATGAACGGGATTCATATAGCTTAACAAGCAGCTAAACCACTATACCGGGGTCCAATAAGGGAGACTGTAGTTGAATCTGTGGTTTATTGAACATAGGTGAAACTACAAATAAACGTATAATACAATAAGTCAGAATGGGTACATAAAAATACATAATATACATTATAAAGATTACCTGCGCTAATAGCTAACCAGGGGAGAACTAACTAAAGAAGATGATCTAGGACAGGGATAAATGTGGGAGCGTGGTTACTCACTGACGATGCTGACGCAGGGGGAGAAGAGGGATGAGGTGTTTACAGTATGCAAACAGAAGGGAAAATGGTGGACTGGAGGGAAATGGGCTGAGCTAACCCACAATCCCTTGCAAACCTACCCAGGATGCATTGGGAATTGAAGGGAAATCAAGGAAACCAGAAACAGAATAACACTGCAGTTATTATTTTTGGCCATAGATGGAGCTGGAAACAATAAACATTAAAATGTATGGCAAACTGAGCATTATACTGAATTTATGTTATGGAAATAAACAGTTAAGAGTCATTAATTGTGTCGGATACAGAACAGGGGCGTTACCAGTGTGATATATGTAATGACTGACACTTTTTTTTCTCATAATCCTAACTAGCTTTACAGTGAGATCATAGCTAGCACAGTACAGCAGAGTTAATACAGTACAGCAGAACTAACGCAGTACAGAAGCACTAACACAGTGCAGCAGAAATAAAGTTTGTCTCATTACTAAAACATTTGCAGTTGCAGGTTATCTCTCTCAGTGCTTCAGCTTGAATCTCAAAGGCAGCCAGTGTCAAGGAAGGGCATTATAGTAGAGCTGACAGCACTGCGAGAACACAACTGCAAATATGCTTGTTTTGTTTGTTATGAGACTGGGTTCAACTCTGCTCTATTGTGTTAGTTATAATCGGGCACAACACTGCAGCAGAGCTGACAGCACTATGAGATGACAAGTGCTGCTTCAAATGTGTTTGTAATGAGACAAAGTTCACTTCTACTGTACTGTGTTAGTTCTGATCTCACTGCAGAGTTATGTGTCATGAAAGCAAAGTGTCAGTCATTACTTGGTTTACACTGGTAATGCCCCCTTTTACTTAAAATAAGCTCTGGATGAAGCTTTTCACGCAGATCAGTGTCTGACCCATAGATCTTAACACCTCATTTACATATAAGAAAAACAAGCTACACTCGCCTTCAAATTAGCCCTCACCTCTGCTAAACAGACCTATTTCACAAACCTTGTATCTTCATTATCCTACAACCCAAAACAACTGTTCAGCACATTTAACTCTCTCCTCCTCCCTCCACTGCCACCTCCAACTCCCCTCATCTCTGCCAAGGACTTTTTGCCATTTATTTAAAAAATAAGATCGACCAAACAAGGCAAATCTTTACTGTTCCAACACCCCAACCACTCCATATAACAGACCTCTGCCCCCCCTAATAACCTCCCTCTCCAACATCACTGAAGGAGAGCTTACTCATCTCCTTTCCAAATCACACCTCACCACCATTGCACTTGACCCCATCCCTTCCCACCTGCTCCCCAACCTCACTAACATGCTCATTCCAGCCCTAACCCTTCTCTTCAACCTATTGCTATCTTCTGGTACCTTCCCCTCTGCCTTCAAACATGCCACTATCACACCCATCCTCAAAAAAACAAACCTTGACCCAACTGCTATGCCCAGCTATTGCCCCATATCACTTCTCCCATTTGCTTCTAAACTCCTTGAGCAGCATGTCCATGCTCAACTTTCCTTCCACCTCTCATCTAACTCTTTCCTTGAGAACCCCTAATTTGGCTTCCGCCCCCACCACTCCACCGAAACTGCCCTGACCAAAATTACTAATGACTTACAGCCAAAGCTAACAGACAGTTCTCCATCCTCCTCCTTCTCGACCTGTCCTCTGCCTTTGACACAGTCGACCACTGCCTACTGATACAGATTCTTTCTTCCCTTGGCATCAAAGACCTTGCCCTATCCTGGATCGCCTCTTACCTTTCTGACCACACATTTAGCATTTCCCACTCCCACAAGGCTCCGTCCTGGGGCCCCTACTTTTTTCCATCTATACCCTTGGCTTAGAACAACTCATAAAGTCCTATGGCTTCCAGTACCACCTGTGTGCGGACGACACTCAGATCTACCTCTATGGAACAAATGTCACCTCTCTGCTCTTCAGAATCCCAGAGTGTATATCAGCCGTATCCATAGCCTCCTTCTTCTCCTCTCGCTTCCTAAAACTCAATGTAGACAAAACCAAACTCATCATCTTTCCTCCATCTCACGTATCTTCCCTTCCTGATCTATCTATTATGGTAAATGGCATCATGCTCTCTCTCGCACCTGAAATCCGCTACCTCGGAGTAACTCTCGACTCTGCCCTGTCCTTCAAACCACACGCCCAAACTCTTGCCACCTCCTGTCGCCTTCAACTCAAAAATATTTCAGAATCCGTCCCTTCCTCAACTCTCAATCTACTAAAACTCTTATGCATGCCCTCATCATCTCCCACCTTGTTTCTTCAACACCCTCCTCTGTGGCCTCCCCACCAACTCTGTTGCACCATCCCAGTCTATCCTCAACTCTGCTGCCCGACTAATCCACCTCTCTCCTCGCTACCCCCCTGTTTCTACCATCTGCAAATCCCTCCACTGGCTCCCATTTCCCCAACGAATCCAGTTCAAACTAATAACATTGACCTACAAAGCCATCCACAACCTGTCCCCTCCCTATATCTCTGAACTAATCTACCAATATCTTCCCTCACGTAATCTTCGATCCTCCCAAGACCTACTCTCCTCCACACTTATTTGTTCCTCACACAACCGCCTCCAAGATTTCTCCCGAATATCCCCCATCCTCTGGAATTCCATGCCTCAACACGTCCGATTATCCACCACCCTCAAATCCTTCAGACGGAACCTGAAAACCCATCTCTTCAGAAAAGCTTGCAGCCTGCAATAACCATTCTGTCGCCTCACCACCGCCCGAGCTGCTGCACCCCCGACCTTCTGCCTCTTCCCCATTATCCCGTAGAATGTAAGTCCACAAGGACAGGGTCCTCTCCCCTCTGTACTAGTCTGTCATTGCAAATTTGTTTACAGTAAACGATATCTATAACTTTTTATGTAACCCCTTCTCATGTACAGCACCATGGAATTAATGGCGCTACATAAATAAATAAAAATAAATAATAACATGGATTTTTTTGGAATAAGACATCAAATTGCAGATATCAAGGTATCATTTGGTTCAATCTTACTATGACCCATGTACCCATATAGATGGCTTAGGAGGGTTGATCCTACTGACAGATTCCCTTTTAGACACATAGTAGCTGTATACACAAAATAGTAATAGATATTTAATTATCACTATATTTATCTATTTTACTCATTTATATAGCGCCATTAATTCCACAGTGCTTTACAGACATTATTAACACTGTCCCCGATAGGCCTCACAATCTAAATTCCTTATCAGTATGTCTTTGGAATGTGGGAGGAAACCGGAGTACCCGGAGACACAGGGACATACACTCACTGGCCACTTTATTAGGTACACCATGCTAGTAACGGGTTGGACCCCCTTTTGCCTTCAGAACTGCCTCAATTCTTCGTGGCAGAGATTCAACAAGGTGCTGGAAGCATTCCTCAGAGATTTTGGACCATATTGACATGATGGCATCACACAGTTGGCGCAGATTTGTCGGCTGCACATCCCTGATGCGAATCTCCCGTTCCACCACATCCCAAAGATGCTCTATTGGATTGAGATCTGGTGACTGAGGAGGCCATTTGAGTACAGTGAACTCATTGTCATGTTCAAGAAACCAATCTGAGATGATTCGAGCTTTATGACATGGCACATTATCCTGCTGAAAGTAGCCATCAGATGTTGGGTACATTGTGGTTATAAAGGGATGGACATGGTCAGCAACAATACTCAGGTAGGCTGTGGCGTTGCAACGATGCTCAATTGGTACCAAGGGGCCCAAAGAGTGCCAAGAAAAAATTCCCCACACCATGACACCACCACCACCAGCCTGAACCGTTGATACAAGGCAGGATGGATCCATGCTTTCATGTTGTTTACGCCAAATTCTGACCCTACCATCCGAATGTCGCAGCAGAAATCGAGACTCATCAGACCAGGCAACGTTTTTCCAATCTTCTACTGTCCAATTTCGATGAGCTTGTGCAAATTGTAGCCTCAGTTTCCTGTTCTTAGCTGAGAGGAGTGGTACCCGGTGTGGTCTTCTGCTGCTGTAGCCCATCTGCCTCAAAGTTCGACGCACTGTGCGTTCAGAGATGCTCTTCTGCCTACCTTGGTTGTAACGGGTGGCAATTTGAGTCACTGTTACCTTTCTATCCGCTCGAACCAGTCTGCCCATTCTCCTCTGACCTCTGGCATCAACAAGGCATTTCCGGCCACAGAACTGCCGCTCACTGGATTTTTTTTCTTTTTCGGACCATTCTCTGTAAACCCTAGAGATGGTTGTGCGTGAAAATCCCAGTAGATCAGCAGTTTCTGAAATACTCAGACCAGCCCTTCTGGCACCAACAATCATGCCACGTTCAAAGGCACTCAAATCACCTTTCTTCCCCATACTGATGCTCGGTTTGAACTGCAGGAGATTGTCTTGACCATGTCTACATGCCTAAATGCACTGAGTTGCCGCCATGTGATTGGCAGATTAGAAATTAAGTCTTAACACACAGTTGGACAGGTGTACCTAATAAAGTGGCCAGTGAGTGTACAGGTGCTTCTCAAAAAGAAAGAACATCATCAAAAAGTTAATTTATTTCAGTTCTTCAATGCAAAAAGTGAAACTCATATATTATAGAGAGTCATTACAAACAGATTGATCTTACAGCCAATGAAAACCCAAAAGTCATTATCTCAGTAAAATAGAATACATTATAACATCAGCTTGAAAAATAATTTTAAAAATCCGAAATGTTGGCCTACTGAAATGTATGTTCAGTAAATGCATTCAATACTTGGTCAGGGCTCCTTTTGCATGAATTACTTCATCAGTGTGGCGTGGCATGGAGGTGATCAGCCTGTCTTACTGCTGAGGTGTTATGGAAGCCCAAGTTGCTTTGATAGCAGCCTTCAGCTTGTCTGCATAGTTGGGTCTGGTTTCTCATCTTCCTCTTGACAATACCACATAGATTCTTTATGGGGTAAAGGTCAGGAGAATTTGCTGGCCAATCAAACACAGTGATACTGTTGTTTTTAAGCCAGGTATTGGTACTTTTTGCAGTGTGGACAGGTGCCAAGTCCTGCTGGAGAATTAAATTTCCATCTCCAAAAAGCTTGTCGGCAGAGCGAAGCATGAAGTGCTGTGATGATTTTGATCTTGATAAAACACAGTGGACCTACACTAGCAGATGATATGGCTCCCCAAACCATCACTGATTGTGGAAACTCCACACTAGACCTCAAGCAGCTGGATTGTTTGCCTCTCCACTCTTCCTTCAGACTCTGTGACCTTAATTTCCAAATGAAATGCAAAATTTGCTTTCATTTGAAAACAACACCTTGCACCACTGAGCAACAGTTCAGTTCTTTTTCTCCTTAGCCCAGGTAAGACATTTCTGGCATTGTCTATTGGTCATAACTGGTTTGACACAAGGAATGCGACACATGTAGCACATGTCCTGGATGCGTCTGTATGTGGACTTTTCTTAACAATTCTTTCAAGGCTGCGGTTATCCCTGTTGCTTGTGCACCTTTTTCTTCCACACTTTTTCCATCCACTCAACTTTCCATTAATATGCTTGGATACAGCACTTTGTGAACAGCCAGCTTCTTTAGCAATGACCTTTTTGGCTTATCCTCCTTGTGGAGTTTGTTAATGATTGGATTCTGGACATCTGTCAAGTCAGAAGTCTTCCCCATGATTGTGGAGCCTACTGAAACAGACTGATGGACCTTTTTAAACACTTAAGAAGCCTTTGCAGGTGTTTTTTGTTAATTATTCTAATTTACTGAGAAAATGAATTTTGGGTTTTCATTGGCTGTAAGCCATAATCATCAACATTAACAGAAATAAACACTTGAAATAGATCACTCTGTTTGTAATGACTCCATAGAATACTGTATATGAGTTTCACATTTTGTATTGAAGAAATGAAATAAATTAACTTTTTGATGATATTCTAATTTTGTGAGAAGCACCTGTACATCTGGACAGACATCTGTCTGGGATGATTTAGTGAATCCTGCTTTGAGCAGGGGGATGGACCAGATGACCCAGGAGGTCCTTTCCAGCAATACCATTCTATGATTCTACGATTCTACGGGAAGAACATACAAACTCCATGCAGATGTTGTCCTTGGTGGGATTTGAACTCAGGACCCCTATACTGAGCCACCGTGTTGCCCATATATATACAGTGCTTCTTTACTTTTTACTTGCAATAGAGAAACACTGCTTACATTTTTGGTTATATGAGTATGCTGAGTCTCCTGCAAATAAGACTGGTTGAGTATTCTGTGTGCGCTGTGACGATGATAGGATAAGTATTTCAATATTTTCTATGTATCTGCTCCCAGTGTGATTGATAGCTAAATCTATAAACTTCCTCTTTTCCCTTATTTAGGATTTTTGGTGTTTGAGATTCTTTATTTTATGTCAGATGATAAACTGTCTTTTCTTGATTTACCGGAAAACATAACATTGAGTTTGACAGTATATAATTTTAGTATTGTTCAGTGTAGACATTCAGAGACATGACAAGACTAAGAAAGGTGTATTAGAACACTCTCCGCTATCGTAGACATATGTCACCATATGCTAGAAAATGAGAAAAGAAAGATGGGAGATGTCAATATTCCAAAGACATTAGACCTACCATACTTATCTGTTAACATTTTTCAATTATAGCTCTAGAAACACAGACATTTTTATCATTTTAATAATATTAATTTTACGAGACAAGTATCAATGTATATGGTGCAGAGCTTTTGTTTCCTCAATGAAAAGAGACCTATAGTATACATGGTGTTAGGGACGGCAGAACGCACTAAATAATAGAAAGTGCATTCGCCGCCCGGGGTCCACCGTGCAAAAGGTGTTAAACCGCTGCTAGGTAATGGCGGACGCTCAATATGGTCGTATATCGCACGCGGGTTGAACGTCACCCGATGTGCGCTGGGCGTACTCTCTTGATTCACAGAGGCACCAAAGCAATAAACATAAATACCGAGCCTGTTGGACTCACAGGTCTCAGTGGAATGCACGCACGGTATATGATCACATGACTAGGGCCCAAGACACAGGGTCAGTGTCCGTCTAGACCTACCGTGCGTGCGGCATCACTACCGTGGACGCCGACAAGTGCTTCTGACTACAGCGGGGCGACTGACACAGCTGCTATACGACAATGCCCAGGAGGGGGCGCACTGTCGGACGCTAGTTCTGTGGAGATATGCACTGTGGCCTGTAGCGTGCCACTGACTGGCGCTGACTCTATGACTAAGTCCCTATCCACACGCGTAATATCAGAGGGAGGGGAATCTTAATGAGTCATTCACAGGTTCATGCATCTGTCATTCACACAGGGAGCAACTAGAGTCTATACTAGCGCATGGCCGAGCGGCCATGCAAACCTTTTATAGCCAGGACCTTCCGGAAGCTTCCAGATCCCTGAGATGGACCAATCAGATCTGGAGAAGGACATGGGCATGTGACTCACAATCTCCAATGGGAGATCATCTCGTGATCATGCTCAGTGGAGTGACAGAAGGACTTAGCCTCTGGAGTGGTTTGCTGCTGAACAGCCTGCATTGCTATTGCTGGCCCAAAGGCGGAAGCAACAGCCAGACCCACAGAGCAGGTCTGGGTAGAGCGTCGGGAACAATGGAGCTGCTGAGCAAGCTCCTCTGCGGTCGATGGGGAATGGGAGACCGCAGAATGTGAGGCTCTGGATTCCTGCTGTGCGGCTGCAGGAACCCAACGCCTAACATTACCCCCCTTCCTAGGGCCCCCTCCCCCTGAGCCTTCCAATCCATCAAATAAAGTTTTTTTGCCACGTACCACCCTGCATCCCACAATGGCATTGACCTCAGACTCGTCTGAAGACATGTCTGATGTCCCGGCAGATGACTCGGAAAACCGGGACATGTGAACAGGTTTGAGAAGGGACACGTGGAAGGCGTCAGAGATGGCTAAGTTGCCAGGAGCAAAAGTTGGAGCGGGGCGCCGATGTGTGTCGGCGGGCACCTTCATTCTCTCCTTAGAGGCTAGAATGGAATGCGGGGTGCGACCCAAACTGTCGCAAACCTCCATTGCCCGGTCTGCCACCGGCAGGGGATACCGAAACCCAGCCGGCCTCTGCTAGAGGACCTGCTTCGAGCATAAGAGGTGCATGCCTGAATGTATTTTTTAGTGTCCCGAGCCCTGTGCGGCCACCAATAAGATCTTGCCAGGAGTTCAGTGGTCCGCTTGTAGCCAAAGTGACCACCCACCCTGGACACGTGTGCCCAAGTGAGAACCTTGAGCTGCAGGTGAGGCGGGACAAAGGTCTTGTCCAGCGGCACTGACTCGAGGGCAACCGGAGCCACGGTCCTCAGATTCCCAGTGGGGGGCACGGAAAGATCCGCGGGCACCTCCGCAGAGGCTACTTGGATGCTGCCCCCCATGCACCTTCCCACACAGCCCTTGCTCCATCCCAGTATTCTCCCTGAGGACCACTCTATATGAGGGGAATGGCAACGGAGCCAGGGAACCCCGAGGAGCACTTGATCAATGCCCTCTGTCATAATGAGCAGAGACAGCATCTCATGGTGAGATGGTGGAATTGAGAGCCTAAGGGGTGCTGTCTGGTGGGTAATCTGGGATGATAAGGTCGAACCGTTGACCACCCTGATGGGCATGGGGCGAGGAAGTGCCACCAACGGGATAGCGTGCTGTTGGGCGAAGGCCGAGGACATAAAGTTCCCTTCTGCCCCAGAGTCCACTGTGACCTCTACCTCCCAGGAGGAAGCACCACTATCTAACGTCCCTCGGAATGCCAGTTTGGGGGAGACGGCCTCCATAGCAAACAGACCCCCACCCATTACCACTGGACACGACCGTTTTTTAGACCACTGCGGACACCTGTTAACCAGGTGACCAGACTGTCGACACTGGTAACAGCGTGTGGAGCTTTGTGCCGGACGCAGCTTGGGACCGGCGCGGGACACCTCCATGGGGTCAGGAGGTAAACTTTCCAGCTCAGGAGGTTCAAGAGGTTAAGAGAGGTTGGGAGCCAAGCTAACCTTCCGTCTGGATTGAGCACGCTCCAGCCCGTGCTCTGAAAAACGGAGATCAATGCGGGTGGAAATAGCTATCAGCTCCTGCAGACTGACAGGAACTTCCCTGGTAGCTAGAGCATCCTTAACATGCTCCGCCAAATCTCTCCAGAAAACAGGGACGAGGGTTTTATCAGGCCATTCCAGCTCGGAAGTCAGTGTCCGGAAACAATCGGCATACTGGCTGACCGACAGGGATCCCTGTGTTAAAGCAAGTAACTGGAGAGAAGTGTCATGAGTGACCCAGGGACCCAAAAAGACCTGCTTTAGAGACTTGAGAAACTGAGCAGCGCTCAGAACCACGGGGTCACCACGCTCCCACAGTGGCGTGGCCCATTCTAACACCCTGCCCGACAGGAAGGAGATGATAAACCCCACCTTAGCTCGCTCTGTAGGGAATCACGTGGCCAGTAACTCGAGCTGGATAGAGCACTGGCTCACGAAACCCCTACAGATGGCGCTGTCACCAGAAAATTTATCGTGCAATGGGAGGCGGGATATTGTCGGCGCAGGCGCAAATGTGGCCCCATGCGAGACAGCCTCTGCGACTGCCCAGTCAGCAGCTGCAGTAGCATTCACAGATGTGGTGGAACTCTCGAGGGCCACCAACCTGCCCTCCAGCTGCTGAATGTACTGCCGAAGCTGTTGCTGCTGCTGGTCCGCCATTACTAGCCAGACCCTGGTGCTAGCATAATGTTAGGGACAGCGGAATGCACTAAAAAATAAATAATAGAAAGTGCGTTCGCCGTCCGGGATCTACCGTGCAGAAGGTGTTAAACCGCTGCTAGGTAATGGTGGACACTCAATATAGCGGTATATCACACGCGGGTTGAACATCACCTGGTGTACGCTGGGTGTACTCTGTTGATTCACAGAGGTGCCAAAGCAATAAACATAAATACCGAGCCAGTTGGACTCACAGGTCTCAGCGGAATGCACGCACGGTATATGGTCACAGGACTAGGGTCCAAGACACAGGGTCAGTGTCCGTCTAGACCTACTGTGCGTGCGGCATCGCTACCGCCGACGCTGACAAGTGCTGCTGACTCCAGCGTGGCGACTGACACAGCTGCTATACGACAATGTCCAGGAGGGGGCGCACTGTTGGACTCTAGTTCTGTGGAGATATGCACTATGGCCTGTAGTGTGCCACTGATTGGCGCTGACTCTATGACTAAGTCCCTATTCACATGCGCAATATCAGAGGGAGGGGAATCTTAATGAGTCATTCGCAGGTTCATGCATCCATCATCATTCACACAGGGAGCAACTAGAGTCTATACTAGTGCATGGCCGAGCGGCCATGCAAACCTTTTATAGCCAGGACCTTCCGGAAGCTTCCAGATCCCTGAGATGGACCAATCAGATCTGGAGAAGGACCTGGGCATGTGACTCACGATCTCCAATGGGAGATCGTCTCATGAGCATGCTCAGTGGAGCGACAGAAGGACTTAGCCTCTGGAATAGTTTGCTGCTGAACAGCCTGCATTGCTATTGCTGGCCCAAAGGTGGCAGCAACAGCCAGATCCACAGAGCAGGTCTGGGCAGAGCGTCGGGAATGACGGGGCTGCTGAGCAAGCTCCCCTGCGGTCAATGGGGAATGGGAGACCGCAGAATGAGAGGCTCTGGATTCCTGCTGTGCCGCTGTAGGAACCCGACGCCTAACATATGGTACTGTATATAGACAGTAAACTTTGGCAAAGGTGTGACACAGCTTAAAGGGAATCTGTCAGCAGTTTTTTCCTATGTAATCTGAAGACAGCAAGAGATAGAGGCTGAAACACTGAATTCAGGAATGTGTCACTTGTCACAGTTTATGTTGTTGTTTACTATCTGTGAAGGATTTATCACTAAGAGATTAACTGCAACTAAGCACCTCACTGTCTATTGACTTTGTACACAGAGACAGGTGTGGGCGGGGCTAGCTTTCTCAGCCCTGCTTCATTCTAAATCTAAAAGCTCTGATGGAATCAGAATCACTGTACCTAATAAACGGGGATACATTGTTGGATTCAGTGCCTCTTTCCCTACATCAAGCTGCTCTCCCATGAGGTTGCAAAAACCTATTGACAGATTGATTCCCTTGACAGATTTTTGGGGGAAAAAACCCTCTGGAGTTGTACACACTATTAGTTTAGCCATATTAATACAAAAAACACCACTTTCCAGTGTCATTCTTATTTACCCTTTTTAGTATTTTTACATATTCCTCTGCAGCTCTGTTTTTTTCCTTTCCCTGTAGGTGTCTAGCAACTTGATTTATGTGACCATGAGTGGAGTAAAATAGATAAATAAAATAAGTTGAATATCTAAAATAAATCAATAAAATAAATTACAAGACTCACTGGTGATGAATAAATTACATGGCATACTATACTACTGTAGGGGCATGTACTTTTTCCCCTGTTAATACCTGCTCATGAATGATAAATATCATACAGGTGTGAAAGTAAATTCTCCCAATGAAAAATAAATACTAATGTCCCCCTGTACTTGGACTTAACGTAAATTAACCTATTAAGTGCCAAATACTTTGATTGCTAATATCTCCGCAATAGAGAGGTGAAATTTAAAAAAACAAAAGCAAAATATTTTATTCTGCTCAGCAGGGCTTATTACAGTGAGTGTCCAGTGCAGCATAAACATATTGTTTTAGTGCTCATGCAGATGAGTATACAAATCAAATATGTGCTATCCAATTTTTTATCGGACAGCACACTGACCAGTGTTACTCAATAGTGCTGTTCAGATTAATGATTTCTTTCTAAGCCACAGTGTCTGTGAAAAAAAATTCCAGCATGCTCTACATTCTTCCGAGTCTTTGATGAGACATTCAAGCCTATGGGTGCGAGAAAAAATTCGGATCCCACATGGACCATCAGAGTGGCATCTGATTTTTACTGATAGATTTCTATTACCAAAATAGGAAACTGTATGTGATCATGTATATATTTAATGTAATTGTATGGAAATGGATATCACGCAGATGTCACATGGAAGTTAAAAACATAAACAACGGATGGCACGTGGGATGGCACGTGAGTGAAAATCTGATGGAAATTAGAAAAAATTGTCCAAGTTTTCTGGATAAATCTAGGACGATTTTTTTATACGCTCATCTGTAGGCGCCCTAATGGTTCTCTTTAAGTTCATTGAGACTTGTGAGCAATTGTTTATGCACTGGCCTCTTAAGCTCCACAGCATTACAGTTAGGTTGAGGTTATATTATTCAACTGTTCCAATTCAGACTTGCTGTTGTAATTGGAATCACTGTTCTATGTATGTTGCAGTTTTGGACAAGTTTTAGCTTTTTAGTAAATTGCCTCATATTTGACTCTACAATACTGTTATACAGATGAGAACAGAGTCGACTCAATTATAGCATGGTGCCCAGTTACTGTAGCAGAAAATTAAGTACAAAGTATCACCCCTCCAACACCATGCCTGACAGGTGTTTATGTTTGATATGCTAATTTTGGATTTCACGAAACACTGTGCAGGACATTATGGCCAAACATCTCTACATTGGTCTTGCCTGTCCAAAGCACTGTACTAGAAAGCTTGTTTGCTTAGATGCAACTTTGCAAACTTTAACCACACTAAGGCCTTTAGAGTCTGATCTGTAGCTCTTGGGTTTCTTGCAATTTCTCTGAGCATTTCATGGTCTGACCTTGGGGTAATTTTTCTGGATGTTCACACTTAGGAAGATTTTCAACTGTTTCAAAATGGCCTTATAACATCCACCGCTTTGTGATATATTGATGCTGCATCAGAGGGCTGTCTAAAGGGCCCGTTACACATAGCGATATCGCTATCAATATTGCTGTAACGTCACTGGTTTTGTGCTGCAGCAGCGATATTGCTAGCGATATCGCTATTTGTGATACTTACCTCCGACCAGCTCCCCCGCTGGTTATCGCTGATCGCGCGAGAACGTCCTGGACCATTTCTCGTCGGGCGCTTCCTGCTTGGCTTCCTGTGGCGCCGACGAGCGACGCGTGGACGTGGGCGGGAGGACATCAGTATCGCCGCGTTTGACAGGTAAGTAGCGACCCCCGACCGCTGCTATGTCGCTGGTGAGATCTGCCTGTGTGGCAGCTCGCTAGCGACCACTTAGCGATGCACCAGCAATCCATATCGTTGTCGGGATCACTGGTGCATCGCTTAGTGTAAAGGTACCCTAAGCCATTATGGTGGGATGACTCCCCTCAAGAATTCTATGGAAAGAAAATGCATTGGGAGCAGCGCACCTTTATGAATCCTACCTCTCCAGCCATCACTATATGGGTCTACTTCGTTTACCCTATACTGCTGTTTGGGTGAGAAGGTTCTTTTTTATATGATGCCTCTTTGTTTATGGGGATTAGTCTGGGACCATTAGGGCAGCCTATAAGTCCAGATATGCTGTTGTTTGTTTAGGGAGAGGTACTATCGTTTATAACAGACATATTTTGGTTGACTTACCGACTTCAGTTAGGTCCTTTTTTGCATTTTGTTGCCAGGACCAGCGGTCCTACATGTTGGTCAGTGCTGATGACATGCTAAATGTATATGTTATAGTTTTTGTTGTGTGGTGCCACACTGTTTGCACTTTTAGTCCTAGTGGACTGTTTTGGTTATAAAGATTTTATTAGTAATATTAGAAGCCAAGTTCTATCATACCACATTTGCTACTACACTAGATCTCACTCACTGCTTCTCTTCATATTGCTACAGACACTGCTCTACCATCTTCCTGCACATTTCTCCCTCCAGAGCTCTCCCTTGTATCTATACACACACACTGCTCTATGCACTGTGTAATATACAGATATGTGCCTTAATGGCAAAACCAGTCAGTAACTGAGTTAAGACTGTGATCAACCTTTGCAACACATGCCTGAATGCTTCAGACCAATGAACTTCAAAAACTTTGACTTTTATAAAGGTGATCACACTTGCTGACAAATAATTAACCAAGGGCATTTTGTTGGCAGCACCTGGATCCTGCATAGCCTCTTAATTTCTTGAGAAGTATGTTTAATATTTCACACATTGTTTCTGCATTTTTTCCATTTTTTTATTAAATAAGTAATGAGTCATTACTAATGACCAATTGTAATTTATCATATGTTGTTCTTCTAAGGACCAGATGTGTTTTTATGTTTTGATACACAGTCATAAAATTCAAATTGGGTGTACTTAGTTTTCTCATGACTTTATAGCTATCTGTCTTCTTTTTCTTCCCGACTACTGCAAGTGCTCCATTTCACAATTACATTATTGGTCTTTTCTACGTTAGATTACTACAGACTATGAGCATGGACAGAGCAGAAAAGCTACTGAGCATGTGCATCCACCGCTGAAGGTGCTCCACCATTCCAGCCACATAAGACAATGAGACATAGCTGATGACATTACTAGAGAATAAAAATGTAATGTTTATATAAAACCATACAGTATTTTTAACGGTTGTACAGTATATTGATCTTTTCAACTTATTCTTTTGCGTTTTGAACACAATTCTTCATAGAATTACCCCTTTTAGGTACTTATGGTACAACTTATGAGCAGGTTAAATTCTCAATACAAGAGAATGATTCACTTGGCTAATGGTACAGTGTATCTCTAATACATAATAAGTTGTACAAAGGTCAGATTTTTAAATGGCATAAACCATAAGGCGTAAAGATCTTTCCTGATCCCTACAGACACATCCATAAATCAAGGTTCTTCATTAATACAGGTGTTCATGTATATTGTTCTATTCAAGGAATTTGCTCATCCCAATTTAACAATGTTATCACAGTTGTTATCTCTGAAATTTAAGTTCTAGGAGAAAATACCCAATGAAGCGAATATTTGTCACTTACCTTTCTCTTAAGGGGAAGCGATCATCAGAAAATTAACTATTGTTTAACTCAGGTTTTTGTGTTACATGTTTCTGGCAATGTTTTTTTTCTCATATTATGATCTTTATTAAATACACAAAAATTAATAATCTTGTAATTTTTACAATGCCCACTGTGACTCATATTTTTTGACCTTTCAGGATGAGATAGCTTTATATTATCAGAGACAGGATTACAATGACAACTGATAACACATGATCCACCAATCACAATAGGTGATGTCACAGCTCTCCCGTCATCCCCTGCCTTCACAATGACCTTTGCCCAGGCTCAATAGACATTTCATTACAAAGGATAGGATCCAACTATTAGAACTATGTGCATATGTTGTTTTCTGAAACAATGGAAAGTTAGAGTCTATTAAAAAGAGTCTAAAAAAGCCCCCGTGGCCTGTGTGAAAATTCTATTTTTCCCTTTAAATACAGATTGTGATATGGGAAAATACATTTCAAAAAAAGTTTGAAAGATACATTTAACTTAAAAAAACCTTTTTAATCAATATGTCCTGAACTTATGGATAACCTCTGTCTAATTTATCAGGTCACAGGTTATTTGGATGGAGGCTGTCTATCAAAGAGGTGCATAGAACCATCATCCTTTATTTGTAGAGATATGAACATTTATTTTTCTATAATTTTCTGCATGAATCTAATGGAGACTACACGATAGTATTTTTCTCCATCTATGTTCTCCCACCTATATGTTCACCTGATGGAGCTCCCTATAGTACAACACCACTCCTTGTACTGATCCTTTTATAAAGTCAAGAGCTGCATTCATAAAGATGGAAAATAGTCATATTTAATTAAGTGCATTATTTCACGTGTCATTGAAATGGTAAAAAAAAAACCTTTGGATGTTGGAAATGTATTTTATGCTTTTCTAACATCTCCAGCACCTTATGCATGGCAGTGTATACAGTTTAGACCCCACACAGTTAAAGGCCCCGTCTCACTAAGCAATCTCGGTAGCGAGATCGCTGCTGAGTCACAACTTTTGTGACGTAACAGCGATCTCACCAGCGAGATTGCTGTGTGTGACAGCGATCAGCGAGCGGCCCCCCTGCCGGTATCGCTGATCGCTGCAAGAAACCTCTGGACATTTCTTTGGTCGCTGGTCTCCCGCTGGCCAGCACGCATCGCTGCGTGTGACAGCGGGAGACCAGCGATCAGGTGTAAAAAATAATAAAAAAAATAAAAAATATAGTTATTCACACCTTCCGATGTCCCGTTCAGCCATCCTGCCTCTCTCCACGCTCCGGTCCCAGTGATCCTTTGCACGAATGACCGCGAGACTTTGTTATCCCGCGAGACCGTGACATCTCGCGGTCATTCATGCAAAGGATCACTGGGACCGGAGCGTGGAGAGAGGCCGGAAGACTGCGCGGGACATCGGATGGTGAGAATAACTATATTTTTTATTTTGATTCTATTTTTTACAGGATGGCCAGCGATGCCGGGCGCTCGGCATCGCTGTGCTGATCGCTGGTGAAGCTGTCTGTGTGACAGCTCACCAGCGATCACATAGCGATTTACCAGCGATCCTGACACCTTGATATCGGTGTCGGGATCGCTGGTAAGTCGCTTAGTGAGACGGGGCCTTAGAACAAGTCTATGTATGAGTATGTTACGTACGTGTATAAATGATTCATAGTGTAAGGGAATGGAAAGGGTTACTTTTGGTCTTCAGGTGCAGCCAGTGCAGATGAGTATCCATCTAACACACTATAAAGCCTGAGAGAAATAAAAGACAGCATGATTATAGTGTATAGCACTTTGCTAAGAGCACTGCTGAAAAGATGCTATTAGTTGTCTGAAAGTCTATATTTCCAGTTGCTGCTAAATCAAATGCAAAGTGCTCCACACAAAAAAGGAATATTTAAGGGACCAGTTATAGGGTTTTGATTATGACCTGCTAGTCTTTAATAAGACATTGGAAGAAGTACATTTTGATTGTGACAATTAAACTCCTATTCAATTTGTTTTTAGGCAACGGGATATGTAACTGTGGAAACTGTGAATGCTGGGAAGGATGGAATGGAAATGCCTGCGAGATATGGCTTGGAAACGAAAACCCCTAAAGCAAGATGTAAAAATTGTTTAAAAAGTGTTCTTTTATTTTATTATAGCCTGCTATTGAACATACACAATACACAATAGTGGAGAATATACAGTATATCTCATCATCTCACCGGCTTAATCCGACTGTTCTAAGTCTGGCCAAACTTTGAGATAGTTTCATGTGCACAGAAAATAGAAGAGATTGCTTTATTTCATAATTTACATGGTTGTCAGGATATCAGATCATCAATCCATGCTAAATGAATAATAAGTAGCCAGTTGGCATAGTATGATAGGTACGGTATACGCGATTACAAATGCCAGATGTAGGGTATTCAGCCCAGGAGTAATGATAATGACCAGTCCCATCCAGGACACTTCTGTTCTTTCAATGGGTAATTTCTTTGGTTCAGGTAGTCTTCTGTATTAGATATTTTCACACTAATCTTATAATAGAACATGTACAATAAACTCTACTGTCTGTAATAAAGAGAGGGTTATATGTATTGCTTTACTTATAAATATTACATTATGTGTGCCTTGTTCTGGCTTCTTGTCGTAATTCACAATTATAAGTAAAATTTAGTGCAAAAGAAAATTCCGGATATGAATATGGGCTCTATTGCGAGCAACCTTGCACCTATGGGGTCTATTAACATACAGTAGTTCACTCATTTGCAAGTCAGAGTCTATTCCACATGGCCGGGAGTCCTTTTCCTTTAACACCACACAATGACAGTCAGAGTCCAGGTTCATCTTTAACAAAACAATTTTACTCAACTTGTCCAGTTTAGTCACATAAACAGCACAAGATTCTTCGCAGAATATCACCATTCCATTCCCTGCACTGTTCCTCACACCTCCAGGAATATCCACCGATCCGCTGGTCATGCAGCTTCCTCACTGGTCAGACAAACCTGCTTCAGGAGTTCCGCGCCTGCTTCCCTTTCCGAAGGTGAAGTCGAGAAATTGCTCTTCCATTCCTTATCAGGCAGTAGGCTCGGACGTTTAAGGGTTGTTCTCACAAAATTAGCTGCTACCATTCTGATGCTGCCAAGATATTCCTCCACACAGTGTGACTGTCAGTTCTAAGACCCGGGACTGCTGGGCTTCACAGCTTGAATGTTCCCCCTCGACACGACTGTCCTGGCTCCTGGCTCACACTCCACACTCCTTCAGACTAAAGGGCCTGTCACACTAAGCGATATTGATAGCAATATTTCTATAACATCACTGGTTTTTGTGACGTTATAGCGATATTGCTAGCGATATCGCAATGTCTGATACTTACCTCCGACCAGCTCCCCCGCTGATTATCGCTGATCGCGCAAGAATGTCCTGGGCCGCTTCTCGTCATCAGCTTCCTGCTGGGCTTCCTGTGGCACCAATGAGCGACGCATGGACGCGGGCGGGAGGACGTCAGGATTGCCTCGTCTGACAGATAAGTAGCGACCCCTGACCGCTGCTATGTCGCTGGTGAGATCTGCCTGTGTGGCAGCTCACTAGCAACCACTTAGCGATGCACCAGCGATCCTGACCGTGTCGTATCGCTGGTCGGGATCGCTGGTGCATCGCTAAGTGTGACAGTACCTTAACACCAGGAACTCCCCCAACTAACTTGTCTTAGCCCCTCCTAACTAACCTAATTCTATTGGTCTAACTTTTCCCTATCCTACTCTACTGTGCTCCCCTTACTGGGCTAAATCCTACACTATCCCTATGTCTATACAACACATGAACATCAGTACATTGGCAAGATATTGCAATGTAATACACAATATATATACATATACACATTATACGACACATGAAACATACTGTTTCTCTCAGGAACATACTGTATTTACATGCCAGGGATATATGCAAGGAGTGCAGGGCATTAAACAGGCCCCAGTACCTTTTACACTTGTACGGTGACTATGGTTCCTTAGGTTGAGACAAGTAGCCTCAATTTATTGCTATAATTGCTCATGCCTCATATATAGAGAAATACACTATGGACAAAAGTATTAAAGGGGTTGCCCACTGCTTTGACAACTCTTTCTTATTTCTCATGTTTGGCCCCAATGAAAATAATTATACTCAACTTTTGTACATTTGCCGTTTAAGCGGTATCGGCATGTGCATTCCCGGGGTTCATGTGAGGTTGTTATATCAAGGGAGCCCTTCACCCAATCAGTGCTGGTGTCACTGTCCCCGCCTTTCGACTTATTTAACATCAAGAGGAAGTCAGAGAGCAACCACAGCCCTGACTTCCTGTTGATGATCAATACGTCCAAAGGTGGGGACAGTTTCAATGTTTTTTAAATTCCAATCTAATGTTTCCATGCTTAAAAAAAAATTTCAGATGAAGTGGAGTCTTTTATATAATGCACTACATGGTAGGACTGAAGGAAAGTTGTGCGCAGATGCCTTATATCGGGCAGTTGTGCCATGAAGTAGATTGTATGGAAGATGTCAATCATGTACAAATTGCCTCTTCAGAGGGAAAGAGGACTTGAACTCTATATTGCCACCTGTTGGAAAAAACAATCCTACAAGTCACAATCAACTCTTTATCAAGTCTTGCAATTTGACTTAGGATTAAAGCCAAATCAGAATCTTAATTTGCAGACATGGCGTTTCGGGCTATTGGCCCTCGTCAGTGCAAAGTATGAGAACTGATTTGGCTAGATGAGAGGCACTGGACTGAGGTCTAATGGTGATTTCTAACAGTTAGCGGATGTGACGTCAGGTTCCCTTGTATTATATGGCCTATACTATATGGCATTATTGGTGATATACTGTATCTTGGGTTTATGCCATAAATTAGCATTATATTTATTACTGACTATGCATGGTCCAGCTCAGGGTTTAGATTGTCAGACTCATATTTTCCGTGCAATGATAGATATAGTTGAGCTTTGTTTACAATGCAAATCTGCTTCAGGGAGAACATTACAGCTGAGACGTCAGCTGCTCGCTACTAAAATCATAAGCTTCAATGAATTATACTCATCATCACTGAATTTGCTAAAACTCTAAACATTCACTTACAATATGAACATTACAGCATTAAAATCAAACAATGCAATGTTGAGATGTACATAACAAGGAAAATTAAGCCTGGCAATGACTTTGTGTCGGTGGACTAGTTAGTTACTGTAAAAGTCTATAATTAAGATCAGTAATTAACTTTTTTCTAAAGCTTTTTGGACAAGTAGTAATCATACTGTTGAAGAACAATGTTATCCACTTACTAAGTATTGGCGTATCTCCATGTTCCTCTAAGTGCACTTTGGACGCTACTTGTCGCTGTGTGGGTGTACATCATTATCACCCACTTCAACGTAAGGCTCCTACACAACCATCATGTTGGATGCTCTTTACTTGTGTACAAGAAGTAAGAAGTACCATATAGTTAAGTTCCCAACCTGAGTATTTGGATGAGTTTTTGATGTTGCAAAATGTCTGCACCTATTAACTAAACTATGTTACATACAGTTTTGAATGCGTTTTTATCTCTTTTTTGTTTGTCATGTTTTAAATAAAACTGCTTTGTTTCGGATTCCTCCTGTTACTTAGCATTGATAAAACTTTCTTGATAAAGTAATGTGGGGATTACATGCATTTTTAGTGCATATGCATTATTTATATACGGACTTTTCTCATCACATTAAAGTCTATGAGGATAATCCACAACCAAAACGAATATTTATTGCAAGAGTGATTGACATGTTGGGGATTTCTATAAATCCGATACACTTTGCAAGTACTGTAATACACTGCAGTTTTGCACCAGTGATAACACAGTGTAAAAAAATGTCATCTTGGAAACTAAGTTCTAAGAAAGAACATAGATATTATGTAACCAAACAAGTGATAAACAACCTGAATTGGGACAAAGGATTTATCATTTTTATTTTTTAAGTGACGTTAATAATTTGTCTTTGTGGCATTTTTTTGCATTTTTGGTGCTAAATTCTTCAAAATGGCACACAAGGGTTGATGAATTTTGCACAAAATCAGGATGCATTTTTTCTTGTCTTTTACCTTTTTTTTGCATCTTTTTAAAACAAATAGTTGCATAAGTCTGTAAAATGTCACATGTTTGTCTTCAATTGTTCAAAAATAATATCAGATTTTGTGCTCAACTAGTGTACTGGAGTGAAGCAAATTGAAAAATGAATAAAGTGCAAACAATGTTACTATTGAACCAGAGTCGCACATAGAAATCATGGAGTCCCATATCAGAAGTTCTGATTGCCCCTCCCAAAAAAAAAAAAATTATATTTGTTGGGGTCACAAAAGAGCATATCTCACAACTTTACAGACTTTGCAAAGTAATTTTACTCTACCTGAATTCCTAGATTTCTCTTTCATTGCCCCCATAAAATATGATGCCAACAAAAGTGCCCCCCTAAACACAGTATGAAACCTCCATAGTGAATTCCTCCAAATTAGCCACATACATAGTATAATGAACCTACTGTACCCCACCTCAACTCCCAAAGCAAAGTATGATGACCCCAATACAGTATGTACACCCAATTGTGAACCCTACACAGACCTCCATGCAGTTAATGGGCCTAGATACAGAATATTGGCTCCACACCTCTCCACACTGTATAATGGCTCCCTTCATACAATGGCCCCCACACAGCCCTCTACACAGTATGATGGACCCCACAGTAAACTTCACACTGCATAATTGCTTGCATACAGTATAATGGCCCCCAAATAGCCCTCCAAATATTATAATGGCACCCACATAGCCCTCCAAATATTATAATGGCCCCACAAAGCCTTCCATATTTTATAATGGCCCCCACATTGCCTTCCAAATATAATGGTCCCCACATAGCCCTCCAAATGTTATAATGGCACCCACATAGCCCTCCAAATATTATAATGGCCCTACATAGTCTTCCATATGGTATGATGGGCACGATAGAGTCCTCCATATAGTATAATGCGCCCCCCATAATCCTCTATATAGTATTCTGCACTCCTCAGTCCTCCATATAGTATAATACACTCCCCATAGTCCTCCATATAGTATAGTGCATTCCACATAGTCCTCCATATGGTATATTATACCCCTCATAGTCCTCCCTATGGTATAATGCACTCCCCATAGTCCTCGATATGTTAAAATACCCTCCCCATTGTACTCCATATGGTCTAATAAACACTCCATGGTCCTCCAAATAGTATAATGTATTCCCCATGGTCCTGCATATAGTATAATGCTCTCTCTATATTCCTTCATATAATATACTGCTCTCCCCATTGTCCTGAATATAATATAATGCTTTCCCCATGGACCTCTATATAATATAATGCTCTCCCCATGGTGGGCCATATAACATAATGCACTCCCCATGGTCCTCCAAATAATATAATGCTCTCCTCATGGTCCTTCATAGAATATAATACACTTCCCATGGTCCTCTAGAGAATATAATGAGCTCCCGATTGTCCCCCATATAATATAATACACTCCCCTTGGTCTTCTATAGAATATAATACTCTCTCCACAGTTCTCCAAAGAATATAATGCTTTCCTCTTGATCCCCCAAATAATATAATGCACTCATCATGGTCCTCTATAGAATATAATGCACTCCCCATGGTCCTCCATAAAATATGATGCTCTCCCCATGGTCCTCCATATAATATAATACACTCCCCTTGTCCTCCATATACAGTCATATGTAAAAGTTTGGGCACCCCTATTAATGTTAACCTTTTTTCTTTATAACAATTTTGGCTTTTGCAACAGGTATTTCAGTTTCATATATCTAATAACTGATGGACTCAGTTATATTTCTGGATTCAAATGAGGTTTATTGTACTAACAGAAAATGTGCAATCTGTATTTAAACAAAATTTGACCGGTGCAAAAGTATGGGCACCCTTATCATTTTCTTGATTTGAACACTCCTAACTACTTTTTACTGACTTCCTGAAGCACTAAATTGGTTTTGTAACCTCATTGAGCTTTGAACTTCATAGCCAGGTGTATCAAATCATGAGAAAAGGTATTTAAAGTGGCCACTTGCAAGTAGTTCTCCTATTTGATTCTCCTATGAAGAGTGGCATCATGGGCTCCTCAAAACAACTCTCAAATGATCTGAAAACAAAGATTATTCAACATAGCTTTTCAGGGGAAGGATACAAAAAGTTGTCTCAGAGATTTAACCTGTCAGTTTCCACTGTGAGGAACATAGTAAGGAAATGGAAACCAGTACCAGGCTCTCACGCAGGAAAACGATGAAGAAATACATCAGGATAAGACTTTGCCAACAAACAGCAACCTTGTACGCCCTCAGAGTCCTCCTGGATGGAGAAAGAAAAATGTTGTGAAGAAGAAACGGAGAGTGGTGGTCATGGGGGATTCCCTGCTGAGAGGAACAGAGGCTGCTATCTGCAGACCGGATATAACTTCAAGAGAAATGTGCTGTCTTCCAGGTGCAAAAATTAAAGATGTGTCTGACAGGATATCAGGACTCTTCAGAGCTACAGATGACTACCCATTCCTGCTACTACATGTGGGGACAAATGACACCGCAAGAAACGACCTGGAAACCATCTGCAGAGACTTTGAAGACTTAGGCAAGAAAGTGAAAGAACTGGGAGCGCAGGTGGTCTTCTCTTCCATCCTCCCCGTGGATGGCCATGGAACAAGGAGGTGGAATAAGATTCTGCAGGTGAACAACTGGCTACGTCGATGGTGCCGTCAGCAACGATTTGGATTTCTGGATCACGGAGTGAACTACTTATACGATGGACTACTTGCTAGAGATGGGGTGCACCTTACGAAGACTGGAAAGCATGTATTTGGAAGTCGCCTTGCTACACTTGTAAGGAGAGCTTTAAACTAGAACATCATGGGAAGGGAAGCAAAACACCAGAAAAAGCCATACACCTGACAAATGCTATTGAGAACTCTGCTATTAGAAGTGGAAAGGAAGAACAAAGACGAAAGAATCTAATTAATAAAAATATTGGAGAAAGAGAAACCAATCACAAACTAAAATGTTTCTATACTAATGCACAAAGCATGGGCAACAAACAAGGAGAATTGGAACTACTAACACAGGAAAAGAAATATGATGTCATTGGAATCACTGAAACTTGGTGGGACAATACACATGATTGGAATACAAGACTAGAAGGATACAACTTATTTGCAAGAAACAGACTTGATAAACGAGGAGGGGGTGTCGCATTGTATGTTCGAAACGCGTATATCTGCACAGAGATTGAAGCTTCAGAGACTGGGAGTTCTGTGGAAACTGTTTGGGTAAGAATACAAGGACAGAACAATGGAAAGGACACCATTGTAGGCATTTACTACAGGCCGCCTGTGCAAGCCGAAGATATGGATGAACTCTTTATGCATCAGATGGCCAAGTTCTCCAAAAAATATGACATAGTTGTCATGGGAGATTTCAACTATCCAGACATTTGTTGGGAATCTCTCTCAGGCAAAACTAACAGGTCAAGGAAATTCTTATCCTCTCTTGCTGACAACTTTATCTTCCAAAAGGTAAGGGAGAAAACAAGGGGAACTGCTACCTTGGATCTAATCCTTATAAACAGGGAGGAAATGGTTGAGGAGGTAAAAGTGGCTGGGACCCTAGGAGGTAGCGACCATGCTATTTTAGAATTTTGGATAACTAGAGGCGGAAGACCTGTGAAGACTCAGACGTCAAGGTTAGATTTCAGAAAGGCAGATTTTAAGGGATTCAGAAAGAGAATTGGAGGGATCCAATGGCTGGATATCCTTAAAGACAAAAATGTCCAGGAAGGATGGGAAATCTTGAAAAATGAAATTCTCAAAGCACAGTTGTTAACAATTCCGAAAAGAGGGAAGAATAGGAAGCATTTAAGGAAACCAGGATGGATGAACACAGAACTTAAGCACATGCTAAAAAGGAAGAAAAAAATGTTTATAAAATGGAAAGAGGGAGGCATATCTAAAGAAGAATATAATGCTGTCTGCAGAACCTGCAGGGCACAAATCAGATTAGGTAAAGCTGAAAATGAACTGAGGCTTGCAAGAGATGTCAAAAGCAATAATAAAGGATTTTGGGGATATGTCAAAAGTAAAAGAAAAGTCAAAGATGCTATAGGATTTTTACAGGATGAAAATGATGAAATGGTAAGACAGGATGTTGAGAAGGCTGAACTTTTAAATTCCTATTTTGCATCTGTTTTCTCTCAGAAAGGAAATGCAACATCAACTGTTATCCACTGTCCTATTAAGGGAATAGAAGAATCCAGGATATCTATAAACAGAAAGATAGTGAGGAAACACTTAGCTAACCTAAATGAATTCAAGTCTCCAGGTCCAGATGAATTACACCCCAGAGTACTGAAGGAGATAGCAGAAGAAATTTTTGAACCCCTCTCCATAATCTTTGAAAATTCTTGGAGAACAGGAGAAGTGCCAGAAGACTGGAGAACAGCAAATGTTGTTCCTATCTTCAAAAAGGGGAAGAAGGTGGACCCAGGAAACTATAGGCCGGTGAGTCTGACTTCTATACCAGGAAAGATCTTTGAACAAATTATTAAACAACATGTATGTCAATACCTGGATAAGAATGAAGTGATTAAACAGAGTCAGCATGGGTTTGTAACTAATAAGTCATGTCAGACTAACTTAATTTCCTTCTATGACGGTATCACTGATTGGGTGGATCAAGGAAATGCTGTAGATATAGTATATCTTGACTTCAGCAAAGCATTTGACAAAGTCTCTCATACAATCCTTATTGAAAAAATGACTAAGTATGGAATGGACAAGGCAACTGTTAGGTGGATTCATAACTGGCTTAGTGATCGGACCCAAAGAGTGGTCGTAAATGGCTGCACATCCAGTTGGAAGAATGTCTCAAGTGGGGTACCACAGGGCTCTGTCCTGGGCCCTGTATTGTTCAACATCTTTATCAACGATTTAGATGAAGGAATTGAGGGTAAACTGATTAAATTTGCTGATGACACAATGCTAGGAGGGATAGCTAATACTAGAGAAGAGAGAGAGAGGATTCAAAAAGATTTAAATAAACTGGAGAAGTGGGCAGCAACTAACAGAATGGTTTTTAACAGGGAGAAATGCAAAGTACTTCATCTGGGCAATAAAAATGAAAAAAGCATATATAGAGTGGGAGGAATAGGGCTAAGTGACAGCACATGTGAAAAAGACTTGGGTATACTAATAGATCACAGACTGAATATGAGTCAACAGTGTGATGCAGCAGCAAAAAAGGCAAATGCAATTCTAGGATATATTAACAGAAGCATACACTCTAGATCACGTGAAGTCATTATTTCCCTCTACTCCTCTTTGGTCAGACCTCATCTGGAATATTGTGTCCAGTTTTGGGCACCACATTTTAAAAAAGACATCAACAAACTGGAGCAAGTTCAGAAAAGAGCGACCAGGATGGTGACCGGTCTGCAAACCCTGTCTTATGAGGAAAGGTTGCAGGATTTGGGAATGTTTAGTTTGCAAAAGAGAAGACTGAGAGGAGACTTAATAGCTGTCTACAAATATCTCAAGGGCTGTCACATTGTAGAAGGATCAACTTTATTCTCATTTGCACAAGGAAAGACTAGAAGCAATGGGATGAAACTGAATGGGAGGAGACACAGATTAGATATTAGAAAAAACTTTTTGACAGTTAGAGTGATCAATGAGTGGAACAGGCTGCCACGAGAAGTGGTGAGTTCTCCTTCAATGGAAGTCTTCAAACAGAGGCTGGACAGACATCTGACTGGGATGATTTAGCGAATCCTGCTTTGAGCAGGGGGTTGGACCAGATGGCCCAGGAGGTCCCTTCCAACTCTACGATTCTATGATTCTATGATTCTATGATTCTGGAAGAACACAGGTACAGTTCTTGTTAAGCCCAGAAGTGGCAGGCCAAGAAAAATATCAGAAAGGCAGAGAAGAAGAATGGTGAGAACAGTCAAGGACAATCCACAGACCACCTCCAAAGACCTGCAGCATCATCTTGCTGCAGATGGTGTCACTGTGCATCGGTCAACAATACAGCGCACTTTGCACAAGGAGAAGCTGTATGGGAGAGTGATGCGAAAGAAGCCGTTTCTGCAAGCACGCCACAAACAGAGTCGCCTGAGGTATGCAAAAGCACATTTGGAAAAGCCAGTTACATTTTGGAAGAAGGTCCTGTGAACTGATGAAACAAAGATTGAGTTGTTTGGTCATACAAAAAGGCGTTATGCATGCGCTGTATTGTTGACCGATGCACAGTGACACCATCTGCAGCAAGATGATGCTGCAGGTCTTTGGAGGTGGTCTGTGGATTGTCCTTGACTGTTCTCACCATTCTTCTTCTCTGCCTTTCTGATATTTTTCTTGGCCTGCCACTTCTGGGCTTAACAAGAACTGTACCTGTGTTCTTCCATTTCCTTACTATGTTCCTCACAGTGGAAACTGACAGGTTAAATCTCTGGGACAACTTTTTGTATCCTTCCCCTGAAAAGCTATGTTGAATAATCTTTGTTTTCAGATCATTTGAGAGTTGTTTTGAGGAGCCCATGATGCCACTCTTCATAGGAGAATCAAATAGGAGAACTACTTGCAAGTGGCCACCTTAAATACCTTTTCTCATGATTTGATACACCTGGCTATGAAGTTCAAAGCTCAATGAGGTTACAAAACCAATTTAGTGCTTCAGGAAGTCAGTAAAAAGTAGTTAGGAGTGTTCAAATCAAGAAAATGATAAGGGTGCCCATACTTTTGCACCGGTCAAATTTTGTTTAAATGCAGATTGCACATTTTCTGTTAGTACAATAAACCTCATTTGAATCCAGAAATATAACTGAGTCCATCAGTTATTAGATATATGAAACTGAAATACCTGTTGCAAAAACCAAAATTGTTATAAAGAAAAAAGGTTAACATTAATAGGGGTGCCCAAACTTTTACATATGACTGTAATAAAATGCTTTCCCCATGGACCTCTATATAATATAATGCACTACCCATGGTCCTCCATAGAATTTAATGCTCTCTCCACGGTCCTTCATAGAATATAATACACTTCTCATGGTCCGCTATAGAACATAATGAGCTCCCAATTGTCCTCCATAGAATATAATACACTCCTCATGTGGTTCTATAGAATATAATGCTCTCTCCATAGTTCTACAAAGAATATAATGCTTTCCTCATGATCCTCCAAATAATATAATGCACTCGTCATGGTCTTCTATAGAATATAATGCACTCCCCATGTCCTCCATAAAGTATGATGCACTCCTCATGGCCCTCCATAGAATATAATGCACTTCGCATGGTTCTCCATAAAGTACAGGGTGGGTCATTTATATGGATACACCTAAATAAAATGGGAATGGTTGGTGATATCAACTTCCTGTTTGTGGCACATTAGTATATGGGAGGGGGGAAACTTTTCAAGATGGGTGGTGACCATGGCGGCCATTTTGAAGTCGGCCATCTTTGATCCAACTTTATTTTTTTTCCAATGGGAAGAGTGTTGTGAGTTCATTTTCCCCTTCGTCACTGAGGTCTGGTGAACTCCCTATTCTGGTAAAGGAAGGTAATGAGCCTGATTATCAGGCACCTGAGCCTAATGATGATGACTGGATGAGTGGAGTCACTGACTGGATATAAGGCTGCCGACGCCCTTCTGCCCTGCGGGTGATTTCTCTGTGGACTTCTAGGACACCAGTCTGATTCCTGCTCCTCTAAAGCTAAGTTTTCTGCTTTGCCTTTTTGCATTTGTGTTTTGTTTTTTGTTTGCCTTGCTTTTCTGGATTCTGCCATTCCCTGCTGGGGTGAGCTGAATCTCCTTTTGCCTGTTGCTCTGTCTTCAGAATATTCCTGAGTACTGACATAGTCTTTTTGAAGCCTAGCGTCTTCAGGGCCTTTTTAACTGTCAGTCTGTTGGCTCTTATTTTCATAGGGTTTTTCACGGATTACAGACAGCAGCCTTCTGCTCTGGGGCAGTTTAGATTTACCTTTCTGTCTTTAGGCTATCTAGTCCTCCGGCTGCGATCGAGGGGTCTAGGGCATCGTAGGAACCCCCCATGGCTACTGCTAGTTGTGTTGATAGGTTCAGGGGTCTGCAATCCGATAGCTGCCAACCCCTCTGGTTTTCTGGACTTAGCTTGCATTTCTATTTTTGCCTCCTACGGAGACTCAATCATAACAGAAGAGGGTCATGTGACACATCAAACTTATTGAGAATTTCACAAGAAAAACAATGGTGTCCTTGGTTTTAACGTAACTTTATTCTTTGAGTTATTTACTAGTTTGTGACCACTTATAAAATGTGTTCAAAGTGCTGCCCATTTTGTTGAATTGTCAATGCAACCCATGGCCCTCCCTGTATAATACACTCCACACGGTCCTCCATAAAATAAAATGAACTCCCAATTGTCTCCTTATAATATAATACACTCCTCATGGTCTTCTGTAGAATATAATGCTCTCTCCATAGTTCTTCAAAGAATATAATGTTTTCCTCATGATCCTCCATAGAACATAATGCACTCTCCATGGTTCTCCATATAATATAATGCTCTCTTCATGGTCCTCCAAAGCATATAATACATTTTCCATGGTCATCTATAATATATAAAGCACTACTCATGGTCCTTCATAAAATATAATGAACTCCCTATGGTGCTCTGTAAAATATAATACACTCCCCATAGTACTTCATACGGTATAATGTACTCCCCATTATCCTCCATATAATATAATGCACACTCCATAGTCCTCCATATGGTAAAATGCACTTCCAAATGTCCTCCATATCATATAATAAACTCCCCATGATCCTCCACATAGTATGATGCATTCCCCATGTTCCTCCATATGGTTTAATACACTCCCCATAGTCCTTCATTTAATATAATGCTACCCTCATTGTCCTCCAAATAATGTAATGTTTTCCCATGATCCTCCATAAAATATAATGCACTCCCCATGGTAATTTATAAAATATAATGCACTCCCCATGTCTTACATAGAACATATTGCTCTCCACATGGACCTCTATAGAACATAATATGCTTACCATGGTTCTCCATAAAATATAATGCACTCCCCATGGCCGTTCCTAGAATATAATGCTCTCCCCATGGACTTCCGTAAAATATAATGCACTCCTCATCGTCCTGCATATAATATGATGAACTGCCCATCATCTTCTATAAAACATAATGCTCTCCCCATGGTCCTTCATAGAATATAATGCACTTACCATGTTCCTCTATAGAATATAATGCTCTTCCCATGGTCCTCCATAAGATATAATGCACTCCCCATGGTCCTCTATATGATATAATTTCAGAAGTGCACAAAACTGTGGTTGACGGCACTTTTATGCAATCCTACAAACACAGACACCACCAGATTACAGGTCAGACGGCATACAGTGCCGACATCTGCCTCATTATAGAGAATCTTTTTCCAGAGGTGCCATCTGAATCATATATTTCAGAGATTTACAAGGAAACCCCGGCGCAAGTGCTCAGCGCAGAGCTCAGGATAAATGTGCACCGAACTTTACTGCAATCTTTGGGAGGCAGAATAAAAAAGCCAACAGCAGGTGAAGCATTGGTTTTATTTTAATTTTGACTCCGTTCCTCGTGAGGTATAAGTGATTAGGCGACATTATTCTTCAGGTCAGTGCAATTACAGTGATACCAGATTTATGTCGGGTTTTTATATTTGGCTGCTGTCACACACTAAAAGATGCTTTTTACTGCAAAAAATAGTTTTTGCATCACCACATTTTGAGAGCTATAAGTTTTCCATATTTTTGCCCACAGAGTCATGTGAGTGCTTGCCGTTTGTGGGACGAGTTGACGTCTTTATTTGGTAACATTTTCAGGCACATGACATTTTTTGATCGCTTTTTATTCTGATTTTTGGAAAGCAGAATGAACAAAAACCAGCAATTCAGGAACTTGTTTTGTGGGGGATGGGGTTATACCGTTTGGTGTGTGGTGAAATTGGTAAGGCAGTTTTAGTCTTTGGATCAGTACGATTGCAATTATATTTCATTAAATAGTTTTTTATGTTTTTGCACTTTTACATTATAAAAACTATTTTATAGAAAAAAAGTATTATTTTTGCATCACTTTTTTCTCAGACCTATAACTTTTTTATAATTCCCCTGATGGAGCAGTATCTTGGCTTGTTTTTTGCAGGACAAGGTGATGCTTTCAGCTGTAATATGTTTATTTATATCCATCTTTTAGATCGTGTTTTATTCCACTTTTTTTCAGCAGTATAATGATAAAGCATTGTTTTTTGCCTTTTTTATGGTATTTACTAAAGGGGTTAATTAGAGGGACAGTTTTATTGGTCCGGTCGTTGCAGACATGGCAACACCAAATGTGTACTTTTATTGTTTATATTTTTTTCATGCAAATATTTATTTATAGATACAATATCTTGATTTTTTATTTTTTTAAATATTTTTGAAATTTTTTAAAAAATTGCTTTACTTTTCTTTATTTTTTAATTTGTCCCACTATGATCAGCAAGTTTCTTAGCTCTGGTGACTCGGATGTCATTATGGCGACATATGGTCACCATGGCAACTATCAGGACCCCACGTCAAGCGTCTGCAATCCAAACGCAGAGGTGCGGTAGTTCAATCGCAGCATTTCAGAGGTTAAGGTGCTGTGCGCGACTGCTTATCGGCCCCGTACCACACGTGTGCACGGACGATTGAAATGATGTAATAATCCATCCCTGTCAGACAAACCCAGGGCACATGGATGATTAAGTCAGATGTCAGAAAGGGATTAATGCATTCCCCATGGTCCTCCATAGAACCCACTGTTCAATTTCTCTTGAGTACGCTGATATCCCATATGTGGAGGACAACTACGGTTTGGATGCACGCAGGGCTCGGAAGTGAAGGAGCACCGTTGGCTTTTTGAACACAAAATATGGCAGGAATCGATGTCTAAACCAGCGTAAACCCCCCACAAGTGACCCAAGTTTGGAAACTAGACCCCTCAAGGAATTTATCTAGATGTGTGGTGAGCACCTTGAACCCCAGGTACTTCACAGACGTTTATAAGTAGAGTCGTGAAAATAAAAAGTCACATTTTTCTCACAAAAATGTTCTTTTTAGTCCTAAACTTTTTATTTTATGCAAGGAGAAAATGGACTCTAAAATTTGTCATGCAATTTCTCCTGAGTACGCCAATAACCCACGTAAACTGTAATGGTAATTACAGTCAAAATAATCTGTGTAATAAATTTTTCAGACTATAATACACACTTTTTTCCAAAAAAATTTGGGAGGAAAATGGTGGTGCGTCTTATATTCCAAGTGTAGCTTACCATGGGAGGGTGGCGGTGGAACAAGGTCACAGGACGCAGGGTCTACACTGCAGGAAGTCGGCGGTGGCAGGAGTCTGGCAATGTTGCGGGCCCTGGGCTGAGAGGAAGGGCTGTCCCGGCGGTGTGAGGCTGGAGCTGAATCCCTACTGCACACATTGATCTCCCTGTGTTGGGCTTCAGGAAAATGCAACCGCTGTCGGCATATGCACAGATTTAGATCTCGGCTCAATGATGAGCCAAGATTTCAATCTGTGCACGCTATAGCGGTAATTCATCCCAGTCTCATTGTAGAGTCTTTATTGATTATGTAGGTGAGCCCAGGAGATATTTGTGCGGTGTTCTTGCTAAAAACAAAACAACAAATTCTACCTAGACTATAGGAAAAAAAAGTGGCACTTGCTTTAGGCTTATTGGCAGTAGATTGTCAGGTCGGATCACTGATGTATATTCAGGTAGCTTGTCTTGTTAGGTTATCAAATATGCATGTCAAGCAGAGCTCTTCTTTCAGTATTTGTTCAGTTTTTTACATCAGTATCTGTAAGCCAAAACCAGCAGTGGGTGATAAATACAGAAGTGGTGACGTGTTTCTATTATACTTTTCCTTTGAGTGTCCCTCTCCTGGCTTTGGCTTACAAATACTGATGTAAAATACTGACCATATGCTCAATGTGAGCACGTGGCCTTAGACTAGGCAGAACCGTTTGCCTGTTTCTCAATAAAAAGGAATAAGGGAAACAGTTTCACATCCTTTCTTTTATTTATTCCCCCTTCTAATAGCCAAAAAAAAGCCATGTCTTCAGATGGATTCCATACAGTTCTGTAGCACAAAGCTGTATGTACACCATATGTCCACATTTAGCGCCTCCATACAGCGTTATACCACTGCGGTATTATATACTAGAAATCATACTTATGCACGTGGGAAATCCTTGTACTTCTTAATATGAAATTGCGACGTATTGCATTAGCCCATAGACTTCTATAGTTTCCCTATCACAGTTCCATGCAACTCTAAACTTGGACAGAGCCATAATATGGCTGTGCACACGAGGTCTGAGTCCACTACTTGAACAACACCTTATTAATGACTATATTCCCCCATCTAAAATAAATCACCCTGTACTGTTCCAGCTATGTCGACGCCAGGTCTCCCTGTATTCGGGTGATGTAATGTCACTTGAGCTCTGCAGCCAATCAGCACCTGCTTCGTTCTCACTTCTTTGAAATGACGCAGACTTCTGGAAATGGTGAGAACTGATGCTGCTGATACATCCTCCCTACCAAATGTCAGTTACGTCCAAAGGAAGTGAGAGTGAAGCAGCCCATTAGCAGCCATTGATTGGATAACATCACACAAGCCCCAGGTGACCTTGCCCTGACATCGTTGGAACGGCGATGTCAACGGAGGTGAGTACTCAAGCCCAAGAAGACCTTGCCCCAACATCATTGGAACAACGACGTCACCAGTGGGGAGTACTCAATCCCCAGGAGACCTTGCCCCAACCTCGTTGGATTAGCAACGTCACCAGAGGTGAGTATGCAAGCCCCAGGAAACCTTGCCCCAACATAGTTGGAATGGCGACGTCACCAGAGGTGAGTACTCAAGCCCCAGGAGACCTTGACCCAACATCATTGGAATGGCGACATCACCAGTGGTGAGTACTCAAGCATCAGGAGACTTTGACCCGACATCGTTGGAACGGCGACGTCAACAGAGGTGAGTACCAACTGTTTTTATTTAACATGGGAGAATTAGTAATAGAGAAGGGGTTGACCGAGTAATGGACTACCCCTTTAATCTTTATCTATTGTATATACATACATCATATCCATATATTGTATTTCCATGGCTCATTTCCATCTGAATGCAAGTTCATACTGAAGATTTTGCACAGATGAACATACAAGTTTTACATAATCTATGATCAATACTTCATTTCATTGCTACCTTATTTTTTTACTTATCATTATTAGTATGTCTTCTTGATGTGTGCATGCAATATACCACCATTCGTTAGAAAAGTGACTGCAGTAGAAAAAAGAAGGTTTATTGAATTCTAAAACATGACAACATTTCAAACAAGGGACAGTACATGAACAAAACATGTTAGATGTCAGTAAAGAAAAGAATTCTCCATTTTGAAGAAAGCTCTAAATTCCGTAACTTGACACAGAGGATTATCATGTGCATTTGCTAGTCGTGTGTGTCGAGATACAACTTTATATGTATGGTAATGGCTATGAATGACAAACCTTCGGAAATTCTTTTCTGTGTTATAGATTAGTATAGAACCATTTCCAAGTTCAATTTTCTACAATTACAGACAACCTAGTGAGCGTAAATTCCATACATTTGACTAACATGTTGGGGTTAGTAAATAGTATTTGCACATTTTATGCAGATCACAGAAGCCATTCGTTAAAGTGCAGGTTAGAACATAGCAGTAAGCCAAATTTTATTATAACCATCCCTACTATTTTTGGGAGTTGGTCTTCATAAAGATCTTTTGGTCCAGCTTACATCAAGCTTCATAGTGATCTGGCACATTTAAAGCTTGGCACCAACTGCATCTGAGCCTTTTGTCACAGAGTACACTTGATGAAAATTTGCCAAAATATTCCTTAGATGGAAAGTTCTGATATTTGCCATGGAATAGCCATACAGTGATATATGTTGTCCACAGGTTATGATTTTTTAAAAATTTGGTATACCGTACTTTTTACAGTGGCCTGCTGTGTAGGAAAGCCAGGAGCAGACGCAGTGTGCACAGAGCCTTTGACAAACCAGCCTGAAGTGAAACATAGTGCAGTGTACAAATGTCATCATGTGTGTAATGAAATAAAGAAACTCCCGGCATGTTTAGCCTGTACCTCATATATTTTAATGTTATGTTAAAACTAACCATGCAAATAACATTTTCAGAGGGATCCAATAGAGCACATAACATATTCTGAGGCAGTTTGTTGAATAGGATTTAATAAAAAAAATGGTGTTTGGCAGCAGCTTGTACTCCCGTTCTCTACAGAAATAAACACGTACTCTTGGCTGATCAGAGCAGGCATGTTCATGGGGGAGGTAAGAGTGCAAACTAAATGATGAATAATGCAATGTGACTATATGCAGGCCAACTATACTGATGTGCTGATACAATATCAGTTCTCATTGGCTGCACTCTACAAACTAATACTTTTCTATTTATTTGGTTTTTACACTTTTTCCTCATTACACGCTTATTTTGGAAATAGAAGAGCATCTTTTAGGATACATCACTTTGTTCAATTTAAGCCCTGATTCCCCAGAATTATTTTCCTGTATTGAAGTGTTTCTGAATGCCAACCAGTGTAGCTTCCACTACTAGGACAACCTCTTCTTAAACTAAATGTTCTGCCCCTATAAAATAATAAAACCTGTACTCACCTCGCATGCCGCTTCTGTTCCCACGGTGTCGGCACTCATGGACCCGGGGCTGTGATGCAGTGTTGTGACACCTGACGAAGGTGCCCAATCATTGCTGGCGTCACGTTCTCACATTCGGACAAACTGAACATTACGAGGAAGCCAGGAATCAGCTGCAGCCCGGACTACTTCTTCATGTTCTGTTTGTCCAAAGGTGGAGACAGTGACGCCAGTGCTAATTGGGTCCTGGGCATCAAGTGTCATTCCATGCATCATAGCCCGCGGATCGCTGACACCGATGGAACGGCGCCGGCACGGGAGATGAGTATAGGTTTTATTATTTTATCGGGGCTGAACATTTAGTTTACGAAGGGGTTGTCCTAGTACTGGACAACCCCTTTAAGATTAACTGAATCAAGACTGCACTTTAGTGCAGCCTCCTGCAAAGGATCAAACTAGTGGCAAAAAATACGTATATCAATAAAACTAGGAGATCTCTAGGTAAGCCTCCTTTATGTTGGATTTCTGGATGGATATTTCAGAAACACAAAAATGTAACACAAATCATATAATTTGTGTGGTTCTCCTGTGTTTGTTCTCCTTGAGAGTACAATTTTTCTCTTTGAGCTATATGTTGTACAATGTATGTTCTATAGGAAATACCATTGTCTGGATAAATCAGTGGCACTGTCATATACGAGGAAGCCAGAGGCTTTGTTTCCTGACATTCAGCTCTGTTCATCTCTTGCTTTTAGATGTCTTTCTAAGCATAAAAAATATTAACAAAAAGAAGCTATGAACTAATTATGATGGCAGAGCTATTTACTATGCATGCAAACTAAGCATATGAATGCAGGAGGAGGTGCATATTGATGGCAATTGTTTTTTTAGACAGGTACAGAGAAAATAAGCAGAACACATGACGTCCTCCTGTTGGAAGGTCAGAGATCAGCTATGATTCCCCAGGAGAGCATGGAGGCAAATGTCCAAATTCTGTGCAGCACCACCACATATGACCTAAAGTATTAAAGGGTCCCTGTTGTTAGTAATGGGTGCCCCACACAGACAAAACATGAATATGTAATATAATTGAATTTTATTTGAAATTGAATTCCACACACAAGTCATTTTCCAATGTCTATTACTATGTCAGCGTTTGGAGTTTCCAAAGTATGTGAGTATGTGCATTATTTTTAACTTCAGTGAAATAAAGTACTTTTAATTTAGAATCTTAAAGAAAAAAAGACACGCTATCCTGTCTTAAAATGTAGTACTTGGAATAGTATTTAATTATTTCAATGATTATGAGTCAATTTTGATTTTGTGTTATGTTTATACATGTCTAAGAGGCAGTTCCTTATACAATTGCTTGCTGCTCACCATTAAAGGGAATCTGTCACCAGGTTTTTGCTATGTAATCTGAAAGAAGCATAATGTAGAGGCAGATACCCTGATGTCAGCGATGTATCACTTACTGGCTTGCATGCTGTCTTTGTGATAAAAATCACTGTTTTATCTGCTGCAGACCTAGCAGTTCTCTGAATGCTGAGCTCTATATAACTCTGCCTCCACACCAGTGAATGAAAGTTTCCTGTTTGCACTGTGCATAGGCAGGAATCTGCCAACCAGTGGTGTGGGTGGAGTTAAACAGAACTCAAGAATTTAATTGACTACTCCTGCTGATAATGCAATGATTTTATCAAAACTACAGCAGGCAGCCTAGTAAATGACACATCGCTGTAATCAGGATCTCTATCTCTACATTATGCTAGTCTCCAATTAAGCTGCAAAAAACTGATAAATTTCCTCTAGTAGCATGAGATACAGTAATATATATCACAGGAGAGTCAGCACAGTGTGGTAGTTGAGATGATCAGTAAGTAAGGCCCCCCTTATATTATATAACGGTTAGTCAACCGATCGTTCATCAGACAGCTCTCCCGATCCTGCCAATATCAGTTTGTTTGGCAGACTTTAGTCTAATGTGTAAGGGGGCCTTGACCACCAGCCATCTTCACTGCCTCTTCACACGTCTCTGCTACTATCTCTACTGTGCCTCGATTATCAGCGTGACAGCTGCTTATCTTGTCCTGGCAGTAAATTATATCTATTTTTTTCTCTTGGTTACCCTCTACCGGTGGCAACATACCTATTCATTGTAGGTTGTAAAAAGAGATACTTTCTCGTTCAGTGTTTTGGTATAGCCTGTGTGAGCCCGATATCTCAGCAAATGTGATAAAGGCAGTGATGTATCACTTACTTCATTAGGATGGACATTATCATTCAAGTAAGCGTAAACCCTAAGTTAACTTTTTGGTGCATAGTCAGTGAGAAAGTGAAGTGAGCCTCACAATGAATCACTGATAAGATGGGCTAACTTCACTTCAGTGCTTCATGACATAGCCAGAGGAACCGGAAAGGAACGTGAAGTCAATTACATGCAATGTAGATAAACATAAAATTATGCCTGATGCCAATCATCACTCACAGTATGCCTAAAGGTAAGAGAAGAGGAATATCATTTCTCCAAAGTGGAAGCAAATTCACTTCAGTGATGATTACGTTATTGATTGTGTTACCGTATATTTTACTTATTTATACTCATAAATATTTTATATCATTGCCTTTAATAATGTAATAATATAGAGAAGGGCTTATAATATAGATTTATAAATTACCATTGGCTAATCTTAGATATGAAGGGGATTTTTTTTAATTCAATAGCAAACTACCAGTGAAAATGATGGCTAAATGTATTTGTTCATTTCGTCATTTTTTCAATATTTTTTAATGAATCAATATATATATTGTCTTTCTCTTGAATAGGGCTCTTAATAAAATAATAATTTGTAAAAATATATTAAGCTGATATTTGTATTTCTACTATTGAAAACTAAGAATTTTCTTTAATGGTTTCTTCAACATGGTATACACAATTTACCCAAGCCCACTAATCTGCCTACAAAATGTAAAATAATAACTAAAAATCAAAAACTTCGTAACCAATATTGTTTTCCTAGGATTTTTTGTACGTGTTTCCATCTTTTAATATATTTATTTTTTTATGTGGAAGTGATGCCTACACTGTAATTTTAGTGTAAACTTGTCTCAGCTGTATATTTATATCTGATATGCGTAGACCCTTAATTAAAGGGGTTGACTACATCAAATTAACCATTTTTTTTCCCTTAAAGGGTCCCTAGATGTCAAGCTGATGATAGGGTGTTCTTTTGTATGGCCCCTAGGGTTTGACATCTGGGTTCACCCATAGATTACAGAATAAGTTAATTTACCCTACAGCGACATCACAGCAGAAAGTAAGCATTATACAGTTCACATTGACATCGCCAGGCTATAGCTAAAGGCTTGATCTGCAAAATATGTAAGAGGGCCCCATTTTTGTGTCTTTACAAAACTAGTTTCTTTCAATATGGTAGAGAGTTTTTGCGACCCATTCAAGTACCAGGGCCCAGGTGCACCTGCTATAGCTATGCCATTGGATACACGTGTAATGCACAGATAGGCCAATCCTTCCACAGCATTAGGTGCTTTTTATACTTTTTTCCTCACTATATGAAGGTGCTGGATTGGGGACCCTTTAATTTATTTTTCACTCTCTAATAGAGAATTGTAACTAAGTCTTCTGAGTAGCCAACCCCTTTATTTCGGGGGCATGACAAAACCCTCCTGGCAGCTCTCATTAGTGAAGACGTATTCATAATGTATGATGGAAACATGTTTCACATCTGCAGAAGGAAGATATGAATACTAGCGCCCTCCTCAGAGAATAAGCATAATGATTTAAATGAAGGAGAAAGAAATGAACACTAAATGGACATGCTAATTGCCTTTGCGAAAGAAAAAAAGATTAAATAAACTGGTAGATTGACATTGGAAAAGGTCTGTTTTGGGCTGTGCCAGATATTGTAGCTCAGCCATCTTTATATGAAGTTGGCTGAGCTACATTACCAAATGAAGGCTGCCGACACAAGTGAAAAAAAGTATGTTTTTTCCTGATCTCAGACAACAACGTGGTCAATAACTGAATCAAGTATTCTAAATGTGAACGGATGTATGAGAAAAAAAAAAACTTTAATAAGAAAATAATTATTGATGTATAACATTCCATTGCTAAACATTTCAATTCCTCAGCCGCTCCCGGTTATGCCATTCTAACGTCTTTGTCGGGGAAATTAGGCTTCTGTTGCGATGAGTCAGGGTTTTAAAAACAATGCAGTTAGAATCATACTTGACAAATAGTGAGTGCATTCGGGAGTGAGCACTGACATGCATGTTTGGAAGGATATAAGGTACCATATGTAATTACAAAATGAACAATAGAAGTCTACTATTTAGCACTTGATACACAATACATTTTGTAGTTGCTCTGTATTTCCAATTGTGGTCAATATCTTCTCACCTGCAATGACATCTTCTCAATGACACATAACATGAGGGATAAACATCTTTTAATACACTCTTTGGTATGCTTTGGGAAACAGTATTTATAATATATATGACTTGTCTGTGATAAGCTTTCAATTGTGTCCGGTGCAAGCCCTTTATGAATATTCTACTGTCTGAAAATTGGTGAATTGGTTTGTTCCATCTTTGTATAAATCATTTTATTAAATATGTTGCAATTGTGTATACAACAAATGATAATAAACACATAAACTGTACAATGCAGACAAACGCTTTGCATATACTGTATGTATGGCAATTTAGTAATACATACCGACGTCTCTTAATACACATAGCTTACTACATGCAGTTCATCATCACCCTCTTCCATGCAACAGATGAGACATTAAATTAGGTAAAAAAAAATAAGAGAATAAACACACAGACAACACATAAAACTCCAATAGGACAGTCATTCAGGAAAATAAAAAAATCTCTTACACAACCCGTATAAACATAATGAACAAGGAAAAGAACAGAAGTACACACATAACATATTAGTCATTTACAAAAATAAATTCAGCCTTGATTTTAACCAGTCAACTGGTTTTCTGGGCTCACGGCCCATCACGTATAGTTTTTTTTCGAATGACAATGAACTAGGAATGTGTGTCTGACGTCGGGACACCAGCCCCACATGGGTTATATTGAAATATGTTGTGCAATTTTACTCATGTTGCTAAGTAAGAACATAGGAGAGGATTTCTGCTAATGTGCTTCACTATCATTTACGGGGGATAAGCATTTCTTTCGACATGAAATGATGTAAAAATGGTAATTAGGCTTGGTGTATTGTGACTAGCAGCACAGCAAATTTCTTCTGAACAGTCGGAGCAGCTCTCATTTAAATCATTGTGAATATTTCAGAATTCGACAAAGGACATGATAAATCTTTCATAAGACAAATATGTTGGTTCCATAAACAGGTAGAGGACATCATGAGTAAAGAAAGAAAAAAGGCAAAAATTTATAATACAGTGTTTCTTGCAGACACAGTGCAAAGGGGTTTAAGAGAGAAATCAAAGTATACCCGTTTATGCCAATTAGGAAAGAAAAACAGATTAGTAAATTTGCTCCACCTAAGACGTCCAGGCGTGAAGGCCATTTTGCTCCTGTACGCAATTCTCACAGAAGCATGTCCTACCTATGCTACAGAATGACCTTGCTGATATCTCAGATCGGATGGACAGCCCACTAGATGTGGTTACTGTCATATAATGTGAGGAACCAAATGCCATTGTGAAAAACACTTCACATGACAGACATACATTAGGCACCTTATGACTTCTGGTTCGTCTGAAAGTTCTGGTTCCACCTAAAGTGGTTAAGTGTAAAATATGCCACAACCTAAGCAAGGCACCTTTATCGTGTAAATTCTGGTTCCTGAAGGTATTAGGAATATGTTAGATTTGGTATGGAAATTAATATGACTGGACCTTGCATGCTTACCTAAAATATTTAATTTACTGGTCCAGTCTTATCAAACAGGAATATGAAATTATTATACGTTAGTACAGAACTTGCATTGCTGTTGCAAAAAAGGGGACACAACAAACAACGTGCCCATGCTAAGCGAAAGAAAACTGCAGGAACTGCCAGAGATGGGAATGACCTTAAACATGAGACAGTCATTTGGTGAGCTGAACCAGTATTTAGCCTAGAAAGTCACTAGCAGCTTGCAGTTGAGGCACCTAGTGAATTAATAGGCCCAGTCCTCAAGTATCGGCTTAGCCCAAGAAATATCTGCCTCCATTGTGAGTGGGCTACAGGTGCAATTTAATCTGAGCTTATTAAAAACAGGAAGGGCTACATTTTTCAAAAGAGAATTACTGTAGGTAGCGGAACATTTGTTAATTGTATTGATATATATGTATATATATATCTATTTTATCATGAGGAACTATAGATGAAAAATGAGCCTTAATTCAGGCCTACAAGGCCTACAGAGTTCTATGGACCCACCATCTTAAAAAACAAGTGGGTCTTGCTTACTGGCTAAGGCAAATGTTACCATTACCAGCAAGCCTGTGATATGTATAAAACACACACAAAAAGGAAAGTATAGGGAGTGTCAAACACTAGTCGCAGCCTACTTCCCACTGAGTGTGTTTGACATATTTCCCTCTAGTATATAACGCCAACCTGCGGAGCACAAAACCTGTTGCCACACTTGACCAGTTAATATGTCCTACTCATTATAGACGTGGTTTAGAAGAGCTTTTTGAAGGCTTCCTGATTCCCTGATTGCTTTCAGAACTAAGCCACCTGAAACATTCAAGTTCTAGAGGAACGCAATCCCTGCAAAAGGTCACAGACATTGTTGCAAGCAGCCTTGTAAAAAAGGTTAGAGAAATCCATTATAGCGCAGTTTTACAGCGTCTAACTAGAAATTACTTAATATTTGTGTGCTACAAAATAGAACTTAAAACATATGGATTTCGCTGTAATTGGACTCAAAATAGGGTAAGGGTAATTGGCAGCAGGCAAGGTATCAAGTGTACTTGTGAAGTATGTCATTCACATGAAGTGTCACAGTCACAGATAAGATATTAAAAAGGCATTCCATATCTGGTAGGGCATTCCATGGTCTGAGTTTCGCTGGTTCCCCAGGTGTCTTCTTGTGGAGGGAGGAGATACACACCGAGTTTTATCCATCTGCAACACGTTGGTTCTGAAACAGCAAAAAAGCCAGTGCGTAGTTCACTTTTTGCCTACAAACACAGGAGAGTGGACAGTCTGGTGTGGATAAATGCTCAAGTGTGCCAAGGGCTTAGTAAGTCACAACAACCTTGGGGGGTCTGGCTATGATGTCTTACTCTTAGTGACCGGTTTGCCCCCATTCATTATTGCAGATGCACTTGTGCTTTTACTTGGGGTCGCACGGGCCTTTGGCACTGTCTCTCCAACATCATGCAAAGACGGTTCTCTGTACATGGCAACTGAAAAAAAAAAAAGGAAACCAAGGTTAAAATAGATTGGCAGGTGGATGCCTAGATAGATACATACAAGAAAAAATGAAGGCAGCATTCCAAAAATAAAGTGTAAAGTTATATGGCTTTATTACCCATGTGGTGACATTTTGAATTCTAGTATGAAGTAGGGGCAGACATGCTGATAACACAAAGCTAGGAGGGATAGCTTATACTAGAGAAGAGAGAGAGGTTTCAAAAAGATAGAAATAAACTGGAGCAGTGGACAGCATCTAACAGAATGGTTTTTAACAGGGAAAAATGCAAAATACTACATCAGGGCAATAAAAATGAAAAAAGCATATACAGAATGGGAGAAATAGGGCTAAGCAACAGCGCATGTGGAAAAGACTTGGGTATACTAATAGATCACAGACTGAATATGAGTCAACAGTGTGATGCAGCAACAAAAAAAGCAAATGCAATTCTGGCATGTGTTGACAAAAACATACAGTCTAGATCACGTAAAATCATTATCTCCCTCTACTCCTCTTTGGTCAGACCTCATCTGGAATACTGTGTCCAGTTTTGGGCACCACATTTGAAAAAAGACATTAACAAACTGGAGCAAGTTCAGAGAAGAGCAACAAGAATGGTGAATGAGCAGGGGGGAGCTCCACCAGAAATCCACAGTCTGTGCACAGACCCTCTGCTCCTTTATTCATTCTAGCTTTACAGCAGGTAATATACCATATTAACCTCTTCATTTACTCTTTTGGTCTATGTCCTTTCCACTCCTTTCCTTCCTAAAGGCAGTATTGATTAGTGTTTTGATCACTCCCCAGTATTAAATAGCAAGGTAATTGCATTGCTGGATACATACCTACTGGCCTTTCTCCTAGGGAGTTCAGAAATTTGTGACATCTGGATCCAAATTCCCTTTTCTCCCCTTTTGAAGCATTCCTCGCTGTGCACGTTTTGTATTTGCATAATTACTTATGACTACATTGCAGTCAAACCATCCATGTGTATTTATTAATGCTCGTTAGCTTCCCCCTGTAATTCGGAGCTCCCCTTTTGTCTCTTATTATCATTAATAATCTACTTTTAATTATTTATCAAATAAATATATACCGTATATACTCGTTTATAAGCCGAGATTTTCAGCACTTTTTTTGTGCTAAAAATGCCCCCTCGGCTTACACAGGAGTCATTGTGCAGAAACCAGCAGGGGAGGGGGAGCGGCGGCAGGAGCAGGTGGCTGGGACATCATACTCACCCTCCTGTGCAATTGCTGAATGTCCCCTGCATCCTCCGTTGTCCCAGGACTGGCAGCTTCTTCCTGTGTTGAGCGGTCACATGGTACCGCTCATTAAGGTCATGAATATGGATGCGACTCCACTCCCATAAGCGTAGCATCCATATTCATGACCTCAATGAGCGGTACCACGTGAACGCTCAACACAGGAAGAAGCTGCCAACCTTGGGACAATGGAGGATGCAGGGGACATTCAGCGATTGCACAGGAGGGTGTGTATGATGGAGGGGGACAGGGGGAGCACAGGTGGACGGGGGAGCACAGAGCAGGATGGGGGAGTACAAAAGCGGATGGGGGAAGCATTGAGCAAATTGGAGGAGCACAGAGGAGGATGGGGAAGCATGGAGCAGGACGGGGGAGCACAGAGCAGGATGGAGGAGCACATAGCAGTATGGCAGAGCACGGAGGAACACAGAACAGATGGGGGAGCACAGAGCAGGATGGTGGGAGCACAGAGCAGGACGGGGAGCACAGAGCAGGATGGTGGGAGCACAGCAGGATGGGGAAGCACAGAGCAGGATGGGGGAGCATGGAGCAGGATGGGGAGCACAGAGCAGGATGGGGGAGCACGGAGCAGGATGGGGAGCATGGAGCAGGATGGGGAGCATGGAGCAGGATGGGGAGCATGGAGCAGGACGGGGGAGCACAGAGCAGGATGTGGGAGCACGGAGCAGGATGTGGAAGCACGGAGCAGGATGGGGGAGCACAGAGCAGGATTGGGGAGCACAGAGGAGCACGGAGCAGAATGGGGGTGCACTGAGGAACATGGCAAAGGATGGGGGAGCATGGGGGAGGACAAGGAGCTGAGCCATACATAGAAGGATGGGATGGGGGAGCCGAGCCATGCATACTGGGAAGGGGAGATCCACAGAGAGCAGGACAGGGATGAGGGGACAATGTATACCCTGCTTATACTTGAGTCAATAAGCTTACCCAGTTTTCCGTGGCAAAATTAGGGGCCTCGGCTTATACTCGGGACAGCTTATACTCAAGTATATACGGTACCTTTTTAATTGTACTTTTCCTCACTTCCTTTCTTTTATGACACTATACCAGGCATGAAATCAAATTTTTACTCCTCATTCAACAAGCCGACTAAGATCATGGCCCAAAAATTCAAGATGTATAGAATAAAGAATAGAATCAACAAAATGAAACATAACGGAGAGTCCCTAGTCAATCCGGCGGATATAGTTAATAAATTTGCTGACTATTACACTTCATTATATAACCTTAAGGATGACCAAAGTATTCCGCAACCAAGTAAACAAAAAATTAATGATTTTCTTATGCGTCTTAATCTACCCAAACTCTCTAATCAACAATTATCATCCCTTGAGGTCCCCTTTTCAGATCTAGAAGTACTAGAGGCCATAAAAACACTCAAAACAAAGAAATCACCGGGCCCTGATGGGTTTTCAAATGACTATTATCTGACTTTTGCTTCTATATTGACTCCATACTTAACTCGGGTTTTTAATAAGGCTTTAATTCCCTCATGAAATGCTACAGGCCATCATATCTTTAATTCCTAAGCCTAAAGGAGACTCAGAGTCTGTTAAAAATTATAGGTCCATTTCATTAATTAATACAGATGTTAAAATTTATTCAAAAATAATTGCTACAAGAATGAAAAAATTCCTTCCAAACATAGTTCATAGAGATCAATTGGGCTTTATAGGTGGTCGACAAACAAGTGATGGGACCAGGAGAGTATTTAACCTAATTAACCATATCAAAACTAAAAAGATCTCATCATTACTCCTAGCACTAGACGCTGAAAAAGCCTTTGACAGAGTCAATTGGGAATTTTTAATCGCCACTCTAAACAAATTCGGTTTTAGTTCTAAATTAATAAATACAATAATGGCACTTTATTCATCCCCCTCTGCTAATATATATGCCAATAACCATCTATCTAAGCAGATTTTGATTACTAACGGCACTAGACAAGGATGTCCCCTCTCGCCTTTACTCTTTGCCTTAGTTATGGAACCTCTAGCAGAAACTATTAGATCCAATGAACTTGTCGAGGGCATCAAAATAGGTGAGACACAGTATAAGATAGGATTATTTGCCGATGATATTATATTAAGCCTCTCAAACCCATTAGATTCGATCAAAGGTGTACTCCCTATTTTTGAGGAATTTTCAAGGGTCTCATTTTATAAAATAAATGATACGAAATCCAAAATTTTAGATTTTTTCTTATGCAATGAAACCATCTCTAGTACTAAAAACATTACTAAATTCGAATGGGAAAAAGAAGCAATTTTGTATTTAGGCATCTCCATAACTAGGAATTTTGCCAAAACGATCGAAGTAAATATGCAAAATCTTATTAAAAACACTCAAACTGAATTTAATGCTCACTCTAAGCAGGAAATTTCGTGGGTAGGGAGGATAGTCCTCTTTAAACTTCTCACCCTCCCCAAGATACTTTACATTTTTAGGTCTTTGCCTCTCTCCATTCCCCTTAAATATATTAGACAACTGCAGTCAATAGTAAACAGATTTATTTCCAACCAAAAAAAAGCTAGAATAGCATTCCTAACACTTACTAGAAGGAGGGTTGAGGGAGGTTTGGCCCTCCCTAACTTAGTTAACTATTACTATTCAAATCTCATAATACAATCATTATCATGGTTTAGCCAGGATAACTGCCCAATTTGGGCAGATATAGAGAGATTTTGGAACAATAACATTCCACTATCAAGACTGATTCTGGATGGGTTGCTATCCTCTAGTTACTTACCACATCTTCCTCCGACAACTTCAGCCACATTATTAGCTTGGAAATACTTAGCTAAATCCCAAATTCACACCAAAAAAGGTTCAAAGTATCAACAAATCAAAAACGTTTCTCTCAAAACCTTTGGTTTAATATTAGAGAAGGAAATTCCCTCTAATTGGAAACAAGTCGGTATTAAAAAGCTAGTGGATATACATGATGGTAAACAATTCATCAGCGACGATCTACTGCGAACTAAATTTAACTTCGCCACCAATGATTTCCACTTTTTATCAAACTTAAAAAAACTCATTAAGAAGCTTTTGAGAAAAAGAACCTTTATAACAGATTCCACTAGTCTACTAATATGTAATCCTGGCAATAAATATTATTGGAAATCTAGAAACATTTACGATTTTCTTAACTCCAGTAATAGTCCAGAAAAAACTACCTTTATGCTTAACTGGGAAAAGGACCTCAACACTTCAAGAACTCAACAACAGTGGTCCAAAGCACTAAAATCAACATACTCGTCTAATATCTGTGCAAATCTTCATGAATCATACTTTAAAATCTTATCTAGATGGTACTTCACCCCTTTTAAACTAGCAAGAATTTTTCCTGGTAGATCTCCTGAATGCTGGAGAAATTGTGGTGAAATAGGTAGCTTACTCCACATGTTTTGGGACTGTCCAAAAATCAGACCTTTATGGTCTGAAATTTCTGGTTTAATTAATGAAGTCACCAAAACCAAAATCACTTTAACTCCACATAAGGCCCTGTTATCCCTTGATCTTGAAGATATTCATCCCTCTCATCGCTCTGTCATTATCCATCTACTCTTAATAACTAAAAATGCAATAGCACTTTTCTGGAAAGAAGACTCAGTTCCCAAAATTAGCGACATTATTGATAAAATGAATCTTCATGAGTCTTACGAAAAAAGCCATGCTACTGCAAACAACTACTATATAACTTATAGTAAGAGATGGAAATGTTGGACAGATTTTAGCGCTTCCTAGCTTTCTGCTTTGGCCTCTCTCCTACTCCTAGTCCAATTTGATTATCTGTATTATTGTTTATGCTAAACAAATCCCTAACTGCACTATTGTTTTATTAAACAATGGTTAAATTTCTGTATTAAAATTATATGTTTTGTACCTGCAATTTATTTGTGACTGTACTGTTATAGTTAGATATCTATCTCAACCTATCTCATATTTGTAACATTACTGTTATATTTCCCCTTCCCTATCCTCCCTCCCCCCCTTCCTCTTTCCCCCCCTTTGTTTTGACCTTTGTCTGTCTTAATAAAACAATTAAACTCATTCCGAATTCCTTACCCTCACCATACCCCACCCTACCCACCCCCACCCCCCCTTTTTTCTATTACTATGAATGTAACATCTACATTTAAATGCTACTAAAAAACATTACTGTTACTTTTGAAATTTTAATAAAGTTGATTGAAATGACACTATACCATAATTGATCATGTTTCGAAAGAATGGTGACCTGTCTGCAAACCATGTCCTATGAGGAACGGTTACAGCATTTGGGAATGTTTAGCTTGCAAAAATGAAGACTGAGAGGAGACTTAATAGCTGTCAAGAAATATCTCAAGGTCTGTCACATTGTAGAAGGATCATCTTTATTCTCATTTGCAAAAGGAAAGACTAGAAGGAATGGGATGAAACTGAATGGGAGGAGACACAGATTGGATATTAGAAAAAACATTTTGACAGTTAGGGTGATCAATGAGTGGAACAGGCTGCCACGAGAAGTGGTGATTTCTCATTCCATGGAAGTCTTCAAACAGAGGCTGGCCAGACATCTGTCTGGGATGATTTAGTGCAGAGGTCTCAAACTGCATTCCTCAAGGTCCGCAAACAGGTCATGTTTTCAGGATATCATTGGTGTAATCTTGGGTGATAAGATTTTCACCTCTACAGCAGCATATAGTTATGTCACAGACACATAAACAGGTGCTTTACAATGAACTATTGGACTGGAGAGGGTCCATTAACTTCCCTGGCACAGGGACCCCCTTTTGTCTGTTTTCCCCTTGTCTGAACCCTTCTAAAGTAGTGCAATGTTAAAATAGTGTTATACTGCTTGAAAAAGGTTTTGATCCCAAATATTGCCACATGAGTTAATAAAGTCCTTTGCACTTTATTTTGAAGTGCAGCCTCCATTTTTTCTTGCAATTAGAAGGTTTGGCATCTGTCTAGGAGGCTTGGCACCGAAATACAGAATGGGCTGATGCTGCTTTATTGTGTTTTGTTTTGTAGATAGATATTCAAAATGTGTACATTTCTTTGAAAAATAACTTCTGTTTTGTCCTTCATAAAAAATGGAATGCAATTTTTAAGATCTGATTTGCATTACAGTGAAAACTAAACAATGTTTCCTTCAGGCAATAAGATATCTTATTACCAGATACCAAAATCTAATAATCAAATAACCATTTTCAGATTAGGCTCCAGAATATAGATATTAGTAACAGATAGCAAGGAGCGTTATCCCCACTGAATTCACAAAATTAAATTACCTTTCATAACAGAGTGATGCCTATGTCATGTAGTAATAATTAGAAACACATTGGAAATAATGTCCAGATTTGTAGACAACCCTGTAACCACATCACCAGTATTGTATTGTATTATGTAGTCATAATGGGTATGGCCAGGCGTTCAAGCTACAACACTTTTTATTAATTAATTTTAATTTTTTTATTAATATTTTTCCTCATTGGTTGTGGGATAATAGGATGTATTTTAAAGGGAACTGGTCACGTAAAAAAATGCTGTTAGCCTACAGATATGGATTAAATCTGCAGATTAGTAGCATTCTCAATCTGCCCGGCGCCGGCACTGAGGGGCCCCGCTGCTGGAAGGAAATTAACTTTATTCCCCCCAGTAGACTCGAGTTTTCAGTCATAGAGGCTTTAGATACTTGTCAGTGCATCGTAAGTAGCGTCTGTCACCATGTCCCGGCACTGACTGACAGCCGTCGCTTAGGCCCCGTTCATACGTTCAATATTTGGTCAGTATTTTACATCAGTATTTGCAAGCCAAAATCAGGAGTGGAACAGTCAGGAGTGGACTAAATACTGAATGTGTGAACATGGACTAATGCTGAGCAATCAATTCTGTGACTTCCATAATTCCATGACTTTTTCTTTCCTGGTTTAGCAATTTCAATGTTGATGAATTTATTGTTCATATGTATGGGGTGATTTCCTATATGGATGAGCTGATAAGTCATTGTTCAGTTTGCCATTGTACATTTATTGTTTCATTTTTATCACTATTTTGAAAGGAGTCTATCAGTACAAAGTGACTGTTCAAACTAAGCACAGGCACCCAGTGAGCCCTTGGCAGTGCCAAATTTTTCAATGTACCTACATGTTTTCCATCTATTTAAACCCTCCTTTGGCTCCTGTAAAGCCAGTGCTGTCAATCAAGGAAGAGGTATAGAAGAGAAGAATCAAGGCAGGGGTTCATAGCTGAATAAAAAGTGGTTGGGAAGGTGCACTAAACTGTTTGACCAAGTACAGGTGCATCTCACAAAATTAGAATATAATCAAGAAGTGAATTTATTTCAGTTCTCCAATACAAAAAGTGAATCTCATATACAATCATATGTAAAAGTTTGGGCACCCCTATTAATATTAACCTTTTTTCTTTATAACAATTTTGGTTTTTGCAACAGGTATTTCAGTTTCTTATATCTAATAACTGATGGACTCAGTTATATTTCTGGATTCAAATGAGGTTTATTGTACTAACAGAAAATGTGCAATCTGCATTTAAACAAAATTTGACCGGTGCAAAAGTATGGGCACCCTTATTATTTTCTTGATTTGAACACTCCTAACTACTTTTTACTGACTTCCTGAAGCACTAAATTGGTTTTGTAACCTCATTGAGCTTTGAACTTCATAGCCAGGTGTATCAAATCATGAGAAAAGGTATTTAAAGTGGCCACTTGCAAGTAGTTCTCCTATTTGATTCTCCTATGAAGAGTGGCATCATGGGCTCCTCAAAACAACTCTCAAATGATCTGAAAACAAAGATTATTCAACATAGCTTTTCAGGGGAAGGATACAAAAAGTTGTCTCAGAGATTTAACCTGTCAGTTTCCACTGTGAGGAACATAGTAAGGAAATGGAAGAACACAGGTACAGTTCTTGTTAAGCCCAGAAGTGGCAGGCCAAGAAAAATATCAGAAAGGCAGAGAAGAAGAATGGTGAGAACAGTCAAGGACAATCCACAGACCACCTCCAAAGACCTGCAGCATCATCTTGCTGCAGATGGTGTCACTGTGCATCGGTCAACAATACAGTGCATGCATAACGCCTTTTTGTATGACCAAACAACTCAATCTTTGTTTCATCAGTTCACAGGACCTTCTTCCAAAATGTAACTGGCTTGTCCAAATGTGCTTTTGCATACCTCAGACGACTCTGTTTGTGGCGTGCATGCAGAAGCGGCTTCTTTCGCATCACTCTCCCATACAGCTTCTCCTTGTGCAAAGTGCGCTGTATTGTTGACCGATGCACAGTGACACCATCTGCAGCAAGATGATGCTGCAGGTCTTTGGAGGTGGTCTGTGGATTGTCCTTGACTGTTCTCACCATTCTTCTTCTCTGCCTTTCTGATATTTTTCTTGGCCTGCCACTTCTGGGCTTAACAAGAACTGTACCTGTGTTCTTCCATTTCCTTACTATGTTCCTCACAGTGGAAACTGACAGGTTAAATCTCTGAGACAACTTTTTGTATCCTTCCCCTGAGAAGCTATGTTGAATAATCTTTGTTTTCAGATCATTTGAGAGTTGTTTTGAGGAGCCCATGATGCCACTCTTCATAGGAGAATCAAATAGGAGAACTACTTGCAAGTGGCCACTTTAAATACCTTTTCTCATGATTTGATACACCTGGCTATGAAGTTCAAAGCTCAATGAGGTTACAAAACCAATTTAGTGCTTCAGGAAGTCAGTAAAAAGTAGTTAGGAGTGTTCAAATCAAGAAAATGATAAGGGTGCCCATACTTTTGCACCGGTCAAATTTTGTTTAAATGCAGATTGCACATTTTCTGTTAGTACAATAAACCTCATGTGAATCCAGAAATATAACTGAGTCCATCAGTTATTAGATATATGAAACTGAAATACCTGTTGCAAAAACCAAAATTGTTATAAAGAAAAAAGGTTAATATTAATAGGGGTGCCCAAACTTTTACATATGACTGTATCATATAGAGTCATTACAAACAGAGTGAGCTATTTCAAGTGTTTATTTCTGTTAATGTTGATGATTATGGCTTACAGCCAATAAAAACCCAAAATACATTATCTCAGTAAATTAAAAAACTTTATAACACCAGCTTGAAAAATCAATTTAAAATCCAAAACGTTGGCCTAATGAAATGTATATTCAGTAAATGCACTCAGTACTTGGTTGGGGATCCTTTTGCACCAATTACTGCATCAATGAGCATGGCATGGAGGCGATGAGCCTGTGGCACTGCTGAGGTGTTATGGAAGCCCAGGTTTCTTTGATTGCAGCCTTCAGCTCGTCTGCATTGTTGGATCTGGTGTCTCATCTTCCTCTTGACAATACCCCACAGCACAGATTCTCTATGGGGTTAAGGTCATGTTAGTTTGCTGGCCAATCAAGCAGAGTGATACTGTTGTTTTTAAACCAGGTATGGGTACTTTTGGCAGTGTGGACAGGTGCTTAGTCCTGCTGGACAATGAAATTTCCATCTCCATAAAGCTTGTCGGCAGAGGGAATCATGAAGAGCTCTAAAATTTCCTGGTAGACGGCTCTGCTGACTTTGGTATTGATAAAACACAGTGGACTTACAGCAGCAGATGACATGGCTCCTGAAAACATCATTGATTGTGGATACTTCACACTAGACCTTGTTAATAAAGGTCCCAGAGTCTGGAGGAAGAGTGGAGAGACAGACAATCCAAGCTACTTGAAGTCTAGTGTGAGAGACACCAGACCCTACAATGCAGACGAGCTGAATGCTGCTATCAAAGCAACCTGGGCTTCCATAACACCTCAGCATTGCCACAGGCTGATCACCTCCATGCCACGCCGCATTGATGCAGTAATTGATGCCAAAGGAGCCCCAACCAAGTATTGAGTGCATTTACTGAATATACATTTTAGTACGCCAACATTTCAGATTTTAAAATCACTTTTCAAGCTAGTGTCATAAAGTATTCTAATTACTGAGATAATGACTTCTGGGTTTCATTGGCTGTAAGCCATAATCATCAACATTAACAGAAATAAACACTTGAAATAGATCACTCTGTTTGTAATGACTCTATAAAATATGAGTTTCACTTTTCACTAATTTTGTGAGATGCACCAGTAAAAAAGGGGTTAACACCCCTTAAAGTTAGTGATGACATATAGATGTTACTAGAATGTCAGTTCTCATCTTTTTGGAGGAAAGCTTTTTACATTATGCACTTAGTCATGTACCATTATTCCAGTATTTCTTATCTTTGGGGATATGGAGTTTAATTATGATATTCTTGAATTAAACTATTTGTGTATTTCCACTATATTTTTAATTTCTCATAATGTTTGGTTGTGCCCATCGGGTCTTTAGTAAGAAATACTTCAGACTTAAATATCAGATTAGACAGATGAGCTCAAAATCTGACCAGGTTGCGCTCTCTGCTCTCTGGCCTTGACAGGTGATTTGGACAAATGACCGATGTCAATATCAGTGTTCCCTGTGGATTGTCAGTTTTAATGGATTTTTTCCCACTAAACTGCCCAGACTTTCTGTGATTTTTCAGTGTTGTCAGATTCTATCCAGTTCACCTATATCTAAGCTTTGTCTACATGTTATTTTGAAAGGTATTTTTCTTTTCTGTTATAGAAATATAAAAACTAAATTCATTCAGGGGACGAATCAGACTAATGATGGACACAGTTGTCGCCTGAAGGACCTCATTAACTTCATGGTGTCTGTCACTTTATCCAAAAAAATAGTGCTTGTTTTGCTGACGATGGAATCTGCAGTGAAGACCAGGATATACAGTAGTATATATACCGTATATAGCTTATACTATACATACTCCCTACATAATCTGCCAATTCACTGAATGTATTCTAATCATTATTAAATCAAAAATAAATTTGTAAAATTACAGAATTTAATGGGCTTGGCAACTTTATCTTTATTTTAACAAACATGTTGGAAACATGATTTTGTGGCATTTGCCAATATTAAAGCATTACACCTTCTCCTGGTTTGTAAAATGCAGCCGTTTTCTCACAGGGCTACTATTGTCCAAATCTGCTGATGAAGGCACATGTTACTAAACTTTCCATCAGCCTCCTCCAAATAAAAAAAACAGCTCTCCCATAGACAATAAATAGAGTGGTGACACGGACACACATCCGTAATGTCGGGGCATTTCATAACTCCGTTCTTGATTTGGGAGAAAGCCTTTATAGAAGTTGGCCACTACTCAGACAACCCTTTCTCAGGTGCTACAGTCCCTAGTATAAAGTAAAAACACCCCCGATGTTGGCGCTATTCCTCTGACGTCGGCGCCTGGCTTCCCGGGGCTCGTTTCACGTTGTTATGCCAAGTGAGACCTGCACCTAAAGAGCAGCCACTTTACTCTCATTTCCTTCAGACATGACTGACACCTGGAGGAAGTCAGGGAGTAGCAGCTTTAAGGAGAAAATGATGGTGAAGCGGCTGCTGTTTGGGTGCAAGGCTCACATGGCATTAACGATAAGTGAGCATCGGGAGACCAGAGTATAGGAGGTTTTTATTTTATATTGGGGAATACAGCAATGGAGGAATGGTTGTCTGAGTGGTGGCCAATCCGTTTAAGTTCTAACTTCTGTTCAAAGCAGGATGTACTGGTAAGTGAAATTTTACATTACATCATTAAATGTGCTATTACTGTGCATTTGTAAAAAGTAAACACTCATATATACCATATTTTTCACATTATAAGTCACACTTTTTTCCCAAAAAATTTGGGAGGAAAATGGGGGAGTGTCTTATAATCCGAATGTTCCTTACTGGCTGCAGTGGAGCGGGGTCAAAAGAGGCGGGGTCGTTGCTGCAGGAGGCCAGTGGCAGGAATGGGGCTATGCTGCAGGCCCGGGCTGTGAGGAGGATGTGTCCTAGCGTTGCAAGGTTGTTGGCCCTAGGCTTTCATAAAAGGATGGGTGTGAGCAGAGTCCCCTTCCCATTGATATCTCTATGGTAGGCTTTGGGAAAATGCTTCTAGAGCGGCCGCATGTGCAGATTGAGGTGCGCCACCTCCGGCGGCCATTTCCCCAAAGCCTACCATAGAGAAATCAATGGGAAGGGGATTCTGCTCACAGCCAATATTTTATGAAAGCCTAGGGCCCGCAGCCTCGAACCCCCAGGACTTGTCTCCTGTGACTCTTATCCAATACAGCCGCCCATCTCCCCGGTAAGCTACCTTAAAATCTGACTATAAGACACACCATCATTTTATTTAAAAAAAAAAGTGTTTCCTATTTTCCTCCCCAAAATTTGGGTTTCATCTTATGGTCCATTGAAAAAAAATTAAGCAGGTAAAGATTCAGCAATGTAAGAATTATTTAAAAAAAAAAAGAAGTGTTAACATTTAATTTTTTGATCAAGTAACAAAATGGAAATTGAATGAACAAAAAGAAATACAAAATAAATAGTTTGTGTTACCCAGCCTTTGCCTTCGAAACAGCATGAAAGCATCAATTTTTCTAGGTACATGTAGACATACGCAAATCTTCTGCAGTGTCACGTAATCCCAGACAGATTCAATGATGTTGAGATCAGGACTTCGTGGAGCCACATTGTCAGTTCCAGGATTTTTGCTTTTTTTGGCTGTATATTTGGAGTCATTAAATTTGGAGCTGGTTAGATGCCTCCCTCTTGATATTGGATGATGAAGTAAGTACACAACTGTATTTCTCCAATGTAGCATTCTTGGTTTGTTTTTTTGTTGGGGAAGTGAGATAATAGTGTTTAGAAAAAAGGCAACTAATTGACTCCAAATTTAACGACCCCAAGCAAACAGTCAAAAAGAACAAGAAATCCTGAAAATGACTAAATGGCCTCACAGTGCCCTGATATCAACATCATCGAGTCTGTCTGAAATTACATGTATAATGTATATTTATAATTTGAAAACAATACATATTTTTTTAAATACTTTTGAATACCTGCACTGGCTATTTGTTAGATCAGCAGTTCTGTACCAGAGGTACAGTGTTCCTAAAGAATCCCCTTAGAAGAATACAACTGGTGAATGTTGGAGGTTATTAAGATGAATAAATTACTATTTAGGTAAATAGTGCCAAAACCAGATATCAGGAGTAAATATAAACAGACCAATTAGATATGCGGTTCCAATTACAAACACTTGGTAATAAAACCACCAATTGGAGATGAACAAGAAGTAGCAGTACACTTACTTGAGTGAAGAAGTGTGATGGCTGCAGGGATAAGTCCAGCGTGTAGCGTCAGGGCCGCCATCAGGGCATTACTGCCCTGACTGGCGTATGGGGCCTGATCAGCAGAGGGGGCCTGCATTGGGCCCCACTGCCCAGTCCCCAGTGGCAGGATTCTGCTGATCAAATAACTGAACCTGTGTCCAGGATGCAGCTTCAGTTACTCTATTGCTGGCAATAGTTAAAGCTGCCAGACAATCGGAGGCTGGCAGCTGACGTCAGCGCACATGTTGCCGGCGTCTGAAGTCATTGTCAGTCAGTCGCCGGTAAGTGTGTGCTTTCTCGTTGGGGTACAGATCGCTCCCCGCTGGAATGCGGCAAGGTAAAAGGAAAGGGTTTTTTTAAATTAGCGGCAAGCAGGGCCTGGCAGGATGGAGACAGGGCAAGATTGGGGGCAGGATGGAGACGGGGCAGAATGGAGACAGGGCAGGATGGAGACAGGGCAGGATTGGGTGCAGGATGGAGATGGGGCAGGATTCTGGGAAGGATGGAGACGGGGCAGGATTGGAGACACTGGGGGCAGGATTGGAGACACTGGTGGCAGGATTGGAGACCAGGGGGCATGATTGGAGACACAGGGGGCATGATTGGAGACACAGGGGGCAGGATGAAAGCCATGGGGGCATGATTGGAGACACTGGGGGCATGATTGGAGACACTTGGGGCAGGATTGGAGACACTGGGGGCATGAATTGTGACACTGGGGGCTGGATTGGAGACACTGGGGACAGGATTGGAGACATTGGGGGCAGGATTGGAGACATTGGGGGCATGATTGGAGACAAGGGGGCATGATTGGAGACAGAGGGCAGAATGGAGAGATGGGGCAGGATTCGAGAAACTGGGGGCATGGTTGGAGACATGGGGACAGGATTGGAGACACTGGGGGCAGGATTGGAGGCACTGGGGGCACGGTTGGAGACAGTTGGGGCAGGGTTGGAGACAGATGGGGCAGATTGGAGACAGATCATGCAGGATCATGGGGCAGGATGGATACGATGGAGACAGATGGGGCAGGATGGGGAGATCATATGGGGCAGAATGTTTACTCATGAGGGCAGGATCAGAGAACATATGGCTGAAGCCAGGAATGAGACACACGGGGGCCAGGATGGGGGATATTATTACCATAGGGGCTAATTAAGGGATATTATTACTGCAGTGATGTATTTATTTTATTTTTTGAGTATACTATTTTAAATGGGGGGGCGGTCCTGTTACTGTGTAGAGTGATACTATGTTGCCTTTTTTTCTTCATCTGGTGTAATGTAGAAGTTGGGGGAAAAAATAAGTAATGTGTTCTGCAAGCGGTGCTCTAGATAACTGTTATTTCCTGCAGAGACGAGCCCTGGCTGGAAGAAGTGATGGCGGTCTGTGCTGGATGAAAGATGAAAAGCAAAGATGAAGGACTTTACCTAGAGACGTCACTGTTAAGTCAGTGTGTTACCTATACACTGACACTATACACTATATACTATATACAGCAGTCCTGTGTATAGTGTTACCAGTAGAGTTGAGCGACTTTGGTCAGATTGGGTTTCATGAAACAAAATTTGTTTCAGATGAAACTGGTCCGACTAGGGCAAAAAAAATCGGAGTTTCGTCCGAAACCCGACCCCAATGCAAGTCAATGGGGAATAAAAGTCGGCATTGAGTGGATGAATGTCATCCGCTCAATGCCGACTTTTATTTCCCATTGACTTGCATTGGGGTCGGGTTTCGGATGAAACTCCGACTTTTTTTGCCCTAGTCAGACCAGTTTCATCTGAAACAAATTTTGTTTCATGAAACCCGATCTGACCAAAGTCGCTCAACTCTAGTTACCAGTGATCACCGTATTACCTATACATTATATAAAGAGCTCCTTTGTATAATGTCATTGATCACTGTATTACCTGTACACAGACACTGCATACTAAGTACAGATCTCCTGTGCATAATGGCACTTATGGTGATAGTATTGTGTGTTTTTTTTTATTACTGATCAGTATTGTAGTATTCAGTCACTATGTAGTGGTAATATGTGGCCTGGACATGGTGTTGCGGTATTTGTCCCTTGTATGTGCTATTATTGGGTCACTTTGTGGTGGTAATATGTGGTCTGGTCATGGTGCGATGGTATTTGTTCCTTGTATGTGATATTATTTGGTCACTGTGGTGGTAATATGTGGTCTGGTCATGGTGTGGCGGTATTTGGTCCTTGTATGTGATATTATTGGTCATTTTAAAAATTGAAAAATAAATAAAAATATGCCTAAATTGTATTGCATATTTTAACAAATATGTAATAGGTTACAGTAGAGTAGAGTTCGGCCAAAAGTGTCTACCGTGTTATGGTGGCAGCTTAAAAAATCCTTTGGCCAAAACCAGAGCTGCCGGCTATATGTGTGATCTGGCGATGCAAACTGTTAATGTGTGATTGGTGAGAAGTGGAGTTTTTCCAAGAGATAGTGTTGGGACTGTAGACAGTTCGATGGGTGGGGCTGGTGTGGAGCCTGGGTGGAGTCTCAAGGGGGCCCTGAAAATTTTGCCAGTATGGGGCCTCGAAATTCCTAGTGGCAGCCCTGTGTAGCGTGCATCAAGCAAGTGGAATTAGGGCTGGAGTAGCTGCGAGGGGATGGTAGGAACAGTGGCACGGCACCGAGAGGGCATCCCCCTTAATGGTGCGATGGTGCCTCCAATGATGGCGCCTGCTGCGTCGGGTGGGCAGTGGTGGCGAGCTACGACTGAGATACGCCACCGGTAAGCAGCGGGGATGAGGAGGCGGGGTCATTGTGACATCACCGCAACTAGGGCAGGGAAGGGAGCGCGAGTGGGCCATTTATATCATTACATATTGTTTACTTTTTAATACCCTTTTTAAAATTTGGCAACTGTATGGTTACAACTAAACTGTGGCCGACAATAAATCAAGATATTTAAAGGGGTGGTCCAACAGCTAAAATGACCTTTGTATTTATCTACCTTTGCACCCTAACCACTTTTATAATTAACTTTGTTATAAAATTCCCGACCATTCTCCCTACACAGCTAATCCCTATATCTCTATATCATCCTTTTACCTACTAGGACAAATAGACATTAGAGACAGTGTTCCCCACTCAGACCCCCTGTATGTGTCAATGTCCTGTTCCTTAATGAAAATACTTCTTCTATATATACTTTTTTTTCTCATTTTTTGTAAAAGCTTGTCTGCCATACTTTTTAGTACGGTCCTAGAGAGTTTTTAGAAGTTACTCTGTCCCCAAAATTTTGACACACATCCACTCCATGAAAGTGCAAGTTTGGTTACTTATTTTTATACGTATATTGTATTAGGAAAAAAGCATGACATGAAGCGAGAGATAATAGATTAATTAAATATATATGTTCTGTATGTCATCACAATTAAGAAACATGCACATTGCTTCTATTTTATGTCATTAGTTTTTTGTTGCTTTTTATAAATAGTGAATGTTGTCTTGTGGGTGAATAAATGACTGCATGTGTAATTATTGTTAATGGAGATCAAGATGAGTCCTTGATCTTTAAGAAACAAAGATGAAAGAAAATGATCCACCCACTCTAAATGAATTACATGTAACCATACACGTCACATTATGCCGCACATTAATGTATCCATAATGCACTTACCTTCCAATGGCTTGGGTAGAAAATGAGCTGCTGGCTTTGTTTTCTTGACTCTATTACCTTTCATAACTTGGCCTTCTTTGTTAAGCCCTAAGAACCAGGCCCTACCTGATTCTTGCTGTCTGTATATCATAGATGAATAGATGACATAATAGTTCTCAAAAACAGACTCTTTAAACTTGCATTCCAGTGTAAAAAGTTCCTAGGAAAGCAGAAAGGTAAAACATATCAGCAATATGGCACATATTTCAAAAGTGATAGCAAATGGATTACAACTTTACAAAACTTGTGGAAAAAGAAGGATCAGAAGCGTTGAAATATTATAGAGGATTTCTCATTACATACATTTACCTAAAGTAGACTACTACTACTACTACTACTACTACTACTACTAATAATAATAATAATAATAATAATATATCATTTGAGTTAGTTTTAAAGGATTTTTCCAGGACTTGTATATTAAAGGCCGATCTTTATGATTGGGCATCAATGTCATCAGTGAAGATGTTACACCCATCAACCTCACCGATCAGCTATTCTCAGTGGTGGCCAGAACTGCTCAGTTACGGAGCTGCACAGCACAGCTCTGTCAATGGAATAGTGGCCACGGCCAAGTACTGCACCTCCTATTTGAATACGGGGTGGATGTGTAGTACCCGGCCACAGCCACTTTACAGTTGATGGAGCTGTTCTGTGTAGCTTTGTAACTGAGCAGTTTTGGCCACCACTGGGAACAGCTGTTGGGCAGGGGGTGGCAAGTGTCACACCAACACCAATCAGACATTGATGATCTATCCTAATGACAGGCCATCAATGTTAAAGTCCCAGACAACCCCTTTAAGGCAATAATTATTACTAAAAGGCTTTTTCTAGCCTTACTATATTAAGAACCTATCCTTTGGATATTTCAGCAAATTCAGATTGGTGGTAATCTGACATCAGTCACCTCCACTGATCAGCTGTTACTATATCTGGAGGTGACAGTGCTGAACATCACAGCTTCATTCACTCTGACTCAGGTACTGCTGCCCAGGTCCTATTGAAGTGAATATGAGCTGAGCGACCACTACACAATGTGTCCTGTGCTATTTTTTGGCTCCATTCACCGTTAACATTTGACCAACACCACAACAACAAATTGGTGTGACCCCCACAAATCTGACATTGATGACCTATCATTCGAAGAATAGGTCATCAATACAGTAATTCAGGACAGCCCCTTTAAGAATTTAAATAATAATATAATATCTTGACCAATTATGAAAAATGTTGAAATCAGCTCTACTACATAAGTATCTGTAAGCATTTTCTGCACATAGCATTTTGCATATTCTGTTACCGTCCCTTTTGTGCAAAATAAAGCAGATGGATTTTATTGTTATGGCAACTAGTTCAGCAAATGCTGTCCTTAATTAGGTCACATAATTGTCACTTGTATGGGAAGTAAAAATAATTAATTTAGCAAGACAAGAAATGTATGCAGATTAAAAGGATACATGTAATATAGTGGTCATTGGTATCCACTGTTTTAATTTTAAGACTTCAATTGTGGAATTATAATATAAATGTCTCAGACACATATCACTAAATATATTTCACTCTATACATAAAGTACATAAAGATAAAGTGACAATCTAAAAGATATAGAAAAAAACACTGTAGGACGTACATTCTTGTGGATGTTCTCCCCTTCTGCCTTTTTAAGGGGCTGTAATATTCAGTAGACCCATTGGGGCACACCATTTGGATCAGTGATATGTCCACTTTCATTTATGAATAATCTGAAGTCTAATGGTCATCTAATAGAGAATTATTTTTTCTCATCTTGGAATATACGGTATTATTTTATTATATTTATCATATAAATTAGTTTGGGCATATTAAACCAGCATGACAGACTTCAGTATTCACCATATCCTTGTATATTTATTAGATGTAGCCCGTTAGATTGCACTAAAGTTAATTATCCAGCAACTAGTCATTATCTTCTGAAACTGGTGCATATTATTTGGGCTATAAACATGAGACAGTTTTAATCAATCAATGACAGCAATGTAATAGCATGGAAGTGGAGCTCTGCTGTATACCTAGTAATTTACCCCGTGTCACATAAGAAAATCCTCAACTAATCCTAATAATACTCAATGTTCCTGCTCTACGCACCTTCTAGCGCTATTGAGACTGTTTAAGAGGGCAAATTCATTACAAGGCTTCCAGATTTTAAGGTATTTTGTTCTAATCATGGGCTCCTGGACATCTATTTTTTCCAATATGTAACTTATATCTACTTTGCAACAATTGTATGGAAGGTTGGCAATTTTTATACCAAACTTGGTTACAATTGAAAAATTGAGAAGTTTTATACCAAGCAATTGACAATGTGAAAGAATGTGAATTCATATGTATCTACAGAAGCTAGTATATCTTTGTACCATGTTAGCCAGTAGATAGAAAAATATTCAGAATTGAGAATCCTCAGTGGTTGATACCTTTTAATGGCTAACTGAAAAGATGGTAACACATTGCAAGCTTTCGAGACTACTCAGGTCTCTTCATCAGGCATAGACTAATACAAAATCTGCTTCACGTCACTTGTCTCATCTATTGCATTTGTTCTGTGCCTGATGAAGAGACCTGAGTAGTCTCGAAAGCTTGCAATGTGTTACCATCTTTTCAGTCAGCCATTAAAAGGTATCAACCACTGAGGACTCTCAATTCTGAATATTTTTCTACAGAAGCTAGGAGATTCCAATTGTAATGAAGGATCAATGCACAATATTATTAGTTTTTCTTTGGAAAGGTTAGTGGCATTAGTGAAGGGAAACCGGGAAAACCAAGGGTGCATTGGCTGGAGGCCATCAAGAATAATATTGGAATGAATATCAATAAATTGAAAGAAACCGACTGGCTTACAAACTTTATGGACACAAGTTAATGAATAGAATCAGAAACGTCTCATTTTGCAATGTGCTGATATATAAAGATTTCTATAATGGATTCCAGCCATGTGGTTAGCAATAGAAAGTGGGTCATGATTGGACTGCATATTTTTGTAGGTTGCAACCAGCCTTTATCAAAAATAAGTCTTCTTCAGGGACCACCTTATCTGACAAAAGATGGACATGCCAACAAGTTCAGAATGTACATGTGTATATATATATTAAGGACTACCATGTGCACACCTTGAGCATTTGACCAGTATTTTACCTCAGCATTAGTAAGCCAAAATCAGGCATGGAACAGACAATTACTGAACATGTGAACGTGACCTTATTCTCCTTCCCACCCTATTCCTTTCACATAGAGAACTTGAGTTTGAAAGTCAATGCAATTTCCTCACATTGGAAGTTGTGGTGGCCTAGATGTTGCCCCTCATCAGAGATTATACAGTCATATAATTCCCAAGAAATGCTATACCTGACCAGGCACTTTTTCACTTGTTTTGGTTTTTTCCTACATGCATTTTAAAGAGCTATACATTTTCTATCTTGTTCGGACACGCAGGATGAGGTTTAATTTTTATGTTATTGTTTTTGCCAATATTGATGTGAAAAAAAAAGAAACACATGTCTGCTTTTCACAAATACAAATTTATATTTATTATAACCACAAAGGACCACTGTGTTCTTTTTTTCTGTAACAATTATTTTTATATATCAGACAAATTATTTTTTTGACAGGGTAGTAACTGTGATTTGGACCAGGTGTCCCCAATCTGTGGCTTTGGGAGCCACATGATGTGTGGCTCGAGACTGTCTGCCAACTTGGTGTATTACCACCATGTCTAGCAAACGGCTATGAAAAGCAGGTCTCTGGATGGAGACTTTTGTGAGTAACCTCACGCAGAAGATAATATCTGAATATGCACATACTGGCCTTGAGGATTTAGAGATAAATTAGGTATAATGATCTGGAGACAGGATGGATGCCAGTCAGAGGAGGTGCTTGACATTTTAGAACATCACTGAGTAGAACAAGGACCGCCCGGAGGTTTGTTGTCTACAGGCGATCTAGAAGTAATTCAACATTGATTTATTATGTTTAAATACAGATACAATATATTTATAATGTTCATGAGTAATTGTGTAAGCATAATGTGCTAGTCTTTTTTATAAAAAAATTAATTTTTCTACAAAATATCTGTATCAGATAATTGAACACTTAGCTTTTTTTAATAGCTGGACTTTAAAAAAAAATTATTTGGAATTTAGTATGGGTCAATTCATCTGCATACATGGGTTAAGATAATAATAAAAAATGAAGCCTAATGTAGTGTGAAAAATAACTTTGCAAAAATGTGTGCTATGATATACGAGTGTGTACGCAGTCATTACTAAATGCAGTGAAGCCAGAAGGGAACCAATTCTTCTTTTTTTTTCAATTTGGCTACCTAAAATGGCTAATATTGATCAAGGCTAAACCAAGTAGCATATTGGTTGTTTCAGTCCGTACGTGTTGCAGTTATATGATAAATACACAGTCTGATGTTTTAATGGGAAAGGAAATATATGATGGATCTAGATACATTTTTCTTTTGGGTGAATGAGAGTTTATCAACTAAAGCATGTTAAATTCTTACTTATACTACATTCATTTCATATAAGCTTGTATTTCACCACTCTGTGGGATATTTCTGTGTATCAGCATTAGTGCATCAACAGCTTATTCAGACAGTCTTTGATACACTAGTCTGTCAATGCTGTGTCACAGTCTATAGCATCTATAAAAAAAAAAAAATAAAGTAGGTTTTAATATCCAGGAGATGGCAAAAGCAATCAACCTTTAGGGTGATGAAACTCTAATAGCAACAAAGAGGAGATAAAGTAATAAGCCAATTATTGGGCACCATTCATAGTAGATAGTGCCCTACTGATGTCATTATGGTCTTTCCAAATCACGTTTGATGGATCAGGGATATATAAATAATCCTATACCAAAGTACTGATTTCTAAATATGCAATAAAAATGACACTTGGAAAGGTAAGAAAGATGTTGTCTGAGATTGTGTGTTTATGATATATCATGTCACAAATCTAATATACACCGGAAAATATAGATTGTCAAAGTCAAATGCTATTAATTGGTGCTGCACTGACAATATGTTACTGGTGACAATGCTGAGGGCAGCATGACCGATGAGCTTTATGTTGGGAAAAATGCTTCACAATTTAGTAGCATTACTAAATTGACCAATATATCATTAGGTAAGCTGTAAGGGTTATTGCATTCTTTGCAAACTCATATGTATGCCATTATTTAAATGTATTGGAAATTATTTATTAATGACTGTTTTTTGATAACTTTTAAGAAGATTGAAGTCTACTTCTTGATTTTATGAACTAAAAACGTCACTAATTGGTAAGCCCCCCATACACATTATATACCTATCTGCCAAACAATGACAAACAACTGGCAACAGCTCATCTCCCTGCAGAATAGGATCAGTCAGGGAAATTTCAAGGCCAGATCTTCCTCTCCTCTGACATCATATGAATTACAAATTATGAATAAATTAATTTTGGAACAAATCAAGCAAGACATGTAACTTAAAGCAAGGATCATCAAGTACTTTGGACATATCATACGAAGACGGCAATCACTGGAGGAGAACATCATGATAAAAAGAACCGAAGGAACAAGGTGAAGAGGAAGACCAGCAACCCATTGGCTTGATACTATTAAGATAATAGTGGAGAGGACCCTGGTGGACTTATCTAGGCTTGCACAAGATCCATTCTCCTACAGATCGTTCATCCATCAAGTCATCATAGCTCGAAATCGAACCAAAAGCCATTAAAAAAAGCAAATAATGATTTATTATTATTTTCCAATGTCTCCATAAAAATATTGCCTGCCCATGATTTTTTAATAAGCTTTCACAAAAAAAATAAAAAGTAATTTGGGTGGTCTGGAAAAAAGATTAACTGCCTGCTATTGAGGGTATTTGACAGCTTTAAAAATAGAAACTTGTCAGCTGTTTTTAAGATAGCCACTTTACCAAGTGGTCCCTCTTACCAATTTACCATTTTACTGTTTAGGCTAGCCCCCTTACTTAAATTTTCATAACAATGTCTCTTGTCTCCAGAACTTAGAAGCATTTATTCCCATCTTGGTTATGAAAGGCATAGTTGAGAATATCACAAGCTTATACAGAATCAGCTAAAATCAGTTTCCAGTTGTTTTATATAAAGTAGACAAGAAAATAAGCTAAATTCATACCATATTATCGGTATTAAGTCTGCTTGCTTTACGTTCCTGAGCGCTCTGATTGATGAACAGATATTTTTAGACACTTGAATTGTTTGGTCTAATCAAATGAGAAAGAATTAATCATATGATGTATTCATAATTACTTGGAACACCTCAATTCACCATCAAAAGTAAATTAATTTTCAAGTTCTTATTTTAATTAGCAATCTGAGATTCTCATATTTTTTGTAAGGAACTAAAAGTTCCATTTTACATATACTCCCAGTCTTTTCAATAGGTGAAAGAAAGCCTGAACAATACGTGCAGTCATTAGATGATAGAAACATTCAGACGCTTCTGAGATTTCTCATGTCACCTTCTGGGATAAATCTATTTTATTTTATTTCACACTTTACATGGAGAAAAAACTGATAGATCAAAATGTAGAAAAATGGAGTGCAGGATGATAACACATTGATGTTGGACTGATAATGACTGCTTTTTTTAAGAGCAAAAATTGGCCCCTTGTGACTTTGATATCCATCTCCCATCCATCTATGACAGAGATGTGGCCAAATAATGAATGAGTGTGAACGGTGGACGGCCCGGCCATGCTGTTGATGTGGAGCTCAGTAACGTGGATTTTTCAAGCTCAGTTGCACACTGAACACAGGAGGATAATTGCAGCTGCCTTTATTATCACGCCTTATTTATCGTCTTTTTAATATCACCTGTTGGTCATTCTGGATATTGCTATCTTCTCGCAGCAGCTGTAATTGTAAATGTCATTGCACATCAGACCACATCTGCATTAGCTGGAAATGTTCTTCTTAGTCAATTTCTCTTTGACACCCTGAGGAATATCTTCGATGCAGTTAGTGACCCATAATAGAGTGGGTTTTTTCATATAGCTGGAGGGAGTTCCTTATAATTCAGTGTCAATCCTGCTCATATTTGTCTTCTAATGTAGTGTCATTCTTGCTCAAAGCAATTTCCTACATACAGCTGTTCCTGTACTTATCATTTGTATGGGTCTTAGGGTTGTACTACTGCACCTGATCCACTCTATGCAATAAAACTTCATTTTTGGTATTTATGATGCCATTCCTTGGTCTTAAGCTCTGTTACAGTAGCTTTCCTGATAGTATGTCATATTAGAAGATATATGTTATAACACACAATAACTCTTTACTAAATAAACCCAGTAAGCCAGGATATGTTATCCATAGGTCAGTGCCCAACTTTATATGTTTAGCCTTCTCTGGCAAAATGCATTTATTTTACTCTCTTATATAGCGTAATCATATTCTGCATCATTTTACAGACATCATTATTACTGTCCCCAATGGGGCTCACACTCTAGATTCCCTATCGGTTATAGCATACAAACTCCTTGCAGATGTTGTCCTTGGTGGGATTTGAACCCAGGACTCCAGCACTGCAAGGCTACAGTGCTAACCACTGAGCCACCGTGCTGGCCCAAAATGAAAGCTTTCCTGTGATCGGCTAACACGGCTAGCTTTTATCATACACTCATCAAGATTCTACCAAGAAGGAAAGTTCATCAAATTATAGAGATCAGGTGATCAATAGCCATGTAATGGTATGCAAATGATGAAAATATTTTTTTAAAAATTCAACATTACATACATACATTCAATATAATATCTGTTACCATTACAGAACACCATTTTAACCCCTTCACCCCATGCAATTTTCTGTTTTCATCCCCCCTTCTTCCAAGAGTCATAACTTTTTTATTTTTCTGTCAATATGGCCTTGTGATGGCTTGCTTATCACGGTACGAGTTGTATTTTTGAATTACACCATTGATTTTTACCATATAGTGTACTGGAGAACGGGAAAAAAATAAATTCTAAACGTGCAATTCCACAATTGTTCTTTGGGGTTTTTATTTACCATGTTCACTGCATGGTAAAACAGTAACCTGGCAATATGATTGTCTGGGTCAGCACGAGTACGTAGCTATGTATGGTTTAATTTTCACTTAAGGGTGAAAAAAATGCCGAAATTTGTAAGAAAAAAGTTATTGCATTTGTCAATATTTTCTGAGACCGGCTTAAGGATTTTAATATGACATCAGCTGTTGGTGCAGCACGTGATATATACCACCTGATGCACACACCTCCCAATGGACTTTTCTGATAGGCTATTTACCTCCACATAATCAGCTCCATCCCTCCCCCAGCACATGCCTCCTCATGAAGTTGTAACAAAATGTGCGTTGGGACGACGATGGGCATTCAGACCTGCATCATCACTAGTAAGTAGCTTTTTTTCAAGTTTTTCATGGCTTTTTTTTGGCTGCTTTTCTAAAATATGAACAAAGTTGTCTAATCACATTCCTCACCTTAGACCATTTTCACAGGGTATTTTACCAGTTATTTCATTAGGCTAATGTGTGTGGCTCTCTTACCCAGAGTATTTAATTAATGGACCCATTATATAATTTTGTGTTTGCTATTTTGAAGGTTTACTCTGTACTATTGTATGGTGATTTAAGCACACTAAGCACCTTAATTGGTCAGTGTTTTCTCCACTGTTTTTTTGCTAAGCAGTCTCTGTATTTTACCATAAATGTATTTTAAAATTGATTGACCCCTTAACCCCCAAGGGTGGTTTGCACGCTCATGACCGGGCTAATTTTTACAATTCTGACCATTGTCCCTTTATGAGGTAATAACTCTAAAACGCTTCCATCGATCCCGGTGATTCTGACAATGTTTTCTTGTGACATATTGTACTTCATGGTAGTGGTAAAATTTCATTCATATAACTTACATTTATTTGTGAAAAAAACCTGAAATTTGGCAAAAATTTTGAAAATTTCGCAATTTTCCAACTTTGAATTTTTATGCCCTTAAATCACAGAGATACGGCACTCAAAAAACTTAATAAGTAACATTTCCCACATGTTTACTTTACATCACCACAATTTTGGAACCAAAATTTTTTTGTTAGGACGTTATAAGGGTTAAAAGTTGACCAGCGATTTCTCATTTTTGCAACACCATTTTATTTTTACGGACCACATCACATTTGAAGCCACTTTGAGGGGTCTATATGATAGAAAATACCCAAATGTGACAACATTCTAAAAACTGCACCCCTTAAGGTGCTCAAAACCACATTCAAGAAGTTTATTAACCCTTCAGGTGCTTCACAGGATTTTTTTGAATATTTAAAAAAAATGAACATTTAACATTTTTTCACAAAAAAATACTTCAGGTTCAATTTTTTTTATTTTACCAAGGGTAACAGGAGAAATTGGACTGCAAAAGTTATTGTGCAGTTTGTCCTGAGTATGCTGATACCTGATATGTGGGGGGAAACCACTGTTTCGGCACATGGCAGAGCTCAGAAGGGAAGGAGCGCCGTTTGACTTTTTCAATGCAAAATTGGCTGGAATTCAGATCTGACGCCATGTCACGTTTGGAGAGCCCCTGATGTACCTAAACAGTGGAAACCTCCCACAAGTGACCCCATTTTGGAAACTAGACCCCCCAAGGAACTTATTTAGATATGTGGTGAGAACTTTGAACCCACAAGGGCTTCACAGAAGTTTATAACGTACTGCGGTACAATTAAAAAATCTTTTCACCCCCAATTTTTATTTTTAAAAGGGTAACAGGACCTAAAAGATATTGTGCAATTTGTCCTGAGTACGCTGATACCCCATATGTGGGTGTAAAGGACTATTTGGGCGCATGGCAGAGCTCAGAAGGGAAGCAGCGCCATTTGACTTTTTTGGCTGGAATTGAGATCAGACATCATGTCGCGATTGGAAAACCCTTGATGTACCAAAACAGTGGAAACCCCCCACAAATGACACCATTTTGGAAACTAGACCCCCCAAGGAACTTATCTAGATGTGTGGTGAGCACTTTGAACCCCCCAGTGCTTCACAGAAGTTTATAACGCCCGGGCGTGAAAATAAAAAAAATCGTATTTTTTCCACAAACATGATCTTTTAGTTACCAATTTTTTTATTTTCCCAAGGGTACCAGGAGAAATTGGACCCCAAAAGTTGTTGTCCAATTTGTCCTGAGTACGCTGATACCCCATATGTGGGAGAAAACTACTGTATGGGCACACGTCAGGGCTCGGAAGGGAAGTAGTTTTGGAATACAGACTTTGATAGAATGGTCTGCGGGTGTCATGTTGCATTTGGAGAGCCCCTGATGTAACTAAACAGTGGAAACCCCCCACAAGTGACCCCATTTTGAAAACTAGACCCCCTAAGGAACTTATCTAGATGTGTGGTGAGCACTTTGAACCCCCAAGGGCTTCACAGAAGTTTATAATGCCCGGGCATCAAAATAAAAAAAATCGTATTTTTTCAACAAACATGATCATTTAGTCCCCAATTTTTTTATTTTCCCAAGGGTAACAGGAGAAATTGGACCACAAACATTGTTGTCCAATTTGTCCTGAGTACACTGATACTTCATATGTGGGAGAAAACTACTGTATGGGCACACGTCGGGGCTCGGAAGGGAAGTAGTGACGTTTTGGTATGCAGACTTTGATGGAATGGTCTGCGGGTGTCATGTGCGTTTGGAGAGCCCCTGATGTACCTAAACTATTGAAACTCCCCACAAGGGACCCCATTTTGGAAACTAGACCACCCACGGAACTTATCTAGATGTGTGGTGAGCACTTTGAACCCCCAAGTGCTTCACAGAAGTTTATAACGCCCGGGTGTCAAAATAAAAAAATATTTTTTTTCCACAAAAATGATATTTTTGCCCCCAATTTTTTATTTTCCTAAGGGTAACAGGAGAAATTGGACCCCAAAAGTTGTTTTGCAATTTGTCATGAGTAGGCTGATACCCTATATGTGGGGGTAAAACACTGTTTGGGCGCATGGCAGAGCTTGGAAGGGAAAGAGCACCATTTGACTTTTTCAACGCATTTGGAGAGCACCTGATGTGACCAAACAGTGGAAACCCCCCAATTATAACTCCAACCCTAACCCCAACACACCCCTAACCCTAATCTCAGCCCTAGCCCTAACCCTAGCCCAAGCCCTAACCCTAACCCTAACGGTAAAATGGAAATAAATACATTTTCTTTTAATTTTAGTATTTTTCCCAAAGGGGGTGATAACGGGGGGGTTTGATTTAATATTTATGGCGGGTTTTTATTTTTGGCAGCTGTCGCACGCTAAAAGACGCTTTTTATTGTAAAAATAGTTTTTGCATTACCACATATTGAGAGCTATAATTTTTCCATATTTTGACCCACAGAGTCATGTGAGGTCTTATTTTTTGCGGGACGAGTTGACGTTTTTATTGGTATCATTTTCGGGCACGTGACATCTTTTGATCAGTTTTATTCCAATTTTTGGGACGCAGAATGAACAAAAACCAGCGTTTCATGAATTTCTTTTGGGGGGTGCGTTTACACCATTCCGCCTGCGGTAAAATTGATAAAGCGCTTTTATTCTTTGGGTCAGTATGGTTGCAGCGATACCTCATTTAAGTCTTTTTTTTAGGTTTTGGTGCTTTTATGCAATAAAAATAATTATTTTTGCATCACTTTACTCTGCGAGCTATAACTTTTTTATTTTTTCTCTGATGCTGCATGGTGGCTCGTTTTTTGCGGGACAAGATGACGTTTTCAGCGGTACCATGGATATTTATATGCGTCTTTTTGATCGCGCGTTATTGCACTTTTTGTTCAGCAGGATGATAAATCATTTTTTGCTTCGTTTTTTATTTTTTAAGGGGTTCGCTAAAGGGGTTAACTAATGGGACAGTTTTATAGGGCGGGTCGTTACGGATGCGGCGATACCAAATATGTGTACTTTTATTGTGGTTTTTTTTTTATTTCCAAAAAATGAATTTATTAGGGAATATATTTTTTCTAAATTTATTTAGCGATTTTTAAAAAATTACTTTTACACTTTTTTTTTTAACTTTATTACCATGTCCCAGCTGGGACATCACTGTCATGTGACAGATCGCTGATCTGTCACATCACAGATCACTGTGACAGACCAGCGATCTGTCACAGGCACTGCACAAGACTTCCTCCTTGCCTGCGCTTTGCAGGCATGAGGAAGCCAGCTCCCTGCAGGCCCCCGAAGGTCCCCGTCGCCATCTTGGATTCGGGGACCTGCAGGGATGGAGCCCCCCGCAGCAGCGCTGCACATTGCGCTGCTGTGGGGGGCTCAGGGAAGCACGGGGAGGGAGCCCCCTCCCTGCCGATGCTTCCCTTTAACCCCCAGTACACCGCGATCGTGTTTGATCGTGGTGTGCAAGGGGTTAACATTGTGCCGGGTGTCAGCTGTGATAATCAGCTGACACCTGGCCGCGATCAGCGGCGCTCACCACATGGGCGCCGCTGATCGCTGTGACATACTATCCCATCCCTGGGAATTAAGTCCCAGAGCACATGGACGGGATAGTATGTCACATGACAGAAAGGGGTTAAATAAGTATTATTCTAAGATCATACTCTATGAGCTTATAGCTCTTTCTTTTTAATTTTACTATCTAGTTTTTTTGAGTTATCTCCATCCTCTATGATTCTTGGGCTCCAGCGTGTAACATTTTCTGAGATCCGTAGCGTCTCTATTTTTCTGGATCAGGAGCTGGATGATGCCTTATTTTTTGCTCCCTGAGCTGATGTTTCTATTTTAAACTATTTTGAGGTAATTACAATGTTTTCATTACCTTTTATTGCATTTTATTGCAATATTGTGGCAACCAAATAAGTAATTCTGGAATTTTGATCTTTTTTTCATGATGCCATTTATTGATCTAATTAATTTATTTTATATTTTTAGAAATAGATCAGACATTTCTGAACACAACAATACAACTATGTGTATTTTTTACTTTCTTTTAATCATTTCATTTTTAATTGGGCAAAAAGGGGATGATTTGACTACTTTTTTTATTCTTTGAATATTTTTTAAAACTTTCTTTTTACTTTATTTAATTGACCCCTTGAAGCAGCTGTCGTCTCATCGCTTTTGACATATAGGGCTTCAGCACTGCTATGTATTGCAAAAATTACGATCTATGAACAACAGCCATGAGGATCATGATAATAGGCATTGAGGTCTGCAGCAGAACCCCCAGCTGTCATGACAATATATCAGCACACCACGATCACATGACAGGGTCGCTGATGGGCAGGATTGGTGACGTGTTTCCACTCGGCGCTTGTTAAATGACAAAGTCAGCGATTGACAAAGGCATTTAAATGGTTAACAACCACAGGTGGATCACGGATCCACTCGCTGCTGTTACAGGCACTTCATGACTAATTGAATGATTTTTTCCATTTTATCCAAAGTTGATTTTTTTCTTATATTATATGGTAAAGTAAATGGTATCATTCAAAACTACAACTTCTCCTGCAAAAGACCAGCCCTAGTATGGCTATATGGGATGAAAAGAAACAAACTGCAAAAATAAAAAATCAAGATGGAATCCAACTGTTTTGTTTGGTTATCCTTCCTCCTATCTCTTCACATTTCCATCACTCATGACTCACCCTGATCATGGTTCATTGTCCATTTTTAGCTGAAGAGTTAAAAAATTTTGAATTTGACAATGAAAGATAGTACTGAATGTAAAAATTGTGAAATAGTTTAGATTTTTGTGATATATCTGCATCTAATTACATTTAGAAAGATGAAATTGTGGCCATTTTCTAACACATAGCTGTAAAGGCGATACATTTGGCTGTAGCGTGCCATGCATTGTGATGATGATATACCTACTGCACAGAGTATTTATAGGAGGTATAGAATTTTATTCTTTCTATTCATTCACGCTGTTAATGTTTCCATTTTGGCTTCATTATAATTGTCGCAGTTAAAACTGAATGCATTGCTAATGGTGACGATATAATTAAGAAAAAGTAACACCTTGGCAAGTGCGGCTATAGAAGGCTTAAATGAAAGAAGCCGTGAGTGGAAAGTTGGAAAAATACACAGATGGAGGCGCTCTGTCAAACTGGTAAACAGGAAACATGCGGTTGGCTAATTAGTGTTACTGAAATAGATACTTTAAAAAAAAAAATGGTAGAAAAAGCTAATACGATGTTTATGTTTCTTACAAAAGCCTTTACCAAAATGCCAGTTATTCCAAATATTCTTCTGGTGTGCCTACTGTTCATCTACAGATATAGAATATGGATAAACAGGTGACTCATTTAACACCCTGTGATGTCTAAACTGTAGGCTTATACGTAGTGTTACTGTAGGTTCGTGTGCCGACTGGGGGGTGGTCCTGTTTCCGCCGCAAACAGACTGGAGACAGAAACCAAAGCACGTTCAACAGGTCCTCTTTATTGTCCATTCTCCCGATGACCACAGCAGCACGACAGCTTCCATACACACAGGCCCGGGTACCTTACACTTTTTCTCCTTTCAGAATTGACGTCCCTTGCGGTTCTTTCGCTGTGGCTGCCCTAGGCCTACCACCACAGTGCTTCACCTGTCTGAGTCCATTCGTCTGGTACCCCCGGGCTTCCTCTGTCCTGCGGCTCTCCTGTCAGGGCCATCCCCCCTGACTGTTTCTCCTTCCAGTCCCTCCCAGAGTTCTTCCTCTCTGTCTCTTCATCCTTCAGTCACCTTCTCTGCTGAACTCCTCCTCCTGGACTGGCTGGCTTCTGGAACTCTCTCTGCCTATTTATTACCCTCCCCAGGAATTCCCCTCTAGGGCCCCTCTAACTCCACCTACCATTACTATGCGGTTTCCTAGCCTTAAGCTGCTGTTAAGCCCTTTTCTCACTGCTCTCTGTCTCCATCTTGTGGCCAAACCTTAGTGCTGCACTGTCTCCTTTTCCAGCTGTTCGTGGTCTCCCCCTAGTGGTCAAAACCAAGTACTTTACCATAGGTCAGTCCACTTCCCTACATTACCTAGAGGCCTTCACATCATGGGACATGGTGTTATCTCCCACAACCTTGCTCCAAAGTCTACTCTGGTTGCATATGGACAAAACCTCAGAATAATCCATACAAGAGGTCCAGGTAAACTTGCTTCACAGCTGATAGAGGCTTATGTGAATGATGTCAATCTCTGTTGAGAACTGTAGATTATCTGAGGGTACATTTAAACCACTCCAGTTCACAGTGTTAAACAACCACTGATCTGTAAGTATTTATCAGTTGTCGGTCGTTTAATACCCTGTGTACAACTCTTTTTCAGATACACATTGAATGGTCTGTAATAGATTGCTCAGTGTGCATAGGCAACCATTGTTTTCAGCAGCACTAGTCCTGTTTACACAGCACAGGATGATGAGATGCCTTGGCTCAAATGTTGATCTTCCTAAGAAATATCGTTCATGATAATATTGCAAACGGACATTGAGTCTTTCAATCTAATTTCTCTGTCCCAGACATTCATGCTAGTGGCCTTTCATAGTAAAATAAAACTATGAGTGTGTTTTTGTGTGTTCACCTCATTGATGTCTCCACTAGGGCGTAAGAGCTTTCTCACACTAGCGGTGACATCAGTGAGCTGAACGGAGTTTTTCGGCTATGAACTCCACTCACCTTATTCATGTCACTGCGATACACACTAATGTTGTGCTATCAAATGCAGCACAGTGTTTCTGCTGAATGGCAGGCTGAACGCTTGCATCATGCTAACGTTCAGATTGCCATCGAGATATAGTAGAGCTAGACACATCAAGGGACAAATGGATTATCTTCTCGTCGGACATGTGAGTATAAGTTTGTTTTATTATTTTTAATTTTTAAAATTAAATGGATATTTTAGTCTGGATGGGGGCCAATATCCATGACCCCTTCCTAACCAATTAATATCAGCACGCAGCTGTCTGCCTAGACTTTGCTGGTTATTAATTATAAGGAGGCCCCAGATATTTGAGGGGGTTCCCCCATTTTAATAGCCAGTAAGCTGTAAGCTGACAATAATAGCCTGGGAAGCTCCATGTTTATTACCCCCTTCCCTGGCTATAAACATCACCCGACAGCTGTCTGCTTCCCCAAATTATTGACATTTCGGGGGATCCCACTCTATTTTTTTTCTTCCATTTATTTATGAATTAAACACATTTAGATGCATTCAGAGAACTATTATCTATCCAACCTCTTGAACAACTCTATCAAACTTTTAAACAAGTGCTAAGGCTGTGTATACACAAGTCGACTTGTGGCGTTAAGCAACCACTGATTGGCTACGTTTCTGGTGACCATTGATCAATTAATAGCCTGTATAAACAGGTGTATCACCCTTTCAATGTGTACAGAATAATTGGTAGGCTTCAAGCCTGCTAATCGCATCACCGATGACTTATACTTTTTAAAATACTATAGGGTGAAAAAACTTCTATAGTTAAGTAACCAGATTAGTCCGTGACTATGAAAAGTCATAATTTACTCTGTCAAACTGTTAGCACTGCTGAAGGGTTGTTGTGATGGGAGAAATGCTCATGACACATACAACTGTGTCACACATGTACTGGGGAAATGCATTGAGTTCATTGTTATACTATGCTGTATACTGTAATAGCACTATGCATACAGCAGCAGTAACTCCAGGTACCATCAGCAGAAATGTATGCACAAGCAATATAAAAAAAGGAAAGGGCTGCTGCATTGGGAATAGGACTAGATAATATGCCTCAACATGCCTTGGAACTGGAAATTAGTGATGGTTAAGGGAGCAAGCTGAGAGAGCTGTTCATGAATCTCCGGTAAGCCATTTTTACATTAATTTGCATACCTAAAAGTCCATAAAATGCTTTTGTGGCTATCCACTGTAAGAGAGGGAGTACATTTGCATGCAGCTGTACACCTTTGCGTAATCTGCAAATTTGGTGTGCAAATGCGAAAAATCAGGGAAATTACACATTTATGGAAGCATAATATGCGATGCAGAAAACTAGTGTAAAGGAAGCTGTATGTGCTAGGTAGCCAATATCTAATTGGTCGTTCACCTGTCAGTATTCAGCTTTCTCATTTTCTGCTAAAATAATCATATAAAATATATTTAGAACAATGACTGCAAGCCATAAGCCTATATTATCAATGTCATAAAATCCTATCCCTGTTACTGTTATATATTCGGAAACAATGCTAAGAAATAGATCTAAGGGGTAACGTGGAGAATGACATACCGGCTCTGGCATGCCAAGGTAAGGAGGTTTATTCACCGTGCAATGCACCTCTGGTAAATTATTATGCAAATTTATCCAAGTCATATTGCAAGACTTGTTAAAGGGTTGATAGTGACTTGTAGGATTGCTCCATTCAACAGATGGCGCTATAGCGTTCAAGTCCTCTTCCTCTCTGAAGAGGCAATTTGCACGACAAGAAAGTCATTTGAGAGTCAAGCTTATAGCCCTTTTAACCATATTAGTTAGAAAAGTGTTCAGTGCAGGGCATACATTTCTCACCTTTTCTTACAGGGAACCTTTCATGTAAAAAAAACACTATTAACACTAAGCTGAGCCGGTTGTTAGTCAGTGGCAGGACACGGTAACAGCTGCCGCGCTCTTTGCAAAGAACAGTGACTGAACCCACACCAGAGCTAATCCTATGACTGAAAGACCGAGGCTGCCAGGTGGAATGAAGGTCATTTCCTCCCGGCAGCGGGGATCTCAGTGCAGGGGCTGAGCAGCTTCAGAGTGCTATTAACCTGCAGATGAACCCAATATCTGCAGGTTTATAAAATTTTCTATGTGACAGGTTGCCTTTAATGTCCATCTGTACAGTGAATTGCAACCTCTTTTAATGCAGCAAACTGGACTGTCTCATCTGGTTGTAACCAGATCAACACCTGAAGATCCAGTTATAACCTACCATGCTTTTTTATCATTCTTGATGCAGCCTTTCAAATGTATTGCATTGCTTGAGTCCCTGTCTGATGCTATGTTGAAATCAAAACAAAATATATTACAAAAGCTAGTTTAGCAGTTCTTTATATTATTAAAGCGTTTGTTTAAACAGTGGGCACTATGGCTCCGATTCATAATTTGGGGAATTTTTTATATCACTTTCTTTTTTTGTCTTGTGGTATTAGTTGCCATTTGTGGCGCCAAATTCATCAAAATGACTCACACAATTCATGAATTTGACAAAAAGTTTTCTTCTTGTCTTGAACTATTTTAATTTTTCACTTTTGGTACCAAAGGTCGCATGTTGGCACAAAAAGTTGCAAAAATTATGCCAGCATTTTGGTGTATTCGCAATTACTGAATATGGCTAAAACGTCTAGAATTGCTAGACTCCGTACACAAAGCAAATAAAAAAAAATACTGGCCAGCACATATAAAATAGACTTAAAAAAGACTCAGAATAATGGATTGGGTGAAAAAAGGCACAAAACAAACAAAACTAGACAAAAAACATAGACAAAGGTTATGCTGAATCGGGCCGTATAAGTTATTGTAGAATAGTCTGATATAAATACTAAAATAAAAAAAAGAATAAATACTCGCTCTTTTCTACAACTCATCTTTTGGCACTCACCTGGTCTGTGGTCTGTGCTTCCTGCTCATATTCCTGACATACACCAAAAATGGCATGAGATGCCTGCTCAGCCAATCACTGGCTAACGTGACATTGACATTGCTGTGGCCACTGATTGGCTGACATTTCTCACCATTTCTGGAAAGAACAGACTAGCAAAAACATTGTGAGTCCACAAAAGTGAGCTGCGTGAGATCGATGAGAGTAATGATTCTTCTTTTTTTTTCTAGTGTGTTTTTTTTTCTTCACTTAACAACCCCTTTATAGATTATATGACTATTACAGTTTTATACTTCACATTCATTGTTTGGGATTCCTTTGGAAAGTTCCTCAAATTACAAATCTCACATACCATTCTTTTATTGAATGACTTCTCCTTTGATGCACATAAAAACATAATTAAATATAATTTTATTTTCATGTTTTACATCCAACTTTAGTGCCATAAATTGCATAGCAATCCCTACGGAATTAATTTGTGCTAAAGTGGATTTGAAAGTCATTGATCCATGAATATCTGTTCATCTTAGGAAAATATCTGCTAGGGATGAACTTCACAGCCACAAATCCCACATGCTTTGAAGAGATAAATTAAGATTCTGTACTACAAGGTTTAGTTTTAACTGAATTGGAAAACAAGTTTAAAAGATTATTACAGCCATTGTTGTGGGTTAGACTGCAGTATGAGAAACTGTGCAACGGTGCAGCGGCCCAGATGGGTGATAGGATCCATTTCTACTGCCAGGGCTTGCAATTGAACATGATTGTATAACAGTTCGGTATAGGAGCCCTGTACTATCGGCATTTGTTCTTTTTTCACAGATTTTAAGTATACTTATATTCATTGTATGTGCCATTTTTAGTACAATGTTTTGAACAGAACTGTAGAAAAGAGAGAAGATGCCAACAAGGGCCACAAAGATCAGAAATGAGCTACTGGTTTATGAAGTATCATTAGAAGTAATAACATAATCACGATTTGTAAAATGGCTGTACAGCTGCTCAGCATGTGTAATCAGCTCCCTCATGTAACCAATGAGGCAGCACCACTCCTTATTTAAACTCTATGTAGTCTGCTTGGAATTGCCAATTATCGTTTGATATTTCTTTTCATCACTGGTCCTATTTATGTGCTGATTTCCAGTATTTTTTACACCTGTTAGTTCTCTGACATCAGTTTTGTTTCCTAGTTCAGTTTCTGATTCTGTCTTTCCAGTTACTGACCTTGCTAGTTTGACTACTTTTGCCTCAGACTCAATCCTTGAACCAGAAGCCTCTCTGTGGACTCAGTCCAGGTGGTCCCATTGTAAGACCAAATCTCTGCACAGGGGTTAAAGGGTGAAGGCTAGGGTTCTCATGGACCTGCTGGATGGAGTGGCTAGTACCACATCTATCTGAGGTGGCCTCTTTGAAGGCAAAGCCTCAGACAGACTTTACAAGAATGATACTAAGCTGTGTTAATCTATAATATACAAAAATCACATAATACATAAACTTATATGATATCACCAATTTAAGCCAAGATATGACCTTCCTTTCAATGAATCAGTTTTCCAAGATCTCAGGTATGAGTCTTCAAATGCTGCAAATACCAATATTATTCAACTTTTCCTAGACACAATACTAATGGATTACTAAGTTTAAGGATGCGGTAATGGTCTGTGATTGCATTCACTAATGTTGTCGTCATTTTTTTTGTATATTTGAGCCCATAGTGGTAATTACTTCACATTTCAGAAAACTGGTACCTTTATTTTGATTATGCCCCAGTAGATTTATTAGAGCAGATTTTTATTGCTCATTTTTTAACCAAACACATGGTCCGACAATACATGTATTTTTCAGTGGGAAGAAGGAATAGAAAAGGTCAGAATGGTTTATTTTACATGCGTTATTCCCCTAAAGTAGTTTTAAAAAAGTAGCAGATTTTGGAAAACATTATCAATTCTAGATAGTAATCCCTAAAGTTGTAATTAAAGGTAGGAAAAAACAATCATTGATGAAAAGTCCTTGCCTTTATTTTGAGCAAAATTTGGCTCTTGAGCCAGTTGGTGAATCTGAAAGGAAGAAGATTAATAGATCCGTTTACTCTCATCATTAAATTAGCACACGGACATGTTTGTAGAAGTCAATGTGTCTCTTTGCCCTCACTGTTTCTGAATCAATAAAAGTACAAAGAACTTTGGGACACAGTTTTTCCACAGGTACACTTGGAGCAATTTAATTAGCTTATGTCCTTTCAGATAACATACTTTGCTGCTAGTTTTAAGTATTGGTGTTCATCCTTATATATTATGATGATAAATTTATTTTTCACATGATGCATATAAAAAACGAGACACATTTTAGCCTGATTCAAAGGAATGTTTTTGGAAGGTCAATAGTATGAAACATTTAGAACAGTTCTGTACAAACTCCCCATAATATTACATTCTGTCTGCTACAGACAGCACCAGAACTATCCCAATAATAAACCAACTCAAACATATCCTCATATCAAAATGCTAAATTAACTGAAAGTAATTTTCAAATCAAACACAACATTTTTCATGTATCACATTAAAAAAAAAGAATTGCAATTGCCACATGCAGATCAACAAAAGCAAAATTAACCAGGATGATTGTATTTTTTGAGATCCATGTAGGGGTATGGCAGCTCCTGTGCGGTTTAGCTACAATGCTTCTGGCAGCGAGTAACAACTGTGAAATTAAATCTTTATATACTCTCGGATTCTCCATCAAGAAGTTTACGTCGACATCAAAAGGCGCTGTAATATAATTTATTAAGGACTATACCCTTTATTACTGCTACTTCACAGGAAGCAAGGCTAGAGACTTTGGGAAGGCATGCAAAATCCTTTACTTTATCGCTTCTAGCCTAAACTCATTTTTTGTGCCTTAGCTAGAGGTGGATGTTTTCAAGCATGAGAAAGTATTATCCAAAATCGTACTTTACGTGTTGAGCCATGCATTTAGTGTGAAAAATACCTTACACCTCTTTGTGTATCCCTTTATCCAGAAAGAATTGTAGCTTCCTTTTGTATTAAGGATCACAGGAATGCATTTTTAGTGTTAACACAGTTCTGTGGACGCAATTTCCAAAGTTTATTTTAAAATATTAAACGATTCTTACATTGTATCACAAATATCTAGTGACATGAGGAAATCCTGTTAAATAAGAACACGGCAGATAGATGGTATATATTTAGGCAGGAGTGGTGGCATAGACTCTGGTAAGAAACATGAAGCAGGAAGAACATTAGTTTTTAAACTCTTAAACCCCTTTACCGCCCCCCCAAGCCTCAAGCCTGTTTTCACCTTCATGACAGGGTCAAATGTTTCAATTGTGACCAGTTGAACTTAATGTGGAAATAACTCTGGAACGCATCAATGGATTCCACTGATTGAGACTTTTTTTTTCGTGACATATTGTACTTCATGAGAGTGGTAAAATTTGTCCAATATGAAATGTCAGAGATCACGGCGCCATCTTGGTGGAGGATATTTTTTGTTCTTCTCCAGAAATATGGCGCCGCTGGCGCCTGCGCCACAGTAGCTATCGGATCACTATACGAATTGATAGCTGCTACTGCGCAGGTGCCATTTTCAAAATGACCTTTCTTATCCTCGCTCAATTAAATCTGCAGAAGGGATTAAATGCACAGTAACCATGCGATTATACTGCAGCGTAGGTGCCACGGCCGGCACCTGCCTGCAGAAGCGTTTTTTTATTCAGTATGCAATGGTATTCATTATGCAAACTAGGGGGCAGGTCAGTGACGGATCAGTGACCTGTCAGCAGTCTGCATTATGAATATCTAATCAGAGAACTACATACACCAACCCCGCCTTAGGACACGAGAATCTCATTAACACAAAACTGAAAATAAAGATTAAGAAATATCCACAAGACGGATTCCATCAACCAAGGTATCATTTTATTCAGTATAACGGCGCCGACCTGACAGTGTCTGTAGGTTACTGTGCACAATCCTGCTGACAGGTTCACTTTAAGCAGAAGTTTGGAGGTGGATCACTGCCCAAAGAAAGTACCTATTGTTCCCTCACCATGCTGTGCTATTACAACAAGAGGATGAGAAAGGAACAAAAGCTAAGTTCGCAACATTCGCAGTTGTACAGTATGCTTCAGCTTGCACCTGACTGCAACAGTTGGACTCATAGCTAGCTCCTCTTACGGATTATGATGACTACGTTATTTTTACTGAAAGGGGGTTTCCTCTGTGAGCCTATCAACAGGACCAAAATGAAACCAAGCAGTACTAATTTGTAACCATCATTTCTCAGAGCCTATTATGACCTGCCTAAGGCTGACCTTAATAGTCTACAATATAACAAAATGACCTTATATAACAATGTATAACAATAAGACAGAGTACATTACAATACGCAGGATAAAGTCCAAGATTGGGACTAATAAAAGCAATAGAAAAAGAATAAAATAGAGTGTTTAGAAAAGTAAGAAAACAAAAAAACCAACTATTTTCGGAACACAATATTCTTATGACATAGAATAAAAAAATAAACATAATTGGTATTGTTGCATCCATAATGACCCATTCTATCAATTTAACAAGTTGAATCCAGTTGTAGCAAACTTTTTCTTTTTTTACCGGAGTGATATCACTAGTGTCTATGCCCTGCCCCTAGTAAAATACTTACAAGCCACTGTCATCTGTTCTTCTCAATGTTGCTCTGGTTCCATTCTGCCATCTTGTCACCACAGTTCCTGACTGAGCAGAATTTAGAGCTAATGGTCATTAGCCATCAATGTAAGTCTATATGCCTTGTTCTGGCTCTCATTCTTACACTGAGAAGTGACTTCCGGTCCGGCCAGCAAACACTGGAGCGATCCTGCAGGTCACAACTAGCAGAACAGGACCAGAGCAGCGCCGAGAACAACAGAAGATGATGGCTGGTAAGTATTTTATTGCAGGCAGGGAACATACGATAGTGGCTCCACTTTGGGGGTGAAGTGGAAAAAAATATGCCAGAGTGGTTGTTTAAATATTAATATTGCTTTACATTTAAATTTTTGAACATACAAGTATTGTATAGAAAGTGCTTGGGCTTAAATTAGTAAATTAGCGTAATTACCTTGAGCAATAAGCAATAAATTATCATAGCAATGCAAATCAGGTGTGAGTGCTACAAATGTATAATATATTTCATATGTCTCTAAATCACATTTAAGTTAAACAGCAAAGGGGCAGAATACACAGAAATCTGACAACATAATTGCGATAATGACCCTATTTACTAGCGGAAATAACCTATGGTGCCTCATTTATCAAAACTGTCTATTGGAAGAATTGTTTTTGATGCCTACAGCAGAGCACAACCCAGCATTAGTCATAGTGAGGGGACATTAGGAGTCTCGGAAAGGCAGAAGGAAAGTTCCCCCCTGGGTTAGGCTCTACTGAGCAAATTGCAGATTATTTTTGCACCATTTGGGCTAATTATGGGGAAGATCTATAACTCTAATATGTTGCCCTTTTCTATGACAGCATATTCTAGTGACAGACTTGGAAGTAACATTATACTATCAATGAGGCCAAAAACAGCTCATACCGTGGTAACGGTAACTAATGTATTCATAATGCTTGTTTTGGAGGGAACAGAGGCGGACAAGGTGGATTTGTTCTATGGAGGGTCACTCCCAGTATTCACAGTCTTAGAACAACTTTCGGTGAAAATAGAGGAAAATAGAGTAGAGAGGTGGCTTTTGACCCACCTTTCCCCAAAAGATGGACTAGGATAGTGTATACGCAGGGCTGCTGTGGCTGTTGATTCTGGACACAGCAACATTGTCCAAACTAATATTTACCATGATATGAAAGCGTCCGAATAACCATGGAATTAAAATGCTTTTATTTCCATTCAACATGAAGATGAATCTTTCTCAAGAGAATAATGGTTGTTACTTGCCCAACTATAGCGTCTTAATTGGACAAATGACTCAGTTTGGGGATTGTACAGCTTGTCCCATAATTCTTTCAAAGCAAATAGTTTCAAGCAGGCTCTGAAGAAATGACTCAAAGAAGTTTACTCACGAGAAAGGAAGGAAAATTAATTTAGCCAGAGGCTGGACTTCTACCATACCACAAAACATGACATTTCAGGATCCAGAAAACATGGAATTAGCTTTTCCACCTGAAAAGTAGAATAATGTACTCTTATCTGCTGAGGGCCTGGACCACGTCTTACACTAAGTACAAGACCAATGAGCTGTGACATTTGCTTGGAGAGACAGGTGCAAAAATAGGCGACAAAATCTAACTTTTATTAAAGAAAAGAATGCATGTATTGGAATTGTGAAGAGTAAAATGCCTGAGGGAGCTTTTTCATTTTGACACGTTTTTTAATTTTAAAATCGCAAAATCTGATGTCAATACTTTCCTTTGTTTCCTATAATGTAAAACATGGCAGTGCAGCAACTGCTATAAAAAACCATCATGTAAAAAGAATTGAAGGATAACGTTTAAGGAGTTTGTATGTTCTCCTTGTGTTTGCGTGTGTTTCCTCCAGGTTCTCTAGTTTTCTCCCACACTCCAAACACATACTGGTAGGGAATCTAGATTGCTGTCCCCAGTGGGGATGGTGCCGATAATGTCTGTAAAGCGCTGTGGAATATGATGGCGCTATATAAGCAATGCATTATAAATTAACTATTCAGAGTCCACATATTAGGAACTGCACTTGCATTCTGCTTAGTACTTGTATAGGAATGGTACTTAACTTACTTTGACAACGACTCAAATGCAAAATTCTTCCAGGAATATAGTAAGTGCAGGTGTCACTTTCTTTTATCTATTCCTACTGGTATGTTGTATAAAATTCTGCTCTCCTCTCGTATACCAAACTCTCTTTTCCATCTCTAAATCCCTCGCTGAAATCCATGCTTGACCTAGGACTGTTGGACTAACTTGTGCGCAAAGACACTACTTGATAAAATCTGGGGCATTTCTGTAAAATATGTGTCTTTGTGATATTAGTTTCTTTATATTAATTAATAATATTTTTTTCGATATAGATAGCAATATGAGCAGTGGTCACCTAATATTTAAAGTATTATATATAAAAAAAAAACCTGGTCATCTCATCTCCTTTAACGGATGAGTTGTCTATTCTATAATAAGCTATGTGTTCAGACTTCTGTTCCAAAAGCAAATCTGATGTAAAAAACAAAAAACAAAAAGAACTTGCATAACTGGACTCATTAGTGTGGAAAGACACTTCTTGATATAATCTGGTGCATGTAATGAAAAATATGTATCTTTGTGCCATTAGCTGATTTCGTATTAAAACCAAAACATTGAAGCATTCTTTCCTTCTCTGCAATTTGTTTTTATGTTCTGATATTAAATATTTTCAATTTTCTGACCACCACTATGGGATTATCTAATGACTGCTGAAAAATGATCTCTACAGAAAAGTGAAATGACAGTGAAAATGGCAAGATTTCAGGTTTCTTTTAATATAAATAGTGCAGTCGCCACATAATATTTAAAGTATTTGAAAAAAAAAAAAGCTGGACAATCCCCGTAACATGCGCAATATCCATTCTATAATTCGCTAGGAGTATGAACTTTGGTTGCAAACACAATAATGAAAAAAAAAGGTAAAAAAAAAAAGAGAGAATTCCAAATGACTTGCATGCTTTTGATTAATCCATTGTGAGACAGTGAGGGGAATCGTATATGAGGGCCGTTATGTATCCCCCAGAATGTGCTTAGAGACATACTGAACTGCTGGAGTGCATTGTAATCACAACCACCGCTGGGGTCACCATGCAAAAATGACAGTAAGTGTGAACTGGGTTAAATTATTTGACCAAGTCAGTTAGGAAAACCTGTCTTGAGCTTTTATTTTTGAACAGATCTGTAGGATGGTACTGGGATGGGTCTCTCCCTTCATGCGGGTCTTACAAGTGGCCCATGACCACAGTTTTAATTTAAACCTGCAGTAAAGGTTTGGGTGTGTCAGTTTTGTGTTTGGATTTCACATGTAGCATATCTGAAGGTGCTGAGGTTGTATGCCTGGCTGTGTGATGCTAACACAGGCCAGAGTCAGCGACGTGGGCGGATATGATAGCACCTGAGAACTTTACGGTCAGCGGCACTGGTCTCTATTTATGTATTCCCGGCTGCAATCCGGTTGTGAGTGATTTCATGTGTGCAGTATTTGGACAATAAAGGAGTCTTTATTTTATTAACTTGCCTGGGTCACTGTCTTACTAAATTCACTGGCGTATTAACACAAACTGAATGTAGCAATATCTATATATCATAAAGTAACACGTCAGTCAATATATATAGTAAATGACATATAGGTGCTAAGTACTGTACGGTAGACCAATCGAAAATTAGAGAAAACCGAAGAGAGAAAACCTCAAATTTATGGTCAAAAAGGAAAATACCAGAACTAATAAATATTTCAATAAAATTACCTTTATTAAACGACAATGGGAAACGGTAGCACTACATCAAAACATGTGCCTGTACTTGGAATATAAAATCAATTACACATAAAATAATAAAAACATACAATGACAAAAAAGGACAGCGAACCATAAAGAGAGGTAAAAAATGAAAAAACACTTATCAGGACAGTGTCATAAATTGTTGTCAGAAAAAAACATAAGGGAATGAATTAAATAAATGTGTTTTTATATAGAAAAATGGGATTTGAAGTGTGAAGATGATATCAATATTGCCAATGTTACATGCATTAAAAATAAGTAAAATATATACCAAATTTTTCACACCATAAGACGCACTTTTTTCCCAAAAAATTTTGGGAGGAAATTGGGGGTACGTCTTATGGTGCGAAAGCAGACTTACCGGGGGGTTGGGAGAGCAGAACCGGTGGCGGCGGCAGAGATGTGGCGATGCTGCGGCGGTGAGCGGTGTGGAGTGCACCTGAGCAGGGTCCCAGTGGTAGGAATGTGTCCACGCTGCTGCCCGGTGTCCATGCTGCTGCCCGGTGTCTACGGCGAGCGTATTGCAGGTTTCACAGCATCGCACCCCAGGACTGCAGCATTGCCCCACTTCTGCCGCCGCTGGCTTCCTGAGGAAGGGACCATGCCTCCTGTGACCCTGCTGTACCACCACCGGCCCTCAGGTAAGATACCTTAAATTCGGACAATAAGACGGACCCCTATCTCATAAAAATATTTTTTCTGCTATTTTCCACCCCAAAATTTGTGGTGTGTCTTATGTTCCTGTGTGTCTTATAATCCGAAAAATGCGGTATATACAGATAACCTTAAAAAACAAATGTTGCGGAGCACTGGAGTGTATTCTTATGCACTATAGACAAGTACAAAGGAATATAAATTAATAAGTACGGTCCTCCCAAGACCAACTTCTCTCCTCCACACTTATTCGCTCCTCACTAGAGTTGAGCGATACCGTCCGATACTTCAAAGTATCGTATCGGATGGTATCGGCCGATCTTTAAAAAAAGTATCGGTATCGCCGATTCCGATACCGGAAGTCCCATTCAAGTCTATGGGACTTCCGGTATCGGAATAAGAAAAACCCTTTCCTGCCCTTGTACAGCCTCTCTGGGGTCTGTACGGGCCTTTCGGGGGGCTGTGCCGGCCTGCCAGGGGGTCTGTGCAGGCTCCGGTGGTCTGTGCCGGCCTGCCGGTGGTCTGTGCAGGCTCCGGGGGGCTGTGCCGGCCTGCCGGGGGGCTGTGCCGGCCTGCCGGGGGGCTGTGCAGGCTCCGGGGGGCTGTGCCGGCCTGCCGGGGGGCTGTGCCGGCCTGCCGGGGGGCTGTGCCGGCCTGCCGGTGGTCTGTGCAGGCTCCGGGGGTCTGTGCAGGCATCGTCCGATGGGACTACAAGTCCCATCGGGCGATGCCTGCTACCATGACAGTGATTGACACATTAGCCAATGATGGGACAGTAGTAGTCCCATCATCCGGCTAATGTGTTAAATGTAAAAAAAAAAAAAAAAATTACATGCTACATACATACAACATGCATACTACATACATGCTACATTCATACTACATACTACATACATGCTACATTCATACTACATAAATACTACATGCAACATACATACTACATATATACTACATGCATGCTACATACATACTGCATGCTACATACATACCACATATATACTACATACATACTACATGCATGCTACATGCATGCTACATGCTACATACATAACACATATATACTACATGCATGCTACATACATACTACATGCTACATACTACATATATACTACATGCATGCTACATACTACATGCTACATACATACTACATGCATGCTACATACATACTACATGCTACATACTACATGCTACATACATACTACATGCATGCTACATACATACTACATATATACTACATGCATGCTACATACATACTACATGCTACATACTACATGCATGCTACATACATACTACATGCATGCTACATACATACTACATGCATGCTACATACATACCACATACATACTACATGCTACATACATACCACATATATACTACATACATACAATACATTCATACAATACATACATAGACATACAGTACATATAACATAGAGTAACATACTTACCAATACTTGTCACATTGTTCCCCGAAGCCATTGTCTATTCCGGGATAAATATTAACATAACAAACCACAAAAATACTCACCCACGATCCGAAGCAGTCCACGAGTGTGTCCCACGACGATCTTGGGTAGAGAACTGCAGCATCAGATGATGCTGCCGTTCTCTACGGGCTGTAGGAATCCAATGACGGAAGGTAGGTATCCTTCCGCACTGTATTCCTCCGCCACTTAAAAAAAAAAAGTCCCTAGTCTCACTTTATGCCATTGCTGTGTGGGAAATTCCCACACAGCAATGGCATAAAGTGAGACTAGGGACTTTTTTTTTTTTAAGTGGCGGAGGAATACAGTGCGGAAGGATACCTACCTTCCGTCATTGGATTCCTGCAGCCCGTAGAGAACGGCAGCATCATCTGATGCTGCAGTTCTCTACCCAAGATCGTCGTGGGACACACTCGTGGACTGCTTCGGATCGTGGGTGAGTATTTTTGTGGTTTGTTATGTTAATATTTATCCCGGAATAGACAATGGCTTCGGGGAACAATGTGACAAGTATTGGTAAGTATGTTACTCTATGTTATATGTACTGTATGTCTATGTATGTATTGTATGAATGTATTGTATGTATGTAGTATATATGTGGTATGTATGTAGCATGTGGTATGTATGTAGCATGCATGTAGCATGCATGTAGCATGCATGTAGCATGCATGTAGCATGCATGTAGTATGTATGTAGTATGTATGTAGCATGTATGTAGCATGCAGTATGTATGTAGTATATATGTAGTATGTATGTAGTATGCATGTAGTATGCATGTAGTATGTATGTAGTATGTATGTAGCATGTATGTAGTATGTATGTAGTATATATGTAGTATGCATGTAGTATGTATGTAGTATGTATGTAGCATGCAGTATGTATGTAGTATGCATGTAGTATGTATGTAGTATATATGTAGTATGCATGTAGTATGTATGTAGTATGTATGTAGCATGCAGTATGTATGTAGCATGTATGTAGTATGTATGTAGTATATATGTAGTATGTATGTAGCATGCATGTAGTATGTATGTAGTATGTATGTAGCATGCAGTATGTATGTAGTATATATGTAGTATATATGTAGTATGTATGTAGTATGTATGTAGTATGTATGTATGTAGTATGTATGTAGCATGCAGTATGTATGTAGCATGTATGTAGTATATATGTAGTATGTATGTAGTATGTATGTAGTATGTATGTATGTAGCATGCAGTATGTATGTAGCATGTATGTATGTAGTATATATGTAGCATGCATGTAGTATTTTTTTTTTTTTTTTTTTTTTTTTTTTTAACATTTAACACATTAGCCGGATGATGGGACTACTACTGTCCCATCATTGGCTAATGTGTCAATCACTGTCATGGTAGCAGGCATCGCCCGATGGGACTTGTAGTCCCATCGGACGATGCTTGCACAGACCCCCGGACATCAGCACAGCCCCCCGGCAGGCCGGCACAGCCCCCCGGCAGGCCGGTACAGACCCCCACAGGGTGCACAGCCCCCCGGCAGGCCGGCACAGCCCCCCGGCAGGCCGGTACAGACCCCGGGCAGTCCACACAGCCCCCCGGCAGGCCGGCACAGCCCCCCGGCAGGCCGGCAGAGACCCCCGGAAGGCCCGAAATGACGGCGCATCATGATGCGCACACACCGCGCATCATGATGACGTCAGGCCGTCAATCAACTGAACTTCCGATTCCGATGCCGAATTCCGATATTGAAAAAATATCGGAAGTCGGTATCGGAATTCCGATACAGCAAGTATCGGCCGATACCCGATACTTGCGGTATCGGAATGCTCAACACTACTCCTCACCCAACCGCCTCCATGACTTCTCCTGAATAGCTCCCATCCTCTGGAATTCCCTTCCCCAACACGTCCGGCTATCAACCACACTCGGATCCTTCAGATGGAATCTGAAAACCCACCTCTTCAGGAAAGCCTACAGCCTGCAATGATCCCCGCTGCCTCCTCACCACTACTAGAGCTACCGCCTCACCATCACTGGAGCTGCTGCAACCTTCCAACCTACTGTCTCCTTCCCCACCATCCTGTAGCACGTAAGCCCGAAAGGGCAGGGTCCTCTCTCCCCTCTAAATCAGTCTGTGATTGTTAGTTTGTTTACTGTAAGTGATATCTGTAATTTGTATGTAACCTCTTCTCATGTACAGCACCATGGAACCAATGGTGCTTTATAAATAAATAATTATAATAATAATAAGTGTAGCGTGCATGTGCCAAAAAGTAGCCCTGCAGCAGTGTATAAACAAAAGAGCAATGGTAAGTATAAATCGCAATGCTAACACAGCACAAGTGCATTTATAAATAAAGTGCTTGAGTGCAATGACAGTGAAATAGGGGCAATAAGGAGGCCATATACCTTTAAGGTCTGCCAGTTCAAGTACAGCGCACACCCCGAAGCATGTTTCAGAATATCTTCCTTCGTCATTGTATATTTTTATTATTTTATGTGTTATTGATTTTATATTCCAAGTACGGCACAGTTTTTGATGTAGTGCTACCTTTACAATTGTCATTTAATAAAGGTAATTTTATTGAAATATTTATTAGTCCTGGTATTTTCCTTTTTTGACCATAAGTTCGAGGTTTTCTTTATTTTAAATTCACTGGCGGAAACGTCGCTGCCTTACACTATCTAGTGAATTTCTAGTATGTCTAAATTGCTGGAGTTTCTATGCTTTTCCTTGCAGTTAAAAATGTCACACATATTTGAAGTCTTACAAAGTATAATGATTCCACTTGTGGACATCCCACAAAAGGTAAGAAGACATCAATGTTTCATTATTGGGGCTTTAACCCTTGGGACCCATTCAGTCCAAAAAGAATGGCGCTTATCTGCAATACAAGACAGACTCGCACATAAGGATAAGCAATGTGCCTGCAAGCTCAATAAGTCAGACCTCACTAAACAAGAAGCAGAAAACAGTTGTCTCACCAGTGCTACCTAGTGGTGACCTCTCTGATAGTTAGTGTCCAAAATCTTGAAAAGTCTTGAAATCTGTATTAAGTTGGCAGTAACTACATAGATACTAGTATTGTTTTTATCATAGGCATAATTTTTGATATTTTTTTTTATTTCTTTTCCCATTTTGTAAATTTTACATAGTCACTGTAGAGTCCATTTCGTTTCAGCTTTTTTTTGCATTTCTTATCATCTCTTTTACATTTGTAATAGAAGCATCTCATTGAGTCTTCAGATACAGTGGGGCAAAAAAGTATTTAGTCAGTCAGCAATAGTGCAAGTTCCACCACTTAAAAAGATGAGAGGCGTCTGTAATTTACATCATAGGCAGACCTCAACTATGGGAGACAAACTGAGAAAAAAAAATCCAGAAAATCACATTGTCTGTTTTTTTTTCATTTTATTTGCATATTATGGTGGAAAATAAGTATTTGGTCAGAAACAAAATTTCATCTCAATACTTTGTGATATATCCTTTGTTGGCAATGACAGAGGTCAAACGTTTTCTGTAAGTCTTCACAAGGTTGCCACACACTGTTGTTGGTATGTTGGCCCATTCCTCCATGCAGATCTCCTCTAGAGCAGTGATGTTTTTGGCTTTTCGCTTGGCACCACGGACTTTCAACTCCCTCCAAAGGTTTTCTATAGGGTTGAGAACTGGAGACTGGCTAGGCCACTCCAGGACCTTGAAATGCTTCTTACGAAGCCACTCCTTCGTTGCCCTGGCGGTGTGCTTTGGATCATTGTCATGTTGCAAGACCCAGCCACGTTTCATCATCAATGCCCTTGCTGATGGAAGGAGGTTTGCACTCAAAATCTCACGATACATGGCCCCATTCATTCTTTCATGTACCCGGATCAGTCGTCCTGGCCCCTTTGCAGAGAAACAGCCCCAAAGCATGATGTTTCCACCACCATGCTTTACAGTAGGTATGGTGTTTGATGGATGCAACTCAGTATTCTTTTTCCTCCAAACACGACAAGTTGTGTTTCTACCAAACAGTTCCAGTTTGGTTTCATCAGACCATAGGACATTCTCCCAAAACTCCTCTGGATCATCCAAATGCTCTCTAGCAAACTTCAGACGGGCCCGGACATGTACAGGCTTAAGCAGTGGGACACGTCTGGCACTGCAGGATCTGAGTCCATGGTGGCGTAGTGTGTTACTTATGGTAGGTCTTGTTACATTGGTCCCAGCTCTCTGCAGTTCATTCACTAGGTCCCCCCGCGTGGTTCTGGGATTTTTGCTCACCGTTCTTGTGATCATTCTGACCCCACGGGGTGGGATTTTGTGTGGAGCACCAGATCGAGGGAGATTATCAGTGGTCTTGTATGTCTTCCATTTTCTAATTATTGCTCCCACAGTTGATTTCTTCACTCCAAGCTGGTTGGCTATTGCAGATTCAGTCTTCCCAGCCAGGTGCAGGGCTACAATTTTGTTTCTGGTGTCCTTTGACAGCTCTTTGGTCTTCACTATAGTGGAGTTTGGAGTCAGACTGTTTGAGGGTGTGCACAGGTGTCTTTTTATACTGATAACAAGTTTAAACAGGTGCCATTACTACAGGTAATGAGTGGAGGAAAGAGGAGACTCTTAAAGAAGAAGTTACAGGTCTGTGAGAGCCAGAAATCTTGATTTCTTGTTTCTGACCAAATACTTATTTTCCACCATAATATGCAAATAAAATGAAAAAAAAGCAGACAATGTGATTTTCTGGATTTTTTTTTCTCAGTTTGTCTCCCATAGTTGAGGTCTACCTATGATGTAAATTACAGACGCCTCTCATCTTTTTAAGTGGTGGAACTTGCACTATTGCTGACTGACTAAATACTTTTTTGCCCCACTGTACTGTTTTTACCTACTTTTAAGCACAAACAACCTAGTATGAAGGCATCTATAAAGTGGTTGCCCAGATCTAATTTGACATTTATTCACAATGTGTATAGATGCCCTGACAGAAGTGGTTCACTGCACACACCTTTCCCAGTGTTTCCTCTCGGAAATCTGACAGTCTCAAGTAATATATGTCACGCTCACAGAACATCAGACTGTGTGGCTTTCTGCTCATATTACGTAGTTAGTACAGAGGAATAATCTAATCAGGATAAAATACGCAGTTTTCTAAATGGAAGTTGAAAATCGAGCCAGTAATTAGAAGCTTCTCATACAGTACTTGACTGCATGATTTCCAATCAGGTAGATCCACATGAATTGCAATTAGTAGTCGTAGTGTTATTAGAGAGTTAGGGACAATGCTTTCAATATTCAAGTCAATAATTTGTCGGTGTACTACGGAGCCAGAGTGTATCACGACCGGCAGGGCCGTATTTGCCACTAGGCACTAGAGGGCATGTGCCTGGTGACAAGGGAGGTGCAGGGAATTTTTTTTTTTTTAATTTTTTTAACCTCCCCTCCGTTAGACAACCCAGGAAATCTGTTGTCTTTTTGGAGGGGGGTCGGGGTCAGGAGGGAGCGGGGTGCACCTCCATATTCACCTTGATGCAGGTAGCTGACTGACCCAGGAAGTAGTGGCGTCACAACTTCCGGGGTCAGAGAGGTCCCTGCATCTGAAGTGCTGCAGGGTCTGTGCATGTGAGGAGGATGAGATCATTTCTCACTGCAGACTTCACAGCAGAGGAGGAGGAAGATGACATGGGAGGAGGACACAGGAGCAGGTGAACGCTAATAGAGATGGGGGAGGCTGATGATAGGGGAGGCTGTGCTGTGTACTGGTGAGAGAAGGTTGGTGAAAGGGGAGGCTGCGGCTGTATACTGGTGAGAGGAGGCTGGTGACAGGGGAGGCTGCTGCTGTATACTGGTGAACAGAGGAGGCTGGTGACAGGGGAGGCTGCTGCTGTATACTGGTGAACAGGGGAGGCTGCTGCTGTATACTGGTGAACAGAGGAGGCTGGTGACAAGGGAGGCTGTGCTGTATACTGATGAACAGGGGAGGCTGATGCTGCTGTATACTGATGAACAGGGGAGGCTGGTGCTGCTATATACTGGTGAACAGGGGAGGCTGGTGCTGCTATATACTGGTGAACAGTGGAGTCTGGTGCGATTCTGGCTGGGGATTTAGGGGAGGCTGACACTTTAGAATGGGGATTAGGGGGCATATTCCTATAGAATAGTTTTTATTGGCACTATAAAGTAAAATCTACAAATCTACTTTAATATGCAAATAAGGGTGTTTCGCAGCACTCTCGTATTTGTATACTAAAGCTTGTTTTTGTTGTCAGTGCTCCGTTAGTAAAAGTGAGTGCTGTCTAAAATCAGCTTGCCAGTCTGCGCTTACTCACTGAGTCTGGTTACACACTTGTGTTTTTTTCAAGTCAGGCAAAATCAGGTTTTTCAGCCAAATCCTGATCCTTTCAGGATCCAGTTTTTTGTCCATTCACTTTAACGGTGTCCGGAAGCAACCTGAAGTAACTGGATTCTACCTGACACCATGAAAGTGAAGGGGCAAAATCTGGATCCTGAAAGGATCAGAATTTGGCAGAAAAACCTGATTTTTGGCGGATTTGAAAAAAGCACAAGTGTGAAACCAGTGACACTGGATGAGTGCAGCAGCACGCTCCAAGTGTCAGTGCGGGTGCATACAGTGTAGCTGCAGACTCGCTCTGACGCCTGCTACCTGTCTGCTCTTGGCTTCCCTTTGAACACCTTCAGTAAAGAGGAGGGGTGAATGAGCAGACAGCATGTCTCTATATCACTATGCCTCTCCTTACTGAAGCAATGGTTTGGTCACCTATTTTAATCTCTTGATGACTTTGAAAAACTGAAGGTGTTAAAAAAATGCTCAAAAGACTGAACGTGTGCAGCAAGTGCAGACGTTCATTATTTTAGGGTTTAATTGGTGCTTTTTAAAACGTTTTACAGAGTACATCTGCCTTAAATAGATGTCGTGTGCACAGACTCAGTGTGTGACATCAGTAAGGGGTGCGACCACAAAAAGTGCCTAGGGCAGCATGAAGGCCAAATACGGCCCTGACGACCGGCCTCTCATACCAGTCTCTTAAGAAATGTTCTCTCTTTCTTGTGTTGCACAATATCTACACCAGCTCCAGCTTTCTGGTGTACATTATAGTACTTTTTTTTTGTGCAGTGATAAATGGCGCCCTTTGTGTTAAATTTCACTAACTTTTTTGAAAAAAGTGCAGGGACAATGATGAAGTGAAAAAAATAAATTGCAAAAACATTTTATGCCAAAAATCTGCTGTACAATGAATAATAAATGTATCCCTTTCTCCTTAAGCGTCCACTATCTAAGGAATTGAAACAAAAGTGTGGATACGAGAAAATCTGGAACAAGCCCTTAATAAAGCAACCTTCTTTCCATGGCAAAAAATTGGATTAGGTGACCACTACTCTCAATAGTTATTATCTAGCACCCATAACAAAAATCTAAGCTTTTATGACAAATAGTGATGAGCGAACGTGCTGGGATAAGGTGTTATCTGAGTATTCTCGGGTGCAAACTGAGTGACTTTGGCGTGCTCAAATTATATGATTGAAACCCTGCGGCTTCATGTCTGGCGGATGTTAGACCATCGCAAAACATGCAGGGATTACCTACCAAACAGGTCATTCCTCCATGTGTTGCAGCTGTCTAACAGCCATGAGACATGCAGCCACAGGGTCTCGAAGATATTATTCGAGAACGCCGGAGTGACTCAGTTAGCACCTGAGACTGCTCGGATAAGAACTTATCCCAGCACGTTCGCTCATCACTAATGGCAAAATTGTGCTAATATTTTACTATGACAGAGTATGTAAAGGGTTTGTCTTACAAGACCACTTCAACACATATCAACTTTATGGGGGGATTTCCCACTTGCAGACTGCTGAGAAGCTCCCACTGTGGCGGACGTAACCAGTCTATATATCACATGGTCAGCCATTCTTTTCTAGTGCAGGAATACTTGATGTCATAGCTGTTATTACAATGGGTTGCCTGGATATGCTGCCTTGCATATGTAAAACATGATAAACTGAGTTTTTACTCACTTTTCCCTGGTGCAGTGATGCCTGTCTACCGCTGCCCCCCTGCAGTCTATCAGAAGACTCAGCAACGATGCAGTGTAGAAGGCACAAGCTACTGAGCTCAGTGACTGGCTGCAGTGGTCATGTGCACTGCTGTCATGATGTCAAGGGAGCAACTGGTTAACAAAGACTGAGAGCAATGACCGAGATGCATCGTTGGAGGAGGAGGAGGTGAGAAACACCTGCTTTTATTATTTTCAACATCTGAAAGCCTTTAGAGAACTAAGTTTATCCCAAACGACTGTTTTAAAATATTTTTCTCACAAAATGGAGACAACATCATGAGCATGTGGATGAGGGTTAGAAGTGGCAACTATGGACAAGCATTACAAACTTTTTATATGGTTACATATCACAAACAAAAGTAAAAAATTATGAAAAATTGTTCAAAATATTTTGCTAGAATACCTTTCTCCGGATATTCACATTGAATGGTGGTTTTAATAGATTTCTAGGAGTGCACTGATTCTCTGATTCCCAGCTTCTTACTTGTTGAGGGGCTGTTAACAGGTCAAGCAGTTGTCATAGTCACACCACTGGAGCAAACTGTGCCCTCCAAATGCTGCTAACAGAGGACGCTTTCCCTCTGCCGAATTGAAGGAGGACATGGACATTGAAACTATCCGGATCCTTTAGTCCAAATAGTAGGAATTAAAGATCCCACATTTTTTGAGCATGGAGAGGATCTTGAATAAATGGTAGATTGCAAAGTTGCTTGTCTTTACAAAAACTTTTGCAATTGTAACCGTTTAAGAAGTTGAAACAAAGTTTTTTTTGCCACCTTTAGTCAAACAGTTACTGAAATAAATTGCAGATGAAAAGTGGATGAACTTCATGTACAAAGTAGACCATTGCTTAAGGAAGCACTCCTCCTCCCATCAAAGTTTGCATCCTTTTTATATGTTGCAATCATCATATTATGTAGCACTGTGTACTCACAATTGCTCATTTTGCCTTTCTACCCAGCTAATTCTTCTCTTTTCTCTGCTCTATGTAGAAATAGGTAGTCTCTTTTCCCTGCATGAATTATCTTCTTCTTCAACTCCTGACCCAGCTTCTCCGTCCCCTTCCCCTGCCATTGAATTTTGTAATGATGACTCATGACTTGTGCAGAGAAAATTGACCTCCTGTTTCTACATAGAGCTTAGAAGGATTCAGCTAGTCTGATTGTAATCATAGACTAAATGGAAAACAGAAGAATTAACTGGGTAGAAAGGAAAAAATGAGAAATTGTAAGTACACAGTACTTTATACTATGAGGACTGCAATATATTAAGTGGATAAAATATTTGATGAGAGGGGTGCTTCTTTAAAATGATAGCTGCAGTATACCTGTGCAAGACTGAATATACAAAGTGTTTTCTAATCTCCATAGTTTTGCTATCAAACACAGTCGGTATTTCCTTCCAATTGATTACATTGTTATCACCAGTATTAACTTACATTACACTACTGATATGTAGAAGGGTGATTAACAATTCTTTATCTGTAAAACTATTTTAATTGTCCATGCTTTTCCTTCATGAAGAACAACGCTCAGGAATTCAGAATGCAATAAACTTTCTCTGGGTTTTCGGTTAGATTAGAAGTCTTTCAGAGGGGTGAGCATCTCCAGGACTATTATTTATCTCATATGAGGGTGAGTCATTTATTAAATTCTCAAGTGGTTTCTAAGCTTCCGTCACAGGTAAACACCAGACTGCACAAATTCCATTTTCAACAGGATCTTACATTCACATAATGTCACAAGATCAAGTCATGATTGTAAAGAGAAGACATAGATTTGTACAGATGGTAATGTAAAACTTATACTAAAGAACATTTATATTAAGTAGAAATGACATCTGTGCCTATGGATGCTTCTTAAAATAAACCTAAAATTTGTTTTACGCATCCACTGGGTGTCACTGTTGTTCCAAAACACTAATGTCTGGGAAATACTGCCTTTTAAATGTACATTACACTTTTTTTTTTTTTTGCTATTTAAGCTCAAGACATTCTGAAATGCATATTCCTAAGTAAATGCTTCTAGATCACATATATATATATACTGTATATATATATATATATATATATAATTGTTTTCTCTCTTCCCTCTTTCTCTCTCTCTCTGCTGGATGATCACTCACATAATACTATAACCTCAATAGTGCAAGAGTGCAGCTATGGGAAGTGCAGAGGTCAGTCATACCAGTATAAGGCCGGAGTCACACTACAGCGAGATACGGCCGAGTCTCGCAGGTTAAAACCAAGCTCTGGCACCGGCACTCTGGGGCGGAGCGTGCAGCTCCATGTATTGCTGTGCGGCTGCACGCTCCGCTCCGGAGTGCCGGCGCCAGAGCTTGGTTTTAACCTGCGAGACTCGGCCGTATCTCGCTGTGTGTGATCCCGGCCTAATGGTGCGCAATGGTACCTCTAATATGTAACTAGAAACAAGTATTATAAATTGTATTTAATTATTGAAAGAGCCCTGTTTTGCATTACATAATCCTAAGGAAATACATCTCTCTATTTTATAATATACAATCTATTCCACTCTCAATCTCTCTCTCTTTCTCTTGTATAATATATATATACATATATATATATATATATTAAAACATATATAAAATAAATATAATAAATTACAAATAACCTGGTGGACAATTACTCACATATTAATAGAGCTTTAAAAAGGGCAGGGGTGCAGCTATAGGAAGTACATAGGATACAGACATGCCAGGATAATAGTGCCCAATGGACCTTTAATGTATAACTAGAAACAAATTCTACTAATACCATTTCATTGAAGGGTCCTATTATACATTGAAGTCTCAGACCCCGATTCATCAAGACCAGAGAGACAATCTGAAGGGACGATGAGGGGTTGTGGTGGAGTCAGACGTTTTTGATTCATGAAGAGTTGCTGGCCACTTTATTAATCTAGAATGTCTGACGAGTGTTGAGCGCCATGCCAGATATCTCACTCCAGTCAGGGACTGGAGTAAACTTGAATGAGAGCTCGTCATGATGAATCAGAGCCTAGGAGTTTCTAGTTATGTCTCAACAACAGTTACTCTAAATAAAATGAAATTCGGCTTTCAGCATAACAATAGCTGTAATGTGCAGCCGGCAGTAGCATTAGTAGAGGAGGAAACAGAAGGGGCATGTGTCCCTGGACGCTGGGGGACACAGAGGTGCTGTGGGTTAACCAAAAAGCCATTGTGCCTGTTACCTGATATATTTAGATATGTGGTAGGAGATGCAAAATGAATCCTTGATCCTGGTAAATGATAACTTAGCTGCATTTCTGCTTTGCAGCCCAAAATGTCCTCCAAATTTCTGGCTTGATAAAGAGTAGCTGTCCCATTCTCACCCATAAAAGCTCTCAGCTGTCTAATGTCTGTGTCACTCAGAACAATATCATATCATGGATTATGGTGAGATCAGAACTCAGAAGCACTTTTTTATATAAAGTATTTTTATCACTTGTCCAAACATTTTTGCTGAGTAATAGTGAGCACGATTGGTGGTCCCTAAAGGTCTACAAGCATGGCTCCAAATTCCCATTAATGCCCCTATTTAATGTTTCGTGTCCAAATAATAGTGACATTCGGTCAGTTGTTTTATGCCTCAGCTGGACACAATGAATGATAAAGTTGTGGACTTTGAGCACTAGATTGGTGTCAACATCCAGATCAATGGTGCTCTCTGGGTGTGGTATAGCTACTGTTGCAAATGCACTGCTCACCATACAGGAGATCACAGAGATCAAAATAGTAGGTACACTTTAAGGAACCTTTTTTTTGCTACAGTCATGGTATTAAAGGGAAAGTGCCATAACAAAAAAATTAAAACAATTGAAAAAATGTAAAGTATTAGTGTTTTAATTTATTTTAAATATTTTAGCATTTGTTCTTAATGAAGTAAAATATGAATAATACTTTTAAAATGTTTGCTATTTTCCACTTTTTAACACTAGGGGGAGCAGATGCCATGAAAACCTAGTGTTCAACTAGCTCACATTATGACTGCAGTAAATGTGGACGGGGTCTGCTCACATGTGTGTGATGTCACTCCTCTCCGCTTCTGGGCATTTGCAAAAGGATAAGAGAGGATGAAGTAGAGGATGAAGGTTTAGGATTACAATGCGGAGCCATTTTGTTGGTGACTACAAAGTGATACTGAAAAGTAGACAGTATCACCGAGGCCAGCCGGCAGCACTGATTCTGTTAGTTGGTGCTGCTCACTGTATTATAAGCTGGGGTTAGCTACGAGGAGTATATCACATACTGCGATTAGATATGCTTAGAGTAACACACGCTGGGATTAGATACAGGGCTCAGTGTAGTGTATCACATAATGGGATTAGATACTGGGCTCAGCAAAGTGTATCACACAGGATGGGACTAGATACATAGTATCTGATATATCTAATGTATGTAATGTATGATCGTGACCCCGCTCCATCCACTTCTATGTGATCAGTGATTTAATCTGTGATCCCGCTCTGTTCACTTCTATAGGAGCAGTGGTGTAATGTATGCCCCCCCTCTGTTTACTTGAATGGGAGTAGTAATATAGTGGACAAAGCGGGGTCACACATTACACCACTGTTCCCATATAAGTGGACAGAGTGGGTCATGCATTACCCCACTGCTCTCATAGAAGTGGACGGAGTGGGGTCATGCATTACACTAGCGCTCTCATAGAAGTGGACAGAGTAGGGTCACTCACGCATTACACTACTACTCCCTTAAAAATGTGTGACCCCCGCTCTGTCTACTTCTATGGGAGAAGTGGTGCAATATAATGGGCATTAGATACACTGTATCACCATGATGGGCATTAGATATATGGCATACATAGAAATCATGGGGTCTCATAGCAGAAGTTTTAAATGCCCATTCACCCCCCCAAAAAAAAAAAACAATTAGCAGGGTCGCAGAAGAGCAAATCTCATAGCTTTCTAGCCCTTACAAAGTAATTTTCATCTTATTGAACCACTAGATTCCCCATATAGTACAATGGGCCCGACATACTGCACCATACAGTATAATGGCCCCACATAGTGCACAATACAGTATAATGGCCCCATATAGTGCACCACACAGTATAATGGCCCCACATAGTGCTCCACAATATAATGGCCCCATATAGTTCTCAATATTGTATAATTTGCCCCACATAGTCACCATGACCATAATGGGCATTAGATACATTTCTCTGCTATGTCAATTTACAGTGACAGAGAAAAGTTTAGTCAGTGTGTTCACAGCACAGCAGTGTGATGATTTCTCTGCTGTGCTCTGAACATGGCAGTGAGCGATGATCTGCCACCTTGTATTGTACTACTGATGTCAGGCTACAATCACTGCTCCCCGCCTCTGATACTCACCTCATCTTGCATCTCCTATCAACACTCCCAGCCTGCAGCTCCTGTCACTGCCCGGCTATTGCTGAGTACTGGGCGGTGACAGCGGGAAAGTGTAGCCCACAGCATATGCTCTGGACTTCACAAAAATGGTGTCTCCTCCCATAACTGTGACCTGAGCAGCCCAGGTTACTGCAGAAGGCAGCCACGCCACCGTGTAGGAGACTCCTATGTACCGGGACTGCTGTAGTTGAGTTAAGTGTTGCACACAAGCAAATGCAAATGGCAGCCAAAAATAAATTAAAGAGGATGCAGTTAATGTCATGAGTTTAATTTTACATTAAAAATAATTGATTATATAATCAATAATTATACAAAAATAAAAATTGGGGCACCTATCCTTTAAGGAATCACAATTAAAGTACAAGAAAAGTGCAAAATCTTGGACATTGGTGCAGGCCAGCTGCAAATAATGAGGTATAGAGATGCAGAAGCTCCGGATTAAGAAGGATTAGTTATTAAAGAGATCACTGAAAAGAAATCAGTGTGAATGTTACAATCATGGGACTGCAATGTCATTAATTAGCCCCAAACCAGAAGGATCATGGAGGAGGGAGATTATATTCTCTAGCTGTTGGTTCTGATAACATTGAGTCTTTATTTTAACTATTTATAACCATTATCTCAATACAATTAGTGCAACAGCTAATGTGAAGACAATAAATCCACGGTGTGGAGATGGGAAAAACGGGAAGCCTTCCCACCTTTACTAAGAAGCAAGGAATAGAGAAATAACCCTCCTAACCTTCTAAGGTAAGACAACATGGTGGAATGAATGGGAAATAATTTGCAGTTCTGGGATTAACTTTTTACATTTATGTTTGGCGACAGAAAATTCTGTGAACAGAGTACCTGTTTGCAAAAAAGCCTGTTTCCATTAAAGTGACAAGACAAATGTAATAAAATAAATTAGGTTTTATAATTTATTGCTCATATTATGTCAGTAATGTAGTAATAATGAGTATGTTACAACAAGCCAATAAAACAATTGCAGCCACTACATTAAACCCATAGATTAATAGAATGATTGTCATAGCTGTTTTTCACTCTCCAATCTGGCTAAATTGATGGAGGACTTAGTGAGGGACTCTCCTCTATTGACTTGAAATGCCATAATATGGTGTAGTGGGGAAAAACAAGCTCTTAAAAAGGGGCATTCCCATCTCTAACATCATATCCCAATTTCTAGTAGTTGTATTAATACAATAATAATCTTTATTTTTACATAGCGCTAACATATTCCGCAGCGCTTTACAGTTTGCACACATTATTAGCAAATACCTCCAATTAGAAATGTAGTATAGTTCTTCTGATAAGCTATGTCAAACAGTGCATTTTGGAGTCCTTGACATTTTCACCCAATGGAACATGCCCTGTCAGGTGTGTTTTCACTAATTTGTGTAGACAAAAACACCAGAAAAAATGTTGATTAAAAATGCACAAAATGGTGGGGTTTTTTTTGCATAACCCATAAAGAAATTAGACAAAAATTAAATAGGAGTTTAAGTAAAAATTTTATGAATTTTTACATTTCTACAAAAGTATTGTACAGTTCTTAGAAAAGTAGGTGAAGTTGGGGTATGACAACAAATAAGCATCATAATTTAGACTAAAAAAGTAGCATAAACTATGACAGAAATTTCCTCTAGTCCCTGACTGGAGTAACTTTTCTTCTTGAGGCAAGTGGAAGTTGTAAGATGCACCAAACTCTTTAGTGCATCTTATTCCAAGACTGGCGTAAAAAATGCCTTTCATAATGAATCGGGGCTTATGTGTGAATAAAGCAGAGAGATTAATAATGATGGACCGAGAATAGAGATATATTTATAATAAAAATATATATAACAAGTACCATAAAGTTTAGCATGAAAGATTTTGTTCTAACACATACTTTTACTATTACATTGTGTTGTCGAACTGTAATGGAAAGCAATCATCTAATCATACAGTCTCTTCAATTAATAGCTAAATGCAATCTGACCTTTCCCAAAGAAATCTCAATTAAGGAATCTGGTGAGTAAGGATGACCTTGAAGTCTTTTCATGCCAAGTAAAAGGTAACTGTAATTCTTTCATAAGGGAATATTTTAATAAATTGAAATATTGTTGCCAGATTATTATATAGCGTTAATTAATAAGACCCATACATAAGAAAGGATTCACTTAAAGGGAATTTGTCACCTCATTTTTCGCATATAAGATGCGGCCACTGCCATCAGGGGCTTATCTACAGCATTCTGTAATGCTGTAGATAAGCCCCCGATGTAACCTGAAAGATAAGAAAAACGAGTTATATTATACTCAACCAGGGGGGTACGGGTCCATTCCGGACCCGATGGGATGTCGTGGTCCGGTGCCTCCCATCTTCTAGTGATGATGTCCTCTTCATTGCTTCCCGTCATGGCTCCGGCGCAGGTGTACTGCTCTGCCCTGTTGAGGGCAGAGTACTGCAATGCGCAGGCGCCGGGAAAGGTCAGAGCGGCCTGGCGCCTGTGCTCTGCAGTACTCTGCTCTGCCCTAAACAGGGCAGAGCAGTGCGCCTGTGCCGGAGCCGTGACAGGAAGCAAAGAAGAGGAAGTCATCGCTAGAAGATGGGAGGCGCTGGACCGGACCGCGACACCCATTGGATCTGAACCGCCTCAGGGTGAGTATAATCTAACTCGTTTTTCTTATCTTTCAGGTTACATCGGGGGCTTATCTACAGCATTACAGAATGCTGTAGATAAGCCCCTGATGGCGGTGGCCGCATCTTATATGCGAAAAATTAGGTGACAGAGTCCCTTTAATGGCAAATGTTTCGAAACCAGTAAGTATCTTTCTTATATATTGATCTCATTAATTAATGCTATATAATAATCTGGCAACAATATTGTGACTGCCCCATCTGTTTCTCTCTGGACAAATATTATTAGGTTTTCATAATGGCTCCGATTCATCAAGACTGGTGTTTTGCACGTCAGTTTTCAAAAAGTGTGGCATGGAGAAAGATGCCCTAAAATTAAGAGGCGTGTGCTTCTTATTGAATTTGGCGCATCTTTACACTTTCTTGCGTCACTGCCAGAAATGTTACTCCAGTCAAGAGTATCTTTCTCGCGTAATTTACTTCTGTGCTTTACATTATGATGAGTTTTTTGGGAGCCCGAGCTACACATAATCTTCAAATGCTTAGTGGAGCTAGCCGGGACTTAAGTAAAAACACTAAAATTTGTAAATAAATTTTTTTGCAATTTTGCATTGTACAAAAAAATTGCAACATTTCAAGCAGTTTTAGGCCAAAAAGCTGGGAAACACTGCTTGATGAATCAGGAAAAATGAATTTACTAACAGTGTTGTGAAGGGATGAACTGATTTAGCCTCCTGTAGCCACCATGAAATGGGTAGAGTTGTCAGAAATGTTATTTTACCAAGAGATGAGCGAATTTTTCAAAATTTGGTTCCGAATATGATTGTTGGCGAATATTGTTTTTGCAATATTTGCCAAACACAGCCAAATGTCATTGGAGTCAATGGGAGTAGAAATGACCAAATATGTTCGGAACCGATCATCAAACAAACATTTGGCACAAATAGGGTACCAATATTGCACGAATATGGCAAATTTGGAATCGGCGACCAATTCCGAACATATTCGCTCAACTCTAATTATAATCCTTCAACTTATGGACGGTGGCTGCGTATCTTCTTGTACAACATAGAGATGCTGCAAAATCACTAAGTATACATCTAATATTTTTATTTGGAGGGAGGTAAGGGGTCTGCTTTTCATGCATGCTTTCTGTTGTCTATATCTGGCGTAGCAACTGAACCCTAGTTTTCTCCTTCATGACTGGGAGATTTTTTGTTTTTGCGCTACTAATTTTTACTCATCTTCTTCCAACGTCCATGACTTTTTTTATTTTTCCATTCCCATTTATTTTACCATTCAATTTACTAGAAAACAGGAAACTCATGTGAAGACTTCATTAAAAAAACCCTACAAAATAAGAAAATTGAATTCCACCTTTTTTTTTCACGATGTTCATTGTGCTGTAAAAATATATATTTTTTAATCTAATTTTGGTGTTTACTGTTTCGGTAAATTAATTTAATATTTTGATAAATTGTACTTTTATGGACAAGGCGATAAAAAATATACTTATTGTTTTTGTTACTTTATTAATAATGGGGAAAAGGGGGTTGTTCATTTTTTTTCATCTCCTTAGGAGGCTTGATCCTGCAATGGTCTTATGGTCAATACTGCATACAGCAATGCAATATTATTGCAGTAGGTAGAAAAAATACTGTTCTACTATGGAGATCAGCCACAGGCTTTGCGGAGGTCCGATGGGAGCTGGTGTGCCTAATCATGCTATTTAAATGCCGTTGTTAATGATTGACAGTGGCATTTAAATGGTCAGCAAATGGAGCTAGCTCAGGTTGCTGCTATTACTGGAAGATACAGTACTCTGTCAGAGTTTGAGCCAAGTGTCATCTTACTGGGATCTGATTCTTTCGCATGACAAAATCATATCACCGGTTTTAAGATGGAGAACTTAATTTCTCCATTAACTGTGTCCGCCATGGATGTCAGACTGCACTCGGATGACCTCTGAGTGCGCACCATACTGAAATTATCGCATGCACCCGCACAATGTTGCAATTGTTTTCTCATGCCAAATCGGTATGAGAAATCAATCGCAGATCTGCACTTCCCCATAAGATAAATGTTGGGAGGTTGGTCTGATGGACAGATCTGCCTAAGGAGAGAGGCGGAGGAGCAGCGCAGTGTAGGCTGAGATATAGAGCCAGGGGTGACATGTGGCCGTTTGACCATTAGAGGGCAGTGGGGAGCATAGGAGAGAGTGGTTATGTAACTGCCATGGGTCAAGGTCACTGCCATTGGTTAAGGGTTACTGTCAGGTGATAGTGGGCGGAGCTACTGGGACTGGGAGTATAAGAGGTCAGGGAAGGTTCTGGAAGTTCCAGTCAGCCAAGGGAGCTCACTAGAGAGAAGGATTTGCTGTAAGGAAGAAAGTGGAAAAAACCTACAGAGAGTAACTGACAGTGGAGACGGTCACGGGGGGTGACCCAAAAAGGACAGTGGCTGCGGACAGAGACAGACTATGAGTGTCAGGTGTACGGTGTACTCTAAAGGGTGAAACGCTGTGGTGAAAGTGCTTTGGGCAGCCACAGCGGGGAAGAGCCATAGAGGGCGCCACGACCGGTGAAACTAGGAAAGAGAAGGTACCAGGATCTGTGTGTAAAAGTGATTTGTGAACTATTCCTGTGATGAAGTACAGTGGTCGTCCGAAAAGCGGCCAATAAAATCTGATCTGTTGGACACAACCCTTGTCTCAGTCTCATGTCTGCCGGCGCCACGAAGAGGGTCACCCCCCAGTCCTGTTGGATCAGCACCACGTAATCGCCTCCCTCATCCTGACCCTACATAACATTGGTCCGAGTGCATGTTATATGCTCATGCGAGCGAGCCCTAAATGTGGCTGTGTCTTGATAGGGGGGCCTAGACACAAGCCCGGCACAGGGGTCTTTCACTATCAGTGTACACCATATGTTGGAAAGTAGGTAAATTGCATTTTTTCTGGAATTTCATACAATCCCTTGATATATTCATTTTTTTCTATCGTATTAAAAAACCATGCTCATAGGTTAATTGGCTAAAGCTTAAATATGTCCCAGTGTGATTTCATGACTGAGAAAAGTACATTGCAAGGGGGGATTAAAGTGTGTAAATATGAGCTATGTACAAAGCTGTGTAATATGTCGGCACTATATAAACAAGAAGAATAAGTGGATAAATATATGGAGCACAGTACATGAACTATGCACACAATGCACTATACAATGGCAGCACCAAGGCTCCCAATCATCCCATGCAAATAACCTAATATGAGGTTATAGCCGACTTCGTATTGCTCAAAGCCTATTACTTTACAAAAAATTCACATTAAGTGTTGAACACAATACCTAATAAACTTCTGTAAAATGACTTTTATGTTAGCTACAGAACAAAAAAAAAATGTTAATCGGTACTTAAAAGTGTTCTTAAGGAAATCTGTACAAGTAGTTAGAATGCATTAAAGAACGCTCCAGTAAGAAACACTTATTACTTCAAAGACTAATCTTAAGCGGTAAGGTAATAACTGTATTATTATTGCAGAAAGAAAACTTTTTGAATCAATGTATAAATGTAAATAGTGAGAAACAGACGAGAAAGAGGGAAACATTAGATGCAATTTGTATACCAATAAAATCATTCATAGTCTTCAGAAATCAACATATTTTGTCATTTTTGCCAGCAAAAGAGAAGGCTTGTTACCTTTTATATGTATTTTGCTGCACAAACATCACAGAAATTGTCACCTGTTAGGGGGAGAACTACATTACTACAGTGGAAAACACAGATCACTTATATAGAGTTGCCCTGCAGTTCTCTGCACAGCGGGAAGCTGGGAGCATTGGGATTCAGAAAAAAACTATGAATAAACCATTTCATTGTCAAGATCTGGAGGCATCCCCAACAGATCAGGAAATAATGGCATATCCTAGCAATCGGACATTATTTTATACTAGATTATGGCCCGATGCTATCGCATCGGGAGGATGCGATAGCATCACACCTCTTGCCATGTTAACCCTCAACACACACACTCCTCAACACACACTCCTCTCACCTTTCACCATCTCCACTCACTCTTTCACTCCACATACGACCCCTTCTCTCACACCGTCTCTCATACTCACGCCGTCATCGCCGCTGCTCCACGATCCCCGACATCTTCTTCCGCCGGTGCCATCCTGGATCCAGACGTTGTCCACGCCGGCGACATGTTCTTGCGGCGACGCCATCTTGAGTATCGTGAAATCCCACGATAGTCAAGATAGCGTCGCCGGAAGAACATGTCGCCGGCGTGGACGACATCGGGATCCAAAATGGCGTCTGCAAAATCCCGCGAGTTTTCGCCGACGCCATTTTGGATCCCAACGTCGTCCTCGCCGGCGACATGTTCTTGCGGCGACGCCATCTTGACTATCGCGGGATTTCGCCGATCCAAAATGGCGTCGCCGCAAGAACATGTCGCCGGCGTGGACGACATCGGGATCCAAAATGGCGTCGGCGTAATCTCGCGAGATTTCGCCGACGCCATCTTTTTGGATCCCGAGTCGTCCACGCCAGCGACATGTTCTTGCGGCGATGCCATCTTGAATCTCGCGGGATTTCACGAAATCCAAGATGGCGTTGCCGCAAGAACATGTCGGCGGCCTGGAGAACGTCTGGATCCAGGATCGCGGCAGCGGAGGAAGATGTCGGGGCAGCGACGATGACGGTGTGAGTATGAGAAACGGAGTGAGAGAAAGGAACATATGTGGAGTGAAAGAGTGAGTGGAGGTGAAAGGTGAGAGGAGTGTGTGTTGAGGCGGTGTGGTGTGTTGAGGGTTAACGTGCGTGTGTGTGTGGTGACGTCACCGGTTACAACTGGACGGAAGTTGTTACAACCGGAAGCTGCTTAGGGCATTTATTATTATAGATGATGAGGAAGAAGCCGTCTGTTGTTGGCGGTGATGGCGTGTAGAGGCTTCTTCAGCCAATGTAATAGATTTAGAGTTAGGGGATTCGTGTGTGAGACGACGGCGTTTATAAGCCTTAATCTTGTCAAGTCGATGCTGTTTTTCCTCAGGAGTCTCATTAGCACGGCGTTGTTTTTGTCGTAGTGCTAAAGCTGCTTTCCTTTCACTGGCATTGGCATACTGTGCATCGGCATTGAATGGTGGTATTGATAGGGCAGAAACAGATTGCTGATTAGTTATGTCAGTGAACGGCATATGGAATGAAGTGTAGCAGTAAATTGTTCCACATGCTGATGTGGAAGCATCCTGTTGTGAGTCTAATAATAATGATGAGGAAGAGGCCGTCTGTTGTCGGCGGTGACGGCGTGCAGAGGCTTCTTCAGCCAATCTTATGGATTTAGAGTTAGGGGATTCGTGTGTGAGGCGACGGCGTTTATAAGCCTTAATCTTCTCAAGGCGATGGTGTTTTTCCTCAGGAGTCTCATTAGCACGGCGTTGTTTTTGTCGTAGTGCTAAAGCTGCTTTCCTTTCACTGGCATTGGCATACTTTTTGTTATGACTCATGTTGGCACAGGTAAAGGAGTCTATTTGGCAGTTGTCTGGCAGTGAAGAAGGCGTCCTGGAGTATTGTAGAGTAAACAGATACTAATTGACCCTGTAATTGCCCAGCAGTAGTTATGAAGTGGTAGTGGCAAATTGGCCCTGTAGTTAGACACCGGCAGAGGAGCAAGGCAGCAGTAGTTATGGCGGTAGAGGCAAATTGGCCCTGTAATTAGACACCGGCAGAGGAGCAAGGCAGCAGTAGTTATGGCGGTATAGGCAAATTGGCCCTGTAATTAGACACCTGCAGAGGAGCAATGCAGCAGTAGTCATGGCGGTAGAGGCAAATTGATCCTGTAATTAGACACCGGCAGAGGAGCAAGGCAGCAGTAGTTATGGCGGTAGAGGCAAATTGATCCTGTAATTAGACACCAGCAGAGGAGCAAGGCAGCAGTAGTTATGGCGGTATTGGCAAATTGGCCCTGTAATTAGACACCAGCAGAGGAGCAATGCAGCAGTAGTTATGGCGGTAGAGGCAAATTGATCCTGTAATTAGACACCGGCAGAGGAGCAAGGCAGCAGTAGTTATGGCGGTAGAGGCAAATTAGCCCTGTAATTAGACACCGGCAGAGGAGCAAGGCAGCAGTAGTTATGGCGGTAGAGGCAAATTGATCCTGTAATTAGACACCGGCAGAGGAGCAATGCAGCAGTAGTTATGGTGGTAGAGGCAAATTAGCCCTGTAATTAGACACCGGCAGAGGAGCAAGGCAGCAGTAGTTATGGCGGTATAGGCAAATTGACCCTGTAATTAGACACCGGCAGAGGAGCAATGCAGCAGTAGTTATGGCGGTAGAGGCAAATTAGCCCTGTAATTAGACACCGGCAGAGGAGCAAGGCAGCAGTAGTTATGGCGGTATAGGCAAATTAGCCCTGTAATTAGACACCGGCAGAGGAGCAATGCAGCAGTAGTTATGGCGGTATAGGCAAATTGGCCCTGTAATTAGACACCGGCAGAGGAGCAAGGCAGCAGTAGTTATGGCGGTAGAGGCAAATTGGCCCTGTAATTAGACACCGGCAGAGGAGCAAGGCAGCAGTAGTTATGGCGGTAGAGGCAAATTAGCCCTGTAATTAGACACCGGCAGAGGAGCAAGGCAGCAGTAGTTATGGCGGTAGAGGAAAATTAGCCCTGTAATTAGACACCGGCAGAGTAGCAAGGTAGCAATAGTTATGGCAGTATAGGCAAATTGGCCCTTTAATTAGACACCGGCAGAGGAGCAAGGCAGCAGTAGTTATGGCGGTAGAGGCAAATTAGCCCTGTAATTAGACACCGGCAGAGGAGCAAGGCAGCAGTAGTTATGGCGGTAGAGGCAAATTAGCCCTGTAATTAGACACCGGCAGAATAGCAAGGTAGCAATAGTTATGGCAGTATAGGCAAATTGGCCCTGTAATTAGACACCGGCAGTAAACAGGCATAGGACCAAGGCAGCAGTAGTTATGGTGGTACAGGCAATGCCAAGCGTCCGCACAGCAAGTCGGCGTGAGGTAAATGACGCAATTTCACGAATGCAAGATGGCGTCGGCGAAATCTCGCGAGATTTCACCGACGTCGTTAAGGCTGTGTGCACACGCTGCGGATTAGGTGCGGATTCATCCGCGCGGATTTTGTAAAATCCGCAGGTGAAACCGCAGGTCAAAAGACCTGCGGTTTTACCTGCGGATTGCTCTGCGGTTTTGCCCTGCGGTTTTTCATCTCCTCAATAGAGGAGATGGCAAACCGCATGAGAATCCGCAGAAAGAATTGACATGTCAATTCTTTCTGCGGATTGAAAACCGCAGATAATCCGCGCGGAAAATTCCGCACCGTCTGCACTGCGGTTTTTGATTCCCATAGGGAATCATGGTACTGTACACCGCAGCAAAAACTGCTGCGGGTCCGCAGCGGCCAAAACCGCTGCGGAACCGCAGCAAAATCCGCAGCGTGTGCACACAGCCTCACACCTCTTGCCATGTTAACCCTCAACACACCACACCGCCTCAACACACACTCCTCTCACCTTTCACCTCCACTCATGTCCACTAACTCTTTCACTCCACATACGTTCCTTTCTCTCACTCCGTTTCTCATACTCACACCGTCATTGTCGCTGCCCCGACATCTTCCTCCGCCGCCGCGATCCAGGATCCAGACGTTCTCCAGGCCGCCGACATGTTCTTGCGGGACGCCATCTTGGATTTCGTGAAGTCCCGCGATATTCAAGATGGCGTCGCCGCAACAACATGTCGCTGGCATGGGCGACATTGGGATCCAAAATGGCGTCGGCGTAATCTCGCGAGATTTCGCCGAAGCCATCTTTTTGGATCCCGATGTCGGCGGCCTGGAGAACGTCTGGATCCTGGATCGCGGCGGCGGAGGAAGATGTCGGGGCAGCGACGATGACGGTGTGAGTATGAGAAACGGAGTGAGAGAAAGGAACGTATGTGGAGTGAAAGAGTGAGTGGACATGAGTGGAGGTGAAAGGTGAGAGGAGTGTGTGTTGAGGCGGTGTGGTGTGTTGAGGGTTAACGTGCGTGTGTGTGTGTGGTGACGTCACCGGTTACAACTGGACGGAAGTTGTTACAACCGGAAGCTGGTTAGGGCATTTACTATTATAGATGATTGGAAAACCCCTGTAGCACACCTCCCAATTTTGACAGAGACAAATCCTTTTTTGCCTGATTTAATAAGTCATTTCCCTAAATTCGTTTAGTCCTTTATATGTGCTCACGCAGAAATATTGGTCCTGGTGAGGCCCAGCAGTGTTCCAATTTTAATTTTTCCCTCTAACACACAGATGCTGTATAAACATAGTCACTCGATACGCAGTATGATGCTCCCTCAAACACAGATGATGTCCCCATATAGCCACCCGTTACACAGTATAATGCTCACACACACAGATGATGTCCCCACATAGCCACCCGTTACACAGTATGATGCTCCCCTCACACACACACAGTATAATGTCCCCACATAGCCACCCGTTACACAGTATGATGCTCCCTCACACACAGATGATGTCCCCACATAGCCACCCATTACACAGTATGATGCTCCCCTCACATACACAGATGATGTCCCCACATAGCCACCCATTACACAGTATGATGCTCCCCTCACACACAGTATAATGTCCCCACATAGCCACCCATTACACAGTATGATGCTCCCCTCACACACACAGATGATGTCCCCACATAGCCACCCATTACAGTATAATGCTCCCCTCACACACACAGATGATGTCCCCACATAGCCACCCGTTACACAGTATGATGCTCCCCTCACACACACAGTATAATGTCCCCACATAGCCACCCATTACACAGTATGATGCTCCCCTCACACACAAACACAGTATGATGTCCCCACATAGCCATCCAATACACAGTATGATGCTCCCCTCAAACAGATGATGTCCCTACATAGCCACCTATTGCACAGCATGATGCTCCCCTCACACACACAGTATGATGTCCCCACATAGCCACCCATTACACAGTATGATGCTCCCTCACACACAGATGATGTCCCCATATAGCCACCCATTACACAGTATGATGCCCCCCTCACATACACAGATGATGTCCCTACATAGCCACCCGTTAAACAGTATGATGCTCCCTCACACACAGATGATGTCCCCACATAGCCACCCATTACACAGTATGATGCTCCCCTCACACACACAGATGATGTCCCCACATAGCCACCCATTACAGTATAATGCTCCCCTCACACACACAGATGATGTCCCCACATAGCCACCCGTTACACAGTATGATGCTCCCCTCACACACACAGTATAATGTCCCCACATAGCCACCCATTACACAGTATGATGCTCCCCTCACACACAAACACAGTATGATGTCCCCACATAGCCATCCAATACACAGTATGATGCTCCCCTCAAACAGATGATGTCCCTACATAGCCACCTATTGCACAGCATGATGCTCCCCTCACACACACAGTATGATGTCCCCACATAGCCAGCCATTACACAGTATGATGCTCCCCTCACACACACGGTAAAATGTCCCCACATAGCCACCCATCACACAGTATGATGCTCCCCTCACACACACAGATGATGTCCCCACATAGCCACCTGTTACACAGTATGATGCTCCCTCACACACACAGAGGATGTCCTCACATAGCCACCCATTACACAGTATGATGCTCCCTCACACACAGATGATGTCCCCACATAGCCACCCGTTACACAGTATGATGCTCCCCTCACACACAGTATAATGTCCCCACATAGCCAACCGTTACACAGTATGATGCTCCCCTCACACACACAGATGATGTCCCCACATAGCCACCCATTACAGTATGATGCTCCCTCACACACACAGATGATGGCCCCACATAGCCACCCGTTACACAGTATGATGCTCCCTCACACACACACAGTATAATGTCCCCACATAGCCACCCATTACACAGTATGATGCTCCCTCACACACACAGATGATGTCCCCACATAGCCACCCATTACACAGTACGATGCTCCCTCACACACACAGTATGATGTCTCACCCACAGCATGATGCTCCCCTCACACACACAGTATGATGTCCTCACATAGCCACCCATTACATAGTATGATTCTGCCCTCACACACACAGATGATGTCCTCACATAGCTGTAAGCAGAAGGACCGGGCTGGGGGTATCTTTCTTACGCCGGGTCCAGAACTGTCCGGGCTGTCTCCTCTGTTGTTCGGGGAAAAGCTTAAGGAGTTGTACCAACCTTTGCACTTAGAAGCAGGGGGCGTAGCTAACCCGGGGAAGGCTGAGCATGTGCGGAAGCAGTCAGACTTGGCGGGAGCAGACAGTGTGTGGCAGAGAGAAGTGAGTGCTGTCCCTCGAGCACCGTAGCAATGCATCGCCGCTGCAATCCACAGAGACTGTGAACAGAGTCGTGCTGTGTGCCCCATTGGCCCCCGCAAAGCAAGGTGCCAAACGCTCCGGGCCCATGAGTACCGTGCGTGTGCTGCTTGATAGAGACCAGATGCATGACTGTGAACTGCTCCCTGATCCCCCCCCTGTGTATATTTGCCAAGCCACATTGGGCTCAGACAGAGTTGTGGCCTGTACCTTTCCCACCACCACAACCTCTGCACTAAGGAACCGTCGGAGGGTATCAGAGACTAACCGTTGCCGCCAGGACCCAGATCGTCATGTTCTTCACGACTTCACCTGATTATCCCTGTGCTGACCTCTGTTGGCGCCATCATTTTGACTTATTTCCCATCACCTAGAAGTCGTCAGACTGGATAAGTTATACCTTAAAAACTTCTTCCAACTCCCTTACTAGTGGTTTCCCCCATCGAACACCCTTTGTTTCACCCCTGCTTAACTGTTTATCTCCCTGCGTGGAGTACATCCGTGTTAAAGTAAACACGTTAACCCCTGATCTGTCTCCTGTCTGTCACTGCTTCCAGCAACCTGCTCACATAGCCACCCATTACACAGTATGATGCTCCCCTCACACACAGATGTCCCCACATACACCTGTACTGGTGGTGAGACTGGGTATACTCCAGTGCCAGCGGTGATATGCATACTCCTGGCCACATTCCGACTCACTCAATGCAAGTGAGTCTTAAGTGATAGAGTGAATGCAGACTTTCATGTCAAAGCTGGACAACTCATTTAAAGGGAATCTGTCAACCCATTTTTGGCCTATAAGCTGCGGCCACCACCATCAGAGGCCTATCTACAGCATTCTGTAATGCTATAGATAAGCCCCTGATGAAACCTGAAAGATAAGAAAAACACATTAGATTATACTTACCGGGGGGTGGGTGCGGTGGGTGTCGCGGTCCGGTCCAGCACCTCCCATCTTCATACGATGACGTCCTCCTCCTTGCTTCTCCCTCGGCTCCTGCGCAGGCGTACTTTATCTGCTCTGTTGAGGGCAGTGTAAAGTACAGCAGTGCGCAGGCACCAGGAAAGGTCAGAGAGGTCCGGAGCCTGCACACTACAGTACTCTGCTCTGCCCTCAACATTGCAGATAAAGTACGTGTGCGCAGGAGCCAAGGGAGAAGCAAGGAGGAGGACATCATCGTATGAAGATGAGAAGCGCCGGACGGGACGGCGACACCCATCGGACTAGACCGAACGCTGGGTGAGCATAATCGAACTCTTTTTTTTCATCTTTGAGGTTACAACGGGGGCTTATCTACAGCATTACAGAATGCTGTAGATAAACCCCTGATGGCGGTGGCCGCAGCTGATAGGGCAAATATGGAGTGACAGATCCCCTTTAAAGTGGATCTGTCATCAGATTACAAGATACTAACTATATGCATTATTAAATAGATCTTTTAGACCTAATAAGACTGGTGTACTTAATTTAAAAATCCATATCAGAATGACTGTATAATCCTGATATTAGAAAGGTTGACAATCTTTGGTGACATTTTTTTTTCACTTAAATGCATGTATTTTAGGCTAAAAATAATTTTAGCATTTTGGTTTTACTACAAATGTTGCACTGTTTTTCTTTTACAAGCTCTTTATTTCCCTGCACATTCAACTTTAATATAGTTTAAGGCCATAATTCAGCTGAATGGAGCTCCGAAAAAGACTTAAACTTACAAGCTTTCCTGTTAGACTGTTAGAATGAGTTCAATGACAGATTCTCCGCTAAAGAGATCGGCCACTTTCTTTTGATAGTGCAGCTATTCTCAGCACTTCAGTCCATAAAATAGCTGCTGATGGAGGAGGAGGTGACCAGACCTGTCCATCTGCCTCCTCCAGCTGGAAAACATCTCACATGGAAAGCTACTTTTCACATTTTAAAATTCTATGGAGAGGCAAGGAGGATAATGGAGACATTCTGCTGCAAGTTCTCCTGAATCAACAGTTTTCCATAGAAGTTTATGAGCACCAACTGCCATCTCCTACCTCAGTAATGTGAAGATCTGTATTCACTAACGACAGAATTAACCAGTAAATTGAAAATGTTGAAATTAAATCATCAATCCTGAAGGCGTAAGATGTAGATTTCTCTGATACAAAGTTTGTTATTTTCAAGTGTACTATTGATTTATGGAGAAAAAAATAAAATTAAAACAATGATAAATTTATACATTTTCTATTGCAGTTTATTTGGAACCAGATTTATATCTTGGATTGAGCTTCTAGCCATTGAATGACTCGCTCCCTAAGTTAGGTACAGTTTTCACATATTTCCTGCAAATTTCAAATTTTTCTATCAAATGATGGAAAACAAGGTCCAATCACACTGATTTACTATTTTTAGTTGCCAGCTTGTCACCAATTCGTAGGTCAGAGGAAGTGGCCAAGTGTTTGATATAAAGGCGCTTATGCCGAGACTTGTTCTTTTAACGTGACTGTGCCAGGAATACAGAATGAATGGTTGAACTAAAGTGCCCCAGTAATCTTTACATTCGCATAAGAAACTAAGACAAAGCAGAGGCAGGGGACTTTTGGAAACCATAAATGAAACAGTGGCACAGTGTAATGAATGGTATGCACCATTTTGGGTAGGAAACAGGTCCAGTTCACCAATTCTTAGTCAATGACTAGATCATCAAAAGAGTGTTCTAATCTGCTGCCTACAGAAGAACATTGTTTCTCCCAACTTACTGGTTGCCAGAGGAGGTAAAAACACATGTGACATGCACAAATGTGAACAAGTTGGTAGGACAATATTCACACCACCCACTGACTGAAACACAAACAAAATACAGAATGAAAAATGTGCAAAAATAGCGAGCCCATACTGGTAAGCACATGTCTTAATCCTGCTCATTTAGACATTGTTCACATGTTCAGGTTTTAAATATATTAGATAGGGACTGCTTCAATAGGGGTTACCTTGACGAGGTGGAGCAGCTTGGCATACATATTTTTGCAAAAAAACGTATCAACTAAATACCCTGTATTTGTTATCTTTTTATCAGCACTTGCTGACTACTATTATATGTCTTACTGCAAGGTATTTTTGCACATTTTTCATTCTGTGCTTTGTTTGTGTTTGCCAGAGGAGGTGCAAGGTAGCTAGTAACCTAGACAATGAGCTGTAAACTATAAGACTAAAATCCCTCAGTTCTTGAGAACACAAAGGATTTTTAATAAGAGGTAAATTGCAAAGTTGCTTGTTTTTACAAGCACTTTGCCATTTTAACCATTCTACCCCTTCTAAAGATATGTGATTTATTTATATCATATGTTGTGCCCCTGACTTTGATGTGGGCTCCAACGCTTACCCCTCTTCTTTCCCTGCACATGACAGCAGATTTAATCAGCTGTCATATGCCTTTACGAGTCATGGGACAATCGGAGCTCCACCCGTGGATGTTAACCAGTTAAATACCGCTGTCAATCTCTGACAGCGGGATTTAACACTAGCCCTTTGACGCCCCGGTCTCTTGATCATGGGATGTCAATGGGTTGTCATAACAGCCGGTGGTCTGCAGAAGACCACCATGCCTGACATTACAATACTCTTGTGTATACTGACTTGTGGCTGGTGTTCATAGGAGATCGTGATTTCTGCTACATGTAGCAGGGCTGAAGCCCTGCTGTTATGATTGAGTCACCGAGGAGGAAAAAACAAAACACAAGCTCAGCCCAGAAAATCAGAGAGGTTGGAAACTAGCGGATTGCAGACCCCTGATCCTATCACACAACTAGCAGTAGCCGTAGAGTGTTCCTACGGTGATCCTAGACACCTCGTCACAGCCGGAGATCTGAATAAGCCTAAAGAGAGAAAAGGGAAAAACTGACTGCCCCAGAGCAGGCCCCAAAGCAATAGGCAGCCCCCAACATATAATGACGGTGAAGCAAGATGAAAACACTAGCACAGATAGAAAGATAGGTTAAGCAAACGATGGGGCCCAAGCTAACTAAAAAGGACAGGACAGAAAAGCTGCTGTCTGCAATCCGAGAAAACCCTGCTAAAAATATTACCAACACAACTGATAAGCAAAAAGGACCCTGACGTCACTAGACTTCAAACCCTATATCAGCACTCAGAATATTCTGGAAGCAGAGCAAAAGAGAACACTGATCAAGGAAAAAGAATCCAGCACACCCCCGGCCAGGGATGGCTGAACTCAAAAAATAAGGCAAACAAAACCAAAACTAATAAGTTCAATAGCAGAGCAAAAACTTATCTTTGGGAAGCAGGAATCAGACTGGTCTCCAAGAATCCAGCAGAGAAATCACCAGCGACTCAGAAGGGCGTCGGCTGCCTTATATCCAGTCTGTAGTTCCCGTTACCCAGTCACAATCCACCTGATCAGGTGTTTGGTTTCTTTCATCCAAATCAGCCTCACTACCTTCCTTCACCAGAAGAGGGAGATCCTCGGACACAAAAGATGAATGAACAGATGAGCTCACAACACCCTGCTATGTATGTATAGCACAGGGGATAGCACAAGTCTCCTAAAAAGACTATTAATGAAAGAAAATATTGAAAAAAAAGTTTTTAAAAATAGGAAAAAATTTAAAAAACATTTAAAAAACACAAAAGTTCAAATCATCCCCATTGAAAATAAAACGATGAAAAATCGAAACACCAGAATTACGTTTTTTTGGCCACCATAACATTGCAATAAAAAGAGGCAACCAAAACATCATATCTACCACAAAATGGTCTGAATTAAAACATCAACTCAGGGCAGCAAAAAATAAGCCATCACCTGGATCCTGAAAAATGGAAACGCCCTGGGTCTCAGAAAATGGCAAAAACTTTTCTTCATACAAATTTCAGAATTTGTTTTCACCTTTTAAATAAAAACTAGACTATACATGTTTGGTATCTGCATACTCCTACTGACCTGGGGAATCATATTGCCTGGTCAATTTTACCATATAGTGAACATGGTAAATAAAAAAACCAAAAAAACTATTGTGGAATTGCACTTTTCTTGCAATTTCACCACACTTGTATTTTTTTTCCCATTTTCCAGTGCACCTTATGGTAAATTCAATGGTGGCATTCAAAATTACAACTTATCCTGCAAAAAACAAGAGAGGAAAAAACAAAAAAGAAAAACAGAAAATGACCATGGTGTGAAGGGGTTAAGGACTTGAGATAACCTCTTTAATTTCAGAAAATAACTAATTTCATCAGAATATCATTGTATATTGCATTCAGTGCAGCATTTAGAGTTTGTTTAACCACATTCTGATTCTGGATCCCCTACTATCCCGATAACCAAGCTCTAGATTAGAACCTGGTATCCGGGCTCAGGAAAGCCTCATTTCGAGTGGAGAGGAGCTGCACATGCTCAACCTATGCTCCAGTCATGTTCTATGGAAGTGCCATATACAACCAAGAGTTTTCTGTAATTATTATTTACTTGCATGTGTGCTGAAATTCGAGCACTGCTTTATGCCAACATATCAAACATTATGTGACAATGGTAGAGTGAGAAGCAGAGATGGAGAAGAATGTACAGTGAGGAAATAAGTATCTGATCCCTCGCTGATGTTGTACGTTTACCCACTGACAAATACATGAACAATCTATAATTTTAAGGGTAGGTTAATTTTAACATTGAAGATAGAATATCAAAAATAAAATCCAGAATATCACATTGTATAAATTATCTATTCTATTATTTCTAAACACTGTTTTTCGGTGATTATTTTGTATCTCCGCTCATACTGCACCCACACACACAAATGATACACCATTTGAAAGGTAAACTTGCCCCCTTCAGCAAGAAAATAGCCAAACAAACCACACATCCATGATTTGATCACAAAATACAGTTTAAACATTAATTTTCATAAACGTGAAGTAAGGAAAAATGACCTGCAGGTGCACTACAGTACCCCCAAAGCACACTACCACAAAGCTGCTTACAGACATCAGAAATAAATACAAACATTTACCTTGGGGGCTTTCCAGCTTGCCGAACTGCTTGCCCAGCCTATTTTAGCCAAATTGGAGGATTTCACACTTCACTGCAGGTGAGGCACATATGCAAACACATCTGTAAACATGCACTGCCTATTGAATTTCACACTTGCTCTGCTCATACTCCACACACACAAAGAAATGATACACCAATTGAAAGGTCAAATCACCTGCAGGTGGCAGCACACTACCCCAAAGCACACTACCACAAAGTTGCTTACAGACATTACAAACAATTCCAAACATTTGCCTTGGGGGTCTTTCCAGCCTGCTCAAGTGCTTGCCCAGCCTATTTCAGGCACATTGGAGGATTGTACACGTCACTGCAGGTGAGTCACATATGCAAACACATTTGTATACATGCACTGCTTTTTCGGTGATTACTTTGACCCACACACACAAATGATATACCATTTGAAAGGTAAACTTGCTCCCTTGAGCAAGAAAAGAGCCAAACAAATTTATCACTAAATACAGTTTAAATATTCATTTTCATGAACCAGCAGAAAGACACAATGACGTGCAGATGGCACCTCAACCGGAAGACATTTTTTGGCTCTACTTAGCAAACCAATTTATTGTATTACCAAGCTGCATATATAAATACCTGTCTGTGCTCATCATCTCATGAAATACATTTACATTTGACCTGCTTGCTTTTTCTGAAATTGCCTGCGCCCCCAACGACCAATGTGCAAAAAAGTTTTGCACGGGCCAAGCTAGTATAAATTTATTTGCATTTTGCAGTGAAAAATACTGTAAGTATTTTATCCTCTACCAACCATTAAAAGTTCTTGCTCCTACAGACCAGTTAGATGCTCCTAATCAACTCGCTATCTGCTTTAAAGACAGATGTCTTACATAGTCACCTTTATAAAAGACTCCTGTCCACAGACTCAATCAGTCATGAGGAAGGTGAGAGATCAGCCTAAATCTACACGGGGGAACTTGTTAATGATCTCAATGCAACTGGGACCACAAAATACAATTTGTAACACATTATGCCATAAAGGTTTAAAATCCTGCAGTGCCTGCAAGGTCCCCCTGCTCAAGAAGGCACATGTGTAGGCCCGTTTGAAGTTTGCCAATGAACACCTGGTTGATTCTGTGAGTGATTGGGAGAAGGTGTTGTGGTCAGATGAGAAAAAATTGAGCTCTTTGGCATTAACTCAACTGTGTTTGGAGGAAGAGAAATGCTGCCTATGACCCAAAGAACACCATCCCCACTGCCAAGCATGGAGGTGGAAACATTATGTTTTGGGGGTGTTTCTCTGCTAAGGGCACAGTACTACTTCACTGCATCAATGGGAGAATCGATGGAGCCAAGTACTGTAAAGTCCTGAGTAACAACCTCCTTCCCTCCTCCAGTACATTAAAAATGAGTCGCAGCTGGATCTTCCAGCAAGACAATGACCCAAACCATACAGCCAAGGCAACAGAGGAGTGGCTCAAAAAGCACATTAAGTCATGGAGTGGCCTAGCCAGTCTCCAGACCTTAATCCCAAGCGACAGCCTCAAAATCTTAATGATTTAGGAGATGATCTGCAAAGAGGAGTGGATCAAACTACCTCCTGACATGTGCACAAACCTCATCATCAACTACAAAAAATGTCTGACTGCTGTGCTTGCCAACAAGGGTTTTGCCATCAAGTATTAAGTCTTGTTTGCCAGAGGGATCAAATACTTAGTTCTCACTGCAAAATGCAAATAAATTTATATAATTTATACAGTGTGATTTTCTCGATTTTAATTTTTATATTCTATCTCTCAATGTTAAAATTAACCTACCCTTAAAATTATAGACTGTTCATGTCTTTGTCAGTGGGCAAACTTCCAAAATCAGCAAGGGATCAAATAATTATTGCCCCCATTGTATAAATGCTGATAGAATGAGGATGGAAAAGCTGTATGATGAGATAGGAAAAACTTTGAAGCATTTTATGGTCTACTTCTCAGCTACTAGACTGCCCCCATCGTCATAAATGGCACTGGTGTGCTGAAAGAATGGCCACAAGTATTAAATAGATTTTAAAAATTAAAGAATTCATTCATCGACTGGAGATGCAGATAGAACTTGGAAAATGAGTTAAAGGGGTTGTCCGGTCTTAAAACCACAAATCTGCAGTCACTCTATGTGACTGCAGACTTTTAAATCCTTACAATGAGGGCACTGTGTGCTTTCGCTGGGAGTGGTGGGTCTTGTGATTTGCATACTCCTGGTCACATTCCGACTAGATGGGCACGGCCCCACTCAATCCAAGCGCATTGCGCAAGGTGGCAAAGAATCTAGTTGTAATGTGGCCGAAAGTATGGAAATTGCATAGAAACCTCACCTGAGAATGCCCACAGCACCCAGTGAGCATGATGTGAGGATTCACAAGTCTGCAGTCATATGGAGTGATTACAGACTTGTAGATCTTCTGGCTCCGGACAGCCCCATTAATGGCTGCCGATCAGGTGTACTGCAGTCCTCTGGACATCATCTTGTAGCCATAAGATTTCTGTGTAACATTGTTTTAAAACTGCATTGTAAAGTCTGTTCTTTCAGCTTTTTGGCTGGAGCTGCTACATTTGTAGGTGGAGGAATGCTAAGATTTCCAATATAACAGCTACATCCATCTTTAAGCATCTGTTTTCCTCATATGCATATATATGGGGATGCTGATGTAGATCAAGTGTAGCAGCAAATTCTGTTCTTCTGACAAGATGATAAATGCAAATTTCATCCTATAATTTATGTGCATGCAATTCCTGAAACTTCAGTACTTTTCTGTCTGATCTCTAGCATTAGAGATTTAATATTAAGTTTGTAATTATTTTACCACAGAATTGCGACGGCATATACACTGTGCTGTGGGAGAAGAACCTTGCGGTTAGTAAAAGTTCGTTTTTTGATTGCCGTATTTTAGCAAAGTGCAGAGATGTGTTACACTTCGAATATTTATTAATAAATAAAAATACTTTTATAGCGGCAACATATTCTGCAGTACTGTACAAATTGAAAGGTAGTTGTAGAAAGAAAATAAGACACTAAAGAGCAGTAAACTAATCAACAATTTCTGATCACAGGAGCATACAATCCATGGGTGACACATGGTTCGACCATCCTTTATAGCATATTTTACCTCGCTTAGTTTACTTATTTAATTTTTATTATTACACAGATCATTTATAATCTTGCGGCCCAAAGGTACTGGTGCACATTAGACAAGCAGATCTCATGAACTTGAAGACCTTCCAACTTTTTTCTAAGAAATAATGAAGGATCGAGCATGCTGAAGATTTTGTTCTCAGGGTGTTCCCATCTCCCTATTGAAAACACATGCATACTTGGCCAATCCGAGGTGAATGGGCACCTTTAGGCCTTGTTCATATACTGCCATGGCATTGCTTTACAACTTGGAGCAAATGGAGAAACAGTTGAGGTTAAAAAGCTTTTGAGTCTTGTCTGTCATGATAGGGCACTAGAGATCACCTGCTTACAGCGAAATTTATAAATAATAAAGTTCAAAACGGACTATATAAATCTATAAATAAATTGTGTAACACTATTCAATTTGATAAAATATATACAATTTTTATTAGATCAAACAAAAAACATCAGATAAATATAATAAAACCAGGGAAATACATAAAAATTGCACATCCATAGTTTCAGGTAAATACATATAATAGAGTTGCTTCAAATATCAATATGACAATCAATGGATATAAGCAGTATATGAATATACTGTATAAGTATATCTGCATATGCATTCCTATCAATAATCTTATCTTACAGATAATTATCAAAAGCACAAGTGTGCAATTTATAAGACAATTGGATATATTTGTAAAAAAGGGAAAAAGTTAGCTCATCTTCACAGAGAATATCACGCAAGGAACCTGCAATGCTGCAGTCAAAGGAACCATGGAAAAAATGGAGAAAAATCCAGCGTAGTAAAAATAGAAGTCTTTATTGAAAATGATCCACTAAAAGTCACACCAATGTGCATGGGTAAGACAAAAATATGCCAATCTGGCAAACGCGTTTTGGAGTTTAATCCTTATTCATTGCATCAAAGGGGGATGTAACTCCGACAGTGAGTAACAGCAGAAGAGGATAAGAAAAAATGGAATAATGAGTTCTAATAATGACAGTGATGAGAAATAATGGAAAAGAAAACTCCCATGGTGGGACACGACGGATGGAAAAGACTAATGGAAGACTGGTTATAACAGGTATCGCGTTTGTCCTATTGCGATCCGGGCCGGATGTGACGTTTGCGGCCCAGAGAGGCTGCCTGTGTTTCACCGCCCGGAAGTGTGGCTCGCGTAGCTACCTGGCAGTCTCTAACTAAAAGTTGAGTACACGCTATGCACTCATTACAGTGCGGGATCATTTAAAATGTCTTGTGAATAGACCACTTGCAACAGCAAATTCCGTCTGATTATATCATGTATACAATATTATCTATATACTCCCCTGATGAGTCGATTGTGAGGAAATGCATTGGGAGACTCGATAATGTTCCTGGGATCAGGACAGCTAACTGGTTGGGATATACAGTATATACCTGCTTAAAATGATGTTAGTACTTTGTGGGCATCCGTTTCTTACTTTGCCTGCTGTATTAAAGAAATTGCTTGTGTATAAAATTATCTCCATGGCATTCACCTCATTAGTATCTCTTAATTTGGTCAGTTTTATTACTGTTGAATCTAACACTTCCAAATCTTTTGAACTGAATAGTGTCCTTCACTGAGGCGTCGCTCATGTAGAACAAGTGTGATAAACTACATTTTGGTTTGTTGAGGTGACAGCTATAGATTTGGGCACATTTTGTTTTTGTTGAATTCTATACTTTCCTTTACCTCGAGCAGTATTATAACAGCTTATTAGGTTGATATACCTACCCCTCCCTCATTTTGCAGTTAATCAAGGTGCTATTGTATGGGAGTCTACTATAGTTCATGCAGGCTTGTATGCGATTAACTTAGCATCCTATATAACTAGCCCCTAAAGTGTCTTGTGGTTCTTACTGCACATATGATATTTTCTAGGACTTAGCAGACAGGTACCTTTATCACTATAGTGAATGCAATCTGGAGAACGCTAAATTTGCTATGAGCAACATTTATTCACTTTGCACTATATTGCACCTTCCACTTTACTATATATTATATTGTTGTTTTTTTGTTTTTGTTTTAAATAGTCCAATAAAAGTTATATTTTATTTCCCAATTTACTTAATACCCTGATACATTCCTCATTGGGATACCCCTATTCTATTCTGTGAACATTAGATTATAAAAATAAAATAACTACCCAACACTATTTTGAATGAACAAGGCTTTACATGTGTTTAGAAAAAGATTAGATTTTAATAAACATTGAAGCTATTATTATTTATTTTTAAAGCACCATTCATTTCATGGTGCTGTATATGTAAAGAGTGCTTATATATATATATATATATATATATATATATATATATATATATATATATATATATATATATATATATATATATATATATTACATACAAATAATATACAAAACACAGGAAGCAAAGTAACAGACTAGTATAGAGGAGGAGAGGACCCTGCTCTCCTGGGTTTACAAGCTATGGGGTATTAGGCAAAGAGACAGTAGGCCGGTGGATTGGAGCAGCTCTGTTGGTGAGGCGGCAGTGGGGTTAGAGCAGACTGTATTCTTTCCTGAAAGAATACGCTTTCGGGTTGCATCTGATATATTTAAATGTTAGAGACAAGCAGAAATGTTTAGGCACAGAATTCCAGAGGATAGGTGATGCTGGGTAAAAATCTTAGAGGCAGCTGGGTGAGGAATATAGCAGTGAAGAGGACAAAAGGAGAGCTTGTGTGGACCGGAGATTAAGTGTGGGGAGGTATTAGGGGATTAGTTCGGAGATGTATGAAGTTGACAGATTATGGATGGCCTTCTAATTCATTCTCAGTAATTTAAACTTGAATCACTGGAGAACTGGAAGTTAGGGAAAGGATTGTCAGAGGGCAGAGGTGTCAGTTATTGTGATAGATACGCTTGGTATGGAGGTTGAGTGAGATGGAGGAGAAATGATTTCAGCTTTGCCCACATTAAGTTTTAGAAAGCAAGAAGAGAAGAAAGAGGCTAATGCGGATAGGACCTATGGCATTTTGAACAATAAAGAGGTGACATCTGGGCCAAATAAGTAGTTTTAAGTGTCACTAGCATATACAGTAGGTGATATTGGAAGCCATGGGACTTTATGAGCTATCTTAGGTCAAGGGTATAAATCTAGAAAAGTAGGGTGCCAGGACAAAGTTTAAAGGGACAACAACAAAGAGAACGTAGAATGAAGAGGTGGTCTGAGAATGGGAGGCCCCCAAAGCGCATTACATAGATGCAATCAAGATGTTTGATGTGAAGAGAAGAGAGGATCTGTAGTAGGAGGGAATGATCAACTGCATCTAAGGCCTGTTTCACACTTCAGTTTTTGTCCATCAGTCAAGATCCGCCGTTTTGCAAAAAAAGGATCCGCTATTTTGTTTGGCGGATCCGTTTTTTTCCCCATTGAGTTGCATTACCGGCGGATCTTGACGGACGGCCATCCGTTGGATCCGTTTTTTTGCGGATCCGCCAAAATGTTGCCATCCGCTGACATGCCCGAACGGAGCATGTAACGTTTTTTCGGGTGGCAGGATCCGCATTTCACACTGCGCATGCCCAAAAGACTTCACTCAGCCTGACGTTTAACCCTAAAGTCTGTTCTGGCGCCTGAAAAAAAAAATCTCCCTCTCCCCTCCCCGGGCTGCAGTTCCTTTAAAATTCTTCATTCATCGGATCCGTCAAAAAAACGGTCCGGTGACATCCGTTCACATCAGTTAGAAACAGATCCGCTTTCCGCCATTTTGGCGGATTTTAACTGACACAGAAAAACTGAAGTGTGAAACAGGCCTAATGTAGCAGGCAGGTCAAGGAGGAGGAGTGAAGAGCATTATCTGTTGGCTTTGGCAGACAACAGATTGCTTGTAACTTTGGTTAGATCAGTTTCAGTGGAGTGGTGGGGATGGAAGCCAGATTTCAAGTTCTCAAAGAGTGTGTCTCATGAGAGGTGGGAGGGATCAATGTGGAAGTAATGCTTAAAGATAATCTGTCATCTGAAAAAATGCTATTAACCTGCAGATATGGGATTAATCTGCAGATTAATAGCGTTGTGAACTTGCCCGGAGCCTGCACTAAGACCCACACTGCCAGGAGGAAATTAACTTTATTCACCCCATGTTTAGTCACCACTCTGTGTATGGAAAGCAGCAGCTGTTACAGAGCCCCCACATTAATTGACAGTAGGTTCCAATACTGATCTGTAGTCAGTCAGTGCGGGGGGGCGAGGTTACAGCCGCCACGTTCTATACACAGAGCAATGACTGACCCCTGACTGAAACCAGAACACTTTTGGAGGGGATAAAGTTAATTTCCTCTTGGCAGCGAGCGTGGTGTAAGTGTGGCGCCCCTGCGGGTCCAGTCACCACAGAGGTACTGCATCTCAGCCAGAGGTGTGGAATCTCACGACCAGGTAAGATGGGGGCACCTCACCACACTCTTATCACTGCATTCAACACACACACACTAGCTAGTCAGGGCACCTGGGCGCACCCTACAGGAGGAGGGCCTCATCCCAGACTGGCTAGGAAAGGGTGTTGGGGGCTAGTGGGGAAGGTAGGAAAAGGGGAGGAGCTTAGAAAGTGGAGTGATGTAGAGCAGCCAATGGGAACAGCAAATGGGCGGAGCTTAGAGAAATAGTGGGAGATTTGAAAGACAGTTGAGAGAGTCCCCTCAGGGGAAGAGAGAGAGAGGGATACGCTTGGAGCAGCTCCTGTCAGGAAAAGCTGCTGGATAGATTGGCTGGGAGGAGAAGCTCCCAGGAGGAAAGAAAGGATTTTCTACGGACCCACGCTGATTGCTATCAGGTGGGAGAAGAAAATAGGTCGCAGAAGGGTCTCAGCCCCTAGCCTAGCGAAGTAAACAACGAACTTAACTAGCAAGCTGCCAGCTGTGGTTGCTGTATGAGCCACAGCGAATCCCACAGTTATCTTCCTGGAAAGGCAGCCAGATAGGATCAAGGAACCGCCTGAGTGACGAATTCTGACAGGATCCGCGGCAGCAGGCCTGGGACACTGACTGTGAAGGTGCTAGAAAGGATGGAAGGAGAGTGGAAATCAGCACAAGTGAGACGGCCTAGGAAGGAACATATTGAAAGAGAGTGTTGTAGGGGTAAGCTCATCTACCTGGGAGTTTACTGGACCCCTGACCTGGAGGACTCAGGATCGAAGCGGGCGTCTGGTGCACCGGACAGTGAGTAAAGCCCATTGAATTACATGCGACTGTATCCTTCATTTTACTCCTGTGCCACTCCTTCACTCCACTCCACATCTACCAACTCTACCAAGAACTACATCTATTCTGCTCTGGGACTACAGCCCTACCTGTGGAGGGCTACAACATCACAGCTGCGCCCAATATCCATCCCAGAGAAGCAACACTGCAGCCCTGGTCACCTCTGACCAGATTGCCGCAGGTGGCGTCACATATTCCTTCATCTATAAACTTTATTGCCAATTTATATCACTCAGACAAACAAATTCCCTTTTCAATTGTCCTGAGTGACGAATTCTGACAGGATCCGCGGCAGCTGGTCTGGGACACTGACTGTGAAGGTAACATAGTAACATAGTTATTAAGGTTGAAGGGAGACTTTAAGTCCATCTAGTTCAACCCATATCCTATCCTAACTTGCCCTAACATGTTGATCCAGAGGAAGGCAAAAAAAACCCCATGTGGCAAACAGTAAGCTTCACATTGGGGAAAAAAATTCCTTCCCGACTCCACATACGGCAATCAGACTAGCTCCCTGGATCAACGCAATATTAAGGAAACTAGTGTATATACCCTGTAATATTATACTTTTCAAGAAAGGCATCCAGTCCCTTCTTAAATTTTAGTAGGGAATCACTCATTACAACATCATATGGCAGAGAGTTCCATAGTCTCACTGCTCTTACAGTAAAGAATCTGCATCTGTGAGTATGCTTAAACCTTCTTTCCTCCAGACGTAGAGGATGCCCCCTTGTCCCCGTCACAGGTCTAAGAGTAAAAAGATCATTAGAAAGGTCTTGGTATTGTCCCCGCATATATTTATACATTGTAATAAGATCACCCCTAAGCCTTCGATTCTCCAAACTAAATAACCCCAAGTGTAATAACCTGTCTTGGTATTGCAGACCCCCTAGTTCCCTAATAACCTTGGTCGCTCTTCTCTGCACCCGCTCCAGTTCAGCTATGTCTTTCTTATACACCAGAGACCAGAACTGTACACAGTATTCTAAATGTGGTCGCACTAGTGACTTATATAGAGGTAAAATTATGTTCTCCTCATGAGCATCTATGCCTCTTTTAATACATCCCATTATTTTATTTGCCTTTGCAGCAGATGCCTGACACTGGCCGCTAAATGTGAGTTTGTCATCCACGGATACTCCTAGGTCTTTTTCAGTGACTGTTTTGCCCAGTGTTTTACAATTAAGCACATAATTATACATCTTGTTCATTCTACCCAAGTGCATGCTAGAAAGGATGGAAGGAGAGTGGAAATCAGCACAAGTGAGACGGCCTAGGAAGGAACATATTGAAAGAGAGTGTTGGAGGGGTAAGCTCATCTACCTGGGAGTTTATTGGACCCCTGACCTGGAGGACTCAGGATCGAAGCGGGCGTCTGGTGCACCAGACAGTGAGTAAAGCCCATTGAATTACATGCGACTGTGTCCTTCATTTTACTCCTGTGCCACTCCTTCACTCCACTCCACATCTACCAACTCTACCAAGAACTACATCTATTCTGCCCTGGGACTACAGCCCTACCTGTGGAGGGCTACAACATCACAGCTGCGCCCAATATCCATCCCAGAGAAGCAACACTGCAGCCCTGGTCACCTCTGACCAGATTGCCGCAGGTGGCGTCACATATTCCTTCATCTATAAACTTTATTGCCAATTTATATCACTCAGACAAACAAATTCCCTTTTCAATTGTCCTGAGTGACGAATTCTGACAGGATCCGCGGCAGCTGGTCTGGGACACTGACTGTGAAGGTAACATAGTAACATAGCTATTAAGGTTGAAGGGAGACTTTAAGTCCATCTAGTTCAACCCATATCCTATCCTAACTTGCCCTAACATGTTGATCCAGAGGAAGGCAAAAAAAACCCCATGTGGCAAACAGTAAGCTTCACATTGGGGAAAAAAATTCCTTCCCGACTCCACATACGGCAATCAGACTAGCTCCCTGGATCAACGCAATATTAAGGAAACTAGTGTATATACCCTGTAATATTATACTTTTCAAGAAAGGCATCCAGTCCCTTCTTAAATTTTAGTAGGGAATCACTCATTACAACATCATATGGCAGAGAGTTCCATAGTCTCACTGCTCTTACAGTAAAGAATCCGCATCTGTGAGTATGCTTAAACCTTCTTTCCTCCAGACGTAGAGGATGCCCCCTTGTCCCCGTCACAGGTCTAAGAGTAAAAAGATCATTAGAAAGGTCTTGGTATTGTCCCCGCATATATTTATACATTGTAATAAGATCACCCCTAAGCCTTCGATTCTCCAAACTAAATAACCCCAAGTGTAATAACCTGTCTTGGTATTGCAGACCCCCTAGTTCCCTAATAACCTTGGTCGCTCTTCTCTGCACCCGCTCCAGTTCAGCTATGTCTTTCTTATACACCAGAGACCAGAACTGTACACAGTATTCTAAATGTGGTCGCACTAGTGACTTATATAGAGGTAAAATTATGTTCTCCTCATGAGCATCTATGCCTCTTTTAATACATCCCATTATTTTATTTGCCTTTGCAGCAGCTGCCTGACACTGGTCGCTAAATGTGAGTTTGTCATCCACCCATACTCCCAGGTCTTTTTCAGTGACTGTTTTGCCCAGTGTTTTACAATTAAGCACATAATTATACATCTTGTTCATTCTACCCAAGTGCATGCTAGAAAGGATGGAAGGAGAGTGGAAATCAGCACAAGTGAGACGGCCTAGGAAGGAACATATTGAAAGAGAGTGTTGGAGGGGTAAGCTCATCTACCTGGGAGTTTATTGGACCCCTGACCTGGAGGACTCAGGATCGAAGCGGGTGTCTGGTGCACCGGACAGTGAGTAAAGCCCATTGAATTACATGCGACTGTGTCCTTCATTTTACTCCTATGCCACTCCTTCACTCCACTCCACATCTACCAACTCTACCAAGAACTACATCTATTCTGCCCTGGGACTACAGCCCTACCTGTGGAGGGCTACAACATCACAGCTGCACCCAACATCCATCCCAGAGAAGCAACACTGCAGCCCTGGTCACCTCTGACCAGATTGCCACAGGTGGCGTCACATATTCCTTCATCTATAAACTTTATTGCCAATTTATATCACTCAGACAAACAAATTCCCTTTTCAATTGTCCGCCTGGGGCCACGGACCGGGTCCCGGCCGCTGTGACACCGTCCCCCATTGAAGTCGACGGGCCCGTTACAGAGTACCCCGCGGCCCCCTGGGCGTGACATAAGTGTAAGTGCCATGCAGGTTCACAATGCAATTAATGCTTTTTTTCAGGTGAAATGTTCCCTTTAAGGATTTTAGCTATAGCACAATCAGGATACTCTATCACATTATATTATATGTGAAATCGTTTTTTTCAATCTAATTAAACTGCTTATCCGACTCTATACATGAGTTGCATGTTGTAAAGTAAAGCTTTAATGTGCACCAAAAGGCTTGACGAAATACAGAAAACAATGGAAACACAACTGCCTTTATGTGATTATTACAGTCAGACTGGTTTTAGTTGACAGCTTTATGACGGCGGCTTGAGTACAGATGGCTCTGCTGTGTAATGCCCACTGAGCTAAAGGGCAACATTTTGAGTTCTCATAGGGCCCAAGAGAATAGAAAATATCCAGATGTCATTCAGTGCTGATAGAGTCCATGCTGATCCATGTGTCATTTTTATTTTAGGTAAAAAATATATACCGGTATTTTAAATAAAATTAAAATTGGTTATATTAATTTAAATAAATCATAATGTGTGTATCCTTCATAAATGCAGTCCATATTACTACTATGAGTCTCCAGAGCTAAAGTAGCCGACCCTGTACATACCATTTCCATTCGTATAATAATGGTTATTCTGTCAAAAGGCACTGAAGGTTATCACACAAAGTGGTGGCGAACCAACTTAAATGTTATGCCATCCTTTTCCTGAGCTTTATTTATTTTTTAGTATATGATCCCCTGAAATATTAGATCTGTTGAAGCTTTAAAACAATCATTATAGGTGATTTTCATGGCCGCCTAAAAGTGGCAAAATGATTGTTCAAACCAAGCACAAGTGCTTGGTGCACCCATAGCGAGGACAAACATTGGGGAAAGGTTCATTAAGACCCCGTCTCACTAAGCAATCTCGGTAGCAAGATCGCTGCTGAGTGACAACTTTTGTGACGTAACAGCGATCTCACCAGCGAGATTGCTGTGTGTGACAGCGATCAGCGAGCGGCCCCCCTGCCGGTATCGCTGATCGCTGCAAGAAATCTCTGGACATTTCTTTGGTCGCTGGTCTCCCGCTGGCCAGCACGCATCGCTGTGTGTGACAGGCGGGAGACCAGCGATCAGGTGTAAAAAATAATAAAAAAAATAAAAAATATAGTTATTCTCACCTTCCAACGTCGCGTTCAGCCTTCCCACCACTCTCCACGCTCCGGTCCCAGTGATCCTTTGCACGAATGACCGCGAGACTTTGTTATCCCGCGAGACCGTGACATCTCGCGGTCATTCGTGCAAAGGATCACTGGGACCGGAGCGTGGAGAGAGGTGGGAAGGCTGAACGCGACGTCGGAAGGTGAGAATAACTATATTTTTTATTTTGATTCTATTTTTTACAGGATGGCAAGCGATGCCGGGCGCTCGGCATCGCTGTGCTGATCGCTGGTGAAGCTGTCAGTGTGACAGCTCATCAGCGATCACATAGCGACTTACTAGCGATCCTGACACCTTGATATCGGTGTCGGGATCGCTGGTATGTCGCTTAGTGTGACGGGGCCTTAGTTTGTTCACTCACTCCAAGGGTGCATCGGGACCCTGTGCTTGATTTGAACAGAGATGATTTTGTGCTGACATACTCCCTTTAAGAGAAGAGTCAGATGGCCGTATAATTTGGATGAGGAACTTAACACAATGCTCAGACAGGCCGTCAGCGCTCTTGTTCAAAGCGTGACAGCTGCATAGGTCATTCCTAGGTCAGGAGAGCCGATGGCCAGAAGTTGCGTCTGTGGCTGACCATAAAATGAAATGCTACGTGGCTTGTTGAGTGTGGGGGCAACCTAATATAAGATCTGTCTTTATGGCACCTAAATAAGAATGTAGACAGAAATTGCCTAAAGCTATCCATTTAAGTTTTATTATTTAGATAACCCTGGAAAACTCTTAAGTCCATCTAGATTTTAGTAATTTATTATTACTATTACGCCATGTTTACATATTCCGTGTTTGGTCATTATTTCACCTCAGTATTTGTAAACCAAAACCAGGAGAGGAACAATCAGAGGAAAAGTATAATAGAAACACGACCCCACTTCTGTATTATCACCCACTCCTGGTTTGGTTTACAAATACTGATGTAAAACACTGACCAAATACTGAACGTGTGTGAACATGGCCTTAGGTAATGAGTTGTATTAACTTTCAGTTCCTGTGAGAAATAAGGTTTTACATTTGCTCAATGTTGAACACTTAGACTTGAGCAGTTGACAACACAATCGCACATTGCTGTAAATGTGACAAAATGTGATATAGGTCAGAACACAAATTACTGCAGTAATTGAGACACACACCTAAATGTTATCCTGTAGAAACATATAGATATAAACTTTGATTGATTTGATGCGCCCTGACTTTTATTTGTAAGGGTATATTTTTATCTGACATCTATATTTTATCTCAAGTTTATCAGTGAATTTAACATGCTCCAGTTGAGATATGACTTAAAAGGTTTTGAAATTACAGTTCAAACACAGCAACAAAGTGGCTTTAACTTTTAATGTCTGCTGTCACCAGCATGAAAAATTCTAGAACTCCAGGGCTAGTTTGGTTGCATTGAAAACACAGTTTTTTTCCGACCCATTTTCAGAAGATACTTTACATAATGCAGTGTATCATGTAAAACATAGTTTTGTAGCTGTAGTTTGCACATAATCATTTTGTAATTTGGCATTTTGGAATCTCTGTTTACCATTCCGAATTCCTAAAATTGCTGATTTTTTTTTAATTTAAGAAATCTATTCAATTAACAAATTGCAATGTGACTATCATTACTGATCTCTGGATAATGTGCACTCTAGCCACTAAATTCCTTAAAGGGAACCTGTCACCATGAAAATGCAGTGCAAACTGTGGCCAGCATGGTGTAGAGCATGAGGAGCTGATTAAACTGAAATATAGTTTTGTGAAAAAATATTTGGTATAACCGGTGTTTTCATCATTTTTGGACCAAAAATCCCATAAAATGCCAAGGTTTAAATGATGAAAATACAGGTTATCCTGAATCTTTTCTCGCAAAACTATATATCAAAACATCTCTATAACATGATGGCTGCAGATTATACTGCATTTTCATGGTGATAGGTTCCTTTTAACATATTGTTGTTGGTTACCGGACAAGTCCTGGAGGGGAGATATGTGTCATCGCGGCTGTTAGCTGCGGTGATGTGAGCTCGGGTGTATGCTCCAGCACCTATAGGGCTGAGAGAGTTGTTGTTGTTTGGAGCCATTCCAGGGCTGGGTTTTACTAGCGGTCATAAGAGATGGGTGGAAATGACCACTCACATATCCCAACCCCAGGGGCGTGGTTTGGCTAATAAAATGGAGGCTGAGTCTCTCATTCAGTGTCTGTGGTTGGAGGTGAGGAGACCTCCAGCGTGTGTTGTTAAAGACACTGACCTGAGCGGGCGGACCCACAGGGCTATATGGACTAATTACCTGCAGTTCGTGGTCATCTCCAGTGTGTGTTGTTAAAGACACTGACCTGAGCGGGCGGACCCACAGGGCTATATGGACTAATTACCTGCAGTTCGTGGTCATCTCCAGTGTGTGTTGTTAAAGACACTGACCTGAGCGGGCGGACCCACAGGGCTATATGGACTAATTACCTGCAGTTCATGGTCACCACCAGTGTGTGTTGTTAACCCCTTTCTGCCATGAGACATACTATCCCGTCCATGTGCCCTGGGACTTAATTCCCAGGGACGGGATAGTACGTCATAGCGATCAGCGGCGCCCACATGGTGAGCGCCGCTGATCGCGCCCGGGTGTCAGCTGATTATCACAGCTGACACCCGGCACAATGTGTCAGGGGCGGTCACTGACCGCCCCCGACACGTTAACCCGTTGTACACCGCGATCAAACACAATTGCGGTGTATCGGGGGTTAAAGGGAAGCATCGGCAGGGAGGGGGCTCCCTCCGTGCTTCCTTGAGCCCCCCACGGCAGCGCAATGTGCAGCGCTACTGCGGGGGATCTTTCCCTACAGGCCCCCGGATCCAAGATGGCCTGTAGTAAAAATAATTTAAAAAAACACTAAATCAATTAGTAAAAAAAAAAAATATTCCCCAATAAATTCATTTTTTGAAAAAAAACAAAACAAAACAATAAAAGTACACATATTTGGTATTGACGCGTCCATAACGACCCACCCTATAAAACTGTCCCATTAGTTAACCCCTTTAGTGAACCCCTTAAAAAATAAAAATAAAAAACGAAGCAAAAAATAATGATTTATTATCATACCACCGAACAAAAAGTGCAATAACACGCGATCAAAAAGATGCATATAAATATCCATGGTACCGGTGAAAACATCAGCTTGTCCCGCAAAAAATGAGCCACCATTCAGCATCATCCGCAAAAAAAATAAAAAAGTTATAGCTCGCAGATTAAAGCGATGCAAAAATAATTATTTTTTATATAAAATAGTTTTCATTGCATAAAACCGCCAAAACATAAAAAAGACCTAAATGAGGTATCGCTGTAACCGTACTGACCCAAACAATAAAACTGCTTTATCAATTTTACCGCACGGGTAACGGTGTAAACGCACCCCCACAAAGAAATTCATGAAATGCTGGTTTTTGTTCATTCTGCAGCCCAAAAATCGGAATAAGAAGCGATCAAAAAATGTCACGAGCCCGAAAATGGTACCAATAAAAACGTCAACTTGTCCCGCAAAGAATAAGACCTCATATGACTCAGTGGGTCAAAATACGGAAAAATTATAGCTCTCAATATGTGGTGATGCAAAAACTATTTTTACAATAAAAAGCGTCTTTTAGCGTGTGACAGCTGCCAAACATAAAAACCGCCATAAATAGTAAATCAAACCCCCTGTTATCACCCCCTTAGTTAGGGAAAAATAATAAAATAAAAAAATGTATTTATTTCCATTTTCGGGTTAGGGTTAGGGCTAGGGTTAGGGCTAGGGCTAGGGCTGAGATTACGGTTAGGGGTGTGTTGGAGTTAGGGTTGTAGTTATAATTGGGGGTTTCCACTGTTTGGGCACATCAGGGGCTCTCCAAATGCAACATGGCGTCTGATCTCAATTCCAGCCAATTCTGCGTTGAAAAGTCAAATGGTGCTCCTTCCCTTCCAAGCTCTGCCATGCTCCCAAACAGTATTTACCCCCACATATAGGGTATCAGCATACTCAGGACAAATTGCAAAACAACTTTTGGGGTCCAATTTCTCCTGTTACCCTTAGGAAAATAAAAAATTGGGGGCAAAAATATAATTTTTGTGGAAAAAAAATGATTTTTTTATTTTCACGCCCAGGCATTATAAACTTCTGTGAAGCACTTGGGGGTTCAAAGTGCTCACCACACATCTAGATAAGTTCCGAGGGGGGTCTAGTTTCCAAAATGGGGTCACTTGTGGGGAGTTTCAATAGTTTAGGTACATCAGGGGCTCTCCAAACGCACATGACACCTGCAGACCAATCCATCAAAGTCTGCATTCCAAAACGTCACTACTTCCCTTCCGAGCCCTGCCGTGTCCCCATACAGTAGTTTTCTCCCACATGTGAGGTATCAGGGTACTCAGGACAAATTGGACAACAACTTTTAGGGTCCATTTTCTCCTGTTACCCTTGGGAAAATAAAAAAATTGGAGACTAATTGATCATGTTTGTGGAAAAAATACGATTTTTTTATTTTCATGCCTGGGCATTATAAACTTCTGTGAAGCCCTTGGGGGTTCAAAGTGCTCACCACACATCTAGATAAGTTTCTTAGGGGGTCTAGTTTCCAAAATGTGGTCATTTGTGGGGGTTTCCACTGTTTAGGTACATTAGGGGCTCTCCAAAGGCAACATGACACCTGCAGACCATTCCATCAAAGTTTGCATTCCAAAACGTCACTACTTCCCTTCCGAGCCCCGACGTGTGCCCATACAGTAGTTTTCTCCCACATATGGGGTGTCAGCGTACTCAGGATAAATTGGACAACACCTTTTGGGGTCCATTTTCTCCTGTTACCCTTGGGAAAATAAAAAAAATGGGGACTAAAAGATGATGTTTGTTGAAAAAATACAATATTTTTATTTTCACGCCCGGTCGTTATAAACTTCTGTGAAGCACTGGGGGGTTCAAAGTGCTCACCACACATCTAGATAAGTTCCGAGGGGGGTCTAGTTTCCAAAATGGGGTCACTTGTGGGGGGTTTCCATGGTTTAGGTACATCAGGTGCTCTCTAAAAGCAACCTGGCACCCACAGACAATTCCATCAAAGTCTGCATTGCAAAACGTCATTACTTCCCTTCTGAGCCCATACGTGTGCCCATACAGTAGTTTTCTCCCACATATGAGGTATCAGCGTACTCAGGACAAAATGGACAACAACTTTTGGGGTCCAATTTCTCCTTGTACCCTTGGGAAAATAAAAAAAATTGGTGACTAAAAGATGATGTTTGTGGAAAAAATACGATCTTTTATTTTCACGCACGGGCGTTATAAACTTCTGTGAAGCACTGGGGGGTTCAAAGTGCTCACCACACATCTAGATAAGTTCCTTGGGGGGTCTAGTTTCCAAAATGGTGTCATTTGTGGGGGGTTTCTACTGTTTTGGTACATCAGGGGCTTTCCAAACGCGACATGGTGTCAGATCTCAATTCCAGACAAAAACGTCAAATGGCGCTGCTTCCCTTCCGAGCTCTGCCATGCGCCCAAATAGTGGTTTACCCCCACATGTCGGGTATCAGCACACTCAGGACAAATTGCACAATATCTTTCAGCATCCTGTTACCCTTGGAAAAATAAGAATTGAGGGTGAAAAGACCATTTGTGTGAAAAAAATATGATTTTTTAATTGTACGGCTGTATGTTATAAACTTCTGTGATGCCCTTGGGGGTTCAAAGTTCTCACCACACATTTAGATAAGTTCCTTGGGGGGTCTAGTTTCCAAAATGGTGTCATTTGTGGGGGGTTTCCACTGTTTTGGTACATCAGGGGTTTTCCAATCGCGACATGGTGTCAGATCTCAATTCCAGCGAAAAACGTCAAATGGCGCTGCTTCCCTTCCGAGCTCTGCCATGCGCCCAAATAGTCATTTACACCCACATATGGGGTATCAGCGTACTCAGGACAAATTGCACAATAACTTTTAGGTCCTGTTACCCTTGGAAAAATAAAAATTGGGGGTGAAAAGATCAATTTTGTGGAAAAAATATGATTTTTTAATTGTACAGCTGTTCGTTATAAACTTCTGTGAAGCCCTTGTGGGTTCAAAGTTCTCACCACATATCTAGATAAGTTCCTTGGGGGGTCTAGTTTCCAAAATGGGGTCACTTGTGGGGGTTTCCACTGTTTAGGTACATCAGGGGCTCTCCAAACGCAACATGGTGTCCGAACTAAATTCCAGTCAATTTTGCAATGAAAAAGTCAAACGGCGCTCCTTCCCTTCTGAGGTCTGCCATGCGCCGAAACAGTGGTTCCCCCACATATCAGGTATCAGCGTACTCAGGACAAATTGCCCAATAACTTTTGCAGTCCAATTTCTCCTGTTACCCTTGGTAAAATAAAAAAAATTGATACTGAAGTATTTTTTTTGTGAAAAGTTAAATGTTCATTTTTTTTAAATATTCAAAAAATTCCTGTGATGCACCTAAAGGGTTAATAAACTTCTTGAATGTGGTTTTGAGCACCTTAAGGGGTGCAGTTTTTAGAATGGTGTCATTTTTGGGTATTTTCTATCATATAGACCTCTCAAAGTGCCTTCAAATGTGATGTGGTCCGTAAAAATAAAATGGTGTTGCAAAAATGAGAAATCGCTGGTAAATTTTTAACCCTTATAACTTCCTAACAAAAAAAATTTTGGTTCCAAAATTGTGCTGATGTAAAGTAAACATGTGGGAAATGTTACTTATTAAGTTTTTTGTGTGCCGTATCTCTGTGATTTAAGGGCATAAAAATTCAAATTTGGAAAATTGCAAAATTGCAAATTTCCATTTTTTTCACAAATAAACGCAAGTTATATGAATGAAATTTTACCACTAACATGAAGTACAATATGTCACGAGAAAACAATGTCAGAATCAGTGGGATCCATGGAAGCGTTTCAGAGATATAACCTCATAAAAGGACAGTGATCAGAATTGTAAAAATTGGCCCGGTCATGAACAAGCAAACCACCCTTGGGGCTTAAGGGGTTAAAGACACTGACCAGAGCGGGCGGACCCACAGGGTTATATGGACTAATTACCTGCAGTTTGTGGTCACCTCCAGTGTGTGTTGTTAAAGACACCGACCTGAGCGGGCGGACCCACAGGGCTATATAGACTATTTACTTGCAGTTCGGCTAAAGACATTGACCTGAGCGGGCAGACCCGCAGTGCTATATGGACTATTTACTTGCAGTTCGGCTAAAGGTACTGACCTGAGCAGGCGGACCCGCAATACCGTATGGACTATTTGTTTTCAGTTTGTTTTCACTTTTTTGCCTGACAAGTCTCTGTTTTGTTTTGCCTTCCAGAGTGGTTTATGAAGTGAAATAAACTTGCCTGGACTATTGCATAAAACCGCCTCCTGTGCCTACCTCAAGAGCTGAGTGAGTACAGATCTCTACAATGTGGATTGTTTACAGCTGCCCCCCCAAATACATAGAATAATAAAAGAAACTTCATTTGATCATTAGCTGCTCTTCCAACTCAGTCAAGCATAAATGAACGGAGGAAGAGTAACAAACTATAATGTTTCCCAAGGGGCCAAATATTGGCAAGTTAAAATCTGACATGCCCACTCCTGTTTTCCTCAAAAAATGGTGGGTCCTCAAAAACATTATCTAGTAAACTAATCTTGATCAGCAAGTTGGTTGACTTCTTATCTAATATATAAGGCCAAGTTTAGACTTTTTTTAAGTTTACAATTTAAAGCTGTTCAATTTTCAAGTGTTTTTAAGCATTTTAACACTAACACTTACTGTATATAACAGTCGACCGAATCCTAAATGTACTAGGAATTACCACTAGACATAGGATTAGCGCACACTGTAGCTTAAGCCTTAGGTCAGATTTACCAGAGATTTGACCTTGCTTATGTAAATCAGGTTATGTAACAAAACAATTTTATTAGCTAAGATAGGTTGTTTTTTTTTGAATGATAAAGACACAAATTCAAATTTCCAATTTGGATTTTGAAATGGATTTAGATCATGAGATCTTTAAAGAGTTTTTCTGGGAATGGGGAAAATAACTAAAGGAAATACAAATAAATTCATAAATACATTTAATTAGCAAATTCCAATCGTTTGGTCTTGGGAGCTAATTACAATAGAATTAAAATGGCCACCATCCTGTTACTCTAACAAAAACATGTCCTAGAATGTTAGTTCAAGTGAAATGAATATGTGTAGTGGGGGAGCTCCACTGCTGTGTCCTGGGTAATCTATTCCAGTGTTCCCCATCTCCAGTAACATAGTAACATAGTTTTGAAGGCTGAAGGAAGACCTTATGTCCATCTAGTTCAGCCTATTTTTAGTGCAGCTGTTCTGCATTGTTGATCCTGGGGAAGGCAAAAAACCCACAGAGTAGAAGCCAATTTTCTCCATAGGGAAAAAAATTCTTTCCCCTAAGCTGGGTCAACCATCTACCTATAATATTATGTTATTCGTAACTTTCTATACTGTTACTCACAGGAAAAGCATCCATTCCTTTCTTAAATTCATTCAGTGAGTTGGCCATCACCACTTCCTCAGGAAGAGAATTCCAGAGCCTCACTGCTCTTACCATGAAGAACCCTCTTCTATGCTGGTGCAGAAATTGTCTTTCCTCCAAATGTAGAGAATGTTCTTGTCACAGTCCTTGGTACAAACAGTTCATTGGAGAGATCTCTATATATATTAGGTCTCCCCTAAGTCTTCTCTTTTCTTGAGTAAATAGACCTAATTTTGATAACCTTTCTGGGTATTGTAGTGAACTAACTCCATTTATCATTTTAGTAGCCCGCCTTTGAACCCTTTCAATTTCAGTAATGTCTTTCTTGATCACCGGCGTCCAAAATTGCATACAATACTCCAAGTGTGGTCTGACGAGTAATTTGTACAGAGGGAGAATTATGTTTTCATCTCGTGTCCCCAGACCTCTTCTAATGCATCCCATGACCCTATTTGCTTTGGTGGCAGCTGCCTGACACTGGGCACTCCAGTGCTCAAGAGCCAGTAACAGATCATGTTTTCAGCATTTCCTTAGTATTGCACATGTGGTGATGGAACTATTATCTGGGCATTTGTAAGGAAATCCTGAAAATATGATCTGTTGGTCGCTCTTGAGTAGAGTTGAGCGAATTTTGCAAAATTCGGTTTAGATTATGATTGCCGGCAAATATGGTATTTGCAATATTCGCCAAACACAGCCGAACGTCATTGGAATGGGACTAGAGTTGAGCAAATATGTTCGAAACCGATCAAACATAAATTCGGTACGAATAGGGTACTGAAATGGCACGAATATGGCAAATTCGGATTTGGTGATCGTTTCCGAGCATATTTCCTCAACTCTACTCTTAAGGACCAATGATGGGGAACATCGCCATGGAATGTCATTTAGAAGGACTGTGGATAGCAGTGTGAGATGCCTCTTCTTACTCCAGCATTCTAGGCTTGTAATAGATAAGAACACCAACTGAGAGAACATCTTCCTACACATGAAGGAGGTCTTGGAACTTACTAGTGCACATGCTCACAGGTACTAGTCTTAATATTCTAGGAAAAATTTATGTCAGTTTAACAAGACTACAGGCATTTTAATTCTCTATAGTGATTTCCTCCCTAGACAAAAAATGTGTAATTTGCTGTATTGTATTTAAGAATTTATTTATAATGACATTTCCTTTAGTTATTTTTTTCAACTCCTGGAGAGCTCCTTTAAGCCAGTTTTTAGCAGTCCACGTTTTTGGCTATTCTTCTCCTAGCATTACCAGTATTGTAAATTCTAATATGCTAAATAACATCGTTATGCACAAAAATGTGGTAGAACATTACATCTGAGAAATTGATGCTACTTACCAAACGGCAATTATGACAACATACTGGTCTACAAAACAGCTAACAGAATTTTTTTAGTTACCTCCTATCTATGCTAAAAGGTCTAATAACTTACTGATTGCTAGGACCCCTTGCGATTCCAAGGTCAGGGCTCAGGAATTGGGGATTTGGGCTCTGCACAGCACTCAGCTTTTTTCAGCTGTCACATAGGCAATGAATAGAGCAGAGTTCGAGCATGATCACCTCCGCTCCTATAAAGATGAGGCTCACCATCCTCACATTCCAGAGGGGATAACTTAATATTTTGGGAATAACATTTGAAATCTAATTTCATTGATACATCAGCACTCTTTAATAAAGAAAGAACCTTGTAGTGATTACCGCTGGGTACAATGTCTGTAATGCTAACTCAATGAAGCAGTACATGGCAGATCTGTATCCTTAATAAACAAGAAATGAGATATGTAAGAAAACTCTCATAATTAGAGTTGAGCGATACCGTCCGATACTTCAAAGTATCGTATCGGATGGTATCGGCCGATCTTTAAAAAAAGTATCGGTATCGCCGATTCCGATACCGGAAGTCCCATTCAAGTCTATGGGACTTCCGGTATCGGAATAAGAAAAACCCTTTCCTGCCCTTGTACAGCCTCTCTGGGGTCTGTACGGGCCTTTCGGGGGGCTGTGCCGGCCTGCCAGGGGGTCTGTGCAGGCTCCGGTGGTCTGTGCCGGCCTGCCGGTGGTCTGTGCAGGCTCCGGGGGGCTGTGCCGGCCTGCCGGGGGGCTGTGCCGGCCTGCCGGGGGGCTGTGCCGGCCTGCCGGTGGTCTGTGCAGGCTCCGGGGGTCTGTGCAGGCATCGTCCGATGGGACTACAAGTCCCATCGGGCGATGCCTGCTACCATGACAGTGATTGACACATTAGCCAATGATGGGACAGTAGTAGTCCCATCATCCGGCTAATGTGTTAAATGTAAAAAAAAAAAAAAAAAAAAATTACATGCTACATACATACAACATGCATACTACATACATGCTACATTCATACTACATACTACATACATGCTACATTCATACTACATAAATACTACATGCAACATACATACTACATATATACTACATGCATGCTACATACATACTGCATGCTACATACATACCACATATATACTACATACATACTACATGCATGCTACATGCATGCTACATGCTACATACATAACACATATATACTACATGCATGCTACATACATACTACATATATACTACATGCATGCTACATACATACTGCATGCTACATGCATGCTACATACATACTACATACATACTACATATATACTACATGCATGCTACATACATACTACATGCTACATACATACTACATATATACTACATGCATGCTACATACATACTACATGCTACATACATACTACATGCTACATACATACCACATATATACTACATACATACAATACATTCATACAATACATACATAGACATACAGTACATATAACATAGAGTAACATACTTACCAATACTTGTCACATTGTTCCCCGAAGCCATTGTCTTTTCCGGGATAAATATTAACATAACAAACCACAAAAATACTCACCCACGATCCGAAGCAGTCCACGAGTGTGTCCCACGACGATCTTGGGTAGAGAACTGCAGCATCAGATGATGCTGCCGTTCTCTACGGGCTGCAGGAATCCAATGACGGAAGGTAGGTATCCTTCCGCACTGTATTCCTCCGCCACTTAAAAAAAAGTCCCTAGTCTCACTTTATGCCATTGCTGTGTGGGACCCTATTTGCTTTGGTGGCAGCTGCCTGACACTGGGCACTCCAGTGCTCAAGAGCCAGTAACAGATCATGTTTTCAGCATTTCCTTAGTATTGCACATGTGGTGATGGAACTATTATCTGGGCATTTGTAAGGAAATCCTGAAAATATGATCTGTTGGTCGCTCTTGAGTAGAGTTGAGCGAATTTTGCAAAATTCGGTTTAGATTATGATTGCCGGCGAATATGGTATTTGCAATATTCGCCAAACACAGCCGAACGTCATTGGAATGGGACTAGAGTTGAGCAAATATGTTCGAAACCGATCAAACATAAATTCGGTACGAATAGGGTACTGAAATGGCACGAATATGGCAAATTCGGATTTGGTGATCGTTTCCGAGCATATTTCCTCAACTCTACTCTTAAGGACCAATGATGGGGAACATCGCCATGGAATGTCATTTAGAAGGACTGTGGATAGCAGTGTGAGATGCCTCTTCTTACTCCAGCATTCTAGGCTTGTAATAGATAAGAACACCAACTGAGAGAACATCTTCCTACACATGAAGGAGGTCTTGGAACTTACTAGTGCACATGCTCACAGGTACTAGTCTTAATATTCTAGGAAAAATTTATGTCAGTTTAACAAGACTACAGGCATTTTAATTCTCTATAGTGATTTCCTCCCTAGACAAAAAATGTGTAATTTGCTGTATTGTATTTAAGAATTTATTTATAATGACATTTCCTTTAGTTATTTTTTTCAACTCCTGGAGAGCTCCTTTAAGCCAGTTTTTAGCAGTCCACGTTTTTGGCTATTCTTCTCCTAGCATTACCAGTATTGTAAATTCTAATATGCTAAATAACATCGTTATGCACAAAAATGTGGTAGAACATTACATCTGAGAAATTGATGCTACTTACCAAACGGCAATTATGACAACATACTGGTCTACAAAACAGCTAACAGAATTTTTTTAGTTACCTCCTATCTATGCTAAAAGGTCTAATAACTTACTGATTGCTAGGACCCCTTGCGATTCCAAGGTCAGGGCTCAGGAATTGGGGATTTGGGCTCTGCACAGCACTCAGCTTTTTTCAGCTGTCACATAGGCAATGAATAGAGCAGAGTTCGAGCATGATCACCTCCGCTCCTATAAAGATGAGGCTCACCATCCTCACATTCCAGAGGGGATAACTTAATATTTTGGGAATAACATTTGAAATCTAATTTCATTGATACATCAGCACTCTTTAATAAAGAAAGAACCTTGTAGTGATTACCGCTGGGTACAATGTCTGTAATGCTAACTCAATGAAGCAGTACATGGCAGATCTGTATCCTTAATAAACAAGAAATGAGATATGTAAGAAAACTCTCATAATTAGAGTTGAGCGATACCGTCCGATACTTCAAAGTATCGTATCGGATGGTATCGGCCGATCTTTAAAAAAAGTATCGGTATCGCCGATTCCGATACCGGAAGTCCCATTCAAGTCTATGGGACTTCCGGTATCGGAATAAGAAAAACCCTTTCCTGCCCTTGTACAGCCTCTCTGGGGTCTGTACGGGCCTTTCGGGGGGCTGTGCCGGCCTGCCAGGGGGTCTGTGCAGGCTCCGGTGGTCTGTGCCGGCCTGCCGGTGGTCTGTGCAGGCTCCGGGGGGCTGTGCCGGCCTGCCGGGGGGCTGTGCCGGCCTGCCGGGGGGCTGTGCCGGCCTGCCGGTGGTCTGTGCAGGCTCCGGGGGTCTGTGCAGGCATCGTCCGATGGGACTACAAGTCCCATCGGGCGATGCCTGCTACCATGACAGTGATTGACACATTAGCCAATGATGGGACAGTAGTAGTCCCATCATCCGGCTAATGTGTTAAATGTAAAAAAAAAAAAAAAAAAAAATTACATGCTACATACATACAACATGCATACTACATACATGCTACATTCATACTACATACTACATACATGCTACATTCATACTACATAAATACTACATGCAACATACATACTACATATATACTACATGCATGCTACATACATACTGCATGCTACATACATACCACATATATACTACATACATACTACATGCATGCTACATGCATGCTACATGCTACATACATAACACATATATACTACATGCATGCTACATACATACTACATATATACTACATGCATGCTACATACATACTGCATGCTACATGCATGCTACATACATACTACATACATACTACATATATACTACATGCATGCTACATACATACTACATGCTACATACATACTACATATATACTACATGCATGCTACATACATACTACATGCTACATACATACTACATGCTACATACATACCACATATATACTACATACATACAATACATTCATACAATACATACATAGACATACAGTACATATAACATAGAGTAACATACTTACCAATACTTGTCACATTGTTCCCCGAAGCCATTGTCTTTTCCGGGATAAATATTAACATAACAAACCACAAAAATACTCACCCACGATCCGAAGCAGTCCACGAGTGTGTCCCACGACGATCTTGGGTAGAGAACTGCAGCATCAGATGATGCTGCCGTTCTCTACGGGCTGCAGGAATCCAATGACGGAAGGTAGGTATCCTTCCGCACTGTATTCCTCCGCCACTTAAAAAAAAGTCCCTAGTCTCACTTTATGCCATTGCTGTGTGGGAATTTCCCACACAGCAATGGCATAAAGTGAGACTAGGGACTTTTTTTTTTTAAGTGGCGGAGGAATACAGTGCGGAAGGATACCTACCTTCCGTCATTGGATTCCTGCAGCCCGTAGAGAACGGCAGCATCATCTGATGCTGCAGTTCTCTACCCAAGATCGTCGTGGGACACACTCGTGGACTGCTTCGGATCGTGGGTGAGTATTTTTGTGGTTTGTTATGTTAATATTTATCCCGGAAAAGACAATGGCTTCGGGGAACAATGTGACAAGTATTGGTAAGTATGTTACTCTATGTTATATGTACTGTATGTCTATGTATGTATTGTATGAATGTATTGTATGTATGTAGTATATATGTGGTATGTATGTAGCATGTAGTATGTATGTAGCATGCATGTAGTATGTATGTAGCATGCATGTAGTATGTATGTAGCATGCATGTAGTATGTATGTAGTATTTTTTTTTTTTTTTTTTTTTTAACATTTAACACATTAGCCGGATGATGGGACTACTACTGTCCCATCATTGGCTAATGTGTCAATCACTGTCATGGTAGCAGGCATCGCCCGATGGGACTTGTAGTCCCATCGGACGATGCTTGCACAGACCCCCGGACATCAGCACAGCCCCCCGGCAGGCCGGCACAGCCCCCCGGCAGGCCGGTACAGACCCCCACAGGGTGCACAGACCACCGGCAGGCCGGCACAGCCCCCCGGCAGGCCGGTACAGACCCCGTGCAGTCCACACAGCCCCCCGGCAGGCCGGCACAGCCCCCCGGCAGGCCGGCAGAGACCCCCGGAAGGCCCGAAATGACGGCGCATCATGATGAGCACACACCGCGCATCATGATGACGTCAGGCCGTCAATCAACTGAACTTCCGATTCCGATGCCGAATTCCGATATTGAAAAAATATCGGAAGTCGGTATCGGAATTCCGATACAGCAAGTATCGGCCGATACCCGATACTTGCGGTATCGGAATGCTCAACACTACTCATAATCAATCACTCTTAAGACACTCATATAAGGGAAATATTATGAAAAAAAAAAGAATATGCTTAAAGCAACACAAAGTAGAAATGCAAATTATGATAAAACTGCTTCTCGCAATCTATATAGACAAGTGATGATAAATGTAAACTTGTTTTACATGAATGCAACAAAAAACATAAATGGATCTAGAAGAATTTCTACAAAGACAGGATTAGAGAAAATTGAGTCTACAGCTAAGGATAATATTACATTATTGACATTTCCACTGATATCAGCAGGATCCATCAACAATTTTTAGGCTGTGTGCACACAGTGCATTTTTGATTCGTTTTTGTAGCATTTTTTTCCGCACGAAAGTGGGCCAAAACGCTACGGAAACCTTGTGCAAGCAAATTCAATGACAATCTTGAAGTGTTGTGCACATGATCAGTAAATTTCCTTTGAGTATTTGCAGTGTTTTTTTTCTGCAGCATGTCAATTCTTTGTGCGTTTCTGCAGCGTTTTTCACCCATTGACTTCAATTGACTCAGTCAAATCTGTAGCAAAAACGCAGGTCTAAAAATGTTTGCGGATTTGCTGAGTTTTTGCTTGCATTTTTACCGGCTTCCTATGGTGATTCCCATGCTGTCATGTGTGTGACTGCGTGGGAAACACTGGCGCGATGGTTTTGATTGGTAAGACCGTCAGTCAGAGCACTGTGGGGTCATGCTCTTAGATGTCAGAGTGACCCCGTAGCTGTGCCTGTGACCCGCAGCGGTGACCTGTGGTAAAAAGCTTACCGCAGGTCAGCTGGCATGGGCTAATGAGACTACGCTCTCATCGGGTTATGTTTGATAACAGTTTGATAACACTGATAACAGTGAAAGCAGGTGCCGGTGCCGTTGATGGGAGACATAGTCTCATCTGCAGGTGCCTGTGCTAACAGTTAAGAAAAAAAAAAGTAAAATAATTACATACATATTCAAATAAAAACCCCATGATACTCATCTAACACCAAATCCCCAATGCCCTCATCTCCTAGAATTAATGTAAAATAATAAACCAGCATATACTCACCTGTCTGCCGTAGTCCACATAATCCCGAGTGTCCCATGGCGATCTCACGTTTAGAACAGTCACATCGGGAGATATGACTGCTCTACACATCCGCTGGAGATACACTGACAGTAGGTAATCACTCCCATAGTGTATCACTGAGCTGCCATGAGAGAGGTCTCCAGGGTTCATCAGCTGATCAGCTCTGGTGCTCTCACAGCACTGCTGCATGAGAACTTTCTCAGGGCAGCTCAGTGATACACTGCGAGAGCGATTACCTCCTGGCAGTGTATCGCCGGCTGTCTTTGAGAGCCATCATATAAGGGTCAGCCAGGACAGTAGTCATATTCGCGGACACCTGAGCGTTAATGTCCTGGCCTCCCCTCACAGAAAAGTAATGTCCAATGGTCAGCATACCTGTGTCTCCCAGTCCGGCTCCTTCAGGATCTTCCCTAAGTCGCGGGGGACCCTCTCCAGGCGGACTTACACTAATTGAGACCCAGTACAAATCAACTTTAACAATAACATCTTTACTGGTTCTGTTGCACAGCACATCCAGAGACTTCATATTCCTTACAGCAGGCTGTTCCTTTTTCTTTCCCTGCGTTACTCTCATGATCACAAACTGAGGGCCCGGGTCGGACCATCCCTGACGGGTCCTCAGTGTTTTCTCTGCCCAGCTCTACCACGAGTATGCTTCCCTCGGTCTGTTTTGCCCCAGACTCAAAATCATTAATCTCCGGAGTATAAAGCCACTGAAAGAGAGTACTGCCCTTCTGTTCTACATTTTGCTCTTGTACCACGTTCTTACTATACATTCTCACTGCTTCTGTGGTGTCCCTTGACCATTTCGTCCCAGTTCTAAGGGTTTTTGCCCAGACAATGAGTTGCCACATTCTGGCCTTTCCAAACTGTGCTAGCCCGCTGCTTTCTTGTAACGTAACTGTGGATGGCTGACATTTCCTCTTCTTCTAGTTGCTTGGCTGCTGTGACGTCCTGGGCCTATAGCCCGTGTGGACAGTTCAGGTGTCCCTAGCCCTCTGACTCTTCCTTTCACTACGCACTACCTTACCACACAGCAGCCCCTCCTACAATTAACCATATACTTACATTATACCTTATCTAAGAACTGTGGGCACTAAAATGCCCCCCATCTAGTGGCTAATCCTAAAAACTACACTTTCCCTGATTTTCTTAAACAATATTTTTATTGAGGTTTTCAGAGTAATAAGCAAAAATGTAAGGCATACATTTATACAATCACATCCAAATGAATTTTGAGTGATGTAAAGCAAGACATCACAGTGTAATGACATTACAATCTTATCAACACTTGAAATAAGTGCGGTAAACAATAAACATAATAATACAAAAAAAAAAGGAAGAAAAATAAAGAACCTTTACAAAAGTACACTAGGCACCTAGATATATGAAATTTTGGCACATCATGAATCAAAAAAAAAAAAGAAAATAAAAGTTCAGGATATGAAATCTTCTTCTATTTTGGGCTTGAGTTCCACCCATCTATACCACCTTTTATCAAATAACTTTATTGATATATTGTTAATGTAGTGAATCCTCTCATAAACACAGTGTTTATCTACCAGCATAATAAGCGTGACAATATCTGGAGGTTGCTTACTGTTCCAACCTTTCGCTATGAGGAAAGCTGCGGACATAAGAATGTGAGCGGCCAGGAACTTTTCCTTTTTAAGTCTGTGTATGTCTATGAGTAGCAAAGCTAAAGCAGGCTGTGGCTGAATACGCCAATTACATATGAGTGAAAGTAAGTCAAAAACTTTAAGCCAATATAGCTTCAATATAGGACATCCCCAAAAGACATGAAGTAAATCTGCTTGAGATCCACAACCACGCCAACACGTTCCAGAACCCCCCCTCCAAAGTGCCTGAGTCTATTTGGGGTGAGGTAATATCTGTGAACTAACTTGTAGTGTGTTTCAAGTATGTTCATGCACCTCGTAGATTTAACCGCAATTTTAAGAGATGAAGTCCATTGAGGGATATATATCTGTCTCTGCAGAGTGGTTTCCCATTTCTCAAAGCATCCCTCATTAGTGAAGGTGTCCTTGCCAGTCAAGCTGTTATACAGAGGTCTGAGATAGCTCCCATGTCTGGGGGACATGCTAAATAAAAAATTATAAATAGTGTGGTTAATCAAAACCACTCTGCAGAAGTATTTCTTATATTTATTGTATTCCTCCTTGAGCAAAAGATATTTCATGTATTCCGTATTAGGAATTCCAAATCTGGTCTTAACCAGCTCAAAGGGCATGACTCTGTTGTTATCCAACAAGTCATCCACAAAAGTGATTGGAAACTTTGCCCAACTGTCGAACATAGGTCTTAAGGAAGTCCTGACAGGAGACAAAAAGGGGAGTCTCAATTTTTCAGTTGAAAAAGGGGAAACATTAGATTTTCCTTTACACAAGTGTGACCAACACAACATAGAGGCTCTGAGAATTGGATTATCTATATTCACAATCTCTTTTCTGTGCAAAAGAAAGTATGATATAAACAAAATTGGTTCCCTGTTGGGCATCATATCCCTTTCAATTTTTGGCCATTCCAGTTCAGTCTGTTCCGTGAACCAACTTTTTGTTAATTCAGTCACAGTGGCAAAATAGTATGCCTCCAGATCTGGAAGAGCTATTCCCCCATTTTCTTTAGATTTGAGTAATGTACGTTTCTTCACTCTAGGTTTCCGGTTATTCCAAATAAACTTATTCATCTGGTGGGTTAATTTTTGTATGGATTGTATGGATATGGGCAGAGGGACATTCCTATATAGGAACAGGACTTTAGGAAGGCAGAACATTTTGTATAACACTATTTTACCCATCCATGTGACCGGGGTTTTTGACAGTTCCCTCAACTTAAGGTCGAGAGACTGCAAAAGATGATCTATATTTGTCTCACTAATATGTGTGGGGTTACCTGTAAGCCAAATTCCTAAATATGGGATCTTAGCACTGTCCCAGTTAAATGGATACTTGTCTCTTAATTGCTGTTTAATGGAAGCTGAAATAAAAAGTGATAAGACGTTAGTTTTCTTTGCATTAAGTTTGTAGTATGAGACAGAGCCAAACAAATCTATAATGTCCCAGATCTTTTTCAGTGAGTCAACTGGATTTGTTAGTGTAAGTATGATGTCATCTGCATAAAGATTTATCTTATGCTCTGAGCCTCTCAGCTGTACACCGTGTACCTCATCAGAGTCCCTTATCAATTGAGCCAAAGGCTCCATACTCAGGATAAAAATAATTGGGGACAGAGGACATCCCTGTCTTGTCCCATTTGTTATGGAGAATTTGTCTGACATCGTGCTGTTGACCAGTACAGAGGCAGACGGCCGAGAGTACAAAGCTCGAATACTCCTCAACATCTCCTCACCAAAGCCCATCCTCTCTAATACTGTGAATGCATAGGCCCAATTAATACGGTCAAAGGCCTTCTCAGCATCAAGAGCCACAAACAAGCTGGGAATTTTATTTTTGTTACATGAATGTATATGGTGCAGAACACTTCTAGAACTATCTGAAGTTTGTCTAGATTTTACAAAACTGACTTGATCGGGATGTATGAGGTATGGAATAACATCCTGCACTCTTTCTGCCAGTATTTTTGCATAAACCTTGATGTCTGCATTTAGGAGGGAAATGGGCCTATAATTTTCAATTTTGGTCGGGTCCTTGTCTGGCTTGGGAATCACCACTATTGTGGCTCTCAGCATGTCTGCATTGCACGTTCCTTTTGATTTTATACAATTCAGGGCATTTGTTAAGTGTGGGATAAGATCCTTTTGAAATTCTTTATAGTACTCTATGGGAAAGCCGTCCGGACCTGGAGCTTTATCACTTTTAAGGTTGCTTACTGCAAAAGAGACCTCACCTTCAGAAAAGGGTGCATCAAGTGATTCCCTCTGCTCTAGAGACAAAGATCCCAATTTTACCTTTCCTAGGAAATTATTTATCATCTCTGCTGTAGGAGAGGGATGAGCTCCATTTTCTCCTATGTTGTATAACTTTGAATAATAATTCTCAAAGGCCAGGGCTATATCTTTTGGCTTTTCTATATTCCTTGAGTTTTGGATTATTTTTTTGATTAAATGTTTTTTGTTTATAGGTTTGAACCTATTTGCCATATTTTTTGAGGGTTTATTATTATTTACATAAAAACCTGCTCTATTAAACAGAGTCTTTTTCTCATATAAGTTTATGAGGAGATTTCTGAGTTCTAGTCTAAGGGAGTATAGTTCGTTATATTTAGCAAAATTTTTATCTGCCTTGGCTTGGTGTTCTAATTTTTGGATTTGCTCTAGCAATATTTTCTGTTGGCTCTCTCTTGCCCTCTTCTGTCTCGAGGCCATCTGAATTAAGTGGCCTCTGATGACACATTTGTGTGCCAGCCATAATGTTTCAGGTGTGATCTCCTGGGAGTTATTCTCTTTAAAATAGTTTGTTAGGACATTCCTTGTTAATGATATATTCTCTGGGGAGTCTACAACAAATTTGCTATATCTCCAATTGTATTGTTTTGGAGTCAATGAAGAAATACGTAAAGTCAGTAGAATTGGAGCATGATCTGACCATGTAATGGGGCCAGTTTGAAAATCTATGTACGAGTCCAGTAGTGAGAAGTTGGTGAATATATGATCTATTCTAGTATAAGATTTGTTATGTGGGCAAAATAGAGTGTACTCTTTTGAAGTAGGGTTCAATATTTTACAACTATCATGTAAATTGGAGACTCCCAACCACTTTCCTAGATTCACGCTCCTATAATATGGAGCTGCAGATGAGCAATCTGTATCTGGGTTGACTATACAGTTGAAATCCCCTCCCCATATGATTTGCCCCCTACTGAAATTGGATAATTTCTTTTTGACCTTATTGAAAAAGCTAATTTGTCTCACATTGGGTGTGTATACATTTACTACCGTATACTCCACACCTTCCAAAGTAAAATTGATGGCAAGGTGTCTGCCTTTGTTATCCCTATATACTGTATATCTGAAATTACTACTGGCAAATCTTTGTGGAAGACAATGGCTACCCCAGCTTTCTTCCTTCCTTCATTATTAGAAAAGAAAATCTTAGGGTAGTCTATATTTTTGAATCTTATATTATCAATTTCTAGAAGGTGTGTTTCTTGTATCATTGAAATATTGGCCTTCAATCTTTTAATCTCCTTCCACAAAGCAAATCTTTTGAAAGGACTATTAAGTCCATTTACATTAAATGACAGAACTTTCAACTCCATGCTATATCAGGAAGAAAAATATGCATTAAATAATTCAATGAAGTAGAGTATTTCACCTGAACATACATCCAAAAGGTATGAGATTTCTCTAGTGATTTTTTGTTAGTGCCTGGTGTGCCTGTGAATAAAAACATGTTACAACCTAGAACAGAACAAAACTTGTTAACAAGACAAATTGGATTTCTCAAAAGAAATGGTACCGAGAGAAGATCTCTAAGTTAGCACGTGGGGGGTGAAAAAGAGAGAGTTCAGGCCTAGAGCCAGGGTCAGTACCACCAAGTCCATTATCTTTTCTTTTGTATGGTCCAGGACTGGGAAAGGCGCCTCGGCTGCTGCGAAGGGTTGCTCCTCTCTTGATCGTAGGGTGATGTTGATGATGGAGTCTCCAATGGAGGGATACCTAAATCTTGGAAAAATCTGTTACAATTATCAATGTTAGACAAGGCAAAAGTGGTGTTTCCCTTCATGACTAAAATTTTTGTAGGAAAGCCCCATCTATATAAAATCTTGTGTTTCCTCAAGTGTGCAGTAATTGGAAAGAAGTCTCTCCTCTTCTGCAAGGTAGCTTTTGAAAAGTCTGCAAAAATCCTAATATCCTCATATGGCCTTGGTAGGGTGGGTGATTGCTTACTTTTCCTCAGGATGTCCTCCTTTGTCAGGAAATAGTGGAAATATGCAATAACGTCCCGTGGGGCTCTATCTGGGGCATACTTGGACTTGGGTAGTCTGTGTATACGTTCCATTAAAAGATCCCCTTTGGTGGCCCCTGGGAGCATGGTATGAAGCAACTTTTGCACATAAGCATTAAGGTCTCTGTCTTTAACATTTTCAGGTATTCCCCTGAATTTAAGGTTATTTCTTCTACTTCTGTCTTCTTGCTCTATCAACCTTGATTTTAAGAAGGTAACCTCTTTTTCTAAGGCATAATGTTCGTCTATCAAGGTATTGTGGGATTTGACCATTTCCTCCATTTTGGACTCTAAGTGGTCCACTCTCTGGCCCAAGCTGTCTATATTATTTTGGAGGTTTGTATTGTAACCCTCCAGTTGTTTTTGGAATGTCTTTGCAAAAAGGCATAGCATATTTTTTATGAATAATTCTGAGGCTGCATTGCTGGTAGCCTCTACCTCTGTTAATACATGTAAAATGTTCTCCGGTATAGGGTCATCAGAGGGACAAGAGTCCTCCATTTGTATTTCCTGTTGCAGCTCAGCCGAGCTGCTACTAAATCTGCGGCTATTCAGTGAGGAGGGGGACAGTTCCCTCTGTAATGGCGTTAGAGGGGTGTCTGATATATTAGAAATGTCGGGGCAAGATGAGGAGCTCCTTATTATGTTTGTGTCCTCCATAGCAGCGGTCATCGTTGCTGCTGCACTAGATTTCACAGGCTGCGCAAGATTTGTGCTTAAGTTACGCAATTTTCGTATCTGCTGCGTAGTCCCGTCTGTCCCCCGGTCAATCTCGCGGTATTTCGCTCCCCTCTCCTCAGCTCTGCTTTAATTGTAAAAATTGCCACTTTCTCTGGCCTGTAGAGCGGTGGTTTTAGCAGGGGTGGGTGTAGACTTACCCCCCGACTTGAACGCTGCATGTCTCAATCTCTGTGGTGTTCTCAGCTGCTGTGTGCCGCTCAGGCTGGGGCTGCAGGCTGTGGCTGCTGTGAGGCGGGCGCCATCTTGGCTCCTCAGCATGAGGGGAGAGTGCTCCAGCTTCTTTGCTTTTCCTGCTCTTTTACTGAGCGGATCCATAATGTGGGGGCACCGCTGGTATTTATGGAGGTTCCCACAAGTTTGCTGTTAGTCCTGGCTCATAAATCGCTTATTAATAGCGCTTGGTAGGCCTCCCTGGAGAGGAGCACAGAGCTCAGGCTTCCATACAGCTCAGACGCTGGCCACTTTCCCTGATTTTCTACATAAACAGCACAGGAACATATATTACATTTTTATCTCTTAAGGTAATACACAAAATAGTGTAGCAGTGCCTACGGGACACACAAAAATGGTAATACACATGAACGTGTAGCTGTACCAATACTGAATGAGAAAAATGAAACAATAACATTTTCCATTCCCTTACAGTCACATCAGTGACTGCTCTCAAAGTCATCAGGATCATCGTGGGACATTATAAATGATCTTTTCAGCGGACAGGTGAGGAAGATTTAACAAAAGCGTTGAAGTCAATTTTTGAGGCATTTTAACAAAATGTTAAATACAAGAAAAAAGTATATATGCCCCCACTAAGTACTAGACCCATCACTAGGTTCAATAATTTAAATAACTCCGATAAACATATATGAACCCAAATCACTAATTAGAAAATATAAATCTTCATTACATATCACGACAATACATAGAAAAAATACACAAAGGTTAAAAAGTGGGAAACCCAACATGGGCACCACAACCGACTTTTAAATCCATTAGAGGCTGCACATACCAAAAATCCCCAATAATTACTCCTCAGCAGCTAAATAGCTGCAAGAAAACACAACTAAAGCACAATTAGTCTATACAATGGTGACTACCAGTCATATACAGATAGTTAATATAGTGCAGGAATCAATTTTATTTCCTGTGGGTCATGGTGCCAGCCCCAGGTGAGGAACATTGTGGTTTATTAATTTATTTTTGTTGCAGGAGATATTGGCATCTATGGTTTAGGCGTTCTGTGAGTATGGTTTAATTAATATTCATTAAAGGAGTCTGCGTCACTATTTCAAATAAAGGACTTTATTCTGGGTGTGTGTTTATACAATCACTCTGGGTTACTAATGGATAGGTGTCTTATAGACACCTCTCCATTACTAAGCTGTGGGCTTGACATCACCTGACAATACTACTTTGTATTGGCAAGTGGAGTTCATATATGTGGGGATGATGTCACCTTTAGGTGACATCAACCCCACATATATGAACTCCACTTGCCACCGCTACAGGGTAAGTGGGAAGAGCGAGGCTAAGTGCCAGATTTGGTGCATCTTATAGATGTGCCTTTTCTGGGGTGGATGAGAGCTGATGTTTTTAGTCTGGGAGGGGCCAATATCCATGGCCCCTTCCTAGGTTATTAATATCAGCCCTCAGCTGTCTGCCTAGCCTTTGCTGGTTACATTTTATATGGGGAACCTATGTCAATTTTTTTCTTGGGTCCCCCTGTAAACTAGCAAGTAAAGGCTAAGCAAACAGCTGTGAGCTGATATTAATAGCCAGGGAACCTTTATGGCTATTGGCTCCTTCCCAAAATATTAACATCAGACCTCAGCAGTCGTTTTTCCCTCTGCTGGTTATTAAAATTACGTGGGAGCCCAGGCAATTTTTTTTCTTTTTTTTTTCTTTAAAACTAACAGTTGCTGTTTGGTTACAGCCTATGTACGTTCGTTCTGTTAACTCTCCTACATAAGCTGGTGACTGTGTGTGTATGTCTGTGTGTGTTTATGTTTACTTATCGGCTTAGTAATGAGGGTGTCAGGCTGACACCTTTTCATTACTAAGAATGAAATCTGTCAATGATAGCTGCTGACACCAAGCCCTAATCCAATTACCCTGATGCCAAGAAATTACATCACAAAACTTTTTTTTTAAATTTCTTTATTTAGCTCAAAAAAGCATTCATTGCTGTACAAAAACGCATGCAAAAAATGCATACAAAACGCACCGAAAACGCACATCTTTGCCGCAGCATATTTCCTGCCAAGAGATGCAGAAACCTTGCAGAAATTTCTGCAAGCAAATACTCAATGTGAGCATATAGCCTTATGTTTTGGTGATCTGGTAGATGTATGAAGTAGCTAATTGATGGACAATTGATTGCTCTTCTAACTATGCTTAAAGTGAATCTGTCACCAGGTTTTTGCTACATCATCTGAGAGCAGCATGATGTGGTAGAAGAGACCCTGATTCTAGCGATGTATCACTTAGTTTACTAGGTGCAACAGTTGTGTCACAATCAGAGTTTTTAGATATAGAATGAAGCAGGGCTCAGAAAGTAACCCTGCCCATACCAGGCTCTCAGTGTACATTGTTTATTGACAGTGAGCTGCTGCTTATCATAGAAGGGGCGTGATTGGAAAAGGACTCACATGATTGGAAAAGGGCTCTTGTGAACTATAGTCCAGGCAGTGATAATGTTCTGGTGATAACACATTCATTGTATTGAAACAATAGCACACAGCCTATTAAGTGATACATCCCTGAAATGTGTGTCTCAGCCCCTACGTCATGCTGTCCTCAGATTACATAGCAAAAACCTGCTGACAGATTCCCTTTAGGCTACTTTCACACATCCGGTGTGTGGGGTCTCTCGCCCGGGCACTTGTGGGGTTAACACTCACAGGGTCCGGGCATGCGCGGTGTAAAAAGACGTTCCGGCGCTGCAAAAAAAAAACCTTGCAGGGAACGTTTTTTGCTGACGCCGGACAGCTCATGTTTGCCGTATCCGACAAAAAAATGGAGCGCCGCATGTCCATCGGCACAATGCGGCGATCATTACGTTCAATGTGACAAAACTGGATCCGATTCACACTTTTCGCCGCATCGTGCCGGATTTAAAAAGACTGATGTGTGAAAGTAGCCTTAAGGAACAACAAGAATATGTAACATTATTGTTGGATTCATTAGGGTCCAGTTATATAAACCCAAAAATAACAAAAGAAAATCTTTATTTGCCTATTGGATAAAAACTTCTGTCAATCCTGGCAGATTAGAATATTTACAGATTTGTGCTAATTTGATTGCAAGAATAAATGTGGCAGTTTCTTGATATTGCAGCTTATTTCCTATTCAAATTTAATGGCTGCTCCCAGGTACTGTACCTCATCTCCTATTCTGGCTCATGTACATTGATTACATGTTATCTGCTGCTGGAGCAGATAATAGCTGACTGGTGGTGGAGCCTGGAGTCAGACCACTAACATTACATTGATAACCTATCTTACAAATTATTCATAGTAGAAAACCACAGCATTCAGGTACTGTGCGGTACTTATACTTTTATTGGAAGACAAGCATGATGTAAGAAACCACATTGTCATCAATGACAATCCCAGGACCATTGTCAAGGTCTGAGTCATGTAGCCTCAGCATGTGGAGCTTGTCTTCACAGATAAAGATGCTACGGCGTACTTACCCTACTTGGCTCAAGCCTTGACAAAGGGCCAGGGATGGACTGAAATGTGGTTGTTAACGACACTATGGTTTCTTACCTCATGCCGATCTCCCAATAAAAGAACACTTAAATTGCATTACCCAATGTCATGGTTTCTACTTTATTGCTGAGGATTCCTCCAGATCATTTCACGGAAAACATCGCATAGCACTCGGCCCAGTGTTAATCTATGGGGCAGCTCACATCACCATTTATTTTCTCAGGCATATTCGGCTCGCATGTAAAATTGCAGGGTGGAAAATGCAGCAGCTACTGGTAAATTTCAAAAATAAAAATAGATGCCAATAAAAGTAAAATTAATTGAGACATCAGTAGGTTAAATGTTTTTAAATATCCATATTGAATCAGGAGCCCCATATAATGCTCCATACAGTTCATGATGGTCCCATAAGATGCTCCATACAAAATACACCCCATATAATGCTCCATAAAGGTTAATAATGGCCCCATAAGATGATCCATAGAATATGCTGCCCCATAAGATGCTCCATAGATTATGCCCCCATAAGATGCTCCATAGATTATGCCCCCATAAGATGCTCCATAAGATATGCCCCCATAAGATGCTCCATATATTGTTTGCCCCCATAAGATGCTACATACATTATGCCCCCATAAGATGCTACATACATTATGCCCCCATAAGAAGCTCCATAGAATAGGCCCCATAAGATGCCCCATAAGATGCTCCACAGAATATGCTCTCATAAGATGCTCCACAGAATATGCCCCCATAAGATGATGCACAGAATATGCCCCCATAAGATGCTCCACAGAATAGGCCCCCATAAGATGCTCCACAGAATAATCCCCATATGCTGCTGCAAATAAGAAAAAAAATGACATACTCACCTCTCCATCGCTGCTAGCTTAGGACCTGGCACCTGAGATATTCACCTGTCCCCGTTCCCACACTGCTCACCGCTGTCTGCCACATCATCTCTCAGTGACATTCAGGCAGCAAAGGGCGCGGCGCGCACTAACAATATCACGGCGCCCTCTGACCTGAACATCACAGACAGAGGACGCAACAGACAGCGGTGAGCAGCGTGGGAACGGGGACAGGTGAATATCGCTATACTTACCCCCTCCTGGCGGGGTCTCTGCAGCCCCGTTCTCCCAAGGTCTTTGGTGCCTGCTGTCAGCGATCGCGTGAAACCACTCATTAACCCCTTCCCGACCTGTGACACAGCATATGCGTCATGAAAGTCGGTGCCAATCCGACCTATGACGCATACCCTGTGTCATGAATTCAAAGCCCCCCTGCGGGACGGGTGACCGGGGTCAATGAAAGGTCACCTGACCCGCAGATACAGGGGGCTTTGTAATTCACCACAGGGGGCGTGGCTTCGCCCCCATGTGGCTACTATCGCTCTGATTGGCTGTTAAAAGTGAAACAGCCAATCAGAGCGATAGTAATATTTCATCAATGAAAATTGATGAAATATTACAATCCAGCCATGGCCGATGCTGCAGTAGCATCGGACATGGCTGGAGACACCGATTTGACCCCCCCACCGGCGATCGCCCCCCTGCCACTGAATGACAGCGGCGATCTGCCGCCGCTGTCATCATCTGCCCCCCTCCCATTCCCTTCGCTCCCCGCCAGCTTCCGATCCCCCCTCACCCACTCTCACCGCCCCCGGCACCTTCCAAGTCCCCCCGTCGCTCCCGGTGTCCGGCGGGTCCGGTTCATGGGCGCCGCCATCTTAGAAAATGGCGGGCGCATGCGCAGTGCGTCCGCCCGAATCTGCCGGCTGCAGATTCCATTATTTCACTTTGATCACTCTCAGAGTAAAATGAGTAAAATGAGTAAAGTAAATGAACCCCCCGATTATCACCCCCATAGGTAGGCAGAACTAATAAAATAAAGAAAATATTTTTATTTTTATTTTTCCATCAGGGTTAGGGTTAGGGTTGGAAAGAGGGTTAGGGTTGGAAAGAGGGTTAGGGTTAGGGTTGGAAAGAGGGTTAGGGTTGGAAAGAGGGTTAGGGTTAGGGTTGGAAAGAGGGTTAGGGTTGGAAAGAGGGTTAGGGTTGGAATTAGGGTTAGGGTTGGAATTAGGGTTAGGGTTGGAAAGAGGGTTAGGGTTGAAAAGAGGGTTAGGGTTGAAAAGAGGGTTAGGGTTAGAATTAGGGTTAGGCTTGTGGTTAGTGTTATGGTTAGTGTTGGGGTTAGGGGTGTGTTGGGGATAGGGTTAGGGTTGGGATTAGGGCTAGGGATGTGTTGGGGTTAGGGTTGTGGTTAGGGGTGTGTTGGGGTTAGGGTTGGAGTTAGAATTGAGGGGTTTCCACTGTTTAGCCACATCAGGGGGTCTCCAAACGCGACATGGTGCAACCTTTGATTCCAGCCAATTTTGCGTTCAAAAAGTCAAATGGTGCTCACTCCCTTCCAAGCCCCGACGTGTGCCCAAACAGTGGTTTACCCCCACATATGGGGTATCAGCGTACTCAGGAAAAATTGCACAACAACTTTTGGGGTCTAATTTCTCCTGTTACCCTTGGGAAAATAAAAAATTGGGGGCTAAAAAATTATTTTTGTGGAAAAAAAATGTTTTTTTCATTTTCATGTCTCTGCATTATAAACTTCTGTGAAGCACTTGGGGGTTGAAAGTGCTCACCATACATCTACATAAGTTCCTTGGAAGGTCTAGTTTCCAAAATGGGGTTACTTGTGGGGGGTTTCCACTGTTTAGGCACATCAGGGGCTCTGCAAACGTAATGACGACTGCAGACTATTCCATCAAAGTCTGCATTTCAAAACGTCACTACTTCCATTCCGAGCCCTGACGTGTGCCCAAACGATGGTTCCCCCACACATATGGGGTATCAGCGTACTCAGGACAAACTGGACAACAACTTTTGGGGTCCAATTTATCCTGTTACCCTTGTGAAAAAAAAAATGCGGGCTAAAAATCATTTTTTTTGAGGGAAAAAAATGATTTTTTATTTTCACGGCTCTGCGTTATAAACTTCTGTGAAGCACTTGGGGGTTCAAGGTGCTCACCATACATCTAGATAAGTTCCCTGGGGGGTCTAGTTTCCAAAATGGGGTCACTTGTGGGAGGTTTCTACTGTTTAGGCACACAGGGGCTCAGCAAATGTAACATGACGCCCGCAGACCATTCCATCAAAGTCAGTATTTCAAAATGTCACTACTTCACTGCTGAGACCCAACGTGTCCCCAAACAGTGGTTTCCCCCCACATATGGGGTACCAGCGTACTCAGGACAAACTGGACAACAACTTTTGGGGTCCAATTTCTCCTGTTACCCTTGTGAAAATAAAAAATTGCGAGCTAAAAATTCATTTTTTGAGGAAAAAAAAGATTTTTTATTTTCATGGCTCTGCGTTACAATCTTCTGTGAAGCACTTCGGGGTTCAAGGTGCTCACCACACATCTAGGCAAGTTCCTTATGGGGTCTAGTTTCCAAAATGGGGTCACTTGTGGGGGGTTTCCACAGTTTAGGAACATCAAGGGCTCTGGAAATGTAACATGATGCCCGCAGACCATTCCATCAAAGTCAGCATACCAAAACGTCACTACTTCCCTTCCGAGCCCTGACGTGTGCCCATACAGTGGTCATCCCCCACATAAGGGGTATCAGTGTACTCAGGACAAACTAGACAACAACTTTTGGGGTCAAATTTCTCCTGTTACCCTTGTGAAAAAAAAAATTGCGGGCTAAAAATCATTTTTTTTGAGGGAAAAAAATGATTTTTTATTTTCACGGCTCTGCGTTACAATCTTCTGTGAAGCACTTGGGGGTTCAAGGTGCTCACCACACATCTAGATAAGTTCCTTGGGGGGTCTTGTTTCCAAAATGGGGTCCCTTGTGGGGGGTTTCTACTGTTTAGGCACACAGGGGTTCAGCAAATGTAACATGATGCCCGCAGACTATTCCATCAAAGTCAGCATTTCAAAATGTCACTACTTCCCTTCCGAGCCCCGACGTGTGCCCAAACAGTGGTCTCCCCCCACATATGAGGTAGCGTACTCAGGACAAACTGGAAAACAACTTTTGGGGTCCAATTTATCCTGGTACCCTTGTGAAAATAAAAAATTGCAGACTAAAAAATTTTTTTTTAGGAAAAAAAAGATTTTTTATTTTCACTGCTCTGCATTATAAACTTCTGTGAATCACCTGGGGGTTCAAAGTGCTCACTATGTATCTAAATAAGTTCCTTAGGGGGTCTAGTTTCCAAAATGGGGTCATTTGTGGGGGAGCTCCAAAGTTTAGGCACACTGGGGATCTCCAAACACGACATGGTGTCCGCTAACGATTGGAGCCAATTTTCATTTCAAAAAGTCAAATGGTGCTCATTCCCTTCTGCGCCCTGCCGTGCACCCAAACAGTGCCCCCCCCCACATATGGGGTACCAGCGTACTCAGGACAATCTGGACAACAACTTTTGTGGTCCAATTTCTCCTGTTACCCTTGTGAAAATAAAAAATAGCGTGCTAAAAAATCATTTTTGAGGAAAAAAAAATGATTTGTTATTTTCACTGCTCTATGTTATAAACTTTTGTGAGGCACTTGGGGGTTCAAAGTGCTCACTACACATCTAGATAAGTTCCTTAAGGGGTCTAGTTACCAAAATGGTGTCACTTGTGGGGGAGCGCCAATGTTTAGGCACACAGGGGCTCTCCAAACGCGACATGGTGTCCGATAACGATTGGAGCTAATTTTCCATTCAAAAAGTCAAATGGCGCTCCTTCCCTTCCGGGCCCTGCCCTGCACCCAAACAGTGGTTTATGACCACATATGAGGTATTGGTGTGCTCAGGAGAAATTGCCCAACAAATTTTAGGATCCATTTTATCCTGTTGCCCATGTGAAAATGAAAAAACTGAGGCTAAAAGATAATTTTTGTGAGAAAAAAGTACTTTTTTTTTTTTACAGATCAATTTGAGAAGCACCTGGGGGTTCAAAGTGATCACTATGCATCTAGATAAGTTCCTTGGGGGGTCTAGTTTCCAAAATGGGGTCACTTGTGGGGGAGATCCAGTGTTTAGGCAAACAGCGACTCTCCAAATGCGACATGGCAACCGCTAAATATTCCAGCATATTTTCCATTCAAAAAGTCAAATGGTGCTCCTTCCCTTCTGAGCCCTGCCGTACGCCCAAACAGTGGTTTATGACCACATATGAGGTATCGGTGTACTCAGGGGAAATTGCCCAACAAATTTTAGGATCCATTTTATCCTGTTGCCCATGTGAAAATGAAAAAATTGATGCTGAAAGGAAATTTGTGTTGGAAAAATTAAAATGTCCATTTTTTCCTTCCACATTGCCTTAGCTGTTGTGAAACACCTGAAGGGTTAATAATCTTCTTGAATGTGGTTTTGAGTAGCTTGAGGGGTGCAGTTTTTAGAATGGTGTCACTTTTGGGTATTTTCTGCCATATAGACCCCTCAAAGTGACTTTAAATGTGAGGTGGTCCCTAAAAAAAATGGTTTTGTAAATTTTGTTGTAAAAATGAGAAATTGCTGGTCAACTTTTAACCCTTATAACTTCCTAACAAAAAATATTTTGCTTCCAAAATTGTGCTGATGTAAAGTAGACATGTGGGAAATGTTATTTAGTAACTATTTTGTGTCACATAACTCTCTAGTTTAACAGAATAAAAATTCAAAATTTGAAAATTGCGAAATTTTCAAAATTTTCGCCAAATTTCTGATTTTTTCACAAATAAATGCAAAAATTATCGACCTAAATTTACCACTAACATGAAGCCCAATATGTCACGAAAAAACAATCTCAGAATCGGTAGGATGCGTTGAAGCGTTCCAGAGTTATTACCTCATAAAGGGACACTGGTCAGAATTGCAAAAAATGGCCAGGTCATTAAGGTCAAAATAGGTTGGGTCATGAAGGGGTTAAAGACATGAATATGCACATATTCATGTCTTTAATGAGCGGTACCACGTGACCGCTGAAGGCAGGCGCTGGAGACCGTGGGACAAGCAGAGGGGCTGCAGAGACAGCGCCAGGAGGGGGTAAGTATGATCTCTGACACGCCCGCTCCCCTTCCCCCACCGACCCCCGGTATATGACTCACGTATAAGCTGAGAGGGGGACTTTCAGCCCCCAAAAAATGGGTTGAAAATCTCGGCTTATATGCGAGTATATACGGTATGTAAAAGCTCATGTTAAAATCTCATTGCAATCGGATAGCAATGGCACTGCATTCGGATATAAATCGGATGCGAGGTGTGAAAATCCGGATTGTACTCGCATTACACTCCTGAGACTCGTCAGGGAGACTTGGACTGATTTTTCATACGTTTATAGTGACGCTGGCCTCATACTCTATCCTACAAACAAGTCATCAGTGTGTTAGTCCTGGAAACCCCTTCAATCTAGTTTTCATTGCAAATCTGAATTTTGGCTAAATTCATAATCTTGTTATAAGAAATCAGAGATCAATGATATATTAAATCATGGATAGTGATTTTTTTTCTGGTATGGGGAATTATAGTCACCATAATTTGAAGATTTGAATAAACTCAACCTAACAGATTATCCTATGGGGTTACAAAATTATGACCTATATTAGGGCCCATTACAAGCATTTGTAAACACAACTTCCTCAAATAGGACTTCGTACATACCAGTATATTAATTTTAGGGAAAAAGTCTAAGCAAGTAGAATACAAAGTCTGTTTTCTGTCATGTATTTTATTCAATTCAATAGTAAATAGAAAATTAACAAACTGAAGAATTCCAGCAAGAATGGATTGGAGCGAAATGAGGCATAAAATAAATGGGTTTAATCCGAACATGTTCCTGATCTTGTGGAAATGTAATATCCAGTGTATTATAATCTAAAAATGGTAAAAGCATAAAAGTTGTAGCCTGTGTATGGAAATAATATATGCTTTATTATTTGCACAGAGGAAACAGTTTGTACATAGCTTTACCTTGTCATTGAGCCTACAGTAAAATTGACTTTCATGGAAGGGCAGCATGGATTTTCTCCATTTGATAGAGATGCACCACTGAGCAGCTTAGGGTGTTTTCTGGTTTATTTAACCTCTGCTTCTCGCACAGACCATACCGCTCTTGCTTTTGATGTTTAGACTGTATTACAATTAGAAATAAAGATATAGTTTCTACCATAACCTTTCCGCACATCCTTCTTCCTTCCACTTTCCCCGCAGCCCTTCAGCAGAGCCGTTTTTTTTTTAGCTATTTCACTGCTGACAGAATGTGAAAGGATTTCAGATGAAAATGAATTGCACTGATACAAATTTACCAAGGGATATGCCTGTGTGGGTTGCTCATTTACCCCATGGGATAATGTGTCAGGAAAACAACAGCAGCAATACATCAGTGAGCCTAACGTTTGCGGTGCTTGGCCCAGCATATTACACCAATAAAGGTAGTTGTGTTTCGTATTACGATCACAATGGAACAGCTATTCCGCTTTTTAAAGAAATGGCTTATGGGACTGGTGCGCTGCTATCAAGCCATCTTTATAGATTACGCTCACTTCTCTATTTTGATGAGTCCTGTTATATCCACTCTTTTAAAAGAGAGAAAAAATACTTTTAGGAAAAATCATGTTATAGGCGTTTACAAGTAGTAGTATTTAGGATCCTGATATTAAAAGACAGATTTATAGCAAAAAGTTCACATTTAGAAATAATTATACCATCGATTAGAATTATTAAAGGAGTTGTCCACTACTAGGACAACTTCTCAATCAGATTTTTTGACCCCATTAAAGGGAATCTGTCACCCATTTCTAGTGATATCATGTAAAGATATCATTCAATTGTGTGTCACATAAGGATTCTATTAGGACTTTTTATTCCCCCTAACCCCGCACCTTTGATGCATAAATACCCTTTTTATCTCGGTTGAGATGTATGTAAATCGCCGTGGTGCGGTCCGGTCTGATGGGCGGGGCTTATTCGCCTTCTCTCCCCCTCTCTGTCTTGCTCTACGCATTTCTTCGTTCTTCTTCCTGCGTTCACCTAGTGTTTCCACGCTTGCGCATTTAAAAAAGGCCTCCCCTGCCCAGGCGATGTGGTATGATCAGACCATGTTCCTGCATGGTCAGACACAGCCATTACACAGTACACAGCAGGGGCACATTTATAAGATTATCTCAGCACAGGAACATTATTTTTAACACATGCAATAGTGGAACGTATTATTATTATTCCAAGATCTATTGATATAAATGTACTTTGCTTATTGCGAACCCTCTTGAGTGTAATTTTCAGAAAAAAAATGGTAAAAGAAGCTCCTTCACTAGACATTCTCAAAATTTGTCTCACAAGACATTACAGAAATGACTTTCGTTGGCTTCCTTAAGCTGAGACACAAAGGGATATTTGAATCTTTCCAATCATTAGAGGTTACTGGAAAATCCTTGAGACCCAAGAACTGGGACTCTTTTCTTTTGAATGATCTTTTTATTGATTAATCAAAAGATGATAACACCACATAGAAATAACCCTTGCCTGTCGCTAAGGGGCAGTCTAGGTATTCATATCGTCAGTACTGTATAGGCCTGGGAAAGGAAGGCACATTCCTGGTTTGTAAGAGTTTGATTCATTCTGGTAGAGGTTGATCTTGGTTTAATCTGTCCAAAGAATGTTCTTCCAGGCTAAGCAACAGCACATGTGAAAAAGACTTGGGTATACTAATAGATCACAGACTGAATATGAGTCAACAGTGTGATGCAGCAGCAAAAAAGGCAAATGCAATTCTAGGATGTATTAACAGAAGCATACAGTACAGTCTAGATCACGTGAACTCATTATTTCCCTCTACTCCTCTTTGGTCAGACCTCATCTGGAATATTGTGTTCAGTTTTGGGCACCACATTTTAAAAAAGACATCAACAAACTGGAGCAAGTTCAGAAAAGAGCAACCAGAATGGTGACCGGTCTGCAAACCCTGTCTTATGAGGAAAGGTTGCAGGATTTGGGATTGTTTAGTTTGCAAAAGAGAAGACTGAGAGGAGACTTAATAGCTGTCTACAAATATCTAAAGGGCTGTCACATTGTAGAAGGATCAACTTTATTCTCATTTGCACAAGGAAGGACTAGAAGCAATGGGTTGAAACTGAATGGGAGGAGACACAGATTAGATATTAGAAAAAACTTTTTGACAGAGTGATCAATGAGTGGAACAGGCTGCCACGAGAAGTGGTGAGTTCTCATTCAATGGAAGTCTTCAAACAGAGGCTGGACAGACATCTGACTGGGATGATTTAGCGAATCCTGCTTTGAGCAGGGGGTTGGACCAGATGGCCCAGGAGGTCCCTTCCAACTCTACGATTCTATGATTCTATGATTCTAAATTATTGCTATTATTGCTCCAGGTTCCGGTCCCTCGTCCAGCTGTTTAATCGGGGTAAACCTGGTTATTGCGATTAGATGCGCCTGTTTCCAGTCACAGGCCCAGCTCGCAGCAGTGAGGAGATGCCGGAGAAGTGAGAGGATGAAGGAATGCGGGGGAGAAGATGGCGGCGGCTCCCGGCACCATGCTGCAGCACAGCTCCCACTTCGCTCACCGTGGCTCAGGAAGGTACTAACCACAGGATGGATCATGGGGAACCCACGCAGCCAGCAGGGAGAGGGGGTAGCCTCAGGGTTGCGGCGTCAGAAGCATCCCTCAGCGCCGAGCAGGATCCTGTAAGCGAGGTAGGCCCAGTAGGGGAGGCGGCTCAGGCCACAGTCCCACGAGGCAGCTAATAAGCGTGCAGAGCTGGCAATGCACGTCCCAGGTGAGGTCCGGCTGTGAGGGGATTATTAATTGGGGTAATCTGGCTATATAGCTAGGTTGGATGTGGCCGGATGAGTCGGATTAAGTCTTGTCTGATCAGAGCTCCCTCATGCGCGTCCTTCCCCTCTGACGGCCATCTTGGATCCCGAAGGGTGACCAACTCTACTTTTTTTTATTTCTTTTCTGGACAGCTTGTCCACAAATCACACAGTCATCATTTTTTATGGACACATTGCAAAACTATAGTAACTAGAGTTGAGTGATACCGTCCGATACTTCAAAGTATCGGATCGGAATGGATCGGCTGATCTTAAAAAAAAGTATCGGTTTCGCCGATTCCGATACCGGAAGTCCCATTCAAGTCTATGGGACTTCCGGTATCGGAATAAGAAAAACCCTATTTTTGCCTTGTACAGCCTCTCTGGGGTCTGTACGGGCCTTTCGGGGGGCTGTGCCGGCCTGCCAGGGGGTCTGTGCCGGCCTGCCGGGGGGCTGTGACGGCCTGCCGGGGGGCTGTGACGGCCTGCCGGTGGTCTGTGCAGGCTCCGGGGGGCTGTGCTGGCCTGCCGGGGGGCTGTGCCGGCCTGCCGGTGGTCTGTGCAGGCTTCGGGGGTTTGTGCAGGCATCGTCCGATGGGACTACAAGTCCCATCGGGCGATGCCTGCTACCATGACAGTGATTGACACATTAGCCAATGATGGGACAGTAGTAGTCCCATCATCCGGCTAATGTGTTGAATGTAAAAAAAAAAAAAAATTACATGCTACATACATACAACATGCATACTACATGTAACATACATGCTACATATATACTACATGCAACATGCATACTACATGCATGCTACATACATGCTACATTCATACTACATATATACTACATGCATGCAACATACATACTACATATATACTACATGCATGCAACATACATACTACATATATACTACATGCATGCAACATACATACAACATATATACTACATGCATGCAACATGCATACTACATATATACTACATGTAACATACATACTACATATATACTACATGCATACTACATACATGCTACATACTACATGCATGCTACATACATACTACATGCATGCTACATACATACTACATACATACTACATGCATGCTACATACATACTACATGCATGCTACATACATACTACATGCATGCTACATGCATGCTACATGCTACATACATACTACATACATACCACATACATACTACATACATACTACATACATACTACATGCATGCTACAAACATACTACATGCTACATACATACCACATATATATTACATGCATGCTACATACATGCTACATGCTACATACATACCACATATATACTACATGCATGCTACATACATACTACATGCTACATACATACTACATATATACTACATGCATGCTACATACATACTACATGCTACATACATACTACATATATACTACATGCATGCTACATACATACTACATACATACTACATACATACTACATGCATGCTACATACATACTACATACATACTACATGCTACATACATACCACATATACAGTGGGGCAAAAAAGTATTTAGTCAGTCAGCAATAGTGCAAGTTCCACCACTTAAAAAGATGAGAGGCGTCTGTAATTTACATCATAGGTAGACCTCAACTATGGGAGACAAACTGAGAAAAAAAAATCCAGAAAATCACATTGTCTGTTTTTTTTTCATTTTATTTGCATATTATGGTGGAAAATAAGTATTTGGTCAGAAACAAAATTTCATCTCAATACTTTGTGATATATCCTTTGTTGGCAATGACAGAGGTCAAACGTTTTCTGTAAGTCTTCACAAGGTTGCCACACACTGTTGTTGGTATGTTGGCCCATTCCTCCATGCAGATCTCCTCTAGAGCAGTGATGTTTTTGGCTTTTCGCTTGGCAACACAGACTTTCAACTCCCTCCAAAGGTTTTCTATAGGGTTGAGATCTGGAGACTGGCTAGGCCACTCCAGGACCTTGAAATGCTTCTTACGAAGCCACTCCTTCGTTGCCCTGGCGGTGTGCTTTGGATCATTGTCATGTTGAAAGACCCAGCCACGTTTCATCTTCAATGCCCTTGCTGATGGAAGGAGGTTTGCACTCAAAATCTCACGATACATGGCCCCATTCATTCTTTCATGTACCCGGATCAGTCGTCCTGGCCCCTTTGCAGAGAAACAGCCCCAAAGCATGATGTTTCCACCACCATGCTTTACAGTAGGTATGGTGTTTGATGGATGCAACTCAGTATTCTTTTTCCTCCAAACACGACAAGTTGTGTTTCTACCAAACAGTTCCAGTTTGGTTTCATCAGACCATAGGACATTCTCCCAAAACTCCTCTGGATCATCCAAATGCTCTCTAGCAAACTTCAGACGGGCCCGGACATGTACAGGCTTAAGCAGTGGGACACGTCTGGCACTGCAGGATCTGAGTCCATGGTGGCGTAGTGTGTTACTTATGGTAGGCCTTGTTACATTGGTCCCAGCTCTCTGCAGTTCATTCACTAGGTCCCCCCGCGTGGTTCTGGGATTTTTGCTCACCGTTCTTGTGATCATTCTGACCCCACGGGGTGGGATTTTGCGTGGAGCACCAGATCGAGGGAATTTCCCACGCAGCAATGGCATAAAGTGAGACTAGGGACTTTTTTTTTAAGTGGCGGAGGAATACAGTGCGGAAGGATACCTACCTTCCGTCATTGGATTCCTGCAGCCCGTAGAGAGCGGCAGCATCGGCTGATGCTGCAGTTCTCTACCCAAGATCGTCGTGGGACACACTCGTGGACTGCTTCGGATCATGGGTGAGTATTTTTGTGGTTTGTTATGTTAATATTTATTCCGTAAAAGACAATGGCTTCGGGGAACAATGTGACAAGTATTGGTAAGTATGTTACTCTATGTTATATGTACTGTATGTCTATTTATGTATTGTATGTAGCATGCATGTAGTATGTATGTAGTATATATGTGGTATGTATGTAGCATGTAGTATGTATGTAGCATGCATGTAGTATGTATGTAGTATATATGTATGTAGCATGTAGTATGTATGTAGTATGTATGTAGCATGCAGTATGTATGTAGCATGCATGTAGTATATATGTAGTATGTATGTATCATGCATGTAGTATATATGTGGTATGTATGTAGCATGTAGTATGTATGTAGCATGCATGTAGTATATATGTGGTATGTATGTAGCATGCATGTAGTATGTATGTAGTATGTATGTGGTATGTAGCATGTAGTATGTATGTAGCATGCATGTAGTATATATGTGTTATGTATGTAGCATGTAGTATGTATGTAGCATGCATGTAGTATGTATGTAGTATATATGTGGTATGTATGTAGCATGTAGTATGTATGTAGTATGTATGTAGCATGCAGTATGTATGTAGCATGCATGTAGTATATATGTAGTATGTAGTATGCATGTAGTATATATGTAGTATGTATGTAGCATGCATGTAGTATATATGTAGTATGTATGTAGCATGTAGTATGTATGTAGCATGCATGTAGTATATATGTGGTATGTATGTAGCATGTAGTATGTATGTAGCATGCATGTATGTAGTATGTAGTATGTATGTAGCATGCATGTAGTATATATGTGGTATGTATGTAGCATGTAGTATGTATGTAGCATGCATGTAGTATATATGTGGTATGTATGTAGCATGTAGTATGTATGTAGCATGCATGTAGTATGTATGTAGTATGTATGTAGTATATATATATATATTTTTTTTAAACATTTAACACATTAGCCGGATGATGGGACTACTACTGTCCCATCATTGGCTAATGTGTCAATCACTGTCATGGTAGCAGGCATCACCAGATGGGACTTGTAGTCCCATCAGACGATGCTTGCACAGACCCCCGGACATCAGCACAGCCCCCCGGCAGGCCGGCACAGCCCCCCGGCAGGCCGGTACAGACCCCCACAGGGTGCACAGACCACCGGCAGGCCGGCACAGCCCCCCGGCAGGCCGGCACAGACCCCCACGGGGTGCACAGACCACCAGCAGGCCGGCACAGCCCCCCGGCAGGCCGGTACAGACCCCGGGCAGTCCACACAGCCCCCCGGCAGGCCGGCAGAGACCCCCGGAAGGCCCGAAATGACGGCGCATCATGATGCGCACACACCGCGCATCATGATGACGTCATTTCGGCTGTCAATCAACTTTGAACTTCCGATTCCGATGCCGACTTCCGATATTGAAAAAATATCGGAAGTCGGTATCGGAATTCCGATACAGCAAGTATCGGCCGATACCCGATACTTGCGGTATCGGAATGCTCAACACTAATAGTAACCCATTAAGATCTTAAGTAATTTATGTCTAAAGCCCATAATTGTGAAACAAAGACATGATCTACATTCACTGTGAAGGAAAAAATTATAATAATTACAGTCATAATAACCTGTACAAATGTCTCCAACCTTGAAAAAAAAATCATGGACACATACATTTTTTTATTTCCGGATAACAAAAAAAATAGTCATATTTTTACAGACTGTCCAGACATTTCTGGATGGTTGGCCACCCTGGCTCTGACTATGCACACTAATGCTCTATTAATTCCTATAGGAGTGCTGAAGACCCACCGAGTGCTGCTCTTTACCATCTGCGGCACTCACATGAAGAATGGATGGAGACATAGTGCGCATAATGGACCACCATTCACTTCATGATTCACTATGATTCTATGATTCATGTGGGGCTCTTCAAAGCCAGCCCTGGTTCTCAAGCGTTATGAGTGTTCCAGTAGTCACACCCAGGTGATTAGAAAGCTATCCCTTTTAAATGTACTTCAAAATTTATCACCACAACACTTCGGCTTATCTCAAAATTGCCCTATCACCAAACTACCCTTCAACAGATGGCATGCTACATTTCAACTTCAGTTGAATATTTTGACAATAGGGTTTCTTTCTGTAAGAAAAATTATATTTTTATAAGTATGCGCAAGGCAAACCCCTGGATAGAAGTAAAGTAGAAAAAATTGTACAAGCTAGAATTGGACCTCTCAGGCTACACAAGTCATCTCTCAAAGAATAAGCTTTTTATGGTCCAACAACCACATTTGGAGGTACACAGGGTACTTGCCCATCCCTGCTTCCATGCCATTTTTCCTCTGGCTTCAAGCATGTCTATGACCAAATAGTTGGGGCCACAAATAAAGGCATCATGAGCCACATGTGTGCCCCTGGGTAATAAATGGATTTTACAGCTGTAACCCTTTTGATTTACGTCCTAAATAAGAGACCCCTATATATTTTCCTAAAAAGTCTTTAAAAATAGTTTCACATATAGTCGCATGACACCGACTGTATGTATTAAAACATAGCATGGTATAGCCATTCTGGCACTTGATTGGAATAAAATTAGTTTAATCAAACTAGTCTTGCATATGTGATCAATGCAACCTACTTTTAATTTTTTTGTGGGGGGGGGAGTTTATAAACATATCCTGGGAGTTTACAATTATTTCTGATGGGAAACCGGCAGAGATTATGCGCTGAATTTCTGCTTCGCGATCAGTAAAACAGGAAAACCCCACCATGAGCTTATAACTGTTTAATAAGTATGTTACACAGCTCTGGGGATATTATCATGAAGCAGGACTAGTTCAATTAATTCATTTAGACACAACAAGCCTAAGCCTTTACTTTTACAGTGCCTCAGCAAAAATTAAAAAAAAAAAAAAAAGTAGTGTGGCTACATATATAATTTGGCAGAGTATAAACTGCAATTGAGGGACTAGAAAGCTAAATTATGAGCACTTCTATACACATCAAATCACATCCCAGCAGAATGAAGAAGAGCTTGGATAAAACTGTAGCCTGCAGCCAAAGGCATGAGCAAGTTATTATGTTCCATTTATTACTGCAGAACGGTAATGGGGCCATATGTACTAAGGATTTTTACAGCTCTGCCTTCCTACCACACTGTATGATAACAAGTGCTTTGTAAGCATCGCTTCAAGTTACCGCTGATAAATGACGTAAAACAGCATAATCTACAGTCTGTTTGGACACATAGACATATATTATAATAAATTAGAAAATGGATGGACTAAAATACATGAATTTATATGTGGAATCCTTTGCTGGTTTTCAAAATTATTTTGTACACAAGAAACAATAGACATTTAATAAGTTTTACAACTTGGAAGCAAATTTCTGGATAAAATGCTTGTCTCTTTAAGGCCTCTTTCACACTTCAGTTTTTTGCATCAGTCAAAATCCGCCAAAAGGACGGATGGATGGCGGATCCGTTTTAGTACTGATGACAACGGATGCCACCTGTCCGTTTTTTTGACGGATCCGACAAATGAAGAATTTTAAAGGAATCGCAGCCTGGAAAAGAGAGAGAGAGAGGAGAGAGAGAGAGAGGAGAGAGAGAGGAGAGAGAGAGGAGAGGAGGGGAGAGGAGAGAGAGGAGAGAGAGGAGAGAGAGAATTTTTTTTGTCCGGCACCCAGAAAGAATTTCGGGTTAAATGAGTGTCTGGAGGATCCGCCAGAGAAAAAAAACGTTGCAAGCTCCGTTTTGAAATCTTTGAGGATGGTGACGGACAGCAACTTTTGGCGGATCCTCAAAAAAAACGGATGCAACGGACGGCAATCCGTCACAATCCGCCATTAATGGAAGTCAATGGGGAAAAAAACGGATCCTCAAAAGAAAATTGAGGATCCGTTTTTTTCAAAACCTGGCGGATTGTGACTGATTGTAAAAAACTGAACTGTGAAAGAGGCCTAACAAGCTGGATTATCACCTAAACTTACCTCAACCAGAGTTGTATTCTTCACATAACAAAACAAGGCATGTAAATGTATAAAATGTACGTCTAGACAATCTGGCCACAAAATAAATATCACCAGGCTTCCTTAACTCTTCATTACTAATAATATGCCACAAAGTGGCTCAGACTTTCCTAACCAGTCCACATGTGTAACATCTGGTTCTTGTCCCCTCTGTTTCCGCTTGGGCTGCTGGGCAGTGACAAGGCTTTGTTGTGGGCAACACATGACAGTGACTGTCCTGGACCAGAACGTCAGGCCAGGAAATATTATATTGCTGTCATCCCTACCCATGGCGCTCATGTAATTAAAATCAGATAAGGAATATCCCCATAGCTTCCTGATTTAGAGGCAACAAAACATCCAAGAATAAAACAGGACTCTCGATGTTACGCATTACCTGCAACAAAAATGTGGCTTTGGTCCAGAGGCTGAAGCATAAACAGAGGAGACAGAAACCAACACAGATGTTAGCTTACTGTTTAACTAGCTATTAAAAAAATGAAGACTGCAGCCTACTTCCTGACCATTCTTTAGACGAGTTAAAGGGTAGAGACCAGGATTCCTCTGGAATCTGCCAGGCAATATGGCTCTCATCATGTCTGTCCAATGTAGCCTTTCATTTTGAGCATGCAGCTAATGATAGACACTACAACAGGACTTTTTTAGCTTTCTCTCCAAGCCAGTCCGTGCCAATTATCCATCAATGAGCCCAACAGCTCTGAGCTTAAGGAGGACCTGTTATTTGCAAAAAAAATAAGTTAAATTCCTTATATAATTCCCTGAGCTCCACTGATTCATCCACTCTTGTCACTCCAATGAAGCGATATTCACATTTGTTGATTATGGAGGACAATATGTGAAATCTCTACTTGCAGACCAATTGGGTGCTTCTTTACAGTCTTCTCTCAGTTCATGGACTTTCATGTCAAGCTTGGTAGCGCTTAAGACTGAGAGATAATCTGATGAGCTGTGATTAGCAGTATCTGGAGAGAGGGGTAAAACTTCATGCCTCCAAAAATTATTCTAAAGAAATGCCCAGAAGTAGTACAAGCAGATATTTCACATACTGCGCTCCGAAGGCAACAAATTTGAACAGCTCTGCAATGGAATGATGCGGCACAAAATGGAAAAGATCAACCGAATCAAGGACCCTCTGGGTTTTTACAGTTCTTAACTCAATTCTTTTGAGCAATTGAAAGGTACTCTTTTGTGAGAATTTGCCCAACACCATTACTAGAGGGAGGGGAAATGGTAGGTTCCAGTACGAGCTTCCTGGCGCTCTGTAAATATACCATCAGCTTTCCTGGATTGCTTTATCTTTCCTAGCATCCTAGGTCAGTTATGCCTTCCACATCTCCAGGCTCACATAACACAATAATAATAATAGTAATAATAACGATAATATAATAAGAAAATTGTTAGAAAATATGTAGCAATAGCTGAAGTAAGATCAGCATAATACTACAGCGCCTCCTTTTTTCAAAAAGTATATGCAGAAACTAAAATAAACATCTTAATAGCTCTACAACATAGAAAATGTCTTCATAGTGACCTTCTCCATGTTCCAGTTAGTAATAGCATGAGCCTTCTTGTTAGACACAGACAACACGTCCAAGGAAGAAATGAGCCCTCCCCTAACATATTCTTGATTAAGGGATGTCCTAAGCTGTCAAAATGTATAGGATTTTTCATGGAATCAGCATAAGAAAAAGCATTTTTTCTCCTTTTTTCCAACTAATTATGCTTGTGATTTGTTGGATGTCTGGTTGGGAATCACATATCAGGTGGCGTTTGGCAGGCATTGTGTTAATATCATAGAGATTTTCTGCCTAGCAACATCTCAGGGGAGGAGGGAATGCCGCTGTCATGATGCCAATGTCACACCCAGCTAACAAGCTCAACCTGACCTTGACTTGATTCCTCGGAAATAGATTAACATCTAGTGATTTTATCACGTGATTGCTCAAAAGCGTGTGACATTTGTACTGAGCAGTGGGCACTGTCGGTCTTCACAATGAGCAGAATCAATAAACCTCAGACAGTATTTTATTTTGGTCCTTGCTCGTAGTCTTTGGAATTCCCTCATTTTCAATTAATAAGACACATTACAGTGTGGAAATTTCTGCTTTCCAGCTACACATTGATTTTGCTTTGCATTACTCAAGTATACCTAATGACTGATCTGAACTTGTATTACTAGCACGGCAGTCATGGCTAGGCATAAGCAGATCCCTTTTTTACTTAATTTAAACCATGTACATTCTAAATATTAAGCTGAAGTTTGAAATAAATCTGCAATAGCTAAAGAAATGGTATTTCTATTATATGATTAAGGCCTCATTCAGACGTCCAATTTTTCCACGTACGAGAAAATTGGACCAATTATTCTAATCCGAGTTTGATGACAGTGAGGTCCGAGTGTCAGACGATTTTTGTTGAAAACAAAAGATTCTCCATCTTCTCCATTCTGTCAGTCGATGAAAATCGGACAGCACATGGATGTCATCTGAGTCCAGTCTGATTTTTTCATGGGCCCATTGATTTGCATTGTTGATTTTGTTCCAACCCATGTATCAAAATCGGACATCTCAGATATTTTCCATGGACCACTTAATCTGAGGAAAAAAATTGTACATGTGTACTGCCCCACAGATTATACAACTGCTACCCAGGAAAATACGTGAAAATCGGACATCTGAATGAGGCCTAAGACCCCATTCAGATGTCTATGTTTCACATTTTGTTCTATCTGTGTTTTTTAAGGAAATTGCACCCAGTATAGTCTATATGTCCACAAAAATAAATAAATAAAAGTAGATGTCCATTTTTTATCTGATTTGTGGCTCAAACTCTTCCATTTCAGTAAATGGATCTGTCAAAAAGAAAAATGAATAGCACTCATTCACCCTCCGCGTGACATCTGATTGTTGTCCATTTTCTCACTGTCTAATATGTATAACTTTGATTTATTTTGCACATGACAGAAACGAATGTCACAATGATGGTAAAAACAGACACACAAACCAATGATCAATGAAAAATGGATCCAGCACGCTGATAAAAAACTTTAACTCCGTGATCTCACATTGTTTTTAGGCTGATCAAAGACTTTGCAGGAGAAAATTTAGGGAAATTTGGATACAATTAACCTTAATATAGTTGGACATTAATTGACTGAAATTTGCACAGTATTTGGTCACTACTTTACATCAATGTTTGTATGCTAAAAGCAGGAATGGGGCAACCAGAGGAAAACTCTAATTGGAAGATTGACACCTGTTCTGTGTTTTGGAGATACTCCTGGATTTGGCATACAAATACTGATGAAAAATACTGATCTAATATGTACTTACCTTGTAATGTCTTCACATCCTGTTCCGTCCAGATGTGTCCGGATCCCAGAATTCCAAGTGGCGGAAGTTCACCGGCCGCCATATTGGGACACCTAAGTGATGGGCGTCCCAATATGGAAACTGCTGGTGGTACCAGCCTCTTGCACGGTACCACCAGTGGAATACCGTCGCACCACACACACACACACACACTGTATACGCCAGGTGAAAGAAGAGATGACATGAGAGGAGAAGACAGCAGATGAAAGCACACAGGGGTGAGAGAGACAGAGCACGGGGGGAGACAGCTCAAATGGGACAGCACATGAGGGGGAACACAGTACAGGAAGGAGAGAGACAACAGACAAGGGGGATGGCACATGGGGCAGACAGGTCAAAGAAGATAGCACAGACGGGAGAAGTCAGCACATGGGGAAAGAGAGAGTGGATAGGTGGTTGAGCACATGGGGGGGAGATTCTCAATGCTGTAAAGCCTGCCCCCATCGTGACATTACCGCCCTCCCGATGCAATAGCATTGGCCTCCATCTAGTGTGTGAATAAAGCCTTACAACAGTGATACTGATAATGAGTGTGTCTGTGGTGACATCTGAAACATTGAAATCAATGGGAGATAAATGCTATTACGAATGAATTAATGAATGTTAGTATTTACAAAGCAAAATGCATTGAAAGTCAAAGGAAGAGATTTGTTCAGCAATTTGTGCAATAAGTCTGTGACCTGGCTGTTATTAATACCGTATATATTATCTATTATAGGGCATAAGTTTCTGATTATTCTTAATAATTATAAAACCATTAGAAAAAATGTCATATTTTAATTTGAACTACTTTTTTATTTTTTTTATATATTCTAAGTCTTTATCAGTCACCAACATCACATCCATTTTAACTTCTTTCAGTAGTAATTTATCAAGATGATTTTTTAAAATACATTATTAATTTCCTTTTTGGGTAGTCTTTCCCACACATAATATTTCCCAACAGAGGTCAAACCTGTACAAGTAAAGTATGTATTTCCTTGGGCAGAATATATAATCATCTACTACATCAGCTACCAACATTACATTTCAGTGTTCGGTCTCAGACATATAGTGATTGCATGTTTCTGCCAAGCATGGGGAACGCACCATGGGTTTCGAACAATGAAAAAAAACAAATACAAGCTGCATTTCATTTATGTAACATTCTCACACAGCTTGTCAAATTATTACCTCCACTAAAACATTGCCGTTGTTAAGTGTGAATTCGTTTTCGGGAAAAAAAAACTATAGTCATTCTCGCAGACAGTATAATGTGTTGAAATACACAAGATGTATTTAAATATGACATTTCAATTGTTTAAAGAGGTTCTGTCAGTGATCCTCTATGATGCACCTATAATTCTAGCTCCTGATGATGATGATGCACCTATCACTCCAAGATAATATACTTGCAATTAAGAATGTCAAAAAGTTAGGGAAACATCTCAAAATGAAATGTATACTGCACAGTGTCAGTTTATCCTTAAAGGGGTATTCTCATGTTACAAACGTGATGGCATATCTCTAGGAACAAACTTCGGGGTTCATACAGATACTAATAGAGTGGTCTTAGAAATGATTCAGCATTGCTACCCCTTCAGAACTCCAGAACATCTCTGCTCTAAAATTCACACAAGAATAACATCATAAAATCATAATATTTATTAAATACCTCCCTGACCTACTGTCTCCTTCCCCATTATCCTGTAGAATGTAAGCCCACAAGGGCAGGGTCCTCTTCCCGCTGTACCAGTCTGTCATTGTACTTAGTATGTTTACTGTAAGTGATATCTGTATTTTGTATGTAACCCCTTTCAGATGTACAGCACCATGGAATCAATGGTGCTATATAAATAAATATGATAATAATAAGTATGCTTTAAAAAGGAATTGCTTAATAAGAGTCCATTCACACAAAGCAATCTGTATCTATGTTGGTTATACACAACTTATACCATGACAAGCCAGATCAGAATACATGTCAGTCATATACAGGTGAGGCCTTGATCTATCTCACTGTAATCAATATAAGTCTGTGTTCTGTATTACTATTACATAGGGTGAGCTGTATCACTATGTCAAAGTTGTAAAAATCCTCACAATACCTAATATATCCTAATTTACATACCTTCCTTGCCACGGAGGTTGATACCCTAAAATAAACCACAAATGGTGCCACCGATCACTGTTGGCTGGCCCTAATGTGTCTTATACAGGCTCTTCATGGATAAATAACTCCACACATATATTGCTGACTTCTCATTTACCACAGACCCAACCCATGACTAGCCTATATGACAGAAGCCAGGGTCTATACTGAGTCAGGATATCCAAAATCACAGTATACACATATTCAGATTAGTATACTCATCTAAATGCATTTCACCTGCTTCGGTAGAAGGTTCTTCAGGAGAATTAATGGAATCCACAGTAGGCACTTCAATCTGTTTCCTCCAGCAGGCTCATACATGGTCCTGCAGATTCAGTGAGGTCCAGAAACTAACCAAGAAGCACCACAATCAGTTTCTTCTGGTAGGATCATGCATGTTCCAGCAGATTTACTGAGATCCACAAACTCTCCTGGATCACACATGGCCTGTTGAGTGGTGTATTTAAATGGCATAAAGAGATACTGTTAGTGATCATCTGTGATGCACCTATAATTCTAGCTCCTGATAATGATGATGATGCACATATCACGCCATTGAGATAATATACTCCCAAATAAGAAGGTCAAAAAGTTAAAGAGGTTGTCCATTACTTTAGCATTGATGACCAATGTTTAGGATAGATCATCAATGTCTGATTGATTGCGTTCCGACACCCCATGCAATTAGCTATTATCGGTCTTGGTGGCCGCTGGCCGTAAATGCTCACTTGCGGAGCTGGACATATTCTGATAGTGGCTGACACAGGATTCTTCACATATGCCTTCTATTGATCTGAATAGGTGGTGGATGTGCAGTACCCTGCCTCAGCCACTATCATAAGACAGAGCAGCTCCGCAAGTGAGTACTTCCAGCAGTGGCCAAGGCCACCCATAACAGCTGTTAGTTGGGGGCTTCGGGTGTCGAACCCTTACAGATCAGACATTGATGACCTATCCTAAGGAAAGGTGGATGGAGCGGAGCTGTGTGTGTACGAGGTGTACGGAGCAGAGCCGCGTGTGTACAACATGTATGGAGCGGAGCCGTGTGTGTACGAGATGTACAGAGCGGAGCCACACGTGCACGAGGTGTATGGAGTGGAGTCACGCATATATACGAGGTGTGCAGAGCGGAGCTGTGTGTGTACAAGGTGTACGGAGCGGAGCAGAGCCACGTGTGTATGTGGTGTACAGAGCGGAGCCACTCGTGTACAAGGTGTATGGAGACACGTGTGTATGCGGTGTACGGAGTGGAATCGCATGTGTACGAGGTGTGGGGAGCAGAGCCGCATGTGTACGAGGTGTGGGGAGTGGAGCAGTGTGTGTGCAATGTGTACGGAGCGGAGCTGTGTGTGTACGAGGTGTATAGAGCGGAGCCGCGCGTGTACGAGGTGTATAGAGCGGAGCCGCGCGTGTACGAGGTGTATAGAGCGGAGCCGCGCGTGTACGAGGTGTATGGAGCCACGTGTGTATGAGGTGTACGGAGCGGAGCCGTATGTGTACGGGGCATACAGAGTGGAGCCAAGTGTGTACGAGGCATACAAAGTGGGCTTTTCCCACAGACACAGAAGTACATGGCGGAGCCCCGAGGAGCACTTTAAAACTCACACATGACGTTCCACTGGACGTGATGTGCTGGATGCTGACTGGAAATTAGGTAATTTCGTGAGGAGATTGTAACGGAACCAGGAATGCTTCAGATCCATCACCATGTCCTCCTCCGACAGCGCAGACAGCAGGATCGCCTTGGAATCAGGGATGCCGGCCATGTGAGCGGATCATGATATGTCCTGCACCGGGAGGCTCAGGTGGGCATTACAATGGGAGCCGGGCTGCTATAGTATCTTTTAGAATCTTTCTTTCTCTCTCTCTCTCTCTCTCTGTTTCTTTCTATCTGTTTCTTTCTCATTCTCTGTTCTGTCTTTCCCTCTCTTTTTCTTTATCTCTCTAATCTTTCTTTTCTTTCTCTCTCTCTCTGTTCTTTCTTTCTCTCTCTGCTCTTTCTTTCCCCTCTCTCTTTCTCTCTTTCTTTCCCCTCATTCTTTCTTTCTTTCTTTCTCTCTGTTCTTTCTTTTATTTATTTCATTCTTTCTTTCTTTCTTGCTCTCTCTCTGTTATTTCTTCCCCTCTTTCTTTCTCTATCGCTCTGTTCTTTTTTCCCATCTTTCTTTCTTTTTCTCTCTGTTCTCTCTCTTTTTTTTTCTTTCTCTCTCTCTATTCTTTCTTTCTTTCACTCTCCCTCTGTTCTTTTTTTCAGTCCCCTCTTTCGCTCTCTCTGTTCTTTCTTTCTCTCTCTCTGTTCTTTCTTTTATCTTTCCCCTCTTTCTTTCTCTCTGTTCTTTCTTTCCCCTTTTTTCTCTCTCTTTCTATCTGTTCTCTCTCTGTTCTTTCTTTCTCCTCTTTTTCTTTCTTTCTTCCCCTCTTTCCCGCTCTCTCTGTTCTTTCTTTCTCTGTTCTTTTTTTCTGTCCCCTTTTTCTTTCTCTCTGTGTTCTTTCTTTCTCTTTCTTTTTCTCTGTTCTTTCTTTATTTCCCCTCTTTATTTTTCTCTGTTCTTTCTTTTTCCCCTCTTTCTATCTCTCTCTGTTCTTTCTTTCCCCTCTTTCTTTCTCTCTTTTCTTTCTTCTTTCTCTCTCTGTTCCTTCTCTCTGTTCTTTCTCTCTCGCTCTCCTTTCTTTCTTTCTCTCTCTCTATTTCCTTTTTTCTTTCTCTGTTTTCTTTCTTTCTTTTCCTTAGTACCAGTCAGTGTGCCCACAGTACCACCCACTGTGCCCCCAGTACCAGTCAGTGTGTTCAGCAGTGCTAAATGGGTGTGGTTGGGCGTGGACATGGGTGTGACTAGTCACTAAATGGGTGTGATCGGGGGCATGGCCTAAAATATGCGGCAGCGCACTGTGCGCCGCAGCCTTTGTCCCTCTTTCCCTTCTTCAAAAGTTGGGAGGTATGTGACTGACATTGTGACCTTTCTGTTACCATTGACCTCCAGTCAGTCAGAAGTGAACCGGAGCAGCACCAGGAAAAGCTGAAGATGGTGGCTGTTAAGTATAAAAGTGTCAGGAAACTTAAATTTATCCACATTCAGCACATTAATCCAGTGCTGAAATAAAAAAACAATGGAGTGATGACTTAACAACATAAAGACATAGTAAAAGCAAGATATTCCAATCTATGGATAAAATCTTGTGGAGACCTAAACAATGTAGTAGTTTTAACATGTATGACTTACCTATGAAGCATGATATGTACACCTGAACTAACATTGCCCTTATTACATGCTCTACTTACAGCACATGACAAATATTAGCAGCAATAAACAAGGTGACTCGCACACATGGGAATAAGAAATCCATGTAGACTTTAGACTTTCATTTCTTTGATTATAATAATAGTATTTTTGTTCTACTTCAGCCATTATTTTGCAGTTCATTAGTTTCCTAGTTCGGCTACAGAGATCTTCTATTTGACTAATACAAAGTCAAAGGAAATTTATCAACGGCTTTACGTCACTTTTACAAGGCAAATAATTTACAAATTATGGAGCACACCACATGTGCCATGATTTGCAACTTTTCATTTTGAAACATGCTAAGAAAATTAGAGAGTAAGCGCCAGAAATTGTAGCAAAATATAGCACAAATGAAATGTATGTCTGCTTTATCGTCAATTCTCACATGGAGATAGGTTTTAGGCTACATTTGGAAAACTATTAAGACTATGTAATATTAACATCCTATCCCTTTTTGGGCAGGGTCAATTCAAAACCATGTTTACAGATGGTCCTTAAATATAGAAGAGAGCAATACCTGTACTTAATGAAACAGTGTTCTACTATGTAAACCTCACTGGAAACACTGGAAACTGGAGACTTCTCTTTAAACATGTTTGTTGCCAAGTGCCATTAATTCTGTAACAGTTTTTTTCAGAATCAAAATGCATCCCCAATCCACAGGATAGGTGATAAATTACTGATAAGGGACCAACCCTTGCAACATCCTGAGATCCTGAGAAAAAGAGGCTACATTGAATATGTGCTCCAGAAAGCCATGATCCATGGTCACTGGGCTTCCCAGTGGTTGGACAATCCCATTTATAGGTGATGATTTTTGGTTCTGTGAATAACTCTTTAGCTACAATAATACTGCAATCTTCTATCTCGTGGATTTAATTCAATTTACGGGATAGTAGATGTGCATTCATGTGTGTTTTGTTCTATCCCAAAGAATATTTCACACATTGATTCTTTGTAAAGTATTAAATCTGAAACTACAACCAAAGTAACGGTATGTAAACCCATAGAGCAGCCATTTGAGTCGTTTTTAATCTAATGATGACCGCAAAAAGTTTATTAGAATTCATCTTGATATATTGCCTGTATTTATTTGGAGAAAGGCAGCAGTTAATGTTCTTGCGGTAACTCAGTTAAATTCTGTGCAGTGATAAATCGTGCCCAAATATTAAAATGAGAAGTTGAGCTAAAAGCTATATTTTCCATTTGGGGGTTAAAAATAAGTAACGTTTTAACCACAATCAATAATTTTTCTTCAATTTTTTTTTTATTTATTCAAAATTGTACTTATGTGTAGTCTGATCTGTTTAAGTAATTCCAACATTGATTAGCAAAATTCAATGTCCTTTCAGTTAAAGTGTTATTTGTAAAAAAAAAAAAAAAAAATACAAATAATCCCCTAGTATTTGTAATAACTTGCTAAAGACTAGGAGCTTGAACGCAGGGACCCTCAGCTATCTCAAGATCGGGGCTCTGGAACTCTAATATAAGGGCTCTGGAACCCCATCTTGAATAGAGTGGAATTGTGCATGCTCAACCCCTGATCCATTCATTGTCTATGGGACTGCTGGAGAAATCTAAATGCTGTACTTAACGTTCACTGGCAATCCCATAGACAATGAACAATGCAGACCCTGAGAATACGTACACTTGGTGCGCTCAAAATGGGGCTGCAGAGTCCAGATCTCAGAGTTTTGGTATAAATTGACTTTATTAGCAACAACCCATTAAAGGAATTTTCCATAATACCACTTTATCACCAATCTAGCAGGTAAAGTGCAAAAATATCTGCGCACTGAATCCCTCACTGATCACTATAACAGGGTTCCAAATTCACCTTGTTCTTTCTCTGTGCACAACCACAGGGAAGAAAACTTTAAATGGTATCTGACACCTTATACAATCCATGGGCAGCATGTATCAGGCACTGATAGTATTATCGCAGCCAAGTGTGTTTGACTCTCAAATGCTGCGGCGTTAAAGAGAAAAGCGTACTTTCATAGCCAGTGGGGACTGCGACTGCGCTATAGACATAGACTAGTTGGATAGGCGGGTCCCCAGCAGTTTCTCCTCACACTCTGTATGGGAGAATGTCTATAACCAACTGTAGTCTGAGACTACTCAGATCAGATACTTCTATTGAAGGTTATACAGTATAGAAGTGACCAATGGTGTCACCTCCATGGACAATCATGGACTGATGAACCGAGTGCAGAGTGTCAGCTCTTCTACCTACAGTATGTCAAAAAGTACAGAACCTCTAGATGTTTTCCACTTATTATCAAGCATAGAATTATGTCAGAAAAAAAAGGAAACGACACAAAAAAACCCAGGCAACAACTACCAAGCACATCAAACATCAATGTAGATTTTTACAGCAGTTCCAGGGTTCAGAATCATCTAGTTTTGCAATGCTAACATTTTCTGTAGGATGAGAAATCATTCTAATGTTTCATTTTTAATAACCTAAAAAGAAGGAGCCCCGGGGTGTATTTTCCTCATCCTCAGAAAGCCAGCTAAACATGTATCTTCAGTTGTTTTCTCCCTCTCTGATGTGCTCGGCAACCTTAGACATAAAACGCAGAATTCACAATAGAGTTTACCTTTTGCCTCCCATTCTTCCTTCATAGCAGCTTCTATAATGCTTTTCTTTGATCAAAACCTCGTATTTCATGCAGACAAGATTAAAATGCTTCAGGATCACTAGAGGTACATCAGGATGGGGGAAGCCTGCCAGTAGCTTACCACATGAAGATACATGCTGGGAACGGTAGTTCCACATCAATTGTGGGAGGACACAAGTTTAGATGGAAAGGTAACTTTAAAGGAAACTTGATAACCAATACATGCTGCCCAATAAATGGGCATGATTTCAGCCATACATGTTTAATTTTCAAACAATGGGGCGTTTCAGAGTAAGACATAGCCGCAAGAGATAGAGACGTGCTGCAGACTAGTCGGACAGTCGGGTGCCCTGCAGCTTCTACCAGCTCACTGCCAGTGACGTGTGCGCATGTACGTAGAGACCTGTCTCAGGAGGTGAGAAGCTGCCGGGTACCCAAATGTCCCAGTCTCCTGTGTGGTTCAGTCAGTTGGCCAGAAGTAATGATTATTGTGTAATCCCTTTAACACTAGAACTACCGATGGAGTCATTTTGACTTCTCGCAATTTTTATGTCTCTTCTGTGACTCCATTTTTCCGAATTCCGGCTTGAGACTCGGTCGGTGACTTTTGCATATTTAGGATGCAAAAAAAAGATTTTGTGACAAGTAATTTTTGAAAAAAAAGAGTACCCTTTTTTCAAAATTTACCTTTAATTACCAAAGGGAGTCATTTTGACTCCCTACTATAAATATAGTAGGGAAACAAAATGACTCCCTTTGGCAATTGAAGGTAAATTTTGAAAAAAGGTGCTCTTTTTTTGCTAGGCTTTGTTGCTAAATGTTATTATTTCTTTTTGTTTTCATTTACTTGTATGTTTAGAATACGTTTAGAATAAATGTTGGCTTAGACTTATAATAATTAGCATTTTTGCAAATATACATGACATGCACAGGACATATACAGGACATTCATCTGTAAGCCAGAGAACTCTCGAGTGGATTACATAATTTCTGTAGACTATGGCCTGCAGTTTTGCTAATTGCTAATATGGCTAGAAGACGTGCGCTAAAGTCTGACGATATTCTTGCTATTTTGCATTCTATACCATTCTATAAAATTATAGAACAAGAAACTCTAAAAATAAACGAAAACAAGCCAGGAGTCAAAATGACTCCATTCGGTAGTTCTAGGGGGGGGTGAAAAGTCCGGTAGTCCTAGTGTTATGGGTTAGTTCACAACAGGTATTTTTTCTGCTGTTTTATGCAAATTTTCAGCTGCGTTTTTAAGTAGCAGCAAAGCCTATGAGATTTCAGAAATCTCATGCACACACATTGTTTTTTTTTGTCATCAGTATTTTGTCCTTTGCATGATTTTTTGTACATAGAGCATTTCACTTCTTTCAGTGTTTTTCACCTTTTGACATAAATGGGTGGTGAATCTGCAGCAAAAATACAGGTATCAGGTTTTGGTACTTTTTTGTGCCAAAACCTGATTCTACAGAATAGAATTTTTTTTCGCACTAAACTTTATCAGCAGGCACAAGAGACAAATCTAGCAGCAAAACACAAAAAATAAACAAAGAAAAAACAAGCAAAACATGTTTTTTTTTCTGCAGCTTCTTTCCTGCTAAAATATCAGGTTTTGCTACAGAAAAAAAACGCTGAAAAACGTCTAGTGTGAACTTACCCTTAAGAAATTCTAGACTCATCTGATGCTGCTCATTTTTGGGGGAAAAAAATGATTGGATGGATTCAAATCTAACCTGTCCAATCACTATGCCCCAAAAATCTTGGAGCAGAATCTGACTGTCCATCTTAGAATCAGAGCTCAGAATAAAATTTGTATATTCTGCTGAAAAGCTATCTCTGTGTTGACATCACTTCTCGTGTAAAATGTTTCATGTGTCCTTAGGGTTACATTTAAAAGGAGGCTTCTGTCTGACCGCTATAAATTAGTATAGCACTAGAAATAGAAATGGAACAATGTAGCGTTGGTAGTATGCAGTGGCGTAGCGTGGGGGGGGCGGGGGGGGCGGTCCGCCCCAGGCGGCACGTGTGTGGGGGCGGCGCGGCAGCAGAAGCAATTCCTCTCCTCTGTGGGAGAAGCGCGGAGCCTGGACTCACTGACTGTACATTTCGGCCTGCGGGGCTGTGCAGTGAGGGGGTAATGTAATGCAGCCTCTTCCCACCCTTCCTCCATCCTTCTCCTCCGCCTATCGGGAGTCTCTGTACCCCTGCTACCTAGCAGCTTCTCCCTCCTCTCCGCCTGGACCCTCAGTGAGCAGCGCTGCGCTGGGCAGAGGCAGTGCTGACGTCAGCCCCGCTGCACTGGAGGACTGTCATGGTGGGATGGTCGCGACTGCCAGGAATGTGATGCACACAAGGAGCCATGTTAGGAAGAGCCAAGCAGTGAGCTGGTGAGTGCGGGGCTGGGGTAAGGTGGTCTGCGGCTGCCCCCGGCGGCCCTGTGTGCAGGCAGCTGTCATCCTCATCACAGGCTGCGCTGGGTGTGTGTCTGCCTCCATTGTGTGCAGTTATGTGCCACCAACACCGCTGCCTGTGTCTCACCATGTGCAGCAGCGAAAGGATCTGTGCATGCAGCCACACTGTGTGTGTGTGTATGTACACTTATGTGTGTGTGTGTATGTACACCTATGTGTGTGTGTGTATGTACACCTGTGTGTGTGTGTATGTACACCTATGTGTGTGTGTGTGTATGTACACCTGTGTGTGTGTGTATGTACACCTGTGTGTGTGTGTGTATGTACACCTGTGTGTGTGTGTGTATGTACACTTATGTGTGTGTGTGTATGTACACCTATGTGTGTGTGTGTGTATGTACACCTGTGTGTGTGTGTGTGTATGTACACCTGTGTGTGTGTGTATGTACACCTGTGTGTGTGTGTATGTACACCTGTGTGTGTGTGTATGTACACTTATGTGTGTGTGTGTATGTACACCTATGTGTGTGTGTGTGTGTGTGTGTATGTACACCTGTGTGTGTGTGTATGTCTGTGTGTGTATGTATACACCTGTGTGTGTATCCACCTATGTGTGTGTCTGTGTGTGTGTGTGTACACCTGTGTGTGTGTATCCACCTATGTGTGTGTACACCTGTATTTGTGTATGCCTGTGTGTGTGTGTGTGTCTGTGTGTGTGTGTACGCCTGTGTGTGTGTCTGTGTATATACACCTATGTGTGTGTGTATGCCTGTGTTTGTGTATGCCTGTGTGTGTGTGTGTATACACCTGTGTGTGTGTGTGTACGCCCGTGTGTGTGTATCCACCTATGTGTGTGTATGTACACCTATGTGTGTGTGTGTACACCTGTTTGTGTGTGTCCACCTATGTGTGTGTGTGTACACCTATGTGTGTGTGTGTACACCTGTTTGTGTGTATCCACCTATGTGTGTGTGTATGTACACCTATGTGTGTGTATCCACCTATGTGTGTGTATGTATACACCTGTGTGTGTGTACGCCTGTGTGTGTGTATCCACCTACAGTATGTGTGTGTACACCTGTGTTTGTGTATGCCTGTGTGTGTGTGTCTGTGTGTGTGTATACACCTGTGTGTGTGTGTGTCTGTGTGTGTGTATATACACCTATGTGTGTGTGTGTACGCCTGTGTGTGTGTCTGTGTCTGTGTGTGTGTGTGTGTATACACCTGTGTGTGTGTACGCCTGTGTGTGTCTGTGTATATACACATATGTGTGTGTGTATGCCTGTGTTTGTGTATGCCTGTGTGTGTGTATACACCTGTGTGTGTATATACACCTATGAGTGTGTGTATGCCTGTGTGTGTGTATACACCTGTGTGTGTATATACACCTATGAGTGTGTGTATGCCTGTGTGTGTGTGTCTGTGTGTGTGTGTATACACGTGTGTGTGTGTATACACCTGTGTGTGTGTGTATATACACCTATGTGTGTGTGTATGCCTGTGTGTGTGTGTCTGTGTGTGTGTATACACCTGTGTGTGTACACTCTGCGCATGTGTCAGCACAGCAGCAGCTCTGCTTTCCTAGGTTTTCTGTCCCGTCCTGGCACCGTAGCAGCTGCAGAGGCTCCGCCCTATTGATGCTCCCGGGAGGAGGAAAGAATATGGCGGTGCTGCTGCCCCGGCTGGGAGCGAGAGGAAAAGGGTAGGACAGTACTGCACGGGGTGAGGTGGGATACTGGGGAGCATGGTATGGAGGCGATTTGTGGGAGAGGCTGCTGGGTGCACCGCGGCCATTACCGGAGAATGCACCACCAACATCTGTACGGGAGAAGCCACAGACATCTGTCACATGCCACATAGACATCACACCACAGGTGTCCTAATACAATAATCATCCCCCATATAAGTGTTCTCGTACATCCCCCCATATATACGTGTCCTCGTACATCCCCCTATACGTGTCCTCGTACATCCCCCCCCATATATACGTGTCCTCGTACATCCCCCATATCCATATATACGTGTCCTCGTACATCTCCCCCTATACGTGTCCTCGTACATCCCCCCCATATATACGTGTCCTCGTACATCCCCCATATCCATATATACGTGTCCTCGTACATCTCCCCCTATACGTGTCCTCGTACATCCCCCCATATACGTGTCCTCGTACATCTCCTCCCCATATATTTTCTGTTTTTTTCTGTCACATTATTAAAAATTATTATTAAAAAAAGCCATTAGGTCTTCATCCAGCATCATCAAGCTAATACATACATATATATATAGAGAGAGAACTGCAAGAAGATGAAAGTCTAGAAATGTAGAAATAATAACAGCAGAGTTAGTAGCAGACTAAAAATTAGATCTTTGAGTGTAGTGTGGGCTCTCCTGATGCTTCCGGATTATCATCGACCAAAGGGGCGGCAAATTTTTCGACCGCCCCGGGCGCCACAAACAGTTGCTACGCCACTGGTAGTATGGTATAATGTGGTATTCCATACAATGGTATCCAGTAAAAATTAAGAGAACAAGTTTAAATATATGTTTTTACAATGTGTCCCTGTTAATGAAATATGCCACCACAAGGCATCTGTTCGATACATGTGTTTGATTTGTACGTCCCAGCATAAAAAATGTGATGTAAACCCGATCTAAAAAATCAGACATAGAAGCAAATGTATTGTCAATGTCAGAGACTTACTGACAATACCGATGATAGAAATAATTTGTAAAAAAGTATTGATGACCGGCCCCGGTCCTGCTTGGCCCGTATTCACATTGAGGTCATTTTTGACACAAGGTCCTTAAGGTTTTAATACTAGAGGTTAGGACCAACCCGACAGTGGTACACCTTGTCATGGTGGAATGGCTTTTATGCTTTTCTATTTATCAAAAACAGTTTTTACTAAGTATCCTATGTTATTTATATGCACTATTGCTTTTTACTTATTTATAGCGGGTATATGTTAACTGTATTTCTATCTTAGGTTTTGTTTATTTAATGGCCAGTGTGAACATTGCATGTGTAAGGGATGTGACGGGATCGTGAAAACATCCCTTATGCTCAAGTTGGTATAAATGTGAGTTATGCCCTTGTTCTTTCCGGTACTCTATGTTGTGCTGTATATAATTGTGTGATTAAGGTGTTGCTGCTATTATATATGCTAAAATTTGTGTCCATGTACATATGTTCTGCACTATGGTATTTAGGGAGAGTGAGTTACCCCGGGTCGGCCACTAGATGGGGGTATAATGCTAAAGGGGAGTATTATCTCAGATTGGCCACTAGATGGGGCATAGTAGAATATGGGAAATAGTTACAGTTCACATAGGAGGGGAAAGGTGGGATAAGTTAGTAGGGACTTCCTGATATGAGTCAGTCGGGGCAAGGGCACCCATTAGCTCAGGAGAGCTAGATAGCCCTGGGCAGCACCGTGTCACGCAATATTCAGCTGAAGCCAAAGGCCCAGCATATAATATCCGTGACCAGGATTGTTACAGAGGGATCTACAGTGGCAGTACTGGCAGCGTTACTCGTCTCCATCAAATTGTGATCACAGGGAGAGATGTACCCATGGTCCTCACTTCCTATCATGATGTGTCTGGTCATTTTGGAGTGCAAAAGACAGAAGCCACAGACCGTAGGCGATTCTATTGGATTGGCATGAGAGGAGACATTCAAAAATGGTGGCAGGAATGTCACACGTCTGTGACTATCACAACTGTGAAAGGTGATCATAAAGCACCACTGCATCCGCCTGTAAGTTGACGTCCATTTCAAATGGTAGCCATTGATCATCTGAAAGTAGAGGCCAGCAGGACAGGCCATAGCTACATCTTAACCATCATTGATCAATACACCAAATTTCTAGTGGCCATCCCTGTGAAGGATTTAGCTGCACAGACTACACAGCGGTGGAGCAGGGAGAGGTAAGTATTGCAACTTGCAAGTGCTGTGGCCATGACCAAGCAGGGGGGCACAATCGTGGTCGACGGTACTGGCACAGGGCCCCTCATAGTATGCTGGTGTGTCTGATGGTGAGTGTGCCCTCCCACCGCCAGAGACACTGTATTGTACTATGCGGAGCCCTGTGCCATTGCCGTTGGCCATCAGTGGGCCCATCCACCTGTTCAGAGCAACGGCACTTGCCCGGGTGCACTAGGTCTTGACCCCAGCCATTGGGGGAGGGGTGGGCAGCTCAGTTAGGGAGGTTTAAAAATTGGCATATGTAGATGTGTTGGCTGGACATTCAGCTGCTGCAAAGGGCGTAATTGGGCAAGTCCGAGGAAGAGGAGGAAAAAACAGAGGCACTTTTCTGGTAACCTATGTGTCATCAGGGGAAGGTGGGACAAAATCCTTGGAAACCCATGCATGGTTCATTTTAATGAAGGTTAGATCATTAACATTTTGGGTCAACAGACGGGTCCTTTTTTCTGTCAGTATTGATCCAGCAGCACTGAAGACTCTTTCAGATAACACACTAGCAGCAGGGCAAGCGAGCTCTTGTAAGGCACATTGTGCCAATTCAGGCCGGGAGTCCAGTTTAGAGGCCCAATAGTCAAAGGGGAATGACCTGTGAGGGAGAACATCGATATGGGAGGAAAAATAGTTTGTAACCATAGTTGACAACTGCTGCCTCCTGTCACTTTTAATCGATGCAGTATTAGCAGTCGTGTGAGCGGTACTTGAGAAATCATTCCACAACGTGGTGCTTAAACCCCTGTCTCCAACGCCACTTCTGCTGTCTGCACCACAAACACCTCTTCCATTGTGCACACTACGGCTCGTGAGAGAACCAGCACCACTGCTGTGTGCTGGGAAAGCCTCAAACAAACGGTTTACCAGAGTTGATTGTTTGTTTGCCAATATTATCTCTAGGTTCTCCTGTGGCATGATGTTGTGTAATTTGCCTTTGTAGCGTGGATCGAGGATGCTGGCCAGCCAGTAGTCGTCATCCTTCATCATTTTGGCAATGCGGGGGTCCCTTTTTAGGATCCGCAAGGCATAATCGCACATGTGGGCCAATGTTCCAGGTGTCAATGATGCCCTGCCTGTGGTGGGTGGAGGAGCAGTTTCTGGCAAATCCACATCCCTACAGTCACGCACAAACAAACACTGTCCCTGACCTTGGAACGCCTGCATTTTCTCTTGCCCCCTGAGAAACATCCTCCTGCCCAAAATAATCATCCCCCTCATCCTCCTCATCTTCCTCCACCTCATCCAGGACAGTTCCCTGACCAGACAATGGTTGACTGTCATCAAGGCTTCCCTCCTCCTCCTCCGCTGCAGACGCATGATCCTTAATGTGCGTCAAACTTTGCATGAGCAGACGCATAAGTGGGATGCTCATGCTTATGATGGCATCGTCTGCGCTTACCAGCTGTGTGCATTCCTCAAAACACTGAAGGACTTTACAGAGGTCTTTCAGCTTTGACCACTGCACATCCGACAATTCCATGTCTTGCCTCAAACTGCCTGCCTCTGTATCCTCCCACAAATGCATTACAGCCTGCCTCTGTTCACACAGCCTCTCAACCATGTGCAGGGTGGAGTTCAACGTCTATGATTAGGTGGTGCTTGGGGAGGTGGAGCAATCGCTGCAGCTTCTGCATACGACTGGAGTGTACGGCCGAGCGATGGATGTGCGAGCACAGTCTTCGCACCATATGGAGCAGGGATGTTAACTCAGGATAATTATTAAGGAAGCACTGCACCACCAGGTTCAAAGTGTGAGCCAGGCAAGGTATGTGTGTGAGTTTTGCACGGGCTATGGCTGCCACATAATTACGGCCATTATCACTGACTACCTTGCCTGCCTCAAGATGTAGACTGCCCAGCCATGACTCTGTTTGTCGCTGCGAGTAGTCGGCCAGTACCTCCACGGTGTGTCTGTTGTCGCCCAAAGACATCATCTTTAACACAGCCTGCTGATGCTAACCATTAGCTGTTCGATAGTGGGACACCTCGTGTGCAACACTGCCAGCTGCGGATGTAGTGCTCGTGCGACTGCACTCTGTGGACGAGCTTTCGCTAATAGACGAGGAGGAGCGAAAGCCTACAGCCAACTGATTCTTACACCGTGGGCTAGGCAGCACTCTTCCACCGCTGCTGTCCCCAGTGGAGCCTGCATATACCACATTAACCCAGTGCGCAGTGATGGACACATAATGGCCCTGGCCATGCCTACTGGTCCATGCATCCGTTGTGAGGTGCACCTTTCCACTCACTGACTGTTTTAGTGCATGGACAATGCTGTCTTCTTTCACATGCCGGTGGAGGGCAGGGATGGCTTTTTGAGAAAAGAAGTGCCGACTGGGTAGGTCATAGCGTGGGACAGCGTAGGCCATGAGGTCGCGGAAAGCTTCACTTCCAACCAAACGGTAGGGCATCATCTCTAATGAGATTAGTTTGGCAATGCAGGCGTTCAAACACAGTGTATGCGGATGAGAGGATGAGTACTTTCTTGTCCTACTCAGAGTCTCTGGTAGGGCGAGCTAGACTGAAGAGCTGCATATGGAGGAAGTAGCGGTGGACCGGATGGAGTGAGAAGGGGTTGGTGATGGTATTGGTGGTGATGGCCTAGATTCAGTGTTGTGTTGCAAAACCATTGTGATTTCCTAAGTGCTTTGGCCTTGCAACGACTCCTCCACATTTAGTGCTGGTTGTGTGCTTAATGGTGGCGGTGGTCTTACAGTGGGGGTAGCGATGGAGCATTGTTGGCTACCTTCAGTCGTAGCAGGTGCATATGTGTTACCTGAGGTTTTGTAGTCCGTCCACGCTTGGAAGTGCATGTTGATTAAATGTCTAAGCATGCAACTGGTATTCAAATTTCTGAGTTGTTTACCTAGGCTAAAGGTCCTTCCGCACTTCTTACAGGTAACCTTTGCCTCATCAGTAGGATTTTGGACAAAGAAGTGCCACACTGCACTCTTCCTACTATGGTAAACATTTTCTGGCCTTGCACGCTGTGCTAAGTTGACCGTCTGGTCAAGCTGTCCTGCAGCTCTTTTAGTTTTTGTTCCACGTTTTAGGGCAGCTACGGGCCTGCTAGATAACCACTGCTGCGATGTCAATGCCTGCTGCGGATCCTTCTCCTTATCTGAACTATTGCCAGCACCACCCTCCTCCCCCAATGGATGCCAATCCGGGTCCAGAACTGGGTCATCCATCATGTCCTCTTCAAAGTCATCTGCACCTTCCTCTTTACCGTCCTCTGTGTCACCGTGTAAGGTGGTATAGCTTGCGGGAAGGGGCACCTGGGTTTCATCATGGTCAGATTCTGGCTCAATAGACTGCGAGGGCAATGTAGTTCTGTGGGTCAATGTACCAGCAGAATCATCTAGCAGTGGCTGTGCATCAGTGCACTCCATGTAAGATTCATCTTGGACTGGGGAATTCAGGATTTGACTGGATAACCCAGGCATGGTATGTGAAAAGAGCTCCATAGAGAAATCTGAAGTGTGGGCTGCCGCATCCTAAACTTTTGGTGGGGGTGAAGGACACAAGGAAAGGGTTTTTTATGACCAGAACCCTGCACTGACGACTCCGTGCTTGCAGGTTTCGACAGTTCAGAAAAGGAGGCAAAAGAGCTGGTGGCTGTTTTGGCAATGTACGCCAAAACCTGTTCCCGATGCTCTGGCTTTAAAAGTGGTTTTCCTACTCAAAGAAAAGGCAACCTTACAGGCCTTCTTGGGCCAGAGGATGACGCAGGCTCAAAACCTCCTGCCTTAGTTCTATTGTGCTTTTGCCAGAACCAGCCGATGCACCACCACCATCAGTACCAGCAGCGCCCCCCTGCCCACGTCCACGGCCTCTTCCACCATACTTCCTCATGTTTGTGAAAATGTACCAAAAATACCAGCAGAGAGATGGTACTGTATGAGGAGCGTCCAGCTGTGTAAGGTGTATTAAACAAATTAAATCAACGTATATTTTATGTTAGTCACAGACGCTCTCACAGTATGTATTGGACCGTAATCCAACAAGCAGATATACGGAACTGTATCAGAAGTGTACAGCTGTATACGATTTTTGTGCAACTAACAATCTCCGTATATGTATTTACGGAGTGTCACGCACACACGCTGACTAGGTATAAAAGTGACTGTTATGCGAACGGCAGATATACAATACTGTTGGAGAATCGGACAGCTCTATACGATGTGTGTAAGGAAAATTGTCAAGCCCCGTGTATTTTTTATACGGACTGACACACGCTGTCTCTGTCTAGTTTAGACCATAATCAAACAGCAGATATATGAAACTGTTTGAAAAATGGACACGACTCTAAGGTGTACAGTAGGTCTGGAAAAACAGAAAAACTCCTCGGTTTTTTTTTCCAGAGTCACACACAGGTAGCTTCTATTTGTCCGTGCTAGAAGGCAGTACATGGTAGTGTGTGAGGAGCGGACAGCGCTGTACGGTGTGTGTATGTAAAATTGTCAAACTCCGTGTATTTGTATAGGGACTGACTCACACTGTCTCTGTCTAGTTTAGACTGTAATCAAACAGCAGATATACAAAACTGTTTGAAAAATGGACACGACTCTAAGGTGTAGGTCTAGAAAAATGGAAAACTCCTCGTTTTTTTTTCCAGAGTCACACACAGGTAGCTTCTATTTGTCCATGCTAGAAGATGGTACATGGTAGTGTATGAGGAGCGTACACCTCTGTACGGTGTGTGTATGTAAAATTGTCAAGCTCCGTGTATTTGTATACGGACTGACACGCTGTCGCTGTCTAGTTTTGACTGTAATCAAACAGCAAATATGCGAAACTGTTTGAAAAACGGACACAACTCTAAGGTGTAGGTCAGGAAAAACGGACAAACTCCTCGGCTTTTTCTTCCAGAGTCACACCCAGATAGCTTCTATTTGTCCGTGATACCAGCCTGTACACGGTAGTGTGTGAGGAGCATACACCGCTAGACGGTGTCTGTGTAGAAAATTGTCAAGCTCCGTGTATTTGTATACGGACTGACACACGCTGTCTCTGTCTAGTTTTGACTGTAATCAAACAGCAGATATACAGTTGTGGCCAAAAGTATTGACACCCCTGCAATTCTGTCAGATAATACTCAGTTTCTTCCTGAAAATGATTGCAAACACAAATTCTTTGGTATTATTATCTTCATTTAATTTGTCTTAAATGAAAAAACTCAAAAGAGAATGAAGCAAAAAGCAAAACATTGATCATTTCACACAAAACTCCAAAAATGGGCCAGACAAAAGTATTGGCACCCTCAGCCTAATACTTGGTTGCACAACCTTTAGCCAAAATAACTGCGACCAACCGCTTCCGGTAACCATCAATGAGTTTCTTACAATGTTCTGCTGGAATTTTAGACCATTCTTCTTTGGCAAACTGCTCCAGGTCCCTGATATTTGAAGGGTGCCTTCTCCAAACTGCCATTTTTAGATCTCTCCACAGGTGTTCTATGGGATTCAGGTCTGGACTCATTGCTGGCCACCTTAGAAGTCTCCAGTGCTTTCTCTCAAACCATTTTCTAGTGCTTTTTGAAGTGTGTTTTGGGTCATTGTCCTGCTGGAAGACCCATGACCTCTGAGGGAGACCCAGCTTTCTCACACTGGGCCCTACATTATGCTGCAAAATTTGTTGGTAGTCTTCAGACTTCATAATGTTATGCACACGGTCAAGCAGTCCAGTGCCAGAGGCACCAAAGCAACCCCAAAACATCAGGGAACCTCCGCCATGTTTGACTGTAGGGACCGTGTTCTTTTCTTTGAATGCCTCTTTTTTTCTCCTGTAAACTCTATGTTGATGCCTTTGCCCCAAAGCTCTACTTTGTCTCATCTGACCAGAGAACATTCTTCCAAAACGTTTTAGGCTTTTTCAGGTAAGTTTTGGCAAACTCCAGCCTGGCTTTTTTATGTCTCGGGGTAAGAAGTGGGGTCTTCCTGGGTCTCCTACCATACTGTCCCTTTTCATTCAGACGCCGACGGATAGTACGGGTTGACACTGTTGTACCCTCGGACTGCAGGGCAGCTTGAACTTGTTTGGATGTTAAACATGCAAAACAGAAGCCGCGGAGACACCATCACGTGTTTCTCAACGCAAGCAATGACCAGCCAGGTCTTTGTCCGGGAAGGAACAACCACGGGAAGGGCAGTCTCCAATGAAGGAAACCACCTATGCCAAAACATGGTATCCATCCACATACAGCTGTTTCGGGGTATTGCCCCTCATCAGTGTGGAGTAGGAAACTGGCTGGTAGGAGCAATGCCTAGTAAAAAGACTATGAAGAGGAGGATGAATGAACTCATGGAGATCAACATCCGACACTGCGGAGACACCATCACGTGTTTCTCAACGCAGTGATTCTAGAGCACTGCCCCCATCCCTTATGGGAAATATGCAAAACATGCAAAACAGAAGCCGCGGAGACACCATCACGTGTTTCTCAACGCAAGCAATGACCAGCCAGGTCTTTGTCCGGGAAGGAACAACCACGGGAAGGGCAGTCTCCAATGAAGGAAACCACCTATGCCAAAACATGGTATCCATCCACATACAGCTGTTTCGGGGTATTGCCCCTCATCAGTGTGGAGTAGGAAACTGGCTGGTAGGAGCAATGCCTAGTAAAAAGACTATGAAGAGGAGGATGAATGAACTCATGGAGATCAACATCCGACACTGCGGAGACACCATCACGTGTTTCTCAACGTAGTGATTCTAGAGCACTGCCCCCATCCCTTATGGGAAATATGCAAAACATGCAAAACAGAAGCCGCGGAGACACCATCACGTGTTTCTCAACGCAAGCAATGACCAGCCAGGTCTTTGTCCGGGAAGGAACAACCACGGGAAGGGCAGTCTCCAATGAAGGAAACCACCTATGCCAAAACATGGTATCCATCCACATACAGCTGTTTCGGGGTATTGCCTCTCATCAGTGTGGAGTAGGAAACTGGCTGGTAGGAGCAATGCCTAGTAAAAAGACTATGAAGAGGAGGATGAATGAACTCATGGAGATCAACATCCGACACTGCGGAGACACCATCACGTGTTTCTCAACGCAGTGATTCTAGAGCACTGCCCCCATCCCTTATGGGAAATATGCAAAACATGCAAAACAGAAGCCGCGGAGACACCATCACGTGTTTCTCAACGCAAGCAATGACCAGCCAGGTCTTTGTCCGGGAAGGAACAACCACGGGAAGGGCAGTCTCCAATGAAGGAAACCACCTATGCCAAAACATGGTATCCATCCACATACAGCTGTTTCGGGGTATTGCCCCTCATCAGTGTGGAGTAGGAAACTGGCTGGTAGGAGCAATGCCTAGTAAAAAGACTATGAAGAGGAGGATGAATGAACTCATGGAGATCAACATCCGACACTGCGGAGACACCATCACGTGTTTCTCAACGCAGTGATTCTAGAGCACTGCCCCCATCCCTTATGGGAAATATGCAAAACATGCAAAACAGAAGCCGCGGAGACACCATCACGTGTTTCTCAACGCAAGCAATGACCAGCCAGGTCTTTGTCCGGGAAGGAACAACCACGGGAAGGGCAGTCTCCAATGAAGGAAACCACCTATGCCAAAACATGGTATCCATCCACATACAGCTGTTTCGGGGTATTGCCCCTCATCAGTGTGGAGTAGGAAACTGGCTGGTAGGAGCAATGCCTAGTAAAAAGACTATGAAGAGGAGGATGAATGAACTCATGGAGATCAACATCCGACACTGCGGAGACACCATCACGTGTTTCTCAACGCAGTGATTCTAGAGCACTGCCCCCATCCCTTATGGGAAATATGCAAAACATGCAAAACAGAAGCCGCGGAGACACCATCACGTGTTTCTCAACGCAAGCAATGACCAGCCAGGTCTTTGTCCGGGAAGGAACAACCACGGGAAGGGCAGTCTCCAATGAAGGAAACCACCTATGCCAAAACATGGTATCCATCCACATACAGCTGTTTCGGGGTATTGCCCCTCATCAGTGTGGAGTAGGAAACTGGCTGGTAGGAGCAATGCCTAGTAAAAAGACTATGAAGAGGAGGATGAATGAACTCATGGAGATCAACATCCGACACTGCGGAGACACCATCACGTGTTTCTCAACGCAGTGATTCTAGAGCACTGCCCCCATCCCTTATGGGAAATATGCAAAACATGAAAAACAGAAGCCGCGGAGACACCATCACGTGTTTCTCAACGCAAGCAATGACCAGCCAGGTCTTTGTCCGGGAAGGAACAACCACGGGAAGGGCAGTCTCCAATGAAGGAAACCACCTATGCCAAAACATGGTATCCATCCACATACAGCTGTTTCGGGGTATTGCCCCTCATCAGTGTGGAGTAGGAAACTGGCTGGTAGGAGCAATGCCCAGTAAAAAGACTATGAAGAGGAGGATGAATGAACTCATGGAGATCAACATCCGACACTGCGGAGACACCATCACGTGTTTCTCAACGCAGTGATTCTAGAGCACTGCCCCCATCCCTTATGGGAAATATGCAAAACATGCAAAACAGAAGCCGCGGAGACACCATCACGTGTTTCTCAACGCAAGCAATGACCAGCCAGGTCTTTGTCCGGGAAGGAACAACCACGGGAAGGGCAGTCTCCAATGAAGGAAACCACCTATGCCAAAACATGGTATCCATCCACATACAGCTGTTTCGGCATTGCTCCTACCAGCCAGTTTCCTACTCCACACTGATGAGGGGCAATACCCCGAAACAGCTGTATGTGGATGGATACCATGTTTTGGCATAGGTGGTTTCCTTCATTGGAGACTGCCCTTCCCGTGGTTGTTCCTTCCCGGACAAAGACCTGGCTGGTCATTGCTTGCGTTGAGAAACACGTGATGGTGTCTCCGCGGCTTCTGTTTTGCATGTTTTGCATATTTCCCATAAGGGATGGGGGCAGTGCTCTAGAATCACTGCGTTGAGAAACACGTGATGGTGTCTCCGCAGTGTCGGATGTTGATCTCCATGAGTTCATTCATCCTCCTCTTCATAGTCTTTTTACTAGGCATTGCTCCTACCAGCCAGTTTCCTACTCCACACTGATGAGGGGCAATACCCCAAAACAGCTGTATGTGGATGGATACCATGTTTTGGCATAGGTGGTTTCCTTCATTGGAGACTGCCCTTCCCGTGGTTGTTCCTTCCCGGACAAAGACCTGGCTGGTCATTGCTTGCGTTGAGAAACACGTGATGGTGTCTCCGCGGCTTCTGTTTTGCATGTTTTGCATATTTCCCATAAGGGATGGGGGCAGTGCTCTAGAATCACTGCGTTGAGAAACACGTGATGGTGTCTCCGCAGTGTCGGATGTTGATCTCCATGAGTTCATTCATCCTCCTCTTCATAGTCTTTTTACTAGGCATTGCTCCTACCAGCCAGTTTCCTACTCCACACTGATGAGGGGCAATACCCCGAAACAGCTGTATGTGGATGGATACCATGTTTTGGCATAGGTGGTTTCCTTCATTGGAGACTGCCCTTCCCGTGGTTGTTCCTTCCCGGACAAAGACCTGGCTGGTCATTGCTTGCGTTGAGAAACACATGATGGTGTCTCCGCGGCTTCTGTTTTGCATGTTTTGCATATTTCCCATAAGGGATGGGGGCAGTGCTCTAGAATCACTGCGTTGAGAAACACGTGATGGTGTCTCCGCAGTGTCGGATGTTGATCTCCATGAGTTCATTCATCCTCCTCTTCATAGTCTTTTTACTAGGCATTGCTCCTACCAGCCAGTTTCCTACTCCACACTGATGAGGGGCAATACCCCGAAACAGCTGTATGTGGATGGATACCATGTTTTGGCATAGGTGGTTTCCTTCATTGGAGACTGCCCTTCCCGTGGTTGTTCCTTCCCGGACAAAGACCTGGCTGGTCATTGCTTGCGTTGAGAAACACGTGATGGTGTCTCCGCGGCTTCTGTTTTGCATGTTTTGCATATTTCCCATAAGGGATGGGGGCAGTGCTCTAGAATCACTGCGTTGAGAAACACGTGATGGTGTCTCCGCAGTGTCGGATGTTGATCTCCATGAGTTCATTCATCCTCCTCTTCATAGTCTTTTTACTAGGCATTGCTCCTACCAGCCAGTTTCCTACTCCACACTGATGAGAGGCAATACCCCGAAACAGCTGTATGTGGATGGATACCATGTTTTGGCATAGGTGGTTTCCTTCATTGGAGACTGCCCTTCCCGTGGTTGTTCCTTCCCGGACAAAGACCTGGCTGGTCATTGCTTGCGTTGAGAAACACGTGATGGTGTCTCCGCGGCTTCTGTTTTGCATGTTTTGCATATTTCCCATAAGGGATGGGGGCAGTGCTCTAGAATCACTGCGTTGAGAAACACGTGATGGTGTCTCCGCAGTGTCGGATGTTGATCTCCATGAGTTCATTCATCCTCCTCTTCATAGTCTTTTTACTAGGCATTGCTCCTACCAGCCAGTTTCCTACTCCACACTGATGAGGGGCAATACCCCGAAACAGCTGTATGTGGATGGATACCATGTTTTGGCATAGGTGGTTTCCTTCATTGGAGACTGCCCTTCCCGTGGTTGTTCCTTCCCGGACAAAGACCTGGCTGGTCATTGCTTGCGTTGAGAAACACGTGATGGTGTCTCCGCGGCTTCTGTTTTGCATGTTTTGCATATTTCCCATAAGGGATGGGGGCAGTGCTCTAGAATCACTGCGTTGAGAAACACGTGATGGTGTCTCCGCAGTGTCGGATGTTGATCTCCATGAGTTCATTCATCCTCCTCTTCATAGTCTTTTTACTAGGCATTGCTCCTACCAGCCAGTTTCCTACTCCACACTGATGAGGGGCAATACCCCGAAACAGCTGTATGTGGATGGATACCATGTTTTGGCATAGGTGGTTTCCTTCATTGGAGACTGCCCTTCCCGTGGTTGTTCCTTCCCGGACAAAGACCTGGCTGGTCATTGCTTGCGTTGAGAAACACGTGATGGTGTCTCCGCGGCTTCTGTTTTGCATGTTTTGCATATTTCCCATAAGGGATGGGGGCAGTGCTCTAGAATCACTGCGTTGAGAAACACGTGATGGTGTCTCCGCAGTGTCGGATGTTGATCTCCATGAGTTCATTCATCCTCCTCTTCATATTGTTTGGATGTTAGTCGAGGTTCTTTATCCAACATCCTCACAATCTTGAGTTGAAATCTCTTGTCAATTTTTCTTTTCCGTCCACATCTAGGGAGGTTAGCCACAGTGCCATGGGCTTTAAACTTCTTGAGGACACTGCGCAGGGTAGACACAGGAACATTCAGGTCTTTGGAGATGGACTTGTAGCCTTGAGATTGCTCATGCTTCCTCACAATTTGGTTTCTCAAGTCCTCAGACAGTTCTTTGGTCTTCTTTCTTTTCTCCATGCTCAATGTGGTACACACAAGGACAGAGGTTGAGTCAAGTTTAATCCATGTCAACTGGCTCCAAGTGTGATTTAGTTATTGCCAACACCTGTTAGGTGACACAGGTAAGTTACAGGTGCTGTTAATTACACAAATTAGAGAAGCATCACATGATTTTTCGAACAGTGCCAATACTTTTGTCCACCCTCTTTTTTATGTTTGGTGTGGAATTATATCCAATTTGGCTTTAGGACAATTCTTTTTGTGTTTTTTCATTTAAGACAAATTAAATGAAGATAATAATACCAAAGAATTTGTGTTTGCAATCATTTTCAGGAAGAAACTGAGTATTATCTGACAGAATTACAGGGGTGTCAATTCTTTTGGCCACAACTGTACGAAACTGTTTGAAAAACGGACACAACTCTAAGGTGTAGGTCTGGAAAAATGGACAAACTCCTTGGCTTTTTCTTCCAGAGTCACACCCAGATAGCTTCTATTTGTCCGTGATACCAGCCGGTACACGGTAGTGTGTGAGGAGCGTACACCGCTAGACGGTGTGTGAAAAAAATGAACGCTAAGTAACTCACCAAAATAATAACATTTGGAGTGCTTTCAAAAAAGCAGTTTGAACAGCAGTGTGCACACAGCAATGCAGCTAGCAGGTAGCCTTAAAAGGCAGCCTAATCACCACCAGCGCTGCTGCACACTGCAAAAATCCTCCCCTTTCACTGCACACTAACTGTACAGTGAAAAGCGCTATCAGCAGAAGCAGTTTTTTTTTTTCTTCCAATTAATAACGCTCTCCCTGTTCAGAATCAGCAGCAGCACCTCTCCCTATTGTAAGATCGGCAGAAGTAAGATGGTGGTCAGCGTTCACAGCCTTTTATACCCCCTGTGACGCCACACAAAGCCAGCCAATCACTTCAATGCCCTTCTCTAAGATGGTGCTGGCCGCTGCCCATGTCATCGCGCTGCCCACAGTGTGCGTCCTCCATCATTGGGTGAGAAAAGGCACTGAAAGCATCATTTGAAACGCGACTTTGGCACGCTGATCGGTGACCTCATGGCCGACCTCACGCTAGGGTCGGGTTTCGATCGGCGAAACCCGACTTTGGCGAAAGTCTGCGATTTTTGAATCTGACCGACCTGTTTCGCTCAACTCTAATTATAACTGTAATAAGATATATGGAATTAATTTTTCAGTCACAAAATATTTCTGCTACAAATCAGTTAAGTTCTAGAAGAGAGGGGACATACATTTACAACCTATTTGTAAGAATCAGAATTTATAAGGATTTCAAGCTGACAGACTTAGAACATCGCATTCATTCTGTACTCTGCACCTTTAATAAAAATAGAATTTTTCAGCTTGTCGCCTTTCTTGCAATTATTGCTTTTCCGGCCAATTCTGTGACCCAATGACATCAATGTGGCATTAACCCAAAATAAAACACCAACAAACACAGGTGAAAAAATAACAACTCCTCAGCCTTTCAGTGAGCTGTATCGAGCTGGAAACCTTTACAAAACAGCAGGCGGAAATGGTATTTTCCACAAAAGGATAAAATCTACCGTATATTTTTAACCCCAGCAAAACAAGACAAATCCTTGTCTTTTCTACTTGGAATGTAAGCTATTTATCGACTGGCGACAGAATTCCTAGACATTCTGGGGCAGATAAAGCAAGCGGTAAGTGAAATATTGGCGAAAGATCGGGCTTAGACAGGCATGTGTCCAATTTTGAGTCAGAAAAAGGACCATTTTAATGTATATTGTCACCCGTATTCCATGAGCATGTGTCCAATTTTTAGTCAGAAAAAGGACCATTTTAATCCTTATTGTATATAAAGTGCTCTCAGTGAGAGAAACAAAATAGCAATCTTGTGGGTGTGATACCTTTTAATGGCTAGCAAATTATAGTGAATGATGTTACAAAGCAAGCTTTCAGGACTGCTTATGTCCCTTCATGCAAAACCTGCATTCATATAGAGACCAAAGACAAAATCCAAATTCCCAACACACAGCAGGACTATAAGATCCCAGGGACATTCACATGTTCCTCTTCCAATGTGGTGTATTTAATTCTATGCAATATATGTCCTGTGGGTGGCCTCTATGTTGCAGAAACAGGACAGAGACTGAGAGCAAGGATGAGGTCTCATCGTCATACAATTACAGACAAAAAACCCATTTACCTGTGGCTAAACATTTCTGGGGTCCAGGACACAACAAAGACCATATGAAAGTTGTCATTTTAAAAGGCAATTTTAAATCACAGAAATATCAGAGGGTGTGGGAACACAAATTCATTACAATCTTGGATTCTATTCACACAGGACTCAATTTGGCAGAAAGATTTATGGTCCATTACCATATCTGAGCTATTTCCTCCAAATAACCCTTTGATCTCTCAGAACTTTCACACCACCTATCTAATCTTACCTAATTAAGGATTCTTTATTGAAATGTCCATGTATCACACCAGCATAATAATAATCTTTATTTTTATATAGCGCTAACATATTCCGCAGCGCTTCACAGTTGTGAAAAGCACAGCATGTGCTTTAAACTGTATATAAATAAGGTTTCTTCAAATATTTTGTCATATCAGCCTGATGAAGGGACGTAAGCAGTCCCGAAAGCTTGCTTTGTAACATCATTCACTATAATTTGTTAGCCATTAAGGCTGTGTGCACACGATGCAGATTTGCAGCGGTTCCGCAGCGGATTTTAACGCGCAGAAACGTTGCATATCTGCATTGTGATGTACAGTAGCCTTTAAATCAATGTAAAAAAAAACCGCTGTGCAGACGCTGCGGATTTTTCCGCGCAGTTTTCCTGCGGTACAAAATCCGCAGCATGTTACTTCTTTTGTGCGGTTTTCCATCTCCCATGTCACCAAATCCGCAGGGGGAAAACCGAGATGGAAAACCGCACAAAAACCGCAAGAAAACCGCATGAAAAATGGAAGAAATCCGCAGGAAAAATGCAGGTCATTTGACCTGCGGATTTCTTCCATTCTGCGCGGAAAAATCCGCAGGGCCAAAAAGTCCGTCTGCACTCAGCCTAAAAGGTATCACACCCACAAGATTCCTATTTTGTTTCTCTCACTGAGAGCACTTTATATATTTCTTTTCTACTGGCTAACATGGTACCAAACCAATTTTTTTGTTTTAATCCTTATTGTCACTCGTATTCCATGCATGAGAACAATTAAAACATGTCCAAGACCGAGGACAGATTCCTATGTTAATAATCACATTGTATCCGTAAAAAATTGGATTCAATTCAGATGATCCTTAATCCAAAAAATGGACGAGACTAGTACATGCTATCACATGGACGCTTAGTCCATACGAAAGACTCTCATCTAAACAGCCATATTCAATAACATTGGTCTACATGCAAGTAATATACGCTCAGCATAGTAACAAGCTCGGAGGATTTATGTTCACCAGGAGTTTTCTGATAAGGATTTTGAAGTGTATCTGCCAAAAAAACACAAAAAAACACTCCAAATACACTTCAAACTCTTTTCTCATTGATTTCAATAGGAAATCCATATCACAGTCCATACTACAAGTTTTTTTTAGAATATTTCTCCGACTAGTTTTGGAAAGCCTCATTGCAGACATAAAAAAGTAGCATGTCACTTCTGGAGATTCTACTTAGGTATCATTCAGACGTCCGTGCTTCACCCATTATAGTCTAGGGTGTTGTTCATATGTCCATGTTTTTTCTTGAAGACTGTGTGTCCATTCAAAAATCACAGAGGCATGTCCATTTTTGAAAGCACGGATGAAAAGTACCAATACAAATGTATGGATTTGTGGTCAGTCCATGTGCTGTCTGTGATTAAGGCCACGTTCACACATTCAGTATTTGGTGACTTGTTTACATCAGTATCTGTAAGCTCAAACCAGGAGTATGTGATAGATACAGAAGTGGTGATGTGTTTCTATTATACTTTTCCTCTGATAGTTCCACTCCTGGTTTTGCCTTACAAATACTGATGTAAAAAACTGACCAAATACTGAACGTGTGAATGTGGCCTAATGGCTATTAGATACTTTGTAATTTAATTTTTTTTTTATCTATATGTGAAAATCACAGATGACACAATGATGGCAAAAACTGACATACGGACCAAACACTGATGAAACTCGGATCCAAAACACTGATGCCACTCGTGCAATTTTTTATTTTTTTGTTTACATGAAGAGATACTGACATCTGAATGGGGCCTTACAATTACTGAAGGAAAATACTGATCAAATACTGAAGTGTCAACATCGCCTTACAGTCCTAAACGCTTTTGAAGGTGGCATTTCTCAAACAGATGCTCCATTTCTTAGTTTTCCTTTATAACACTGAAGTACTTTTTGATGTGGTAGCCGGATAAACATCAATGAGATGATTGCAGGGCATTCACCATGTCTCTGTATCACCTTTATTTATCTAAGGGGTTATAAATAAGGTTCAGTGCTTTATTGAAACGTACGTTGCTGTTTTTGTTCTTAGCTGGTAACATTTATCTGTGGATGCCTTGAAGATGATACAATTTACTTTGGCATAAAATGATACTGTGGCGCCCCTGCGGGTCCAGTCGCCACAGAGGTACTGCATCTCATCCAGAGGTGTGGTATCTCACGACCAGGTAAGATGGGAGCACCTCACCACACTCAACACTGCACTCAACACACACACACACACACACACACACACTAGCTAGTCAGGACATCTGGGTGTACCCTTCGGGAGGATGGCCTCATCCCAGACTGGCTAGGAAAGGGTGTTGGGAGCTAGTGGGGAAGGTAGGAAAAGGGGAGGAGCTTAGAAAGTGGAGTGATGTAGAGCAGCCAATGGGAACAACAAGTGGGCGGAGCTTAGAGAAAGAGTGGGAGATTTGAAGACAGTTGAGAGAGTTCCCTCAGGGGAAGAGAAGGCATAAGGATGCACTTGGAGCAGCTCCTGTCAGGAGGAGCTGCCCGATCGAATGGCTTGGAGGAAAGCTCCCGGGAGGAAAGAGTGGAATTTATAGAGTCCCACGCTGATTGCTATCAGGTGGGAGAAGAAATCAGGTCTCAGAAGGGTCTCAGCCCCTAGCCTAGCGAAGTAAACAATGACCTTAACTAGCAAGCTGACAGTTGTGGTTGCTGTATGGGCCACAGCGAATCCCACAGTTATTATCCCAGAAAGGCAGCCATATAGGATCAAGGAACTGCCTGAGTGACGAATTCTGACAGGATCCGTTGCAGCTAGCCTGGGGCACTGACTGTGAAGGTGCTGGAAAGGGAGAAAGGAAAGGAATCCAGTACAGTGAGACGGCCTAGGAAGGAACATACTGAAAGGGAGTGTTGGAGGGGTGTACTCATCTACCTGGAAGTTTACTGGACCCCTGACCTGGAGGACTCAGCACTGAAGTGGGCATCTGAACTGCAGACAGACTGTGAGTAAAGCTCATTGAACTACATGCGATTGTGTCCTCCATTTTATTCCTGCACCACTCCTCCACACCACAACCCTACCAACAACTTCATCTATTCTGCCCTGGGACCACAGCCCTACCTGTGGAGGGCTACAACATCATAGCTGCGTCCAACATCCATCCCAGAGAAGCAACACTGCAGCACTTGTCACCACTGACCAGAATACCACAGGTGGCGTCACAGATTCAACCAACCATAAACTTTATTCCCATCTCCTTAAATACCACACAAGCAACAATTGCCATTGACTGCCTGGGGCCACGGACCGGGTCCCAGCTGCCGTGACACCGTCCCCTGTTGAAGTTGACTGGCCCGGCTCCGAGTACCCCGCGGCCCCCGGGGTGCGTCAATACGAAGCATCAAAAATGGATTGCCACATGAACACGGTACCCTTTATATTTCACCTTTCTTCTACTTTTCACTCCCATATTTCCAATATTAGATCACAGGCTCCCTACTGCTACTACCTACCCTGCCTAATATTTTCTTACCTAATATGCAATATTTTGAGGACAAACCCTTGAGATGGGGAGTTTCGTGGAATTTCCCAGGGGAAACTTTGCATGGAGTGTTAGTCTGTGTGTAAATGGTCTGTAGATGGCATAAGGAGCCTACTTACGCTCTCAATAAACTGAATTACTTTGCCCACTAGCTGTGTGCATCAGTAACTCTGCCAGCTCCCTATAGCCTTACTTATCTCCCTGAAGTAGACCTCACGGGGGATTCCATAACCGGACATATTGGTTCAGGGCTCAAAAACTACAACAGTGATAATCACTCAATGTATTATTCAACCAGAGATGTTTTCATGATTCCTTTCTCATTAAGTTAAATATAGCAATGAGTTTTTACACATCTGAACTTGCTGGTAGCCAAAGTTTTATATAGATTCACAGAGAACGTTTATGGCTGTTTTTTTTTAGCTAAAAATGTATAAAAAGGACTTCTATTTGTCCTAAAGAAAGTCTGAAATGTCCTACTTAAGTCTGCTACTCATATATAATCTAACTAGCTGAAGAGCCCGGCGCTGCCTGGGCATAGTATCTAACTGTGGCTAGTTATAGCAAATAATAATTATCCTCCATCCCATAGTCCCGTGCCCATATACCCATCATACATATCCACCATCCCATAGGCCCATGCCCATATACCCATCATACATATCCTCCATCCCATAGTCCCATGTCCATATACCCATCATACATATTCTCCATCCCATAGTCCCATGCCCATATACCCATCATACATATTCGCCATCCCATAGTCGAGTGCCCATATACCCATCACACATCCTTCATCTCATAGTCCCATGCCCATATTCCCATCATACATATCCTCCATCCCATAGTTCCATGCCCATATACCCATCATTCATATCCACCATCCCATAGTCCCGTGCCCATATACCCATCATACATATCCTCCATCCCATAGTCGAGTGCCCATATACCCATCACACATCCTCCATCCCATAGTCCCATGCCCATATACCCATCACACATCCTTCATCTCATAGTCCCGTGCCCATATACCCATCATACATATCCAAGATAAAACTGAGGAAAGAAAGAGCGCAATAGGGTCTTATCTGGGTAACAGATGAAATAAATTCAAAGGTATCTACTCACCTTTTCCAAGATAGATTAAAGCATGTAAGTCAATGTCAGCCTGCTGCACGCCCGAGGTTCACGTTCGTGACCACAGATAAGGATCCTTTTGGATAAAATATTTAGGCTTACTGTGCGCTGCTGAGACCAGGAAAAAGTCACCAGATGAAAAACTTTTTAACTCTTTATTCCCAACGCGTTTCAAAGTGGAAAATCACTTCTTCTTCAGGGGATGACATCCCCTGAAGAAGAAGTGATTTTCCACTTTGAAACGCGTTGGGAATAAAGAGTTAAAAAGTTTTTCATGTGGTGACTTTTTCCTGGTCTCAGCAGCGCACAGTAAGCCTAAATATTTTATCCAAAAGCATCATACATATCCGCCATCCCATAGTCCCGTGCCCATATACCCATCATACATATCCTCCATCCTATAGTCCAGTGCCCATATACCCATCACACATCCTCCATCCCATAGTCCCGTGCCCATATACCCATCATACATATCCGCCGTCCCATAGTCCCATGCCCATATACCCATCATACATATCCGCCATCCCATAGTCCTGTGCCCATATACCCATCACACATATCCTCCATCCCATAGTCCAGTGCCCATATACCCATCACACATCCTCCATCCCATAGTCAACCATTATGACATCATAATGAGCGGCGGGGCTTGCAACCTATGATGACATCAGCGTCGCCATGGCAACCATTATGGCATCATAATGAGGGGCGGGGCATGATACGCACACACTGTTTCCCCATTATGTAGATAGGGGCATTATGACATCATAATGAGGGGCGGGGCTTGACGCACACACACTTTTTCCCCCATTATGTAGACAGGGGCAAAATTGTTTGGTGAATTGGAACGTGCCGGGTTAAAATTTCACCTCACAACATAGCCTAGGACGCTCTCAGGGTCCAGACGTGTGACTGTGCCAAATTTTGTGGCTGTAGCTGCGACGGTGCGGATGCCTATCCCGGACACACACACACATACATACATACATACATACATACATACATACACACACTTGAGCTTTATATATTAGATATGTACAGTATTATATTTGAGAGTATTTAGAACTGCTTCCAGTGTACACAATACTACATTAGCTGTATATCAGCAGCACATTTTTTTCTGCTACAGTGTAGGTAATCTACCAATCTGCAGTTAAAGAAGACCTCCTCCCATCAAAGTTTTTATCCTGTTAATATATAGCAGTCATCGTATTTTATAGCACTGTGTACTTACAATTGATCATTTCTACCCAGCTAATTCTTCTCTTTTCTCTGTTCTATGTAGAAACAGGTAGTGTTGAGCATTCCGATACCGCAAGTATCGGGTATCGGCCAATACTTGCTGTATCGGAATTCCGATACCGACTTCCGATATTTTTTCAATATCGGAAGTCGGCATCGGAATCGGAAGTTCAAAGTTGATTGACAGCCGAAATGACGTCATCATGATGCGCGGTGTGTGCGCATCATGATGCGCCGTCATTTCGGGCCTTCCGGGGGTCTCTGCCGGCCTGCTGGGGGGCTGTGCCGGCCTGCCGGGGGGCTGTGTGGACTGCCCGGGGTCTGTACCGGCCTGCCGGGGGGCTGTGCTGGCCTGCCGGTGGTCTGTGCACCCTGTGGGGGTCTGTACCGGCCTGCCAGGGGGCTGTGCCGGCCTGCCGGGGGGCTGTGCTGATGTCCGGGGGTCTGTGCAAGCATCGTCCGATGGGACTACAAGTCCCATCTGGCGATGCCTGCTACCATGACAGTGATTGACACATTAGCCAAGGATGGGACAGTAGTAGTCCCATCATCCGGCTAATGTGTTAAATGTTAAAAAAAAAAAAAAAAATACTACATACATACTACATGCATGCTACATACATACTACATGCTACATACATACCACATATATACTACATGCATGCTACATACATACTACATATATACTACATGCATGCTACATACATACTACATGCTACATACATACTACATATTTACTACATGCATGCTACATACATACTGCATGCTACATACATACTACATGCTACATACATACCACATATATACTACATACATACTACATGCATGCTACATGCTACATACATACCACATACATACTACATACATACTACATACATACTACATGCATGCTACATGCATGCTACATGCTACATACATAACACATATATACTACATGCATGCTACATACATACTACATGCTACATACATACCACATACATGCTACATACATGCTACATACATACTACATATATACTACATGCATGCTACATACATACTGCATGCTACATACATACTACATACATACTACATACATACTACATGCATGCTACATACATACTACATACATACTACATGCTACATACATACCACATATATACTACATACATACTACATGCATGCTACATACATACTACATGCTACATATATACTACATACATACTACATGCATGCTACATACAATACATACATAGACATACAGTACATATAACATAGAGTAACATACTTACCAATACTTGTCACATTGTTCCCCGAAACCATTGTCTTTTACGGAATAAATATTAACATAACAAACCACAAAAATACTCACCCACGATCCGAAGCAGTCCACGAGTGTGTCCCACGACGATCTTGGGTAGAGAACTGCAGCATCAGCTGATGCTGCCGTTCTCTACGGGCTGCAGGAATCCAATGACGGAAGGTAGGTATCCTTCCGCACTGTATTCCTCCGCCACTTAAAAAAAAGAGTCCCTAGTCTCACTTTATGCCATTGCTGCGTGGGAAATTCCCACACAGCAATGGCATAAAGTGAGACTAGGGACTTCTTTTTTTTTAAGTGGCGGAGGAATACAGTGCGGAAGGATACCTACCTTCCGTCATTGGATTCTTGCAGCCCGTAGAGAACGGCAGCATCAGCTGATGCTGCAGTTCTCTACCCAAGATCGTCGTGGGACACACTCGTGGACTGCTTTGGATCGTGGGTGAGTATTTTTGTGGTTTGTTATGTTAATATTTATTCCGTAAAAGACAATGGCTTCGGGGAACAATGTGACAAGTATTGGTAAGTATGTTACTCTATGTTATATGTACTGTATGTCTATGTATGTATTGTATGAATGTATTGTATGTAGCATGTATGTAGTATGTATGTAGTATATATGTGGTATGTATGTAGCATGTAGTATGTATGTAGCATGCATGTAGTATGTATGTAGTATATATGTGGTATGTATGTAGCATGTAGTATGTATGTAGCATGCATGTAGCATGCATGTAGTATATATGTAGTATGTATGTAGCATGTAGTATGTATGTAGTATGTATGTGGTATGTATGTAGCATGTAGTATGTATGTAGTATGTATGTGGTATGTATGTACCATGTAGTATGTATGTAGCATGCATGTAGTATATATGTAGTATGTATGTAGCATGTAGTATATATGTAGCATGTAGTATATATGTAGTATGCATGTTGCATGCATGTAGTATATATGTAGTATGTATGTTGCATGTAGTATATATGTAGTATGAATGTAGCATGTATGTAGTATGCATGTTGCATGTAGTATATATGTAGTATGTATGTTACATGTAGTATGCATGTTGTATGTATGTAGCATGTATGTAGCATGTAATTTTTTTTTTTTACATTCAACACATTAGCCGGATGATGGGACTACTACTGTCCCATCATTGGCTAATGTGTCAATCACTGTCATGGTAGCAGGCATCGCCCGATGGGACTTGCAGTCCCATCGGACGATGCCTGCACAGCCCCCCGGCAGGCCGGCACAGCCCCCCGGCAGGCCGGCACAGCCCCCTGGAGCCTGCACAGCCCCCCGGCAGGCCGGCACAGCCCCCCGGCAGGCCGGCACAGGCTACCGGAGCCTGCACAGACCCCCTGGCAGGCCGGCACAGACCCCTGAAAGGCCCGTACAGACCCCAGAGAGGCTGTACAAGGCAAAAACAGGGTTTTTCTTATTCCGATACCGGAAGTCCCATAGACTTGAATGGGACTTCCGGTATCGGAATCGGCGATACCGATACTTTTTTTTAAGATCGGCAGATCCATTCCGATCCGATACTTTGAAGTATCGGACGGTATCGCTCAACTCTAGAAACAGGTCATCTCTTGTTCCTCCATTTATCATTCCCTTCTTCAACTCCTGACCCAGCTGCTTTGCTCTTCCTGTGTCACAGCGGTAACTCGCATGTGCTTCCACTGTCATCCTATTCACTATGTTGGCTGCTCTTCTTATTCTCATGTCTGGCCGCCACGCTGAGTCCAAGCAGTAATCCAACTCTGCTTCATATACCTGATGTCTCCACATGGTTATAGGGGGACACTGTCACATCCTGCAGGAATTTAACCCTGCTGTACCTTAAAGATTTTGTATTCCCCAGCCAAAGTCCAAAGTCCAACCATCAAGTGCTATATCATGCAGCTCCTCCCTCCTCACCTTTACCTGAGCTTAGGTTCCAGTTGCTGTTTGCATATAGTTCCTGTCAAGGTGTTTTGCTGCTTATCCCTCTTTTAAATGACCTGGCTTGTCTCCTAGTCCTGTCTGTTCTCTCCATTCCTGACCTCAGCTATGTTATGCCTGCCCTGACCTCGGTCCCTCTGACTATGTGTCACGGGGTTACCGTGACAGAACAGAGCTGGAAGACCGCAGCGTCTGACGGCTCCTGCTTTGCCGCTGAGAAGCACTTCTCTGGCATATTAAAGGGCCCGTCACACTAAGCGATATCGGTAGCAATATCGCTATAACATCACTGGTTTTGTGACGCAGCAGCGATATTGCTAGTGATATCGCTATGTGTGATACTTACCTCCGACCGGCTCCCCCGCTGGTTATCGCTGATCGCGCGAGAACGGACTGGGCCGTTTCTCGTCGTCAGCTTCCTGCTGTGGCGATGCGTGGACGCGGGCGGGAGGACATCTTCATCACCTCATCTGACAGGTAAGTAGCGACCGCCGACCGCTGCTATGTCGCTGGTGAGATCTGCCTGTTTGGCAGCTCACTAGCGACTACTTAGCGATGCACCAGCAATCCTGACCGGGTCATATCGTTGTCGGGATCGCTGGTGCATCGCTAAGTGTGACAGTACCTTTAGGGTGTTTGTTTTCTTTCAGCAGGACAGGGGTTAATCTGCATGTGGAAATCCCAGCTACCAGCTGTGCTTGGTTAACCACTCCTCTCTTCTATAAAAGCTAGGTCTGCTGGCCAGATCTTTGTCTGAGTTAGCATTTGCTACAAAGATCTGGAGAAGGAGAAGCTGGTGGTTGGAGTGCTGGTGGAATTTATTGTGTGACTGGTGCTTGGTTGTATGCTTGGAAATTCCTCATCCCATCCTGATTTATTTTCTTCCCCTGTCCTTCACACCCTGATGTATACCTCTGTAGTTTGTGAGAGTATTATTTGTGAGTGGAATTTTCTTTTACCCTTGTCTCGTTCCCCTGTCCGTCGGGTTTGTGTACTTCGGTGCACAGTAGCGCCTCTCTTCCCTGGGTGGGGGGGAAGGGGACAGACTCAGGGTTGAAGCTAGGAGACAGGGCTAGGGCGGAGGCCCCAGTGTTCTCGCCATCTGAGGTATCCCGGGGAACAGGGCGAGTTAGGGTGCCCCCTAGGGTCAGGGCCAGGAAAGGTGTCACTGGTCCCAGTTTACTCGCCATCCTTCCGTCACAACTGTGCCACCTGTGGTAGCCTCACTGCTGTGCTGTAGGCCAGGTCTGTTTAGGTGCAGCCATGTTTCCACTCTACTGCCATCTAGTGGAGCCTGCACCTACCTACATTGAAGCAATGTGACACTATGCTTCTGTCCCACCCCTCTGTACCTTACATACCAGCCCTGACACATGGTTCAGCTGCTGCAGGTCTGGACACAGCCCTGGTGTGCTTCCTGGTGGCTGTCCTGCGGCCAAAGCTTATCCTCGCGATCAGAGGTGCTGGTGAAGACAAGGTAGCCACTTAGTCATGCCCCTCCAGGGTAAGTCTGGCCAGTGGCGCAGTAGGTCCACACCCACAAACGTTACTCCCTGCCAGGCACTTTTGCAGTGACTCATGACTTGTGCAGAGAAAGTTGACCTCCTGTTTCTACATAGAGCTTAGAAGGATTCAGCTAGTCAGTTTTTAATCAGATTATTTGATAGACCTAATGGAAAACAGAAGAATTAACTAAGTAGAAGGGAAAATTAGCAATTGCTAGTAAATAGTGCTATATAATATGATGATTACAATACAGTATATTAAGAAGATATAAACTTAATGGGAGTGCTTTGCCAAAGGTAGAAGTCCCCATAGACATTAGATAGTGTTTAGTTGACAGGTATCTCCAAGGTTCCCCATACACTGGAACACTCGACCTGAGCTGCTGTGAGCGAGCTGCTGCCAGACTCCTTTGGCAGTGGATTATCTTGAGGGAAAACAAAACAATTGGCTGTTTAAATTCAATATGCCAGATCCTTTTTTCCGCAGACACAATCTGTCACAGGAAAGTCGGTAGGACCCCATACACATTGGACTGTTGAATGGTCCCACTGATATCAGCAGGTTCGGCCAGCTCTCAAAGGAATGTCTACATTGGAAACAATTGTAGCGAACTCTCAGATGTGAGAAATAGAAGTTATTCACTGATTTATAAATAACAATGTTCTTATTCACTCCCAGCAAAAAATGTTTTATAAATTATAAGGCATTGTAACCATGCAATTACGGTATGCAAATGTTCTAAGTCATTACAATATACAGTTTGGGATTGAACTGTCCCCTTATAAGCTGAGGGACCCTGGCTCCAAGGTTAGCTGAAATTGGCAATAGATATAGCATTACATGGCACTCATAGTAATCACTGGGTGCTGATATAGTGTACAGCATGAAGGCCATTGCAAAACGAGATCTGCTCTTTGTATTGATTCTCCACATCGACTAATGGAAAGGGTTGAGCATATAACAAGGGATCGCAGTGTGGGTTCAATCTGTTTCCACTTCTAATAGAAATGGACAGGAGAACTGCATGCTGCAGACGCATATTATAGTCTTCCCTGAAAAACTAATTACAATAAAATACATCACCACTTTTGCACAGAATAGATAACTTTGAAACGGTATGCAAGATAATCGGGTCTCCGTGAGGAGTAATAGCAATAATTAGAATGTAGCAGTGTGAAAGTTAATGCCAGCTCCGGCACACAGCACTTGTGCAAGCAGCAGTAACGTAACACTCCACTAATACTTCACAGAATGGTTCTCAGCGACAGTTATTGCCATTGGTCACAGCAACAGATAAAGGCATTGTATTCTAATAAATTATCCTATGCTGTTTGTTCTTTTTAGCTCATATTATTCTCGTTTTTGTTATTGCAGAAAACCAAAATATGAAATCTAGGGAATAACCATAAAAGTGGCTATTGATGTAGAATGTTAGTGGTCCTCAAAAGGACACCAGATGTTTGGTAGCTGCTACATCTGAATGATATTTGTGTGTAGTGTAGGATGTCCATAGTAGGGAGTCAATGTGAATCTGGCCATACACATGCTACAATTTTTCACACCTACAGAGAAAGGAGACGTCTGAAATTTTTATCATAGTTACACTTCAACTGTGAGAGACAGAATAAAAAAAAAATCCAGAAAATCACAATGTATGATATTTACATAATTAGTTTGCATTTTATTGCATGAAATAAGTATTTGATACGATAGAAAAACAGAACTATATATTTGGTACAGCAACCTTTGTTTGCAATTACAGAGGTCAGACGTTTCCTGTAGTTCTTGTCCTAGTTTTCTCACACTGCAACAGGAATTTTGGCGCACTCCTCCATACAAATTTTCTCCAGATCTTTCAGGTTTCAGGGCAGTTCCTGAGCAACATTGAGTTTCAGCTTCCTCCAAAGCTTTTCTATTGGGTTCAGGTCTGGACACTGGCTAGGTCACTGCAGGACCTTGAAATGCTTTTGGAGTCACTCCTTAGTTGCGTTGGCAGTGTTTTTTGGGTCGTTTTCATGCTAGAAGACCCAGCCACGACACATCTTCAGTGCTCTTTTTGAGGGAAGGAGGTTGTTGGCCAAAATCATGCAGTACATGACCCCATCCATCCTCCCTGCAACACGGTGCAGTCGTCCTGTCCCCTTTGCAGAAAAGTACCCCCAAAGTATAATGCTTCCCCCACCATGCTTCAGTTTGGATGGTGTTCGTCGGGGTTGTATTCATCCTTCTTCTTTGCCCAAATATAACAAGTGGAGTTAATGCCATTAAGTTCTATTTTGGTCTCATCTGACCACATGACCTTCTCCCATGCCTCCAGATGATCACTGGCAAACTTCAAATGGACATGTGCTGGCGTGAACAGGGGGATCTTGCATGTGCTACAGGATTTTAATCCATGATGGCGCAGTGTGTTACTAACAGTAATATTTGAGACTGTGGTCCCAGCACTCTTCAGGTCATTGACCAGGTCTTTCCATGTAGTTCTGGGCTGATTCCTGAACTTTCTCAGAATCATTCTTACCCCACGAGGCGAGACCTTGCATGGAGCCCCAGACCAAGGAAGACTGACAGTCACTTTCTGCTTCTTCCATTTTCTAATAATTGAGCCAGCAATTGTTACCGTCTCACCAAGCTGCTTGCCTATTGTGCTATAACCCATTCCAGCCTTGTACAAGTCTACAATTTTGTCCCTGGTTTCCTTATATAGCTCTTTGGTGTTGGCCATGGTGGAGAGCTTGGAGCGTGATTGATTATGTGGACAATTGTCTTTTATGCAGGGAACTAGTTCAAACAGGTGCAGTTTTTCTTTAATAAATCCTACTACTCTGCACTAACAGGTCTGTGAGAGCTAGAATTCTTGCTGGTTTATAGGTGATCAAATACTTATTTTATGCAATAAAATGCAATATATTTATTTAAAAAATCATACAATGTGATTTTCTGTTTTTTTTTTTAGTTTTTTTTTTAGATTCTGTAACTCACAGTTGAAGTGTACCAATGATAAACATTACAGACCTTGCCATTCTTTGTATGTGGGAAAAATTGCAAAATAGGCAGTGTATGAAATACTTATTTTCCCCATTCTTTGTGCAATATGGGAGAAAATATAGACATATAAGATCCAATTAAAAATATAACCAAAATAGCCAATCGCTGGCCACAATGGTGATGTCAGTATGGAGATCACATGAGTACTTCAAAACATGTACTGCATCTACAGTAGAACTATGATGGACATCTTGAATACAGTCATATTCATACAATATGTCGTTACATCCATTTATACAGTAGATTCTATGATGGCCCTAAATTCAGTACAATGAAATAAGTGTATACAGTATTCAGAAGAGAAGATTTTGTATTTTTCTTGAAAAACTCATTAAAAATAATTTGATTATGAGAACATATTTGAGATTTTATTTGGGATAGTTGGTTGGGTTAAAAAATGCTGTGAAGGAAATAAAATAATTTAAACAAAAATTATACTGACACAGCTATCTCCCGTACCGCTGCACAGCCCCATTTCAGTCCAATCACCTTCACTGGGTCATCTCTGACGTATTTCATTGCTTAGCATCTTCAATGTCTCTACACTGAAGATGCCAGATTTTGAAAGAGGCTGAAGATTCAAGGCACCAGCAAATAGTGAAAAAAGCTCTGAGCAGACTCCACCAGGAACTGGACTGAGAATATGACCAGTGCAGCACTGTGTGGCGGGACAGGTGATGGGGACAAGTATAATTTTTTTCCATGTGTTTATTATGTTCTGAGGACTGGCGAGACCTCAGAGCATAACAATGAACAATGAATTTGCATCAAATAAATTAAGTTGATACTAATCGAATTTACTGCCAAAATTCAAACAAAGTGCCGAATTGGAATCTTGGCGGATTCGCCCATCACTAAAGTAATGGGCCCAGAGACTGGACTGAAATTTACATACAAGTATACTACAAAGTTTGAAAACTTTTAGTGCTGAGTTAAATAATGCTATGGAAACTACCTGAAACAAGAGAACCCCTTTTATGTACACTACAAAGTGAAAAATAACATCGGCAAACTATCTGAATGAATTTCTAATCTATTGTTTTTCCAACTCTCTAATGGGTCCTAACTTTCCAGCTCCCATATGTTTTAATGTAACAGTGTCAGAAGCTAAACAAAATGAGACACTTCCATATGTTTATCTTACCGAGAACAAGGAAGAGCCTGTGCGACTGCCTTAATATGCTGTGACAATGTGCTGCTTCACTCCTTCTCCAATTATTCCTGCTCTTGGTGATTGCAGAGCTTGCAACAATGCAAGCCACAATTCATATGAGCTTCCAGTTGTTGATGCTTCACTGCAGGCTTTATGTCTCATGTCCATAAGAATTTTATACCCATCTTCAGTCTGTCTTAAAACGATATGAAGGGCCAGAAGTTTATACAAAGTTCATTGAGCTATACGGAGTCCTGGAAAGTCCTTGCACTTGCAGCACTGCAGGCGCCGATAAGGCGCCCATTCTGTAACAGTCACCGATAATGAGTGCATACTGAGTATGAGTGCATTGTTACTACAAAGCATTATTCTCTGGCCTATGTAATAAACTATCACCTCTAAGACCAAACAAAGAGAAATTGAAAGTTTACACATTCTACTTGCTGTTTGATCTGGTGTTTTTGGTCTGATGTTTCTGATGTTTTTGGCCTGATGTTTCTGTATAGTTGTGACAAGGACACAAAATGATATAAATCTAAAAATGTTCTCCCAAAACTTCAAGTTATCCCATGTCCATAGAATAGGAAACAACTTGCTGATTTCTGGGGGTCCAACCGCTGAGACACCCAATGATACTGATGACAAAGCTCTGCAGAGCCTAGTCTTCAATGGAGCAGGGGTGCACATGCTTGACATCAGCTCCATTCAATCTCTATGGTACTGTTCAGCCCTGGGCTATTTCTGGCAGTTTCAAGGATGTCAAAGCAAACCGTTAGGTCCATTCAAAAAGGAACTTTGCAGGGCTCCGTTCTTGGGGTTCCGGAACCACGTTCTCAGGATAGGAAATAACTTGCGGTTTTGGGAAAACCCTTATATTTGGTAACTCCTTTTGATCTGAAATCAACCTGGAGATCAGTTGATGCATATTTTTTATAAATCCCCTGCGGTCAGTTGTTATCACCGGGGAGAACTTAATACTGACTGTTTAGTATAATAAGCAATAACATGCACATATGAGTGGTGTTCTATTAAAAGTGCACCCCCCATTGTGGAGCTGGCTTTCCACCCAGAACAGTATTTCCTAATATATTTTCTTCCTCCTCTTCTATTCCCAAAGTCTTGGGACAATATAGGACGACTCTCCTTTTTCTGACCACTCTCTCTCCAAGAACCCGATAGCAATCGAATAGTCTGCCTGTATGGTTTTAACACCCTTGATTCCATATCAGTTACTCAAATCAATGACCGCACATGTAATATGTCACTAAGTTGGGACCACGAGTGATATGGTTGACCATCAAACCAAAAAGTGCTCTTTGCTTTCGATCATTTTTGGGGATCAAGAAAGAGATGCCTTCATTTTATTGAGTCCATATACTCTAACAGGAAAGAGGTAGTCAAGTGTTGCAAAAGGTAACCCTACAATTTCAAGATACAGACATTTTGTATACTGAACATTTAAATCTAGAATATTCCATGTGTTTGCTTTGTCTTTTATTTGGGAGAGCATAGCATATGGAATGTTGCATGTGGAAAATGGAAATAAATTATCCTTTCATTACAAAAAATCTACTTTTGTAAATCCTGGCATGTTGATTGTTTCTATATACTGCGGTCCATTCCAGTAAAAGCAACAATACCTTCTCTTAAAAACATGTCATGATGACTAAAACTACATAAAAACCTCTATAAAAAGGACATCCTTGACATTAAATAAACTTTGTTACGAGAGAAGCTTTCAGTCATCCAAGCTAAGCTAAATGTTATGTTCATTATCACAGTATTGTATTAATTCAATTAAGAGAACCTTGCTGCAAATGTACAGAATTGTGGGGAAAAAAATCTCATTCTGTTGACTGATAGGAGATAAATTGTTATCTCAAGACGCTCCACACAAAAATAATGTGTAATGTATTCTATAACTCACATTAATGGATTATTTCACAGTTCAGTGGCTCTAAAATCACTGCTAAGTGGAAATTACCTTTAAGGTTCACAACAATGAAGAACCATTTTATATATTTATAGGGCATTCAACACACATTTAGTTCTTTTGATCATTTGCAGTGTTGCAGAAGTCCAGATAGGCAACATATCTACTGAATAAATGGGTGCAATGAAGAACAACTGTACTGTATTTAGCTAGCAGCTCCTGTGTAACGTTTGGTGGTTGAGAAATAATGGTCCATGTGTCACGATTAGGACTAGACCCAACAGGTTAGATCAAAGTCAGACATGCACAATTCAGCATATATCGACAGATGATCAATTGTTTAATGGGGTCTTCTAACCAGTAAATACTAGTCAAATTGGACATCAATATGCCTAGTCTTTTGTTCCTGTGTCAGATTTATCACTTACCGCAGAAAAACTGCACAATATGATGATTAATTAATTATACAAAATTATTTTAAAATATTTCAGCTTGATTCGGCTTCAATAAGTGACTACAATAATTACAAATGGTTACACTTTCACGCTATGTATACTTGCTTGCAGTGTTAAAACAATTGCATAGAGCAAAAACCTGACCTGCACCTTCATATGTGCCAACTGCAATGAATACATTTCTTGCAAAAAGGAGGAACGCAGCAGCACTCTGTAGAGACCAATACACATGCAGATGCAGAATCTATCATAATTTCTGAGTAAACTGTAATAAAAAGTAAATAAAGTATTTTTTTTAATATTTACTTACAAAAGTAAAGGTTGTTAGTACATATATTGGCCATTTCATGTGAGCCCATCAACCGCGACAAGGTGACACTTCTCTGATGGGTCCCATCATCTAATAAATGCCTCTCTTGTGCTATAAAAGTCTACAGTGTGAATGGGCAAACATGCCTTTCCTGGGTTACAAACATGCGCATTGAAGTAAGCTGGTAGGAACCAGAGTTGATTACAAGCACCCTTGGGCTGATGGGTGTTAAAATAATGTATACTTAAGTGTATTCCTCAGTACTATATATCGTTGTAGTATCTTAAAACCTTAGCAATTCATTAAAATAAGACACAAGATTAATTGGATCTGCACCTTGGCTATTCATAGTGCTGGTTTGCATTTGTTTAAAGTATTACTGATAATAAGTTCCTTGACCCTAGTCTTATACTTACATGCTGCTGTCTTCTTTTGTCATCAGCGCCACTTCGGTCATCTCCTGCAGATTGTAACACAAGGGATTGCTCCAATATTCGCTGGGTGATCTGGAAGTCACTTCTCAGTGTAAGTCTATGAGAGCCAGAATGAGGATCTCAGACTTACAATGAGAGCTTGTGACCATTACCTCTGACGTCCAATCAGTCAGAAGTTGCAGTCATAAGATGGCAATGCGGGACCAGAGCGACACCAGGAAGAACTGAAGATGGCGGCTGATAAGTATAATACTGGGGGAAGAAAACTTACTGCATATACTCGTGTATAAGCCAATATTTTCAGCCCATTTTTTGGGGCTGAAAGTCCCCCCTCGGCTTATACGCGAGTCATATCCCAGGGTTGGGCGGGGGAGGGGGAGCAGGGGTGTCAGAGATCATACCTTTCCTGGCACTTCTCTGTAGTCTCTTTTTCCTCTGCCGTCTGCTTCCTGCATTCAGCGGTCACGTGGTACCGCTCATTAAACTCATGAATATGCGCATAGTCAGAGTTTGACAGTGGCATTTAACTAGCTAGCATCCAAGGGTGGATTGCAATTCCACCCACGGCTGTTAGTGGCAAGTCTGTTAGGAACGGCGGAACGCACTAAATAAAAATAATAATAAGTGTGTTCGCCGCTCGGGGTCCACCGTGCAGTAGGTGTTACAACCGCTGCTGAGTAATGGCAGACGAGCAATATGGCGATATAATGCGCATGGGTTCAACTTAACCGAAGTGTGCAGAGCGGGCTCTGTTCACCCACAGAGGCACTGCAACAAAAACAAAAGGCTGAGCCTGTTAGAGTCACAGGCCTCAGGTAAATGCTCACATGGTATAAGGTCACAGGAGCAGGAACTAAGACAGAGGGACTGCGTCCGTCTAGACCTACCGTGTGTGCAGCGGCGCTACTGCAAATTCCAAGAAGGGCTGCAACTGCAGCATGTTGCAGGACACTGTCGCTGGATGACACAGCTACAAAGCAAGCGCTATGTCAGACGCTAGCGCAGAGGTGCGGTGTGCACAGTGGCCTAAGGCTTGCCACAGACTGGCGCAGACTACTGAACCTAACCACATGCGTAATATCAGAGGGAAGGGGTTTCATAATAAGTCAGTCACCAGAATCATACATCCGTCACCATTCACACATAGCATTATAGTCTATATTAGCGCATGGTAGCAGCCGGGACCTTCCGGAAGCTTCCAGATCTCCGAGATGGACCAATGAGATCTGGAGCAGGACCTGAGCACATGACTCCTGATCTCCAATGGGAAACTGTCTCATGAGCATACTCAGTAGGAGGACAGAGAGACTTAGCCCCGGAGAGATTTGCTGCAAGGCAATCTCCTCTGCGGTAGATAAAGAGCAAGAGACCGCAGAATGTAAGGGTCTGGATTCCTGCAAAGCAGACGCAGGAACCTAACTCCTAACATTACCCCCCTCCTTGGGCCCCCTCCTCTCTGAGCCTTCCAATCCACCACCCTGTGCCCATCAGAGGCATAGGCCTCAGACTCGTCCGAAGGCAAGTCTGATGTCCCGGTAGGTGACACGGAAAACCGGGACAAGTGGAAGGTATCAGAGGCGGCAAGATCGCCAGGTTTAAGAAGGGACACGTGGGAGACAACGGGAGCGGAAAAACCACCCAGAGCCTAAGTTGAAGTGGGACGCCGCGGTGTGTCGGCGAACGTCTCCACTCTCTGTTTAAGGAAGCTTACCTGAGCACACGAGGCACATGCCTGAATATATTTCTTAATGTACCGAGCCCTGTGCGGCCACCAATTCGACCCTGCCAGGAGTTTTGTGGTCTGCATATAGCCACAATGACCACCCACCCTGGACGCGTGTGCCCACGCGAGAACCTTCGGCCGAAGGCGAGGGGAGACAAAGGTCTTGCCCGGCGGCACAGAGTTTGGCCATTGCGGGGACCCGTTATCTGGGTGAACAGAGTGCTGACAGTGGCAGCCGCAAGTGGAACTTAGTGTCGGACGCGCCTCGAGACTGGTGCGAGACACCTCCATGGGCTCTGGGAGTGAACACTCTGGCTCGGGTGATTCCAGAGGTTCAAAGAGGTTGGGAGCCGGAGTAACCTTCCGTCTGGATTGAGCACGCTCCAGCCCGCGCTCCAAAAAATGGAAATCAATACGGGTGGCAATGACAATCAGCTCCTCCAAATTTGCAGGAACCTCTCTGGTAGAAAGAGCATCCTTAACATGCTCAGCTAATCCTCTCCAAAACACAGGGATGAGAGCTTTGTCAGAACACTCCAGCTCAGAAGCCAGTGCCCAAAAACGAACGGCATACTGACTAACCGAGAGGGATCCCTGAGTCAAAGCCAGTAGCTGTAGAGAGGTGTCGTGCATGACCCGCGGTTCCAGGAAGACCTGCTTAATAGCTATTAAAAACTGAGCAGCGGTCCGAACCTCTGGGTCACCATGCTCCCATAGTGGCGTAGCCCACTCCAACACCTTGCCCGACAGAAGCGAAACAATAAACCCCACCTTGGCCCGCTCCTTAGGGAATCGCGCAGCCAGTAACTCCAGCTGGATAGAGCACTGGCTGACGAAGCACCTACAGGAGGCGCCATCGCCAGAAAATTTATCGGGCAACGGGAGGCGGTTAACTGTCGGTGCGTGGGAGGACGTGGACATACGAGAAACCGCCTCTGCGATCGCCTGTAAAGCAGCCTCCGAAGACTTCACCGCTGCGATAACACTCTCAAGAGTAGCCAACCAGCCCTCTAGCTGGCGAATGCACTGAAGGAGTTGCTGCTGATCTGCCATCACTAGCCTGACCCTGGCGCTAGTATAATGTTAGGAACGGTGGAACGCACTAAATAAAAATAATAATAAAGTGCGTTCGACGCTCGGGGTCCACCGTGCAGTAGGCGTTACAACCGCTGCTGAGTAATGGCAGACGAGCAATATGGCGATATCATAGAATCATAGAATCATAGAATCGTAGAGTTGGAAGGGACCTCCTGGGCCATCTGGTCCAACCCCCTGCTCAAAGCAGGATTCGCTAAATCATCCCAGTCAGATGTCTGTCCAGCCTCTGTTTGAAGACTTCCATTGAAGGAGAACTCACCACTTCTCGTGGCAGCCTGTTCCACTCATTGATCACTCTAACTGTCAAAAAGTTTTTTCTAATATCTAATCTGTGTCTCCTCCCATTCAGTTTCATCCCATTGCTTCTAGTCTTTCCTTGTGCAAATGAGAATAAAGTTGATCCTTCTACAATGTGACAGCCCTTTAGATATTTGTAGACAGCAATTAAGTCTCCTCTCAGTCTTCTCTTTTGCAAACTAAACATTCCCAAATCCTGCAACCTTTCCTCATAAGACAGGGTTTGCAGACCGGTCACATATAATGCGCACGGGTTCAACTTCACCCGAAGTGCGCAGAGTGGGCTCTGTTCACACACAGAGGCGCCGCAACAAAAACATACTAAAAGGCTGAGCCTGTTAGAGTCACAGGCCTTAGGTAAATGCACACACGGTATAAGGTCACAGGAGCAGGAACTAAGACAGAGGGACTGTGTCTGTCTAGACCTACCGTGTGTGCGGCGGCGCTACTGCGAATGCCAAGAAGGGCTGCAACTGCAGCATGTTGCAGGACACTGCCGGTGGACGACACAGCTACAAAGCAAGTGCTATGTCAGACGCTAGCGCAGAGGTGCGGTGTGCACAGTGGCCTAAGGCTTGCCACAGACTGGCGCAGACTACTGAACTAATTCCCTAACCACATGTGTAATATCAGAGGGAAGGGGTTTCGTAATAAGTCAGTCACCAGAATCATACATCCGTCACCATTCACACATAGCAGTATATAGAAAAGAATGGGTCCTCAAACTTTTGATCTCTCTTTTACCCCAGAACTCCAAACATTGCAACAGACTTCCGGGAGAAGTCTGTGTTGGGCAATTAGCATCGGGCACTAACTGTATTAGTCAAGCGTCAAAATTTTAAGTTCAGGTTCGCTCATCTCTATTGATGGGTAATGGTTTGCTAGTAAAGTTCAAGACAATGAAAATTATGAAATGTAAAAAATCAGGTTGTAATGTTCATAAACATGGATGCTATGGTTTGCAACAAGAGAGAATTAAAGTGTGTAGACAGATGTATATATATATATATACTGCTCAAAAAAACAAAGGGAACACTATTCCATTTGCAACAGGCTGTTTGTGTTCCCTTTATTTCTTTGAGCAGTATATATATATATATATACATATATGTTAGGAACGGCGGAATGCACTAAATAAAAATAATAAAGTGCGTTTGCCGCTCGGGGTCCACCGTGCAGTAGGTGATATAACCGCTGCTAAGTGGTGGCAGGAGCAATATGGCGGTAATGCGCACAGGGTTAAATGTTACCCAGGAGAGCAGAGCTATCTCTGTTAAGTCACAGAGATGCCAAATAAACACAAATACAAAGACTGAACCTGTTGAGGTCACAGTACTCAGTATAAATACACACACAGTATAAGGTCACAGGAGTAGCCCAAGACGGCGGCACTACGTCTGTCTAGACCTACCGTGTGTGCAGAGTCACAGCTGTGGACGCTAAGGAGAGCTGCTGCTGCTGTGCGGCGTGGATGCTGCCGCTAAATGACAAAGCTATGACGCAAGCGCAATGTCGGACACTAGCAGCTGTGGATGTTGCAGCAGAGGAGCGCTGGCGCTGATTCTAACTCAGTCCCTGACTACATACGTAATATCAGACGGAAGGGGTTTAATAATGAGTCATTCACCAGAATCATACATCCGTCATCATACACACAGCAGCAAGTAAATCTATACTAGCGCATGGCGGAACGGCCATGCGTGCTTTTTATAGCAGCCGGGACCTTCCGGAAGCTTCCAGATCTCCGAGATGGACCAATGAGATCTAGGACCTGAGCACATGACTCCCGATCTCCAATGGGAAACCGTCTCATGAGCATGCTCAGTAGGAGGACAGAGAGACTTAGCCCCTGGAGAGATTTGCTGCAAGGCAATCTCCTCTGCGGTGGATAAAGAGCAAGCGCCCACAGAATGTAACGGTCTGGATTCCTGCAAAGCAGACGCAGGAACCTGACTCCTAACAACGTCTTAGCTGTTCAACACAGCTGATGTGTGCTGGAAAAGATGTGGGCTTAGCACCAGAGCTCAGATCAAAGGGAGGGAGTCCGACATTGGCGTACTATTCTGCCTGATGTCAGAAAGGGGTTAAAGGACACCTGTCATGTGAAGGTGGCATCTGAACTGCATGCAGCATGTTACAGAGCAGGAGGAGCTGACCAGGTTGATCTACATTTTAGTGGGAAAAGCTTCAGTAAAACTTTCCTTGTATTTTTATACATATGAATCCCATAGGCAGGCCTAGTAAGTGATTGACAGTCTTCTCTCTGACTGACTGCAGAGACAACTGTCAATCACTTAGTAGGACCACCCATTGAACTTGTATACATACAAACACCAGGGATTTCACTGAATAAAATAGAGGTTAAACTGAATCTCTTCCCTGCATGATAAAAATGGAGCACAGATAGATAGACAGATAGATAAGAAAAAATGAAGCCAGCACTCCATAGATTTGTGGTGAAAAAAATGTGGTTTTAATTTAAACTCATATAGCATGGCATCGTTTCGGCTCAAACTGAGCCTTTTTCAAGCCTTCAAGGATATCTCTGTACTTGACAGCATTCTTGTTTCCTTCGATTGCAACCAATCGTCCTGTCCCTGCAGCTGAAAAACACCCCCGTAGCATGATGCTGCCACCATGTTTCACTGTTGGGATTCTATTGGGCAGGTGATAAGCAATACCTTGTTTTCTCCACACATACCGCTTAGAATTATCACCAGAAAGTTCTATCTTCATCTTACCAGACCAGAGAACCTAATTTCTCATAGTCTGGGAGTCCTTCATGTGTTTTTTTTCTTTAGCAAACTCTATGTGGGCTTTCATATGTCTTGGACTGAGGAGAGGCTTCCGTTGGGTCACTCTGCCATAAAGACCAGACTGGTGAAGGGCTGCAGTGATAGTTGACTGTATCTGTGGAGCTCAGCCACAGTGATCTTGGGGTTCTTCTTTACCTCTCTCACCTAGGTTCTTCTCCCACGATTGCTCAGTTTGGCCAGTTCTAGGAAGACTTCTGGTGGTCCCAAACTTCTTCCTTTTAAGGATTATGGAGGCCACTGTGCTCTTAGGAACCTTGAGTACTGCCGAAAATCTTTTGTAACCTTGGCCAGATCTGTGCCTTGCCACAATTCTGCCTCTGAGCTCATTGGCCAGTTCCTTTGACCTCATGATTCTCATTTGGTCTGACATGCATTGTGAACTGTGAGGTCTTATATAGACAGGTGTGTGCCTTTACAAATAAAGTCCTATCAGATTAATTAAACACAGCTGGATTCCAATGAAGGAGTAGAACCATCTCAAGGAGGATCACAAGGAAATGGACAGCATGTGACTTAAATATGAGTGTCTGAGCAAAGGGTCTGAATACTTTTGACCATGTGATATTTCAGTTTTTCTTTTTCAATAAATTTACAAAGATTTCGACTGTGTGCCCACGTTGCATTTTTTTAAGCGTTTTTGAACCGTTTTTGCTGGATCAGATGCTCCAGAAACGCGTAAAAGAAGCTTCCCATTCAATTTAATGCATTTTTGGCTGTTTGTGCCAAAGCATGCGTTTTTTTCCACTCAGAAAACGCTTAACGGCTAAAAACGCAGCATGCTCATTAATTTCCGCATAGGTCCGCGTTTTTAGCCATCTCCAATGTTCCCAGAAACCGCGCGGAAAAAACGCATCAAAAACGCGCGGTTTTTGGGAAGAAGTCCGGTTTTCTAAGCGTTTAAAAACGCTAACGTGGGCACATAGCCTTCTGCATTTCTGTGTTTTTTAAAGTCAAGATGGGGTGTACATTAATGAGAGAAAAATGAACTTTTTTGAATAACAAAATAGCTGCAATGAAACAGAGACTGAAAAAATTTAAAGTGGTCTGAATACTTCCATACTCACTCTAGACAAACAGACAGATAGATAGATAGATTTTACAAGCATATTTGCTGATAGAAAGTGTTAAACTCCCAACCACAGACAGGAGCAGATGTTGGAAAACCCAATTAAATATCAGCATACAAAGGAGGATATAATGTCTGAAACACAGTAGCTATTCATGGATAGATCAATAACCTCACATTCCCTAGACTCGTGCACCACATCCCTCATTATCAAGCGATTACAGAATACTAATGAAATCTGTACTATCTTGCAGTTCAGTCAGCGAGCTTCTAGGATGAGACATTCCTGCGCTTCTGCTTTGCTTAAACATTTTCCTCATTTCTTTACTGCACTTAGGTATTATAATTAGAAACTTTGCTAATTACAAGACTATGTGCAGACACTGAATTATTCCCAGTCTGTGGATCAGTAGATTTATCCTTATATAAACTGATGGATATATATTTCATTATGTAGCTTATTTTACAAAGAAGCTTTTTACAAAAATGTCCTCGATTACAGACTAGTTTAATCTAAAGGGCATCTGTTAGCTTGTTTTTCATATGGAATTATATTATCGTATCAATGTTTATGTCCCAACTAAAAAGGATAACTTTTATGTGCAGAACAGATGTGCCAGTTGTGAGAAATCTACTATGAAAGCCACATGCAGCTCAGATTGGATGTGCATTGTGGGCTGATAAATGTACTTTGAGAATGCAAATTAGGGGCACTTCCAGCATACAAATGCACTTCCAGCCTTATTTGCATATGGTTTTGCTAGATTTCTCATACATTGCAAATATCTGCCAAAAATTATATTTTTTTATTTGAGGCACTGCCAAACAACTACTTCTTTAAAAATATCCTGGTAAGTTCATTATAAAGCATTTTATGGAGCAACATAATATGGCTTGTACAAAGGCTTGTTAACAAGATTGCTAGATTAATTATTTGATGTAGACCTCAAATAATGTACTTTGAGATAAGAAAAATAAATCTGTTTATTCTGTAACAGGGCCTCTCTTGTGCATGGGCTATACCCGGTATAGCAGCTTTGTCTACTTCACCTAAATGAGGCAGTGCTGCAATCTCCATCCACTTTGCTCTTCACTAAATATAGTTTAGACTGATGTTTTTCTTTTACCCAATGTTTAAATGGGTCTTGGGGGCCACATAAACGCCTACATTCACTCTATGTGACTGTAGCTTATCGAATACTAACAGCTGTGTACTGTACACACTGTCAGGATTCCACTCTCTTGCCAACTTGAGCTGTCACCATGACCACAAATATGGAGTTAGCAGACTGGTAGTCACAATCCAACTGATGTCTCAGCCGCTTTTCTCAATAGAACATTGAGCACAGGATAAGTTGTTAGTCGGCATATGAATGTAAGTATGCAAATAACACATTTGTTGGCAAATAACTGCTCAAGCTGGCAATAGAGTGGAATCCTGACAGTGTGAAGAATTCACTCGGTCAGAATTTATCTAAAGTCAAGTAAAGTGACTGCTGAAAATTATGAAGAGCCTGAAAAACTCTCATAACACTGCTCGGAATACAGAGCCAACTTCTGGTTTTTGAAGTTCAAGTACAAGTTTAGTGTCAGGAACACCACACTGCACTTGCTCACTGAGCCAGTGCGCGTGTCCTGAGTAAAGCGAACTGTGCTCAAAGATACCTGTGGAGCGGGCAGCAGCCGAGTAGGTGCGTACTTCAGAACAGCAGGGCCTAAAGCACGTGACAGCTGGGGGCGTGGCCTAAACTCCAGAGAGCTAGGAGCTGCAAGAGAACTCCTAGCAGGGTGACTGCGAGACAAAGCTACCAAGGGGCATAGACAGGGAGGATAGTCAGGACGTAGCCAATGAGTCATACACAGAGATAGCTGCAAGGTACAAGAGGGGCGAGCAGAGAGTAGTAAGATCACAGGCAATATGTCATACACAGGGAGGGTAGCGAAGTACAGAATCAACAGGCAAACTCACAACGGGGAACAGAACCGGATCAGACCATATAAACAAGCTATAACAACGAACAAGCACAGGCACACAGAGGTCACCACACTCGGCCAAAGGCAAAAGTATAACTGACAGGAATTGGAGCTACCCAGGGGTTTAAGAAGCTCTCCCAGAACCATAGAGAGGCTACAATCATTAACCCCAGGAGTGCAGGTCAAAACCTGCACTGAGCTCCAGACATTAACCCCTGATGTGCAGCTCAAAAACCTGCACTGGGATCATGACAGTACCCCCTCTCAACGGGGGGGCTCTGGACCCCCAGGCTTCCCCGGATACTTGGCATGGAAAGCCCGAACCAGGCGATCTGCATGTACAGAGCGAGCAGGGACCCATGAGCGCTCCTCTGGTCCATATCCCTTCCAGTGGACCAGTTACTGCAAAGAGCGGCGCACCCGCCGAAAGTCCACAATATGTCCTACCTCATACTCCAATTTACCCTCCACCAGCACTGGAGGAACAACAGGTTTGGAGTCCTCTTTGACAGACCCTATGGATTTCAACAGAGATTTATGGAACACATTGGATATTTTTAAGGTGGCGGGGAGACGCAACCTATATGCCACTGGGTTGACTATCTCCATAATCTCGTACGGACCAATGAACTTTGGTCCCAATTTAGCTGATGGTACCTTTAAGTTGATGTTACGTGTGGATAGCCAAATTTTCTCTCCCACCTGAAACATGTCTCCCGAGGCTCTCTTTTTGTCAGCAAAATATTTGCACCTCCCCTTGGCCCGAGAGATATTACGCTGGACTTCAGCCCAGAGGTTTTTTAACCGTTGAACGGACCCCTCTACCCCTGGACAACCGGAATCCACCTGTGAAAACTCCCCAAAATGCGGATTGAACCCATAGTTAATTAGGAATGGGGACATGTTGGTGGACTGACTCACCCAGTTGTTAAAAGTGAATTCCGACAATGGTAACGCATCACACCAATCCTCCTGTCTGGCGGAGGTCAGACACCTGAGAATTTGTTCCAGGGATTGATTGGAGCGTTCTGTCTGACCATTACTCTCCGGGTGATATGCCGACGAGAAGGAGAGTGAGATGCCCAATTTCATACAGAATGCCCTCCAAAATTTGGCCACAAACTGCACACCTCTGTCAGACACAACATTCAGGGGTACCCCATGCAATCGGACCACATGCTGTACAAACAACCTTGACAATGTTTCTGCTGAGGGTAATGCTGCCAAGGGAATGAAATGGGCCTGTTTAGAAAACCTATCCACCACCACCCAGATCACGGTATTGCCCCTGGAAGGTGGAAGGCCGGTAAAATCCATGGAAAGATGAGTCCATGGCCTATTAGGAACCGGTAAAGGTATGAGTTCCCCAGCCGGCCGTTTATGCGAGCTTTTGGAACGGGCACACACACCACAAGCAGAAACAAATTTCTTGACATCGGACCTTAGTGAAGGACACCAAAAACCCCTGGCTACTGCCTCTCTAGTGGCCGTGATACCTGGATGAGCACTCAGCCTAGACTTATGAAACTCCTGCAGAAGTCTAGGCCGCAATAAATCTGGAACAAACAATTTGTCCCCTGGCCTGGTTGCCGGAGCTAGGGCCTGAGCCCTTAGAATTTCTTGCTCCAACTCAGATGAGACCCCCGCCACTACCACCCCTGGGGGAAGAATGGAGGATGGCTGCTCGGCAGGAGACACCGGGTCAAAACTTCTGGACAGGGCATCCGCTTTAACATTTTTGGACCCCGGTCAAAAAGTAATGGAGAATTGAAATCGTGAAAAAAAGTGACCAACAGGCCTGTCTCGGAGTAAGCCTCTTAGCAGATTCAAGGTCTGCCAAATTTTTGTGATCCGTGACAACCATGATAGGGTGAGCCGCCCCTTCCTAAATGTGCCTCCATTCCTCAAACGTCAGCTTGACCGCAAGAAGTTCTCTATTGCCTACGTCATAGTTTCTCTTGGCTGAAGAGAACTTCTTGGAGAAGAAGGCACAGGGTTTGAGATTGGTAAGGGTGGCCGGACCCTGGGACAGCACAGCCCCCCCCCACTTCAGAAGCATCCACCTCCACAATGAATGGTTTGGACGGGTCTGGCTGTACCAACACCGGGGCGGACATGAAACATTTCTTAATAGCTGAGAAGGACTCCTTAGCAAGTACAGACCAATTTTTTACATCAGCGCCCTTCTGGGTAAGATTCGGGAGTGGTTTAACCACTTGTGAGAAACCTTTAATGAATCTCCGATAATAGTTCTCAAATCCTAAGAAGCGCTGGAGCCCCTTGAGATCTCGAGGCTGAACCCAGTCAGCGATCGCCAGCACCTTCTTAGGATCCATACGAAACCCCTCACAGGACACAATCAACCCCAAAAAGGACAGTTCCTGTTCAAAAAACAAACATTTTTCCAATTTAGCGAACAATTGGTTCTCCCTGAGTCTTTGGAGAACTGTCTGTAGATGTTGCAAGTGAGACGGGCTGTCCGGTGAATACACCAAAATGTCATCCAAATAATAATAACAAAACGGCCTATCAGGTCAGAAAACACAACATTGATGAAATTCTGGAAAATAGCGGGTGCATTAGTTAACCCAAACGGTATTACCAGGTTTTCAAAGAGTCCTTCTGATGTGAGGAGCGCAGTTTTCCACTCGTCCCCTTCCCGAACCCTTATCAGATTGTAGGCCCCCTGGAGATCTAACTTGGAGAACCATTGGGCCCCAGCTAACTGGTTACATAAGTCTGGGATGAGGGGAAGCGGGTAAGAGTTCCTAACTGTTATCTTGTTCAGTTCCGGAAAGTTGAGGCACGGCCGCAAACCACCATCTTTCTTCTTCACAAAGAAGAATCCTGCTGCCACAGGTGACACAGAAGGCCTGATATGCCCTTTGCGGAGACTCTCAGCTATGTACTCCTTCATGGCTTGGCGCTCGGGCCCGGGCAAATTGAACAATCGAGCCTTAGGTAACTTGGCTCCGGGTACTAAATCAATGGCACAACCATAGGATCTATGTGGTGGCAGCGCCTCAGCCTCACTTTCGGAAAAAACATCATTGAAATCCTTCAGGTACTCCGGAATACCTTCCAGACCGACAGACGACACAGATACAGATTTAACAGCGTTAACAAGATGTTCCAGGTTACCACATTTATCTTTACATCCCCATTGAGTGATCTCACCTGTCACCCAATCAATGGTAGGATTATGGCATTGAAGCCAAGGCATCCCCAGTACCAGTCCTGCAGGCAAATTATCTAGCATCTAGCACAAGACAACTTAGTTTTTCCACATGAGTGGAACCCACTTTTAGAGAAAAAAGTTCATACCTGCAACAGATACCATCCTGGGTAAGAGGGGACGAGTCAATTGCCACAAGTTTAACAGGATCCTGAAGCCTGACTGTTCCTATCTTATTAAGCGTCATAATTTTGGTATCAATCAGGTTCACGGCAGAACCACAGTCAACAAAAGCAGTAGTTTGAACCGGACCATTACCAAGTTCCAGTTCCACCTGCAGCACCATTTTTGCACATGAGGAAAATTGTACCTGAAGGTCTGGGTAGCCTCCTCGACTACTTCCCAGACCTAGTCGTTTCCCACCATCTTGGAGGATGACGGACAGGAGGGGCAGTCCTTCTTCCAGTGTCCAGATTCCACACAATAGAAGCGCAACTGCTTCTCCCGGCAGCGTCTTCTTTCCTTTTCCTCACACGTGACAGCGCTCACCTCCATAGCCACAGGAAGAGTCCAGGTCTCATCTCCACTGAAGAATAATGGTGTTTCCAGTTGCATAATGCCTCTAGCCCGCAGTCTGCGATCCATGTGAACCGCTTGGTCATGGCATCCTCCAGGGAGTCAGGTGGAGGATGGAGTGCCAGGGCATCATTCAGACGTTCACACATGCCTCTACGGAACAGCCCCCGAAGGGCGGCATCACTCCAAGAAATCTCGGCTGGCCATCATCTGAATTCAGTACAGAACCACTCGGCTGAGTGCTCCCCCTGACAGACACTCATCACCTTGTCCTCAGCCAAACACCCTATCAGACTCATCATAAATAAGCCCTAAGGCTTCAAAAAACGCATCCACAGACATTCTCTCAGGGGCAGAAGAGGAAAGCGAAAATGCCTAGGATTGTGGGGACCCCCTAAGCAGGGACATAACCACCCCTCCCTCTGTTTCTCATCCCCAGAGGAGCGGGTTCTCAAAGAGAAAAAGAGCTTACAGCCCTCCTTAAATGCTCTGAATTCATATTTGTTACCAGAAAACGTATCTGGCAATTTAACTGGGGATTTGGGTGGGACTAAAATGACATCTCTATTCCCCACCTGCTGAAAGCCTGCGGAAAGCACCCCCTGAACCGAGTCCGCAATCTGCTGCTGGGACTGAGCCAGAGCTTGGTGTTCCATACTTAGCTTCTGCAGCGACTGAGTCAAGCATTTCACCTGCTCAGATAAGGCATGCATTGGGTCCATGCAGCAGAAGTGAGGAGAGAAAAAAAAAAGTTCACGGTCAGTTAATATGTCAGGAACACCGCACTGCACTTGCTCACTGAGCCAGTGCGCGGCGTGTCCTGAGTAAAGCGAACTATGCTCAAAGATACCTGTGGAGCGGGCAGCAGCCGAGTAGGTGCGTACTTCAGAACAGCAGGACCTAAAGCACGTGACTGCTGGGGGCGTGGCCTAAACTCCAGAGAGCTAGGAGCTGCAAGAGAACTCCTAGCAGGGTAAGTGCGAGACAAAGTTACCAAGGGGCATAGACAGGGAGGATAGTCAGGACGTTGCCAATGAGTCATACACAGAGATAGCTGCAAGGTACAAGAGGGGCGAGCAGAGAATAGTCAGATCACAGGCAATGAGTCATACACAGGGAGGGTAGCGAAGTACAGAATCAACAGGCAAACTCACAACGGGGAACAGAGCCGGGTCAGAACCATATAAACAAGCTATAACAACAAACAGGCACACAGAGGTCACCACACTCGGCCAAAGGCAAAAGTATAACTGACAGGGACTGGAGCTTCCCAGGGGTTTAAGAAGCTCTCCCAGAACCATAGAGAGGCCACAATCATTAACCCCAGGTGTGCAGGTCAAAATCTGCACTGAGCTCCAGACATTAACCCCTGACGCGCAGCTCAAAAACCTGCACTGGGATCATGACATTTAGTTTTCACTAGAGACTAAGTGACTTGTAAAGAAAATGCCATATTAACTTTTTCTCATGGACATCTATATACCCATTTCAGACCAATGCTCGTATCTAACATTTTTGGCTGCTCGGTAGGCGTTCACTCTATTAGGACAGGCTGTTTTTGATTTCTCCATCTTGCCAACTTCATATTTTCAAGTCTACTGTTATCAGGAATTCACTACTTAAATAATTTCTATAAAGGTTTAGGCTGCTGTCTTTTCTGAATCATTTTTTTTCTATGATTTACGCTGTGGCTTTGTTTGCCCATATTGGCAGCTGTGCCAAAGCACAACACCATCATATGCCTACCAGGAAGCCTATGAAGAGTGGGGTGATACTTTTGATTACAGCAAGAGTAGGAAAACTAAATTTCAAGCTTCTAAATCAGGAGTGAGAAAAGGAAGATTCATGATGAGTGATGATTAATGTCATGATTTAGAACAGACTTTGCATTGGGTTTAGAAAAATGTTTGAATGGATTCTAATATTTCTCAATGGCATCTGTGTTTAGTGACTAACAAATCCTGTCTTGTTCGTAAGTACTGACCTAGCTTGGCCAAAGTCCAATCCAAATACAGCAGTAAGAGGCACAATCACTTTGGTCAGCTAGCTTTCTATGTATCTACAGTATTCTACAGTATTTATATACCTAGCTATCGATCCACCTACTTACTTACCTATCATCTACCTACCTACCTACCTATCTATCTACAGTGGGAAAAAGTATTTAGTCAGCCACCAATTGTGCAAGTTCTCCCACTTAAAACAAATCCAGAAAATCACCTTGTCTGATTTGGCAAGATTTATTTTACAAATTATGGTGGAAAATAAGTATTTGGTCACCTAAAAACATGCAAGATTTCTGGCTCTCACAGACCTGTAACTTTAACTTTTTTTAAGAGTCTCTGTCCTCCACTCATTACCTATAAGTAATGGAACTTGTTTGAACTTTTTATCAGAATAACAAAACACCTGTCCACAACCTCAAACAGTCACACTCCAATCTCCACTATGGTGAAGACCAAAGAACTGTCAAAGGACACCAGAAACAGAATTATAGGCCTGCACCAGGCTGGGAAGATGGAATCTGTAATAGGCAAGCAGCTTGGTGTGATGAAATCAACTGTGGGAGCAATAATAAGAAAATGGAAGACATACAAGACCACTTATAATCTCCCTCGATCTGGGGCTTCACGCAAGATCCCACCCCGTGAGGTCAAAATGATCACAAGAATGGTGAGCAAAAATCCCAGAACCACACTGAGGGACCTAGTGAATGACCTGCATAGAGCTGGGACCACCATAACAAAGGCTACAATCAGTAACACACTATGCCACCAGGGACTCAGAGCCTGTACATGTCCGGGCCCATCTGAAATTTGCTAGAGAGCATTTGGATTATCCAAAAGAGTATTGGGAGAATGTCATATGGTCTGATGAAACCAAAGTAGAACTGTTTGGTAGAATGCTGAGTTGCATCCAAAGAACACCATACCTAATGTGAAGCATTGGGGTGGCAACATCATGGTTTGGGGCCGTTTCTCTGCAAAAGGACCAGAATGACTGATCCGTGTACATGTACATGAAAGAATAAATGGGGCTATGTATTGTGAGATTTTGAGTGCAAACCCCCTTCCATCCACAAGGGCATTGAAGATAAAACGTGGATGGGTCTTTCAGCATGATAATCATCCCAAGCACACCACCAGGGCAATGAAAGAGTGACTTTGTAAGAAGCATATGAAGGTCCTGGAGTGGCCTAGCCAGTCTACAGGTCTCAACCCCATAGAAAACCTTTGGAGGCATTTTAAAGTCCATGTTGCCCAGCGACAGGCCCAAAACATCACTGCTCTAGAGATCTGCATGGAGGAATGGGCCAACATACCATCAACAGTGTGTGCCAACCTTGTGAAGACTTACAGAAAGCGTTTGACATCTCTCATGGCCAACAAAGGATATATAACAAAATATTGAGATGAACTTTTGTTAATGACCAAATACTTATTTTCCACCATAATTTGCAAAATAAATCTGACCAGATTAGACAAGGTGATTTTCTGGTTTTGTTTTCTCCTTTTGACTCTCATCGTTGTGGTCTACCTATAATTATTACGGAGTATAAGACGCACCAGACTATAAGATGCACCTAGGTTTTAGAGGAGGAAATTAGAAAAACAATGAAGCAAAAAATGTGGTAAATTATGTACTTAATATCCCTTATCCTGGTATGCATGACCCCCCTCATCCCTATCATGGTATGCATGGCCCCCCTCATCCCTACCCTGCTATGCAGACTGCTGTTTCGGAGTGTTGCCCCTCATCAGTGTGGTGTAGGATTCTGGCTAGGTGGGAGCAATGCCTAGTAGACCAACATCATGTTTCGTGATGTTGGTCTACTAGGCATTGCTCCCACCTAGCCAGAATCCTACTCCACACTGATGAGGGGCAACACCCCAAAACAGCTGTCTGTGGATGGATACCTGGCCTTGGTATTTCCCTTGTCATATCTGTAAACTCGTAAAGAGCTGGATATCGACTGAAAGGGCCACTTGTATGGTAGTAATGGTGGTTTCCGAAAGGAGCCACTCCTTGGCTGGGTCCTTCCCTGGAGGAAGATCTGGCTAGTCCCATGTTTGAGACTCTTAAATGAGGCTCCACAGACTTTATTTGCATATTCGTATTTCCCAGGGAGCAATGCACCTAGGATTTCACTGATTGAGCGCCTTTGCCGGCTGCCACAGTGTTTTCTTTGACTGATCTCCCTGAGGTCAGTGATTGTTTCATGATGTTGGTCTTCTAGGCATTGCTCCCACCTAGCCAGAATCCTACTCCTCACTGATGAGGGGCAACACTCCGAAACAGCTGTCTTTGGATACCTGGCCTTGGTATTTTCCTTGTCATATCTGTAAACTCGTAAAGAGCTGGATATTGACTTAAAGGGCCACTTAATATGGTGGTAATGGTGGTTTCCGAAAGGAGCCACTCCTTGGCTGGGTCCTTCCCTGGAGGAATATCTGGCTAGTCCCGTCTTTGAGACTCTTAAATGAAGCTCCACGGACTTTATTTGCATTTTCGTCTTCTGTAGTTGATAATGAGGTTTGTGCACATGTCAGGAGGAATTTTGGTCCACTCCTCTTTGCAGATCATCTCTAAATCATTAAGATTTTGAGGCTGTCACTTGGCAACTCAGAGCTTCAACTCCCTCCATAAGTTTTCTATGGGATTAAGGTCTGTAGACTGGCTAGGCCACTCCATGAGGCCGCTATCTGCTGACCAGATATAATTTCAAGAGAAATGTGCTGTCTTCCAGGTGCAAAAATTAAAGATGTGTCTGACAGGATATCAGGACTCTTCAGACCTACAGATGACTACCCATTCCTGCTACTACATGTGGGGACAAATGACACCACAAGAAACGACCTGAAAACCATCTGCAGAGACTTTGAAGACTTAGGCAAGAAAGTGAAAGAACTGGAAGCGCAGGTGGTCTTCTCTTCCATCCTCCCAGTGGATGGCCATGGAACAAGGAGGTGCAATAAGATTCTGCAGGTGAACAACTGGCTACGTCGATGGTGCCGTCAGCAACGATTTGGATTTATGGATCACGGAGTGAATTACCTTTACGATGGACTACTTGCTAGAGATGGGGTGCACCTTACGAAGACTGGAAAACATGTATTTGGAAGTCGCCTTGCTACACTTGTAAGGAGAGCTTTAAACTAGAGCAACATGGGAAGGGAAGCAAAAGGCCAGAAAAAGCCATACACCTGACAAATGCTATTGAGAACTCTGCTATTAGAAGTGGAAAGAAAGAACAAAGACAAAAAAAACTAATTAATAAAAATATTGGAGAAAGAGAAACCAATCACAAACTAAAATGTTTCTATACTAATGCACAAAGCATGGGCAACAAACAAGGAGAATTGGAACTACTAACACAAAAAGAAAAGAAATATGATGTCATTGGAATCACTGAAACTTGGTGGGACAATACACATGATTGGAATACAAGACTAGAAGGATACAACTTATTTGCAAGAAACAGACTTGATAAACGAGGAGGAGGTGTCACATTGTATGTTAGAAATGCGTATATCTGCACAGAGATTGAAGCTTCAGAGACTGGGAGTTCTGTGGAAACTGGGTAAGAATACAAGGACAGAACAATGGAAAGGACACCATTGTAGGCATTTACTACAGGCCGCCTGTGCAAGCTGAAGATATGGATGAACTCTTTATGCATCAAATGGCCAAGTTCTCCAAAAAATATGACATAGTTGTCATGGGAGATTTCAACTATCCAGACATTTGTTGGGAATCTCTCTCAGGCAAAACCAACAGGTCAAGGAAATTCTTATCGTCTCTTGCTGACAACTTTATCTTCCAAAAGGTAGGAGAGAAAACAAGGGGAACTGCTATCCTTATAAACAGGGATGAAATGGTTGAGGAGGTAAAAGTGGCTGGGACCCTAAGAGGTAGCGACCATGCTATTTTAGAATTTTGGATAACTAGAGGAGGAAGACCTGTGAAGACTCAGACGTCAAGGTTAGATTTCAGAAAGGCAGATTTTAAAGGATTCAGAAAGAGAATTGGAGGGATCCAATGGCTGGATATCCTTAAAGACAAAAATGTCCAGGAAGGATGGGAAATCTTGAAAAATGAAATTCTCAAAGCACAATTGTTAACAATTCCGAAAAGAGGGAAGAATAGGAAGCATTTAAGGAAACCAGGATGGATGAACACAGAACTTAAGCACATGCTAAAAAGGAAGAAAAAAATGTTCATAAAATGGAAAGCGGGAGACATATCTAAAGAAGAATATAAAGAATATAATGCTGTCTGCAGAACCTGCAGGGCACAAATCAGATTATCTAAAGCTGACAATGAATTGAGGCTTGCAAGAGATGTCAAAAGCAATAATAAAGGATTTTGGGGATATGTCAAAAGTAAAAGAAAAGTCAAAGATGCTATAGGATTTTTACAGGATCAAAATGATGAAATGGTAAGACAGGATGTTGAGAAGGCCGAACTTTTAAATTCCTATTTTGCATCTGTTTTCTCTCAGAAAGGAAATGTAACATCAACTGTTCTTCACTGTCCTATTAAGGGTATAGAAGAATCCAGGATATCTATAAACAGAAAGATAGTGAGGAAACACTTAGCTAACCTAAATGAATTCAAATCTCCAGGTCCAGATGAATTACACCCCAGAGTACTGAAGGAGATGGCAGAAGAAATTTTTGAACCCCTCTCCATAATCTTTGAAAATTCTTGGAGAACAGGAGAAGTCCCAGAAGACTGGAGAAGAGCAAATGTTGTTCCTATCTTCAAAAAGGGGAAGAAGGTGGACCCAGGCAACTATAGGCCGGCGAGTCTGACTTCTATACCAGGAAAGATCTTTGAACAAATTATTAAACAACATGTATGTCAGTACCTGGATAAGAATGAAGTGATTAAACAGAGTCAGCATGGGTGTGTAACTAATAAGTCATGTCAGACTAACTTAATTTCCTTCTATGACGGAAACACTGATTGGGTGGATCAAGGAAATGTTGCAGATATAGTATATCTTGAATTCAGCAAAGCATTTGACAAAGTATCTCATACAATCCTTATTGAAAAAATGACTAAGTATGGAATGGACAAGGCAAATGTTAGGTGGATTCATAACTGGCTTAGTGATCGGACCCAAAGAGTGGTCGTAAATGGCTGCACATCCAGTTGGAAGAATGTCTCAAGTGGGGTACCACAGGGCTCTGTCCTAGGCCCTGTATTGTTCAACATCTTTATCAACGATTTAGATGAAGGAATTGAGGGTAAACTGATTAAATTTGCTGATGACACAAAGCTAGGAGGGATAGCTAATACTAGAGAAGAGAGAGAGGATTCAAAAAGATATAAATAAACTGGAGAAGTGGGCAGCAACTAACAGAATGGTTTTTAACAGGGAAAAATGCAAAGTACTACATCTGGGCAATAAAAATGAAAAAAGCATATACAGAATGGGAGGAATAGGGCTAAGCAACAGCACATGTGAAAAAGACTTGGGTATACTAATGAGTCAACAGTGTGATGCAGCAGCAAAAAAGGCAAATGCAATTCTAGGATGTATTAACAGAAGCATACAGTCTAGATCACGTGAAGTCATTATTTCCCTCTACTCCTCTTTGGTCAGACCTCATGTGGAATATTGTGTCCAGTTTTGGGCACCACATTTTAAAAAAGACATCAACGAACTGGAGCAAGTTCAGAAAAGAGTGACCAGAATGGTGACCTGTCTGCAAACCCTGTCTTATGAGGAAAGGTTGCAGGATTTGGGAATGTTTAGTTTGCAAAAGAGAAGACTGAGAGAAGACTTAATAGCTGTCTACAAATATCTAAAGGGCTGTCACATTGTAGAAGGATCAACTTTATTCTCATTTGCACAATTAAAGACTAGAAGCAATGGGATGAAACTGAATGGGAGGAGACACAGATTAGATATTAGAAAAAACTTTTTGACAGTTAGAGTGATCAATGAGTGGAACAAGCTGCCACGAGAAGTGGTGAGTTCTCCTTCAATGGAAGTCTTCAAACAGAGGCTGGACAGACATCTGACTGGGATGATTTAGCGAATCCTGCTTTGAGCAGGGGGTTGGACCAGATGGCCCAGGAGGTCCCTTCCAACTCTACGATTCTATGACCTTAATGTACTTCTTTTTGAGCCACTCCTTTGTTGCCTTAGCTGTATGTTTTGGGTCATTGTCTTGTTGGAAGACGCAGCCATGACCCATTTTTAATGTCCTGGAGGAGGGAAGGAGGTTGTCACTCAGGATTTTGTGATGCAAGGTTCCATCCATTCGCCTATTGCAAAACATAATGTTTCCACCTCCGTGCTTGACAGTGGGGACAGCGTTCTTTGGGTCATTGGCAGCATTTCTCTTCCTCCAAACACAGCGAGATGAGTTAATGCCAATGACCTCAATTTTTGTCTCATCTGACCACAGCACCTTCTACCAATAACTCACAGAATCATCCAGGTGTTCGTTGGCCAACTTCAGATGGGCCTACACATGTGCCTTCTTGAGTAGGGAGACCTTAAGGGCACTGCAAGATTTTAAACCTTTACAGCGTAATGTGTTACCAATGGTTTTCTTGGTGACTGTGGTCCCAGCTGCATGGAGATCAGAAACAAGTTCTCCCTGTGTAGCTTTAGGCTGATCTCTCACCTTCCTCATGATCAAGGATACCCCACAAGGTGAGATTTTGCATGGTGTCCCAGATTGATGTCGATTGACAGTCATTTGTATTTCTTCCATTTCCTTCCTATTGCACCAACAGTTGTCTCCTTCTCACCCAGCGTCTTACTTAAGGTTTTGTTGCTCATTCCAGCTTTGTGCAGGTCAATGATCTTGTCCCTGACATCCTAATAAAGCTCTTTGGTCTTGACCATGTTGTAGAGGTTAGAGTGTGACTAATTAATTGAGTCTGTGGACAGGAGTCTTTTATAAAGATGACTGTGAGACAGCTGTCTTTAATGCAGGTAACAAGTTGATTAGGAGCATCTAACTGGTCTGTAGGAGACAGAACTCTTAATGGTTGGTAGCAGATCAAATACTTACTTCTCACTGCAAAATGCAAATAAATTTATATAATTTATACAATGTGATATTCTGGATTTTATTTTTGATATTCTATCTCTCACTGTTATAATTAACCTACCCTTAAAATTATAGACTGTTCATGTCTTTGTCAGTGGGCAATCTTACAAAATCAGCAAGGGATCAAATACTTATTTCCCCCACTGTACCTATCCATCCATCTACCTATCATCCATCCATCTGCCTATCATGCACCCAACCTTTTTTTTTAATGAAAGAAAAATATTAATACTTAGTTTACAATCATGGTAATAAAAATGGCAGGTCAGCACAGGAAATTCCTTACTGACTGTTGGGTGTGTTGCCATCTAAAAGGTTAGTGGAGATAGGGTCCGAAAGTTATGATGTTTGAATAAAAGCTGTAGGCAAATATCTTGTCGCTTCATTATTTATGAAAAGCCCGGTTGGTAAAGATCTATTACGTTTGTTACATGCTCATGGTCTTCATACATTTGGACTCAACCTTCTAAATTTCCTAAATTCTTTTCTTCTCTCTTCATGTAGCTATTACTGACTTATAATTTTATTTTCCCTGAATTTCCAGTACCTACCATGCACCTGTATGGTAATAATGTACTTATAGTGACCTAAATAAATGCAATCTGAAAAGAACACCGTATACAGTAGCTTATTCTGTGTGCCAGCATAAAAGCATGCAGTACTGAAAAAAGGGAAATTTCGAATTAACAATGTCACTCTCGAGCTGCTTAGTGTCAAATACAGTGGAAACAAATTACATCCAGGACATGCTCACTGATCGTGAAAAACTGCAAATGATTTGTGTTATACTTGGTTTTCAGTAACAGTGACAGTAGTTTAATTATAGTAAACACGTGCAGATGATTTTCAATTTTGTTCTGGAGCTTTTCTCTAGAACACAACTTCATGGCCGGCTATCAGTTACCGATGAGCTAATAAAGGATATACAAAGAGGATTCAAAAGCCATTAACAAGTTTGATTTGTTCTTACATTTTGCATGATTATAAATTACTTTGGAATTTCGAAATAAAAATTTCCAGTGTGAAAACTACATTTAAGTTGTCAGCTGTAGAAAGCACTAACCCTGGAAAGGAATAGAAAGAAAAATTATAGGTACAACAAAAAATGTCTACACTGTCAGTCTGGAGGGTTTTCAGCGTGTTTCTGAAATGGTGAAGATTTACTAACGTTGTCTAATTTTAACACTGTACACTTACCCTAGAAGGTCTTAAAATGAGCCAAATGTATCTCATTGGTTCATGCTGAAAAATAAGTTGGGTGCCTCTTACAGTTTTACTTAACATTAGAGGACAGAGTCATTTAGAAAGGCAATGTGCACACCAGTCCTCAAGGTGTTTTCTAAGCTTGGGGATCAAGTCTGCAGTCACTCTATGAGCTGGTATTGTTTTTTCAGGCCACCACTGGGAGTAGCTGGTCATGTGACCGTATGCGATTTGCATTAAAACGGCAACATTCTGGCTAGACGAGTCCGATTTCACTCAGTTCACTTGTATTCAGAGAGAGAGTGTGCAAATCTAGTCAGCATGTGACTGCATGTAAGCGTGGTCATGCGCCAAACTGATCTCGGCGTCCAAGAATCTTGAGGGTGCGCAGTGTGCATGCTGGGAGGATTTTCATAGTGACTGCAGCCCCGGGCCTGTACAACCCCTTTAATGAAGGCACTGCTAGAGTGAGATGCGCCTAATTAATTGTCGTAATTTAAGCCACTAAGGCAGCGTAATATTTTATGTATTTGCCAGGCAGGCTTCACCACACCCCATCCCACCCAGATTCCCCCTTACTTTGTGTAAGCCAGGTGCTGCTGGGGTGAAATTGCTAGAAGTCACAACATTTCTGCCTAGCTTCAAGTTGTCCAAAAATGTTGTGACATTTCCAGATGTTTTACCACCAGAAAACTCACAAAACCACCTTGATGCATCAGGCCCTTAGTGATTAGCTTAGTTTACATCAATATTTTGTGCTGAAACTTGGGTACAATTTGTTTAATTTAAGCTCAGCTATTGCTCTGTTCAGCTAAGCTGAGCCCACCTTGGGACACAAAGTGGGGAATTTATCATTCCCTCAGTGCAAAAAAAAATGGTATTGTGAAGTTGCAAAATTTGTTGCAATTGTTCTTTGCCCAAAATTTTGCCACTTTTTTCCTTTGCTCCATCATTACTATTTCAAAAGGTGAGCATTAAAAAAAGGGAGCAGTACCCATCACCATGTGATTCATTAATTATAACGTACTCTATCGGCGGTCCAAATGTGGCCACAAATGTATTAAAAGGCATGCACCTGTTAATAAACTTGACGCTCCTTACTCCAATGCGCTATAGGTTAAAGACTGGCATATAAAACCAGTCTTGAAAAATTTTCACAAACGTTCTAAAATATACAGATATAGCAAGGGTCCCCATAACAGGATCAGTATGCTATTGTACAGAGGGCTTATGCTATTTGAAATTCACAAATTGAATAGGCACATCTGTACTAAATGTGATACAAGGTAAGTACATATCCTTGATGCAAACTGAACCAGATTTGTGGCACATTTATCTATAAATCTGCCTCTAAGTTTTATAATAAAAAAATCACAATTGATTAATGTCTCAGAGTCTCAGCCAATAGGTGGCACTAATTATAGATAACTCATTGTCCAAGGTCTCTATTTGCAGCCAGTTGTCTCACAGCAAGACTCAGGATTGTGAATAGAAGGGGGAAATTGTCATTTTAATAAGAGTTGCTTACTTAATGGTTACCAATGGGGTATTTGAATAGTGACATCATAGCTGTGATTGTGGGCCATTTGACTAAACGTACTATTTACTTTCATCATGTGACAGATGCAGGAATAGGCACCTGCATATACTGCTTATATATCTCGTATGTGTTTTATAACCATGATTGGCAAGCAGGTAACTAAAATAATCCTAGAATATTCCCTGAAGTGCACTTCACCATTGAGGAAGTGGCAGTGACCCTACTTTTATTATTAAGGGAGTGCATATACAGAATTCTGTAATATATTTCTAAATCTAAGTACTGGCTCAGCATATCTTATAAAAGAAAAGGGCTGCAGCAAGGAAATCAAATTTCCTGTGGCTTCTCCGTCAGTCTATTCCTGCCGTGTCGTAGTAATAATGAAGGTTGTAGTTTCCTACATCTGCTTATGATCTTTCATTTCAACAACATGGAATTAGATTTCTCTGATACTCCCATGATCATGCTGTCAAAGCAAATAAAATCATGGGATGCATCAAAAGAGGCATAGAGCATCATGACTAGAACATTTGTTTTGCCTCTATATAAATAATCAGTCAGGCCACATTTGGGATATCTTGTGCAATTTAGGGCATCTGCTTACAGGGCAGAAGGGCGCACAAGATAATTAAGAGAACGGGCAACTGTCATCTACCTCATGGTGTTTTTGGTTTTCTCTCAATAACAGCAGTAGAATTATAGATGTCATGTCTCATCTGGGACCTGTACCTGCCATGTCTGTTTCTGTCACCACGCGTTGCTATGTTTATTCTGTAAGTGGCACTGGGGGAGATGTTAGGACCAAGGGCTCTGGGTGACAAAGGCTCTGTGGTGCTTTCCAGTCTGTAGTAGTGGTGTTTATGCTGTCCAGCTAAAGTAATCATCTCTACTCCCAACTAAAATTCTGCCTTCCTGATGTGAGTTGCCAAAGGTTTTTTTTTGCCTGGTTCATATCCTTTGATATCAGCTCTTGTGGTTTTAGTGCTTTTTCCTGAGCGCTTTTCTTAACACATCTCCTGACCTAACTACTCAACACTCTGGCTAGCCTGTACCATCATCCAGCAGCTGACTCCATGGCCCCAACCCAGAGGTTCTTATGCAATTGTAGATTCCTGTACAAGGCTCAAATAGGTTCTCCAGGAATAGAAAACAATTAAATTACAAAAGCAAATGTCATTATAAATGCATTTCTAAATATATTCAACTAGCAAATCTCAATTCTTTTGTCTAGGGAGGTAATTATTATAGAATTAAAATGGCCACTGACTAGTTATAATGCCAGAAACATGTTCTAGAATGTTAGGGCAGGAGCCTGCGAGAATGTGCAGTAGGTAACTGCACCCCTTCCTTTCAAATGTAGGAAGATGTGCTCCACTAATACAGGTTGATTTACGCGCTACCTTACCTGAAAAAATGAATGTAACTTCTAAATGAGATGATCTTTCATCCTAAAATTTGGGCTGTACATACCTTGGTTCATGAGAAACTGATGTTTTAAAGCTGGTGTTGAAAATGTCTACTGTTAGCATCCAAGCACGCCTGTACTGAATGTATTCTGCAGGGCGTCTATGGTCTCAGCCTGCATTTCTCGCTCTATGTTCTCTCGGAGTGCCTGTAATGTTTTTGGCCTGTTACTGTATACGCAACCTTTCAAATGGCCTCAAAATAAAAAATCTGGTAGTATTAAATCAGGTGATCTTTGGAGATTACTCTGTCATCAAAGAAGGCTTCAATACACGGTTTGGACAGCGGATTTCAACCTCCAAACTTCTTTATAAACTCACTTTGTCACCTCTTTAAGGTCTCAGTCTTCCAAAAAGTTTTCACAATGAAAACATGCTCCTCCAAACCACATCTGTACATTGTTAACAAATAAGGAAAGAATTCAGCAGGAGTGAAATGCAAGCACCACACAAACTACCGATGGGCAGAAAGGCGTGCAGCAAGTTTATCTCATAGTGGAGACAAATGGGCAATTTTCATTATTGTGCTTTTATTTTTTTCCATGCTTCTTCAAAACAGATAGCTTTTTTGTGTCATCACAGCCATATGGTGCTATATAGGACTTGTTTTTTTCCGAAACAGTTACAGTTTTGAATAACACTATTTATTTTACAATCTAATATACTTAAAAACAGGAATGATAAAAAAACAACGCATTTCTGCCATTGTTTTTTAGGTTTAGTCTTTACGCCATTCATTGTGAGATAAAAATCACCATGGCAACAAGATTCTTCAGGTCAGTACAATTATTGGAATATAAAACATATTTTTTAGATATTTTAGTGGTTAAAAAATTTAAGATGATTTCAGGTGAACACTCATCCTTAATAATGATCATGCAAGCATTACGCTAACGCGAATTAACCTGTCATCATGGTTTTTCTTGTCCTGAGTATGAATTTCATTGAAATAAAGAAGAATCTATTTGTGATGCTGGACTATTTCTTCTTCGCTTAACATTTATGTCATGTATATGTCAGGAAGGGATGAAAAATCTATGTTTGTTAGTGAATATTTAGATCAAGAAGCTAAATATCAGTGTAATCATGTTTGACTAAGGCAGAGGTGCAGTTTTTTTTCAAGACCAAGCTCTAAACGTAACCATCTGCATATCTACGTATGTTAGATGAACATAAATGATCCAGATAGGGGTCCTCGGTCTGTACTGCACATGTAAACAATAAAGGATAATACAAAATAATTCATGCTCCCATTCCTGCCATTGTCCTCTAAAAATACCAATATAATTCACTTTTTTAAAGATTGGGAACATTCTTACTGGTGTTCTCTTATCATGTTGCATAACTGGCCTTATTTATTAAAACAGTTCTCAAACTACTGTCAGATCCGTCATTTAAAATTTATCAGCATTTGTGTAAAATGTGATTAATTTTAGAGCTAAGTTTGTTCATACAGACTTATATATATTATTTAAAACTCACAAGCCTGTACTCTTAAAGGGGTTGTCCCACAAATAAAGTACACATTTTTAATTAATAGATCTTGGAATTAGGAATTATGTTCCTGTGCTAAGATATTATAAATGTGTCCCTGCTATGTATTGTACTATTTGCTGTGTCCGACCATGCAGAGATGCTCTAGTTCATGGTCGGCACATACTACAGCTCCTGGTCAAGGGAAAAAGCATAAGTCACTAATGATAAGTGAGTATAGAGATGACACAGCAGGGGCTCTCTGCTGCTTTCTGTGAGGTAACACATTTTGCTGCCCTGTCTGTTACAACAAAGGACTGTTTATGCCATGTCATTACTCCTGCAAGCTCATCAGAAATCAAATCAGTGATGTAGGAGCCCAGGTGGCCACTGACCTCACATGATAAAACAGGCAGGGGAGTGTGTTACCTCACAGAATGTAGCCCCTGCTGTATCAATTGCATATTCACTTATAATAATCGACTTATGCATCCCCTCTGGCCAGGAGCTGCGGTATATGTTGACTATGAATTGGAGCAACTCTACATGGTCAGACACAGCCATTACATAGTAAACAGCAGGGGCATATTTATAAAATTATCTCAGCACAGGAACATTTTTTTGTACACATCCAATTGTGGAAATTATTATTATTTGTATATTTGTTAAAATGTACTTTGTTAGTGGGACAGCCCCTTTGAGCACTGTGTCCTCAATTCATCATTTTTCACCTGAATTACTTCAGTCTGGAGTAGATTTACACCAATAAGAGCTACCACTTGCCCACAGAGAATAGAAAATTTGAGACAATATAGTTGGTTTAAAGTAGCAAAAAAAATGTTGACATCTATTTTCACAAAACTATTGCAATTTTTGGCAGTTTTATAATAGTCTTCGCTAAATACGCCTACTTTATTGAAAGTGGGAGGAACATCCTCATGAGTGGATGTAATTGAGCATGGCAAGCAAGTCACCACCACCACAAAGGAGGCGTAAATTAGGAAAGAATGTACTCCCATGTCTGACTGGAGCAAATTTCTTGCAGAACCACACAACTAAAAAACACACCAAATTCATTAGGAGGAGCAAGTCAGTTTTAATTAACCAAAGCCTACGTGCAGCACTTTGGACGGAGGGACTGTCCACATAAATTGCTGCCTCATATAAAATGAAGGCTCATTAGGGAACTGCTGTTGCCTAGTACAGCGCTATACATTCTCTGTGTGCTGCTCAACATGCTAAACATTCAGCAACGGAAAAATGGCCGATATGTCTCAACATGAAATTGGAGGCATACACAGGCTTGCAAATTATCTCGAAATTCCAGTCCGTAAAAAAAATGGTGTCCATGATTTTTTTTTAAACTGGAGGAACTTGCACAGATTATTTTGACTGTAATTATAATTTTAAAGTTTACAGTGAATGCAGCTGATGTCTTTATGTCAGAATTATGTGATGTAGATGTGTGACTTACAATCATAATAGATTATTAAGGTTTTTAAATGTGTCCATAAAATGTATTTTCTGTCTGTAATTTTTTTGTCCGGGAAAAATAAAAAGTCAAGTTGGCAACCATAGGCAAAATAAAGATTTAGTATTACTTTAGCTTAACACAGGGGAGGGGAATCTTTTTTCTGCCAAGGGCCATTTGGATATTTACACCATCCTTCGGGGGCTTTACAAACTCCGCCCACAAAGTACATCCTGACTCTGGCACTGGTTTCATGACTTAATCTTTCATTGCATGCCCTTCAATCTTCAGTAGTGAATACTGTGTGTGTGTGTGCTAACAGAGCAAGAAGAAATTAATGAGCTTGTGGCAATCAAAATATAGCTCCCTGCCCAAGAATGCAGTCCCTGAGAATCTGCTCGGGGGCCTGATAAAAGGTCGTCGAGGGCTGTAAATGGCCCTGGGGCCTGAGGTTCCCCACCCCTGGCTTAACACGTGACGTGTGACTATACAATAATGCTGAAAAATGTCTTGATGCAGAAAACTGAAACTTGACACAACACAGCCAAGCCAACGTTTTTTTATATTTTTGTCAAACACTTTAAGATTTATCATCAGGAATCTCTTTCACTAATGTGAATGAGGTTGAGTGGCAATACAAAACACAACCTAAGGGAAGGCATGCCAATATTTTTCGAGGAAAGTTGCCATGATTTTCTAATTCCTGACAGCACCTTGATCATTACATTAAACTTGAATTGTAAGAAAATAAAAGCAAACTAATTTAAAAACAAACAAACAAAAAAACCACTACAATATATAACATGTATGTACTGGCATTCGATCTGGACTCCCTTACTTCAATAAGGCCACTCTCTACCCTAAACTAGTTTATCTAGTGAAAACACATCACTCATATCCCAGTAGGAGTCAATAAAAAAGAAGCCGAGTCTTAAAAACAGCAATCTGCTATTGCATCTCTTCAATCCAGTTTGTGTTTGTTGATATGCTCTCTGTTAATGGGATCATGGGCTGAGTGGCAGAACGCTTTCTGCCTTGCATTGATAAATTGTTCTCCTTTCCCATTCCTTCATGGATTTCTAAACCTGTCAGCGCTAATAATATGCAAATGATCTTCCGCCAAATGTCTATGCTATACTGATTCAATCTCTATCTCTACTGAGAAACAACGGGAGACTTTTGGGATTCTTTGAAAACTGTCTTATTTGTTTGCTTAAAAACTCTATTTATAACTTTTACAGTTTAGAAATTTCAGCCCGAGGTAGATGGCGGAAAATCGCCTTGACCTTGGGAAATCACCTTATCAGCTGAGCCTTGAGCTCTAGAAATTAGATTGTAAACTATTTTAGATGTCATTTACCTATCATCCCGATAGTCATTTGGCTTCTATGATTCATGATTTATAGATCAGCACACAGATGCAATTTTTAGGGACAGCGGATCTTATCAGGACTGGGGGAGATGGTCTTCTACTAATATATTATTCTCTCTTTCTGTATGAAAAGAATTTTGTATTTGGCTATAAAAACAAGCTAACATGTGCTTTACATTTTTAAAATATATTAAGGCAAATTTATTAAAGCATTTAACTTACTTTTGTTACATTTCAAATACTGTATTATCCGAAAGAATAAAAGTTTTCTTTAAAAAATGCAAAAACAAATAAAAATAAATAAATAAAATCCAATATGTTGATAGTACTACTGCTATTACTACTACTACTACTACTACTACCAATAATAACAATGACAATAATAATAGTTTGCTATTATTTTAATTTGTATCATTTCTAGTTTCTTTCCTAATGAGCACATTATTGGCCTATATATACCTGCTGTATATAATTGGTCATGTATATACAGGACAATCATATGCTCCCCTGAAAGTCCATGCAAGGAAAGGACCTGAAGGGTTATAACTAGAGTAAGCACAGTAAGTATAGTGTTTTTCCATATTATCAGTCCGACTGCGATCTGTTAAAACATTGGATCGCAGCTGCACCACGGTTAAGCCCCCGTCACACAGCGAGATCGCTAGCAAGATCGCTGCTGAGTCACAAGTTTTGTGACGCAACAGCGATCTCCCCAGCGATATCGCTGTGTGTGATGGGGATCAGCGACTGGCCCCCCCGCCGGGTATCGTTGATCATGCTCGAATGCCCTAGACCTTTTTTTGATCATTGGTCTCCCGCTGGCCAGCATGCATCGCTGCGTGTGGCAGGCGGGAGACCAACAATCAGCGAACTGGACGCTGGTTTCCAATGTAAACCGTGGGTAACTAAAGGCGCACGTCTCTTAGTTACCTGCTGTGTACCTTAGATACCAACGCGCTGGTGCAGGGAGCTGGTATCTAAGGTAAACAGCGGGTTTCTAAGCACCGCGCGGCGCTTAGAAACCCGCTGTTTACCTTGGTTACCAGCTCCCTGCACCAGCACGCTGGTATCTAAGGTACACAACGGGTAACTAAGCGACGTTCGCGCTTGTTACACGCGTCGCCGCTGTCCTGATCACTACTGAGATCTGCCTGTTTGGCAGCTCACCAGCGATCATGTAGCGACACACCAGAGATCCTGAGAAGGTGCGTGACGGGGCCCTTAGTCTATGGGACCTTGCACATATCCAATTTTTTCCTTGGACAAAGTCTGTCCAAATAATAAATCACTGCATGTCCGAGTTTGATCCAGTATTTGGATTGTACTAGACCATTCAAAAACTATGATTGGACACTGAACAAACTCTGATCAGAGTTTGATCACAGTGTTATTTGAATAATCGACTTGATTCTCTCGGATGAGTGAATCTACGGCCACCTGCACAAGCCTTTAGAATTATAAAAAGAAACATCTAGAGCCTCAGATGAGTCTGGAGATTTATTTCAGACTACCTCAGGTTCCCATTAAACAGTGCAGTTAAACTGGAGTGAATCCATGGCTACAGTATACAATCGAAGCAAAGCTGTAAAATGTCCATGGGTCATCACTAGTCATTGATATAATATTCCACTTTTAAAACTATCAATGCATAATTGGTTAAGCTTTTAAACAAGGCAAAACTAGTAAATTAACTGAAAATTGTTCCAAACTGGCCTTGAAAATGTATTATGTTCCTCAAATGCGCTCTCTCTGGCCTATCTCTAGCATTAATATTAGTCACATCCCTAAGCCACTAATGAGCTGAAACCTCTAAGTATTTCTCAGTGGACATTTTCTAGTCTTCACTTTTTTTTAAGCCTGCTCAGATATTCACAGTTATTTTAATCAGTGTAGAAAATATTTTATTGCCACATAAATGTATTTGGCTGTTTCTCATTAATACTAACATTAGTTGTGTCACTGCCACTTATACAGTGATGCTGTACAGATATCACCAATGTGTTTTTCAGCACATGTACCAAATCAAATAATATTATTTCCTAAAAAGATACAGAAGATGCTTGGACCAGGTGCACATTTTCTCCATTCAGTTTCACACTGCACCACAACATCTGGTTTTGTGCAAATCGCAGGTCAAGATAACACAGCCCCAGTGATTCTCCAATGTGAACAATCTGCGACCATTGTGAAATGCCTAACCTGGTTAGATTTTTTGCAGAACACCAGAACAACCTTGAGGAACGAAGTGAGGCAGACTTATCAAACACATGAATTGTTTTTCATTACTGATAGATGATATGAAAGGAGAGAGGTCCATACACCACATTGGGGTGCTGGGGAGAAGACAGACGACGGATTTGGAAGCTGACTAGATCATAGTGAGATTACAGTGGGGTTATTATTGGTTGAACACATTTTACATGGAAGATTCTGGATAGGAAAAATGTGGTCAGACAATCCGCGCTACGAATCACTAAAAACTCAAATTATAAATACAGTGGTCTTTATTCTACGCGTTTCAGAGTCTCACAGAACTCCTTCCTCAGGAAAAAACCTTCCTCCTCCTGAGGAAGGAGTTCTGTGAGACTCTGAAACGCGTAGAATAAAGACAACTGTATTAATAATCCGAGTTTTTAATGATTCGCAACGCGGATTGTCTGACCACATTTTTTTCTATCCAGAATTTTCCATGTTGGTCCCTTGTGGATCTGTGGTTCTGCAGCAGCGAATCCTCCATTGCCTGTTACAAAACTCCATTTGGTGAGTGTATTACTTGCAATTGTTATCTGCACACCGGATAAAGCACTATTGCGCTATTTCTCTTTTACAGCAATCTTAACATTTTACATGGAATCATATGTTGTCTTGTAGCCCAGAAGTCATTGTGATAGATTCACTACAGAGATCATGTTAGAAAGTGACTGAGCAAAGGATGATTTCTCTTTAACTGACTTATCCTTATATTTTCCTTTTTTATAGAAATCTTATTAATATAGTCAGGAAAAGGGGTTTGATTATTTTCACATCACATTTGCCAAATCGGTTTGGAGCCTATATTCAGATGCCAAAGTGTTGTTTCACGATACATTTGATTGGCTTACATCTGTAAATGTACCATGAGTGCTTCATGTTTGTCTTGTACTGGGACATGAGAATTTATACAGTATATAATGTTATAACATAGAACACCAATTACAGCAATCAATGAAAAGCCCATTAACTCCGCACATTTCCCTATTTGCTCTGTAGCAAAGTGACAATACAAGTTTGTTTTTCATTTGACTTTGATCGTGAGGTGTATTTGAAAGCGGCCTGAATAATAATGATTACCATCATCTCCTTCGGAACAGTGTTATCTGCACTCCTGTATCCTTCCCTGTGGCTGGAAGTTGTTCTTCCTAGACAAGTCAATTATGAGGGCTTATAGAAAACGCAGCAATCAGCACTGTGACGCATTTGAAATGTCAAGAGAGACCCCTCAGTGCCAAAGCTTTCCCCCACTGAGCATTACTGGAGAGTGCAGATATCACAAACTCATATCCAGATAACAGGCAGTGACATTTCCACTAATTCCTGAAATAACATAATAGAGGGCAATCTTGGCATGAAGAAAAATATCACTTTTAGTGAGCTGAAAAAAAATTAAAGAGCAAAGAGAGGCAGGAGTTACATTTGTAGCTTAGTTTCAACCATTTGTATGAATCAGGAAGCACAGTAATTGTATTTGGCAACAAAACATCTGAAAGAATTTTCCGTTTCATAAATTGCTACTGATCATGTGCTTTGGTGAAGGAAAATATATAGCTATAGCAAATACATGTATTAAAGAGAACCTGTCAGTACGATTTTGCAATTTAAAGCAAAGACTTGGCTGTAATGGCACTGTTATACTAATTACATTGATACCTTTGGTGAAGAAATCGGCTTTGATGTTCTTCTTTAACCAATTAGTGACCGAGACAATTTTGACCTTAAAGACCAGGCCAAATTTTTGAAATGTGACCAGTGTCACTTATGAGATAATAACTCTGGCACACTTCCACGGATCCCACTGATTGTAAGATTATTTCTTTCGTGACATATTATACTTCACGGTAGTGATAAATTTGTTTGATATGACTTACGGAAATTTGATGAAAAGTTTAAAAAATTTGCAATTTTCATACTTTTAATTCTTATGCCCTTAAATAAGAAAGTTACGTTACACAAAATAGTTAATACATAACATTTCCCACATGTCTAGTTTATATCTGCATCATTTTTTAAACATTTTACTTCTGTTAGGAAGTTAGAACGATTAAAAGTTGACCAGCAATTTCTAATTTTTCCAGCAAAATTTACTAAACCCTTTATTTAGGGACCACATCACACTAGAAGTGACTTTGGGGGCCTATATGACAGAAAATAATCAAAAGTACACCATTCTAAAAACTGCCCTTTCAAATTACTTAAACCCACATTCAAGAAGTAAAATTAACCGTTCAGATGCTCCATAGGAACTAATGCAACGTGGAAGGAAAAAATGAACATTTAACTTTTTTTCACAAAAAAATATAAATTTAACTCTAATTATTTCATTTCACGAGGGTAACAGATGAAAATGGACTTCAAAATTTGTTGTGCAATTTCTCCTGAGTATACTACTACAGCAGGTCTCAGAAGGGAAGTAGCACCATTTGACTTTTTGAATGCAAAAATGGCTGGAATCAAGAGTGGACACCATGTAGCGTTTTGAGAGCCCCTGATTTGCCTAAACAGTGGAAACCCCCCATAAGTGACCCCATTTTGTATATGAGACCCCTCATGGAATTTATCTAGATGTGTGGCCAGCACCTTGAACCCCCTAGTGCTTCACAGAAGTTTGTGACGTAAAGCTGTGAAACTTAAAATAAATCACATTTTACCCACAAAAATGTACTTTTAGCCAAGATTTTTTTTGTTTCACAAGGGTAACAGGAGAAATCTGACTCCCAAATTTGTTGTGCAATGTCTCCTGAGTATGTTGATACCCCATATGTGGAGGAAAACTATTGTTTATGTGCCCAACAGGGCTCGGAAAGGAAGTGACGTTTTGGAACGCAGACTTTGATGGAATGATCTGCGGACGTCATGTCACTTTTGGAGAACCCCTGATTTTAAACAGTTAAAACCCCCAACAAGTTACTCTATTTTCAAAGCTACACCTCTCAAGTATTTTATCGAGGGGTATAGTGAGTATTTTGAACCCACAGGTACATTTTTTCACAAAAATGTTTTAGCCCAAAATTTGTAATGTTTACAATGGATAATAAAAAAACAGACCCCATAATTTGTTGTGCAATTTGTCCCAAACGCAATAATGCCCAATATGTGGTCAAAAACTTCTGCTTGGGCACATGTCAGGGCTGGGAAAGGAAAGAGCGCTATTTGCCTGAGATAGATTGTGAATGCCATGCCGCATTTGAAGAGCCCCTGACATGTCAAAACAGCAGAAACCTCCCACAAGTAACCTTTTTGGAAACTAGACCACTCAAGGAATTAATCTAGGAGTGTAGTGAGTATTTTAAACCCATACGTGCCTCACAGAATTTTAAAACATTGAGACATGGAAATATGTCATTTTAGTGGTAAAAAATGTAATTTTTGTATTTGCTGGTACACAAGGGTTAATAGGTGAAACTAGACCCCACAATTTATTGTGCAATTGCTCCCAAAAATGGTACTACCCCATATGTTGTCAGAAATTACTGTAAGACCACACGTCAGTTCTGAGAAGGAAGGAGCTGACACTCATGGGAATTTCCACCACTGGGCGTCACTATACTCTTATTCCTCAGCGCCATTAAAAAGTGGCGCTGAAGAATAAGGCCCCTTAATGACCACCATTAAAAGGCTTTTCAGCGGTTGTTAGGAGGTTAATCAGCATATGAAGTTTTCTGCTAATAACATTCCGGTGCACAGGGGCAGGACTATTCAAGGGGTCTTCTCCTCACTGTCTGTGATTCCCCGACCCCTGTGACTATCTCTGATCTGTGAATACCCTGCCTCCTCTGTTTGAAAGCTCACCAGTGATCTATCATTCAAAGGCCGGAGGCAACAGACGGGGAAGAGAAGACCTTATTAGTAGAAAACATCAAATGCTGATTACAGAAAAACAACAAAGCAGATTTCTTCACCAAAGATATCAATGTAATCAGTATTGCAGCACCATCACAGCCAGGACTTTACTTTACATTACAAATTGTGTTGACAGGTTCCCTTTAAATAGCATGCAGCTGAAGACAGGAAAATCTCTGAGGCAAAACAAAAGTGAGCTCTGCGCAAGGCATGAGCAGTATCTACTGTCCTGACTACATCTACCTACTGTCCCATAGGTGGGCGAGCCTTCTGGACCTGGATTGACCTTATCAGTCACCTCCGGACAACCACTGATCCTCCTCTAAACCCTGAACTTAAAGTCATCTTTAATTAAAAAGGATGAACAACAAGTCTCATGCCCAAATATATATTTTTTTATATTTTTATCGAAGGAAGTAAACACCTGAAAACAGTATAAGCGTAAATGAAAAAAAATCTCTCTCGCTCTACTGTGGAATCTGTAAATATGTCCCAAAACTGGTAAACCACTCACACATGATAGGTGGTGTGGTGAAAAAAGTCTATTTTGATAACTATTGTTCTAGACCGTCCTACAGATGCAAACACGATCCAATCGCCAGATTCCCTTTTTCCTTGACTTTTGTCATTGGAGGATGGTTGGGAGTCTCCTGTATGCATTTGATGCTAGCTTTAATTATATGGATTTAAGTGTTGCTTCCAGTCATATGGTTTGTACCTAGCAATAGCTTCAGTAGTGGGAAAACATCCCTGGAGCCACTAGGACATTGCAGCAGAGCTAGCACTAACTGGAGAGCTATATGTGGTACCTGACCCACTGATTGGTAAGTATTGGATCTTGAAAATATAAAGTTTATAGGTATGAAGGTCTTTATGGGGTCATCCAAGACTATAATAATTTAGTGGCTATTCTTAATATCAGATCAGTTGGGATCTGACTCTCCTCACCCCCACTGATCACCCGACTGAACAGGCTGTGGTGTCCAGTGAGCATCACTTTCCCTTCATTAGTTACCAGCAACAGCTGCTCCAAGCAAGAGTTCCCTTACTTAGGATAGGCCGTGCATAATATAATACAGGAAAAAACTTCACTTATTTATTGTGAGAAAAACTTTAATAGGGCGGTAAATTATATAGAACACTGATATGGCAAAAAGTATGGCATGATCACTCTTTTCCAAAGGTGAATTAGGATTCCTAGGAATGCTTGTTTCACAGTAATCGTGCAGTGTAAACAGGTTCCTGATCATCTTATGAATGAGTAAAACACTCATTTGTCAAGTGAAACGATCTTTTGGTTTGCAGAAAAGATCATCGTTCTTGGCAGCAGATTGTCCTGTGTAAACAAGACGCGCTGCTGAGAACAATACCAGCCTGTGCGAACTGAACGATTTATCACAGATGTATCTGTATGTATCTGAAGCACGCTCTGCCTGTGTAAACAGGCTGCTAGATACCCCTGATCACTAAATATTTTCCGATCAGTGGTCATTTAATACACGGACCTTTACTCTACCCAGCGCTCAATGCAATGCCAATGTGCCCATTAAGCTTTGACGTTGCGAACAGTCATGTCTCCTAGGCCAGTTGCTGGGGTAAACTACTTAATATATCCACATATTCTCTAGTACTATTTCTTTATACTAATTTTATTTTCTGGAGGTATCAGTCGGAAACACTTCTTAATATTTCTGAAGGATCCTTCCAGCGAACATGTTATAGGAAAATTTTTCCCTGAACACAACATTTGTTTTTTGTTCCGCACTACACTTACCTGTCTATGTGCAATGCAATATTGCTTTCTTGCAACAGCAACTATAATTCATCCACATCACCTTTTTTAAACGTCTCAGAGAGACACTATATTGCACATTTTCATTTTTCTGTTGACACTGATCATCAGTAACCCAGAACTTATCTTGTGAGAGCCTGTCATATATATCGAGGACACACTTTTCTTGGGGGCCTTTAAAAAAGTTATGTGATCAATTGTAATTGGTTGTTCTCCATTAAACTAACATCATAAATCTAAAATTGTAAAGCGGAATGCAATGTCCAATGTCAACACGTAATGCGCTGTAAGTCATAGAACTAGACAGGAAAATGAAAAGCAGGTCATAGTTTTTATCCAGTATATGTGACTGCCGTGTAACACACAGGTCAATGTGAGATGATAACATTTGTGACTCTACATGCTTGCATCAAAAGTATCATAACATGGAATGAATTACCAATGTAATATGGTAATAGTCATCCAACGTAAAGAACTGCTTAGACAGACGGATTTCTGCCCACAAACGAGCACCGGTCATCTATAGGCCACTCATTCTCTTGGGCTAAAAAATGTAGGGGGACAAAACGGACTGAAAAATTGGTAATACCAATACAGAATGCATGTAACAATCATTTTTATGCTTATACAAATAATCCAATCAGTTTGCTCAATTGTTAGTTGATCAACACATGTTTACAATATTGCCAATTTTCAGGACAAACTTTATTATGAAAGCTCATTCAGCCATTATCGGCCCATGTAGATGGTTCTTAGCATGTTCTATTTGTTACTATAAGGCAATCTACTCAACTTGTGGCTTTTCAAGAAAGTTGCAACATGCCCTGACTGGCTTGGGGTTATAGTTGAGGAATATCTATTGGAGCCAAGAGGTCGACATCACTGCTTAGAGCAATGCTACTCAATCTTTGAGTCGAACCTTATTGAAAGGGGAGGGGGTGCCAATTGTAGGGCAAACTATGGAGCAGGTTTTACAGGAGTGATCATATTCTGTACTTCTCAGTGCTTTCTATAGTTACACCAATGTCTGTCCTTTTGAGTTGTTTTACAAATTTTGTCATGCACTATCCTATGACCAATGGTGAGGCTCCATCTCAGTCAAAACTTAAAAATCTTGAACACCCTACTAACTTAACTCGCCACCCGCACTTTACAACCATCGATACCATCATGCAATTATGCTTAGAACTGTAAAATTTTGTACAAATTACGTGAAAAGTATGTGTTTGTTGCTGAAGGTGTGGCCATGTAGAGCCTGATAGATACAACACTTCCTAAATATAAAGTAAAACTTTCCATCCTGTTCCCTAAATTCAAATGTATGCTTTATATATTGCACCCACAATGCTGATTTATGTTTGTTATTATGACACCAACATAGATTGTCCACACTATTAGTTTAGCTTTGTCAGCGGAGAGTATAATACTAAAGCATGAGATATTTCACCAGTTAAATGAGTTGTTCATTTTCAGATAATCTTTGTCCCCGATATGAAAATACGAACTTCACTTAACTGGTATTGCCTGTGGCACTGATGTCATGTTAAAACTGCGGTGCTGATGTCATGTTAACAGTTCGGTGCTGATGTTGTGTTAAGAGTGCAGTGCTGATGTTGTGTTAACATTGCGGTGCTGATGTTGTGTTAAGAGTGTGGTGCTGATGTTGTGTTAACAGTGCGGTGCTAATGGCTTGTTAACAGTGCGGTGCTGATGTTGTGTTATGAGTGCGGTGCTGATGCCGTGTTAACAGTGCGGTGCTGATGTTGTGTTAACAGTTCTGTGCGGATGTCATGTTAACAGTGCGGTGCTGATGTTGTGTTAACAGTGCGGTGCTGATGTCAAGTTAACAGTACGGTGCTTATGTAGTGTTAATAGTGCGGTGCTGATGTCTTGTTAATAGTGCGGTGCTGATTTTGTGTTAACAGTGCGGTGCTGATGTTGTGTTAGCAGTGCCGTGCTAATGTCTTGTTAACAGTGAGTGCTGATGTTGTGTTAAGAGTGTGGTGCTGATGCCATGTTAACAGTGCGGTGTTGATGTCTTGTTAACAGTGTGTGGCGGATGTCATGTTAACAGTATGGTGCTGATGTCATATTAACAGTGCGGTGCTGATGTCTTTTTAACAGTGCGGTGCTGATGTTGTGTTAACAGTGCGGTGCTGATGTAACAATGCGGTGCTGATGTCGTGTTAACAGTGCAGTGCTGATGGTCGTGTTAACAGTGCGGTGCTGATGTCATGTTAACAGTGTGGTGCGGATGTCATGTTAACAGTACGGTGCTGATGTCATATTAACAGTGCGGTGCTGATGTCTTGTTAACAGTGCGGTGCTGATGTTGTGTTAGGAGTGCAGTGCTGATGTTGTGTTAACAGTGCGGTGCTGATGTCGTGTTGACAGTGTGTGGTGGATGTCGTGTTAACAGTACGGTGCTGATGTCATATTAACAGTGCGGTGCTGATGTCTTGTTAACAGTGCAGTGCTGATGTTGTGTTAACAGTGCGGTGCTGATGTAACAATGCGGTGCTGATGTTGTGTTAACAGTGCAGTGCTGATGTCGTGTTAACAGTGCGGTGCTGATGTCATGTTAACAGTGTGGTGCGGATGTCATGTTAACAGTACGGTGCTGATGTCATATTAACAGTGCGGTGCTGATGTCTTGTTAACAGTGCGGTGCTGATGTTGTGTTAGGCGTGCAGTGCTGATGTTGTGTTAACAGTGCGGTGCTGATGTCGTGTTGACAGTGTGTGGTGGATGTCGTGTTAACAGTACGGTGCTGATGTCATATTAACAGTGCGGTGCTGATGTCTTGTTAACAGTGCAGTGCTGATGTTGTGTTAACAGTGCGGTGCTGATGTAACAATGCGGTGCTGATGTTGTGTTAACAGTGCAGTGCTGATGTCTTGTTAACAGTGCAGTGCTGATGTTGTGTTAACAGTGCGGTGCTGATGTAACAATGCGGTGCTGATGTTGTGTTAACAGTGCAGTGCTGATGTCGTGTTAACAGTGCGGTGCTGATGTCATGTTAACAGTGTGGTGCGGATGTCATGTTAACAGTACGGTGCTGATGTCATATTAACAGTGCGGTGCTGATGTCTTGTTAACAGTGCAGTGCTGATGTTGTGTTAACAGTGCGGTGCTGATATCGTGCAAACAGTGCAGTGCTGATGTCGTGCAAACAGTGCAGTGCTGTCGTGTTAACTGTGCGGTGCTGTCGTGTTAACTGTGCGGTGCTGTCGTGTTAACAGTGCGGTGCTGTCGTGCTAACAGTGCGGTGCTGATGTTGTGTTATCAGTGTGGAGCGGATGTCTTGTTAACAGTGCGGTGCTGATGTCATATTAACAGTGCGGTGCTGACGTCATGTTAACAGTGCAGTGCTGATGTCATGTTAACAGTGGGGTGCTGATGTCATGTTAACAGTGTGGTGCTGATGTTGTGTCAACAGTGCAGAAGTCAATTAGTGAGCTCAGCGGATTTAGGGGTGGTGGGAGTTTTTGACTTTTGTCTTTACTGGTGGAGCCACTGAGTTCCTTGATTGATGTGCCTAACAGCACCACAACCAGTATAACATACTTGAATTAGTGCCAGAGCTAGACCCAGGCATGATAAGTAAGGAGTAGAGTTGAGCGACTTTTGGTTTTTTAGGGTCGAGTTTCGTTTCGTGAAACCCGACTTTTCCAAAAGTCGGGTCGAGCAAGATCGGCCGATTATAGGGAAAAGCCTGGGTCGTCCCGAAACACGAAGCCCAATGTAAGTCAATGGGGAATAAAAGTCGGCAGTGAGAGGAGGACAGGAAACACACCTACAGTGCCCATTTGAATGCCAAAAGCATCAATTCTTCTTACTTAAGCTTGTCAACCTTAATTAACTTCATAATACAAGTTACGCACTGAAAAATGGGGGTTATTTGGCTAAAGTTGTGGGGGGGTAGGGCTGGCTCCAGGTTTTCATGTGCCCTGGGCGAAAGAGCGCCCCTTTAACACATACCACAACTCATCATGCTCCGATACGGCAGAGAAATAGCGGTATAGTACAATGAAAAATACTTCACTTTTTACATCTCATGACGAGGCCCATCTATTTCTCCATACAGAATCATTGGTCCCATAGAATGTTTGAAACAGTATATGATGAGCTCCACATAATGCTACAGTATATGTTGGTCCCCATGGATGAAGCTCCACTGTCTTATGGGCCCAAATAATGCTCCAAACATAATGGGCCCCATTTCTAATGCTCTAGTGTATAATGGGCCCTGTAAATGCTGCTCCAGTGTCTGATGTCCACCCTTGGAATGTTCCAGTGTATGGTGGGCCCCATCTATCATTCTCCAGAGTATAGTGCTCCCCAAAAATTGCTGTCCCAACATTGAAAACAATCAAATAAGTCTCCTCGCTAGGGAATCCCTGTACTAGTCTGGACTCCTCGTCGTCCCCATCTTCCATCTCACTGCACAGTATTTCAACCTTGCAAGTGCTGTGATCCTGAGCAAGCAGGGGGGGCCCACTCGTTGGCGACGACACTGGCACAGGGCCCCTGATAGTACGGTGGTGTGTCTGATGGCGGGTGGGCCGAACCTGCACTTTCATCTGCAGCTTCCTCTTTGTCACCGTGTAAGATGGAACAGTATATGGGAAGGGTAACCTGAGTTTCATCAGGGTCAGATTCAGGCTGTGTAGTGTGCGAGGGGAATGTAGTGGTCTGGGTCAATGTACCAGCAGATTCATCGAGCAGTGGCTGGGCATCAGTGCACTTGTGTCGCCCCCAGGAGTACGGTCGCCACAGTGGCATTACCTTCCTCCTAGGGAGTGTGATGTCATGCTTGGGAGCAACGAAGGATCTCTCTAGCAGGTTAACTGATGAGGCGGCGTTATTCCCACGAGTCATGACCCTCCAAACAGTGTTCATGAAGGCAAAGTGTTTGTTTTACGTGGGCAGTATGGTTGCAAAGCTGAACCTTAAAGGAATGTCCAGAAGGGCACCACCAGGAGTGGAGCCTACGGTTAAATTCGACTCCACCTGGGAATCTTCAACCATGCCAGCTACAGAAAAGATGCACACATTGCAAGCTTAATTCCGTTAACGAACGAGACTCCGTCATGCCCCGCGGTCCGAGTCCGGCTTACTAGAGGGACACGTGAGGCTCTGGCACATGAGATTGGCCAATAACTGGTGTGTCATGCCCTTACATGTCCGTGGCTGCATGTGCGCTACACTGAAAAGGCCAGCGTTTGTCACTTACAGGTGCAGATAACCCGCTGAAAAACGTTAGTGATGGGGATCACTGATTAAAATTATTACCCGCGAACGATGATTTCCCAGTAAGTGCAGGTCAACCGCAGTTCCGGAATTAGGCCTAACCATCATTCCTGAAAAAATGAAAAACTTACGTGTGCAAACCACAGGTGCTGTAGCTTGCTTAACAGCTCGCCAGCCGTTCTCACGCCCAGTATGGATTACACGTGATTGCACAAAGGTGAGAAAGGGTACCGTATCCCCAGATAACATGTATGGATAGCGTACACATTCAAAATATGTCTATACATCAGGAGGCAGGCTCAGACGGTGTTAGGCCCAGTATGGCTTGCACGTGATTGCACAAAGGTGAGAAAGGGTACCGTATCCCCGGATAACATGTATGGATAGCGTACACATTCAAAATATATGTCTATACATCAGGAGGCAGGCTCAGACGGTGTTAGGCCCAGTATGGATTTCACGTGATTGCACAAAGGTGAGAAAGGGTACCGTATCCCCGGATAACATGTATGGATAGCGTACACATTCAAAATATATGTCTATACATCAGGAGGCAGGCTCAGATGGTGTCAGGCACAGTATGGATTTGACGGCCCAGACTACACAGCGGAGGAGCAGGGAGAGGTAAAGATTGCAAATGCTGGGGCCCTGCCCAAGCAAGGGGGGCCCACTCGTGGGCGTCGGTACTGGCACTGGGCCCCTCATAGTACGGCAGTGTGTCTGACGGTGGGTGTGCACCACCACCGTCAGAGACACTTGATTGCACTATGAGGGACCCTGTGCCAGTGCCCGTGCCCAAGAGTCGGCCTACCCACCTGTCCAGGGCAACGGCACTCGCACGGTGTCGTGCGCTAGGTGGTGACCCCGGCCATGGGGGGGGCAGCACAGTTAGGGAGTTTTAGAAAGTGGCATATGCTGATGTTGGACATTCTGCTGATGCAAAAGGCGAAATAGGTGAAGTACCAGGAAGAGGTGGACCAAAGCAAGCCATTTTTCTGTCACCCTATGTGTCATCAGGGGAAGGTGGGACAAAATCCTTGGAAACCCATGCATGGTTCATTTTAATGAAGGTTAGATCATCCACATTTTGGGTTGACAGACGGGTCCTTTTTTCTGTCAGGATTGATCCAGCTGCACTGAAGACTCTTTCCGATAGCACACTTGCAGCTGGGCAAGCGAGCTCCTGTAAGGCATATTGTGCCAATTCAGGCCAGGTGTCCATTTAGCGGCCCAATAGTCAAAGGGGAATGACCTGTGTGGGAGAACATCGATATGGGAGGAAAAGTAGTTTGTAACCATAGTTGACAACTGCTGTCTCCTGTCACTTTCCATCGATGCAGTATTACCAGTTGTGTGAGCGGTACTTGAAAAATCAGTCCACAACATTGTCATGAAACCCCTGTCTCCAACGCCACTTCTGCTGTGTGCACCATGAACACCTCTGCCAATCTGCCCCCGGCCCGTACGGCTCGTGTGAGAACCATCACCACTGATGTGTGCTGGGAATGCCTCAAGCAACCGATTTACCAGAGTTGCTTGTTTATTAGCCATTATTAGGTCAAGGTTCTCCTGTGGCATGATGTTTTGTAATTTGCCTTTATAGCGTGGATCCAGGATGCTGGCCAACCAGTAGTCGTCATCGTTCATCATTTTGGCAATGCGGGGGTCCCTTTTTAGGATCTGCAAGGCATAATCTGACATGTGGGCCAATGTTCCCAGTGTCAATGATGCACTGCGAGTGCTGGTTGGAGGAGCATTTTCTGGCAAATCCACATCCCTCCAGTCACGCACAAACCCTGTACCAGACCTTGCCACGCCAACATTTTCACTTGCCCCACGAGATGCATCCTCCTCCCCTAAGTAATCATCCCCATCATCATCCTCCTCCTCCTCTTCTTCCTCCACCTCGTCCAGGAGAGGTCCCTGAGCAGACAATGGCTGAATGTCATCAAGGATTCCCTCCTCCTCTTCCTCCTCATCAACATTGGCTGCAGACGCCTGTTCCTTAAGGTGCGTCAAAGTTTGCATGAGCAGACGCATAAGTGAGATGCTGATGCTTAGGATGGCGTCATCAGTGCTTACCAGCCGTGTGCATTCCTCAAAACACTGAAGGACTTTACAGAGGTCTTTCAGCTTTGACCACTGCACACCTGTCAACTCCTTGTCTGCTCTCAAAGTGCCTGGCCGTGTATCCTCCCACAAATGCATTATGGCCTGCCTCTGCTCGCACAGCCGCTCCACCATGTGCAGGGTGGAGTTCCACCTTGTTGCAATGTCGATAATGAGGCGGTGGTTGGGAAGGTGGAGCAATCGCTGCAGCTTCTGCATACGAACGGAGTGTACAGGCGACCGGCGGATGTGCGCGCACAGTCTTCACACCTTCTGGAGCAGGGCTGTTAACTCCGGATAATTTTTGAGGAAGCACTGCACCACCAGGTTCAAGGTGTGAGCCAAGCAAGGTATGTGGCTGAGTTTTGAAAGGGCTATGGCTGCCACAAAATTACGGCCGTTATCACTAACTACCTTGCCTGCCTCAAGATGTACACTGCCCAGCCATGACTCAGTTTGTCGCTTCAAGTACTCGGCCAGCACCTCAGCGGTGTGTCTGTCGCCCAAACACATCATCTGCAACACAGCCTGCTGACGCTTTCCACTAGCTGCTCGATAGGGGGACACCTCGTGTGCAACAGTGGCAGCTGCAGATGGAGTGCTCGTACGACTGCGCTCTGTGGACGAGCTTTCGCTTCTGGAGGAGGAGGGTCGAACGCCTACAGCCAACTGTTTCCTATACCGTGGGCTAGGCAGCACTGTCCCACCACCGCTGTCCCCTGTGGACCCTGCATCCACCACATTAACCCAGTGCGCAGTGATGGACACGTAACGGCCCTGGCCATGCCGACTGGACCATGCATCATTTGTGTGGTGCACCTTTCCACTCACTGACTGCTTGAGTGCATGGACAATGCGGTCTTTTACATGATGGCGGAGGGCTGTGATGGCTTTGCGAGAGAAGAAGTGACGACTGGGTAGGTCATAGCGTGGTACTGCATAGGCCATGAGTTCGCGGAAAGCTGCGCTTTCCACCAACCGATAGGGCATCATCTCAAACGAGATTAGTTTGGCAATGTGGGCGTTCAAACCCAGTGTACGCGGATGAGAGACTGAGTACTTTCTTGACCTACTCATAGTGTCTGGGAGGGTGAGCTGGACTTGAGAGCTGCATATGGTGGAAGTAGCGGTGGACAGGGCGGACTGAGAGAGAGTTGATGATGGTGATGGAGTTGGTGTTTTTTCTGATGGCCTAGATTCAGTATTTCGTTGATATAACAGTGGGATTCCCTGACTGCTGTGGCCTTGCAACGACACCTCAACATTTGCTGCTGTGCTAACCGGTGGGCTTACAGTGGGGGAAACAATGTAGCGTTGCTGACTACCTTCTTTGTGATCAGTTGCACATGTGGCACTTGAGGTTTGGTGTTGTGTCCACGCTTGCAAGTGCATGCTGGTTAAATGTCTAAGCATGCAACTGGTATTCAAATTTTTCAGATTTTTCCCTCGGCTAATGGTCTTTGCACACTTCTTACAGATAACCTTGGCCTGATCATGAGGATTTTGTTCAAAAAAGTGCCACACTGCACTCTTCCTACTTTGGCAGACATTTTGCGGCCTAGCACGCTGTGATCTTTTGACCCTCTGGACAAGCTGTCCAGCAACTCTTTTGATTTTTGGAACTTGTCTTTGGAGTGCTCCGGGCCTGCCAGATAACAGCTGTTGCGATGTCGATGTCTGCTGTGGATGCTCCTCATCTGAGCTATTGGAAGCAGCACCCTCTTCCCCCAATGGATGCCAATCTGGGTCAACAACTGGGTCATCCATCACCTCCTCTTCAATGTCATGTGCACCTTCCTCTGTGTCACCGTGTATGGTGGTATAGTGTGCGGGAAGGGGCACCTGAGTCTCATCAGGGTCAGAATCTGGCTCTGTACACTGCGAGGACAATGTAGTGCTCTGAGTGAATGTACCAGCAGAATCATCCATCAGCGGCTGTGCATCAGTGCACTCCATGTCAGATTCATCTTGGCCTGGGTAATTCACCATTTCACTTGATAATCCAGGCATGGTATGTGAAAACAGCTCCATGGAGTAATCAGTAGTATGGCCTGCGTCATCCTTCAATCTTAGTTGGGGTGAAGGACACAAGGAAAGGTGTGGTTCATGAACATGAGCCTCCAATGACGACTCAGTGCTTTTACTTTTTACAACTTCAGAAGAGGAGGCGATAGAGCTGGAGGCTGAGTCAGCAATGTAAGACAAAACTTTTTCCTGATGCTCTGGCTTTAAAAGCCGTTTGCCAACTCCTAGAAAACTAAGCCTTCGAAGCCTTATGGAGCCAGATGATGACGCAGGCTCAACACCTCCTGCATTCGGTCCTATTTTGCTCTTGCCACTACCATCAGATCCACCACCAACACCATCATTACCAGCTGCCAACCCCTGCCCAATTCCACGGCCTCTTCCACCAGCCTTCCTCATTTTTTGTAGAAATGTAGACAAAATCCAACAAACTATATAGTAATGTAAAACAAGGTACAAGGTGTCTATAGGACAGGGGAGATTTTGATTTTCTGCGCACACTTGTGGACACTGGACACTTATGGATTGTGTGAGGCCCACTGAATATCACAGCGCTATGTCACAGGCTCGATGGCACAGGTGTGAAAAAAGTGACTACAGGATAAGGGAGATTTTGAATTTCTGCACACACTAGTGGACACTGGACACTTTTGGATTGTGTGAGGCCCACTGAATATCAGAGCGCTATGTCACAGGCAGAAATTGGCTAGTGTATCACAAACTACAAGGTGTATGTAGAATTGGGCAGAATAGGAATCTCCCTAGAGTGTAGGTCTGTAAGAACGGAACAAGTCCTCCACTTATCCTTCCACAGTGACACACAGATAGCTTCACTGTGGCCGTGATAACAGCCGTTACACGGTACTGAGAGTAGCGTGCACATACACGGCTGTCCGGTGTACGTAAAATTGTCAAGCTCCGTGTTTTTTAAGTATACGGACTGACACACGCGGTCTCTCTATAGTTTTGAATGTGATCAAACAGCAAATATATTTAACTGTTTGAAAGCTAGACAAAACTAGTAGGTGCAGGTCTGTATGAACGGAACATGTCCTCGACTTATTCTCACAGAGTGACACACAGCTTCACTGTGGCTGTGATAACAGCCGTTACACGGTACTGAGAGGAGCGTGCACGTACACGGCTGTCCGGTGTACGTAAAATTGTCAAGCTCCGTGTTTTTTAAGTATACGGACTGACACACGCTGTCTCTCTATAGTTTTGAATGTGATCAAACAGCAAATATATTTAACTGTTTGAAAGCTAGACAAAACTAGTAGGTGCAGGTCTGTAAGAACGGAACATGTCCTCGACTTATTCTCACAGAGTGACACACAGATAGCTTCACTGTGGCTGTGATAACAGCCGTTACACGGTACTGTGTGAGGAGCGCACACCGCTGTATGGTGTGAAAAAATGCACGCTCAGTACCTCAGCAGGACAAAAAAAAAAATTGGGATTGCTTTTAAAAAAAGCAGTTTGCAGAGCAGTGGGTAAACAGCAATGCAGCTGTCAGGAAGCCTTAGAAGGCAGCCTAACAACCAACACCGCTGATCCACTACAATATAGCCTCCCCTTGCACTGCACACACAGTGACTGGTGTGTTGTACAGGCAAAATCTCTAGCAGCAGAAGCAGTTTTTTTTTCTTCTTCCCTGCCTAACGCTCTCCCTACAGAATCAGCAGCAGCAACCTCTCCCTATGCTAAGATCGGCAGAAGTAAGATGGCGGTCGGCATGCACGCCCTTTTATAACCCCTGTGACGCCCAGCCAAAGCAAGCCAATCACTTGCATGCCCTTCTGAAAGATGGTGGTGACCCCTGCATATGTCATCACGTTGCCCACAGTGTCCGTGGATCCTGATTGGCTGAAAAAGAGCGCAAAACAAACTTTTGAAACTCGACTTTGGCGCGTAAGTCGCCGACCTCGTGGCCGACCTCACCCTAGGGTCGGGTTTTGTTTCATGAAACCCGACTTTGCCAAAAGTCAGCGACTTTTGAAATTTTTCGACCCGTTTCGCTCAACTCTAGTAAGGAGCAGTTTGCTATTTTATAGTAAACTGCAGCTGTGGACAATGATTTTCTGAAAGAAGAAAGCTTCCCTACTGTTCATTAAAATGATTATTGTATGCGGAATTAAACCACAATTTTAATAAGCAGCACTAGCTAATAATAAAGAACTCAACCCCTCCAAGTTGCAAAATTATCTTTTCAAATTTCTGTTCCATCCTTGCAATAAGATGTCATTCTTTCAAAATTGACAACTGGTGTATGGTGCCCGCATAGTATTACACTATATAATATTGAAAGAAAAGAAAGAAAGAATCCTCCAGAGATGGCATGGAAAACAAGATTAAACTTCAAATTTATTGGTATATTAAAATTGTGGCAGGGCCTCCATACACTTGAGCAACCAACGCGTTTCAGATTATAAAGCCTTATAAAGCCTTACACATGGTTCTATACAATATCAATGTTAATTCTTGCACACATTTTATTAAAAAAACTAGGCAGAGTTCAACATTTGTGCTTTGTTTTTAACCCCTTCACGACATGTGGCGTTTATGTACGGTATCATACGCGGAGGTGATGGCTGTGTATTACATTCAGAGGTCCTGCCTCTAACAATCGCCTGGGATTGTTAACCTGTTAAATGCTACTACTAAACTCTGACAGTGGCATTTAACAAGTGTCGAAATGGGGACGCCTATCCGTGCACTCGTAATATCATTACAGGTCACTGATAGGATGTTATGACCCCGGGGGGGTTTGTTCAAGACCTCTGTGCCTGTCATGATGGAGCTCTTTTTAAACCCAACCTGTGGCCAGGCTTCAAAGGAAACTGTCATTTTTATTATGTGCAGCAATACTGTGGTATTGCCATATGTAGCACATTTGATCAGACAATCACAGCTTCAAGTCCCCTAAGGGAACTAACAAGTACAGTGAAATCTAAAAAAAAGTTTTAAAAATATGAAAAAATTAAAAAAATCAAATCACCTCATTTTTCCTTATTAAAAATAAAGATATTAAAAAAAATATAAAAACACATATGTAGCATCGCGTTCAGAAAAGTCAGATCTATCAAAATATAAAAATAATTAACCTGATCAGTAAACACCATAAATGGAAAAAATTCAAAAACAACCAAATTATGTTTTTTTGGTCACTGTAGTGCTACAAAAAATGTAACAAGCAATCCAAACGTTATATCTATCCCAAAATGGTATCAATGAAAACGTCTTGCACCACAAAAATTAAGCCGTCGCACAGTTTCATCGACCGAAAAATGAAGACTTTTTGCAAACTTTTGATTTTTTTTCACTAATAAAATAATTTAAAAAAACTGAATAGGTTTGATACCGTTGTAATCGTACCGATGAGCAGAATCATATTGCAAGGTAATTTTTACCACAAAATGTACACCATAAAAAAATATTCCCAAAAATCAATGTCAGAATTGTTTTGCACAATTTCTCCCCAATTGGAAATTTTTTCCTGTTTTCCAGTACACCATGTAGTAAAATGAATGTGGTTTATCAAAAGTACAACTCATTCCACAAAAAACAAGCCCTCATATGTCTGCAGATAGAAAAATAAAAAAGTGATGGCTCTGGGAAGAAGTGAGGAATAAAGATGGGCGAGCTCAAACAGTAAAGTTTGGAGTCTGTACTGAACACCTACTGTTTGGGGAGGACCCCGAACACTGACTTCACCAGGAAGTCTGTGCTACTGCTTGGGTTCGGCACCTTCACGAGAAACACCGGCGGCTCTAATCGGCCGTGAGATTAATACCACAGGTCAGAGCACTGTGCTTCTCATGCTGTCAGATGACAGCGTGAAGCCACAGCTGTGATGGCAGATAAATAGTTTACCTCTGGAGTAGTAGTCCCATCATCCGACGCCAGTAACCAGAGGTATACTTTTTACCTACGATCACAGCTGCTGGCTCATGCTGTCATTTAAGATGCACATAACAGCGCTGCAAATACTGGATGTCCGGGCCCCCATTCAAGTGAATGTGGTTCGGATTCTGGTTTGGGTACTGTTCTAGTATATGACGCAAACTTTTTTTTACCTGTTTGGCGAACCCGCCAGACACGAACATCCAGGGGTTCGCCTACCATAAGTGAGGAATATACAAAAATGAAAAAAATGTTAATTGGCTGCAGCATGAAGGGACTAAGTCAATTTTTTTTACTTCTCTTTTTTTATTGTACAAGCTGATTTTATGCCAAATTCACCAAATTGGGCACAGAATTTTTTATGACTTGTCACAAATTCAAATATGCTTATCTGTTGGCTATTTTAAGCTTTTAAATGTTTAATGTGAAAGAAGTTGTCCAGCCTTAGGGTACAAGTCTTCAGTCACTGTATGAAACTGCGGACTTGTGAATCCATACATTGTGTGTATTGCATGTTGTTAGCGTTCTCCTGTGCTAGCACAATGGAGCAGGCAGTCATGTTACCACAAGTATGTGATTTTCATACTGCTAGCAATATTTCGACTAGAAGTGTCCAGCCTAGATCAATACACTTAAGCGAAGCCGTCCATGTCTAGTTGGCATGTGACAGCTTGTACATAAATTACATATTTGTGGTGATGCACCAGCGCACAGAGCACAAAGTGATTGCAGACAACCCCTTCAAACTTAAACTCGCACAAAAAAATGGATTTTGCACTCCACTAGGTTGCTAAACTAAAATTAAGCAAAAAAAGTGTGAAAAAATTTGAAGATACGTTAATGATGAATTAGATAAATATATAACTAAAACGCAAATAATGCTAAAAAAAGAAACAAATTGACAAAACCAAACTGTTAGGAGTCAGATTTCTGCCTCTCCTTTGCTGAAATCTAGATCCTCACATTCTGCAGTCTCCTGCGCTTTTCCTGCTGCAGAGGAGATTGCAGAGGAGATTGTCCTGTGGCAACTCTCTCCAAAGGCTAAGTCCTTTGTTCCCTCATCTGAGCATGCTCATGGGACGAACGCCCATTGGAGTTCGGGAGTCAGGTGCTCAGGTCCTGTGTCGAAGCCCATTTGCTCTTCCTGGAGCCTTGGAGATTTCCGGAAGGTCCTGTTCGCTATAAAAAGCGTGCATGGCTGTTCCGCCATGCGCTAGTATATTCATACTTGCTGCTGTATGTTTGTTGATGGATGCTTGGACTGATGGATGCTTGGACTGGTGAAGGACTCATTTGAAACCCCCATTCCTCTGATACTACGTCTGTATGAGTGTTTGAGTTCTGCCAGTAGCAGCGCTAGCGCCAACGCGCATTTGCTCCATCTATATCAGCAGCTTAGTGTCTGCATTGCGCCAGCATGATAGCGGCGTTTTGCCAGTGGCGCAATTATCGCCGCACTGCGATTGCAGCCCTGCCGGGCTTTCGCAGTTGTGACGCCACGTACACGTGTTTCTACGGTATGTCTAGACGGAGTAGTCCTGCTGGCTAAGGCTACTCCTGTGACCATAAATACGCGTGTGCATTGCTGAGATTCTGTGACCGTAAACAGACTCAGCGTCTCTGTGTTTGGTTTTTGCTTGCAGCCTCTGTGATTGTAACAGAGCTTGCTTAGTGCAATTGGGTGCAGTTTAACCCTTTGCACAGTGCCGCCAGATTGCTCTGCCTTCACTTAGCTGCGGTTTTTCCAGCTTCCGCACGGTGGACCCCGAGTAGCGAAGGCACTTTAATTATATTTTTATTTTGTGCCTTCCGCCACTCCTAACACAAACCTAACGGATGCAGACCGGGGCTTCGAAGTTCCTTGTCTGAATTGAGTGAAGGTCCAGTATGCACACCTCACCTGCAGTCATTCTCAATGGGAGTGCCAAAGATAACCAAGCTCCTTACTTGGATTGTTGGGGGACACAGTGGTTGAACATCCAGAGCTCAGGACATTAACATCAATGTAAGAATCATTTTTTTCTTTGTTAAAAAAAATGCAAAAGCAATAATGAATTCAGGAGCTGAAACAAACAGAATAGGGTCCCTGTGCAAAAACAATTTATGGGTCCTTTGCAGTCCGATAATGCATCAAAATGCACAATGCCACCTTTTTTGAGGTAGAAGTGTGGCTCCTTACCTCATGGGCCCCTGGGCCGCTCTACAGGTTGAATCAATGGTATGTCTATCCCAGAATGAATCAAACCCAGTGCTTTACCTTCTGATTGGTACGGATTAAAAGCAAACATAAAAATCCTACACCTTGTTCATATTGCCTATTATAATAAAGGAATAAATAAAGCGTGGTACTCACTGATGTGTACAGGTAACCCTCTCCGTTCATTGCAATATATAACCCCGTTTTTACACCTTGGATTGCAACAACACGAAGACCCACTGGTATGAGGTTGAATAATGCTGTAAAGAACAGATACATGTTAAAAATAATCTTCTGCTCTAATGTAAGCATCTACTGTACACTCCCAAAATAACAGTACATCACTGCTAGCATAGCAATCTTTATCAGGACATTCCAATGCATTGAGAAAACGAATGGATAGAGGGAATATGTATTTTCCCAAATTATTTTGGTGCCACTGCAAATCCATGACTGATGTTAACTTGGAATAGGCACCATGGGAAATGTGAAATAAGTCAGCCTCTCCTAAGTGCTTGATTTTAATGGGAAATGTGTCTGAAATGGGAAAAATATAGAAGCAATCTCTACGAGCAAATCCCTGATATCTGGTAAAAAAAAAGATAAAATGTGCATCCAAAATGTTAAAGATTTGTAGAAGAACGTTGCAGACACTGAACAGAATTACATTGTAATGAACTGCTGACATTTATTTGTCTGCCTTTTAGTCTGTGGGGCACTAAAAGGTGATGATGATGAAAGGTGAGGGGCTAAGGAATTGCTAAGGAACGGCAAGAATGTAAATGAAAAAAAGTAAGAATAGATGATAGGAAAGAAAACAAATAAGAATAGAAAGAGAGGGAACAGATTGCAAATATGTTATCACAAACCTATTCTACTGTATTCCTATCCTATTATTTCACCAGGCAAATGGCAAAGTACTTTATATGTGAATCAAAATATTACCCCAATCCTTTAAGATGCCTATTAAATGGGTGGCTTAAAGGGAATCTGTCACCAGGTTTTTACTACATCATCTGAGAGCAGAATAATACAGAAAAGGAGACCCTGAATCCAAAGATGTATCACTTAGTTTACTTAGTGCAGCAGTTGTGACACAATCGGAGTTCTTAGATGTAGCATGAAACAGAGCTGAGAAAACTGACCCCGCCCACACAAGGCTTTGTATGTACATAGTCTGTAGACAGTGAGCTGCTTATCACAGGAGGGGGTGTGGTCATATCAGGAAGCACATGCCAGCTAGTCACAGCAATTATAATGTCCTAGTGATAAAACCTTCAGTGTAAGTAAACAACAGCACACTGCCTGATAAGTGAAACATTGTTGAATTCAGTGCTTTTATCCCTACCTCATACCATCCTCAGATTATTAAGCCAAAATCTGCTGAGAGATTCCATTTAAATATTTCCAGCATTGGAAATCAGAATTCTTTGTGATTGTTTCAATGTGTGTTAGGAAGGTTTACACAGCAGAAATAGCAATGGCTGTTATGCATAGAAAATATGTCACTGCTGCCTATAACAGCCATGATTTTTCCAGCAGAATTCTGCATTAGCACTCAGAAATATGCAATGCTTCCCACATGTACGGTAGAAATGACATTTCTTCTGTGCATTGGAATGTTAATGGCCCCATGTACTATACATTGAAGCTTTGACAGGGTTTGTGTAAATAATACCTCGCCTTTATAATTTTAGCCTTGGGACATGTACTTTAAACTCATGGTCAAAATAGAAGTATTAGATTTCTACCTTGCATTGTGTGCGGTGCGCTTGAATGAAAGTGAAGTATGGACATGTTTATGCAGACGGTATAGACGGCACAATAGCCTGCATTCCTGCACTAAATCTCAGTACACAGACCACATAATCTCATGTGACTGAGCAGATTGTGATATGTATTTTACAATGGGGCAATATCCTGGAAAAGAGATCATATATTACACTGTATTGTGAATGAAAAGCGTGCCAGTGCATTATATACAGCAAGCGGGAGACAAATGCTGTTGTATCACCATCACTCGTGGATCAACAATTGGTTCCATTTCTGAAAGTAAGTCTAAGACCAGATTTACACAGTACTCTTTCTGGCATTTATGTAGCCGTATTCATCACAACTGCCAGATGCATAGTGTTAGTGAATGGAAGTTTGTGGAATGCCTGTGTTTGTCTTTGCCATGAATTTCCAATGCTTTTTTTATTCACTCTTTGCACATATACTTTTTGGGCTTTTTCCTTGTAAAAAAATTACGGAAATTTCATTTTTTTTCAGCAAATATTTTTGGGTGGTGTTTTTCCTTAATCAGACTTTTTTTTACTTGCCTTTTTTAAGCTCTATATGGAATCCTATGGGAACACGCATGACAAAATTGTAAATCTAGACCAGTGTTCCCCAACTCCAGTCCTTAGGGCCCCCAACATATCATGTTTTCAGGATTTCCTTAGTTGCCCAGGAGGAAGGAATTATCTTCTGTACAATACTAAGGCTAGGTTGATATCGCGTTAGTGCCATCCATTTAACGGATCCGTTAAACGGAGGCGCTAACGCTGATGCTCAAAATCTAGTTTTTTGTATGATTGCATAAACGCATGCACTAATGCATAGTAGCATTGCGTTGGCATGCGTTAGTAATAGAGGTCTATTCACAGCGAATGCATCCGTTCGCTGTGCGTTAGACCTAACGTACCCGAAAAAGTAGTAGACCGCGTTCAAAGGTACATCACAAGGTATCGCACCATCAATAGCGCATGCCGATTTTGACATGCATTAGGATGCATTACAATGATGGATGGCAATGGGTGCGTTAACGGATCCATTACATTGCGTTAGTGCCGCTTAGTAACAGATCCATTAAACGGATGGCACATAACGCGATGTGAACCCAGCCTAAGGAAATCCTGAAAACATGATCTGTTGGGGGCCCTGAGGACTGGAATTGGGGAACACTGACCTAGAGTATTCTGCATTTTGAAACAAAAAACAGCCATGTCCCAATAAACATACAAGAAAAAGAGTAAAAATAGTTTAAAAAAAAGCTTCAAAAAGCACCATTTGTCATGTTTTATATTTTCCTATAATACAGCCAACATCAGACTGCAGCATTTTTTTTTTTTAACAAAAAATTGCAAAATATATACTGTGTATATATATATATATATACACACAGTATATATATTTAAAATTGCTCGTAAAGCCACTCTACATTAAGTATCTTTTGCAACTTGTTTTACATGTACTACCACATATTTAAACAGTTTTAATTTTTTTTTATAAAACTCGCTAAACCATGGATGAAACCTTATGATACAGTAAGTATGCACCCCAGTTGTTATTTCTAATCGATACTTAGAATTTGATCCCTGCTATTAGTATTTAGCAGAATACTCTAGGTATAGCTACTGTACCGCTTAGTCGGGCAGGTAAGCGTATAGGTTCAAATGGCAAAGATATTGTAAAGAGCTGGAAGACGAGATTACTGGTACTTACTAGAATTGCTGCTGTCATCCTTGGTTCCATCAAGAGTTCCATCTGGGTGCATTTGCAAGTAGTATCCTTGCCTGCAGTATAACCTGGTCACTATGCCCTTGAGCTGGGGATCTGGAATACAGACATAGTGTGACATTAGTCTCAAAACTTTTCCATCAGTTATTTGTGTTTCTCGTGTTTGTGCCCTCAAGTGAACAGATAAATGGCTCATGATTCCCTGTTCTAGTGTGAGAAGGCTACACCACTGCTGACAAAAACCTGGCCATACCTGTTATGTGACATTTCCAAACCTTTTTACTCCCTCCAAGGTGTGCCCTCCCCCAGTATTCGTTTTGTGGGTGGATACTAAGACTTTTCCTTCTTGTGTCCATACTTTGGATTTTTATAACTGAACTGTTTATTAACAAGATATGAAATGAGAATCACAGTCAATTACAGCTAATAAGAGAACTATAGACTCCTTGACCAATTGTTGCTACAAGGATAATTTGCTGAAATCAAATCTAAGCCCATGCAATGGTGAGAATGATACGCATGTGAATACTTATGACATGTAATGTAATATGGGTTATACTGGTAGGGACTAGTGATGAGCAAGCGTGCTTGGATATCGTGTTATCCAAATATCTCGGGCGTAATTGAGTCATATGTTCGAGTCCTCGCAGCTCCATGATTCAAGCTGTTAGACAGCCACAACACATGCAAGGATCGCCTGTTTGTTAGGCAACCCGGCAAGTGTTGCGGCTGTCTAACAGCGCCGAATCATGCAACCGAGGGTACTCAAACATATTATTCGTGCACGCCCGAGATACTCGGATAACACCCAAACATGCTCGGATAACACGATATCCAAGCACGTTCACTCATCACTAGTGGGTACAGCTAGTTTTAATGGTCATGGTCTCATATATACAAATACTATACTATGCTTAGGATATAGAATTTACCAAAATAACAGATATGGTATTCAATTTTTTTAAAATATGTTATGAATTATCAAATTTTCAGAAATCCATTTGAATAAAGCCGTCCTTGCAAAATACATTTTAATGACCACAATATTTTGGGATCAACAAAGCTACAATCTACCAGGGCTAAATACCAACACTAAACTAGTGCTATAGAGTCTTGTAAAATATATATCTTTATTACAGTATATGATAAACAATAACACTGAATACAGAAAAAGACAGAGTACCCCAAAAGGGGGACCACTACACACACAATATATATATAGATAGATAGATAGATAGATAGATATAGATATACAGATGATTAAATGGTATGAAAATCCTCATGTCTATAAGGTTTATCCCTAAACTGTCGAAAAGGATTGTGTCCACCAAGCTAAGAAGAGTGTCCTTACATCTAGTGACGTGACCACTAGAGGTGTGTGCATTATATGATATGCATTTTATGAGACTAGTTTTATTGTTGGTATTTAGTATTGAGCAGTGTGTCTCGGTATTTGCTATTGATACATGCTTAGCTTGTGTGTTGGTATTAATTGTCTCCCAAGTATACCGGACTATCCCTCCTTTTCTATGACAGAAATAGAATCATCTCTGTCAGGGAACCAACTACGGTAATTGATTGAACATATTGACTGGTACCACTGCTAGAAATGCCCACAAGCTACACAAGAACCAGTGTGCCATAACAAGCCAAGACCAAATTGTGACATAATATACTAAAATACTGTAAAATGATAAACGTATGTTTGATGGACCTATAGCAATTAAATAAAGTCTGACCCTTAGGATAGGTTATCAATATCAGATTGGTGGGGGTCCAAAACCTGGCATTATATCGATCAACTGTTATTACCTCCACCGGTGCCCACATGTAAACAGTAAGTAGGGCTGATTTGCAGCTTAGTTCCTCTTCTATTGAATAGCTGTAATTTTCGGCAATGGCCAACACAGAGTTAATGGAGCTGTGCTTTCCAGCTGTTCAATGTTGATGTCGGACCATTGCTGGAAGTAATAACAGATTATATGGATGACTTGCCCTGGGGACAGGACATCAAATTTGTAAGCCTGGAAAAAAAACCTATAAGTTGAAGGCCCAGATAGAACTTTTGTACTGGGACCCAGGACCTTCAAGTAATGTCTCTAACTGGAATCCTTCTAAGAATAAATGACTTTTTACTTCTTAGTACATCAAGAAAATCTAAAGGGGCCCTACATCCCGTATAAAAGGCACACACTTCCAAAATTCTGTATTTTATTAAATATTCTCTTAGTATAAGAAAGATGTTTGTTGAACCACCAGTGGTCACATTCAGAAAGGAAAAGGGAAATTCTGTATATTACTTTCCTACACAATGCATAAAAAAATGATAACTAGTATCGGATCTATTTTCAAAATGCAATATTAAGTCTCTCCACACATTAATTTATATACGGTATGTAAGCCTGAGTACCATTCTTCCATCAATGCTAGAACTAGAAAACTAGAAAAAGTGCATATGAGGTGCAGACAATGGACTCATAACTGATGTGTCTCTAGTTTTTGGAAGTAATTCACTCCTTGTTAGTGGCTTTCATATTTCTGCCATATTCTGTCTAAGTTTTGCACCATTTTTTATGTTGTCTTTTTTAAGCTTTGACAGCTTTGCCTAGCCAGGTGATTTAGACAGGTTCAAGAAATGAGACTTGTGGCAAATATTGCAATTTTTTTGGCGCATCTGATTCTAGTCCCTGCCTGGAGTAAGGTTTCTGGAGGAGAATTGTTGCGACTTTTTAAAGGATTAGCGAGTTTTGGTCTTAAAAAATTTTCAAAAATCGGTTAAAGTAAAAAATAAAAAGCATTTTTGATTTTGTGTACCAATTCATGAATATTTTGAAGAATTTGGAGCAAATACCACAAGACAAAAGCAAAAAACTGATTCCAAGAAAACACAAATGACAAATTGGGCCCAAAGCGTTTGTCATACACATTATACATAAAGGAATAGTCATGGAATAATTGTAAAGTCTATAAAATGACAGAAATAGGAGGAATTAGCTTTTCTCAAAAATAATCATGAAGCAGCTGACAGCAATAAAGACATCACTGCTTCTATATATCCAGATACCATATTGGAGGGAAAAGCAGGTCCAAAGCCATCTGGCATTCGCATGTAGGAATAAAAACCTCAACCTAGTGACTAACCAATTTGCAAGAATTTTTGCATGGGTGTTTATTGGCTTGTTACACTCACAAATGATTTAACTAGTAACGTTCATATTAATTGGGATACTTACCAGTACATTAATACATTGCACTGTCACAGTAGTAACTGCGTGCTACATCGTTTTCACACATATTTAAGATGAATGCATTCTAAATGTGTACAGCACCACTGAACAGGATGGCGATATACTAAAAATAATGAAACTGTTTACGACTGAATGGTTCTCAGCAATGCTGTAAGGAATGTGATGTGCGCCATCACAGCCAGATAACTGCATCCACAAGACTAATTTATTCTAGAGATAATGGCTTAAAAAGACAGGCCTGTCAGAATACATGGAGTATTAGTCATTCACACATCCAGACACATTACAATGCTTGCTGTTACTTGACAGTCCTCTGTAGAGACTAGAATGTAAAACCAAAGAATAGATTTCGCATGTAGTTTGCTATATAACGGCACTTAATGAGGATTGTACTGAAAATAATGCGAGTAATTAAAGAATTGTGCTTTCCTATTGGAAAACTCAATCTACAATCTGGGATGCAGTGGTGCACATTTTAATAAAAAAAGAAATATAATGCAGCATCATAGAAATCATAGAAGCAGTAGGTTTATTTTTTTACTAGTCTGGTGTGGCCCCTGATTGGCTTCTCCCCACATCTCTCCAGTTGACTCACAGGACTCGGCCTATGTGTGTGGACATAGTGAAAAAATTGTCATTCATGGGGTGTGGGGTGGGATAAGAAAGCTGGGGTCTTACCTCAGACTTGTTAGCTGAGACTTCTAGTCCCTGGCCTTGTGCTTTCTTTTAAATACATAGCATTTGAGAGAAAACAATAACGGGCTGAAATCGCACACATTTGCTTCAGGACGCCTGTGGTTAGGGCAGTGATCCCGAGTATGTGTTATATACGAGTATATTAGAATCTGAAGCCTTCTGATGTGAAGTCTCCAAGCATTCCTGATTGGCTTAATGTCTGGAATGAGGTTTTTTCTGGAGATTTGCATTCTGGGGAGTGTTGCCTTTATACTAGATACTAATTTAAGAAGCCTCAACTACATTTTAAGATTTCAGTTTGTCATGTTAATAACACATACATGAGGTGGCCAAGATGCACTAATTCGACGTATCTGAAGTCTACCTGTCATTTCACTCAAAACCTGGTTAAAGGGAATCTGTCACCTAATTTTTGGCCTATGAGATGTGGCCACTGCCACATATAATGCTGTAGATAAGCCCCGGATGTAACCTGAAAGATAAGAAAAACAAGTTACATTATACTCACCCGGGGGTCCGGTTCGATGGGTGTCGTGGTCCGGCGCCTCCCATCTTCTAGCAATGACGTCCTCCTTCTTACTTCTGCCACGGCTCCTGTGCAGGCATACTTTATCTGCCCTGTTGAGGGCAGAGTAAAGTACAGCAGTGCATAGGTGCCGGGAAAGGTCAGAGAGGTACTTTACTCTGCCCTCAACAGGGCAGATAAAGTACGCCTGCGCAGGAGCCGCGGCAGAAGTAAGACGTAATCGCTAGAAGATGGGAGGCGCCGGACCACGACACCCGCCGGACCGGACCGCGACACCCACCGCACCGGACCGCGCCCCCCCTGGTGAGTATAATCTGACTCTTTTTCTTATCTTTCAGGTTACATCAGGGGCTTATCTACAGCATTACAGAATGCTGTAGATAAACCCCTGATGGTGGTGGTAACATCTTATATGCCAAAAATGAGGTGACAGATTCCCTTTAAAAATATGCAAAGCACAAGCCGCGGAGACACCATCACATGTTTCTCAACGCAAGCAATGACTAGCCAGGTCTTTCCCCGGGAAGGAACAACCACAGGAAGGGCAGTCTCCAATGAAGGAAACCACCTATGCCAAAACATGGTATCCATCCACAGACAGCTGTTTCGGGTATTGCCCCTCATCAGTGTGGAGTAGGAAACTGGCCAGTAGGAACAATGCCTAGTAGAAGACTGTGAAAAATGAGGATGAATGAACTCATGGAGATCAACATCCAACACTGTGAAGACAACATCACATGTTTCTCAATGAGGTGATTCTAGAGCAAAGCCCCATCCCTTATGGGAAATATGTAAAAATATGCAAAACCCAAGCCGCGGAGACACCATCTCATGTTTCTCAACGCAAGCAATGACTGTTATGAGTGGGTCACCAAGGAGGAAAAAACAAAACAAGCTAAGTCCCAGAAAAACCAGAGAGGTTGGTAACTATGCAGATTGCAGATCCCTGATCCTAACCACACAACTAGCAGCAGCTGTGGAGCATTCCTACGATGATCCTAGACGCCTCATCACCGCCGGAGGACTAAATAAGCCTAAAGCAAGAAAGGGGAAAACTATCTGCCCCAGAGCAGACCCCCAAAGGAAAGACAGCCCCGACACATGTATTGACGGTGAAACAAGATGAAAACACAAACACAGGCAGGAAAATAGGCTGAGCAAACGATGGGGCCCAAACTAACTAGAAAGGACAGGAAAGGAAAGACACTGTCTGCAATCTGCAAAAAAGCAAAAAACCCTACAAAAATAATGTCCAGCACTTCTGATAACAAAATTAACCCTGAAGTCACTAGACTTCTCCCACTATATCAGCACTCTGAAATATTCTGAGACAGAGCAAAAAGAGGCCAATCTAATACGGGACAAAAAGCAAATTGGCAAATACAGATAAATAAGAGTGGAAATTCAGCACAGTCCCAGCCAGGGCTGGCTGACCACACAAAAAACTGAATAGACCAACAAAATCAAGTGTGAACACTAGCAGGAAAACTTAGCTTGAAATGACTGGAACAGAGCTGAACACCAAGAGCTGAAAAGCCAGAAGGAATCACCAGCACCAGAATAGGGCATCGGCTGACTTAAATCCAGTCTGAAATTCCTGAGGTCCAATCGTCATCTTCATTATCAGGTGGCAGATCTCTACTGATTAAATCAGCCTCACTACCTCCTGTTACCACCAGAGGGAGCCTGGAAGGAGAACTCACAACTGGTAGACCAGAAAATGAACTCACAACAAATGACTAGCCAGGTCTTTCCCTGGGAAGGAACAACCATGGGAAGGGCAGTCTCCAATGAAGGAAACCACCTATGCCAAAACATGGTATCCATCCACAGACAGCTGTTTCAGGGTATTGCCCCTCATCAGTGTGGAGTTGGAAACTGGCCAGTGGGAGCAATGTCTAGTAGAAGACTGTGAAAAATGAGGATGAATGAACTCATGGAGATCAACATTCAACAATGCGGAGACACCATAACATGTTTCTCAACGCAGTGATTCTAGAGCACGCAACCTTCAATCATCTCAAGATCTCCTTCTCTACTCCCCCCTTATCTCTTCTTCTCACAACCGCTTACAGGACTTCTCCCGTGCTTCCCCCATACTCTGGAACTCTCTGCCGCAACACATCAGACTCTCACCATCAACAGAAACCTTCAAGAAGAACCTGAAGACCCACCTGTTCCGACAAGCCGACAGCCTGCAATGATCCTCGGTCTACTGAACCACCGCACAACCTGCTCTACCCTCTCCTACTGTATCCTCACCCATCCCTGTAGACTGTGAGCCCTCGTGGGCAGGGTCCTCTCTCCTTATGTACTTGTGTGTCCCTTGTCTTACACATGTTTATTATACTTGTCTATAATACCCTTTTTCACATGTAAAGCGCCATGGAATAAATGGTGCTATATAAATGCATAATAATAATAATAAGGAAAAAAATTACAGCATGCTGCGACTAGACTCCAAAATCTGATGGGTGTGAGAAAACAATCAGATGACATAGGGACCCTTAGTAAGGCAACTGATTTTTCGGATACATTACAATTCTGTAGCATAGGAAACTGTAAATGGTCCTGTAAATGATTAATAGCTGCTGAGTAAAAAAAATGGATTGTATACGGATAACGAGAGAGAAAAAAACGCCACACTCTCCAGTATGAGAATGGGACAGATCTTTTATATGATAGTGTGAGCAAACCCTAAAAGTATCCAATTATAAATCAGGAATAGGAAAAATACCTAGAGAAAGGCTTGGTTCACAGAAATCTCAGCATAGCTTCTGTACAGCCAAGTTGTTTCTTGTGTAATCATGCAAATTACTGTTATTCAAACCCAAAAAAATCCACCTCTCCTCTGTACTTATGGTCTTACTTCCTTTGTGAAAGCTGTTCGTCAGTGCAAGTCTTAGCAAGAAGGGTCAATTGAATGGCCCTCATCTATTCCGCAATTGTTCAGGGAAAAGAGTTATGCCTCAATAAAGGTCTAAAGATTAATAATCTCTTGTGCAATTATAACAAGAAGTATGTATTAGAAGGAAGGCTTTCTTCTCTTCCAACAGGTTCCTAGCAGAAATATACACAGAAATCCCGAAATACAGGAGGTCACTGAAGTCTATATGGGCATAAGAATTTGGGGAAATATGGGATATATGAAAGGGTCTAGTAAACAGAATGTATGATACACATTGGGGGCTATAGGTGGGAATGTAGTCAAAAATAACACATTTCTATATTAAAATGCCTTTAGTCAGTAAATGCACTTTCTCACTCATTGATAATAATAAAACTGGCGATGCACATACAGTTGACCAGTTAACCATGTTGCAGTTTTATATGATTTTACATTTGTGACAACTGACCAAAAACCATAGCGAAAGATCATGTTGACATTTTTAACAGGGGCTGTGTGTATGGCGACAGCATCTTACTGCAGTCATCACTATGTTTTTAAAACAGGGCCCCTGATCTCCCCTTTCATTCCGGCACAGTCAGGGTTCTTTTAAGGGATAGAAACACACAATTTTTGTCCAGCTTTCCTCTAATGGGTATGTAATGGCTACCTTGACTCTATGAAGGTAAAGTAAGTATACCTTCATTTACTGACAGGTAATTTGGCTACAACATTTAATCACTGCCAATGTCATGCTGATTGACAACCAGCAGTAAGACAGTGAGAAGTCAGCTGTCAATTAGTATGACATCGGCAGTGATGGCACATCAACAGAGAAGGAGATGCTCTGTCGATATGGCATCACCAGAAGCAGGAAAATCACTGGCAGAAGTTGCCCATGAATGCTTTGAGCCAAAAGAGATCATCGCAGGGCAAAAAAAGCTGGTAAATTCTTAGAAAAGTCCTGGATAACCCCTTTCATTATAACCAATCCTAAAAAATATAGCTTTATCCATATGACCTATGATGCATAATTGTCTTCAGGAAAAAGGACAAGAGATTCACCTCCATTGCACCATTCTTGTTGATTCACTGGGTTTTACAAGAATAGAAAAACATGACTGCTTTCTTCTAGAAACAGCACCACAACTGTTCATGGCTTACAGCCCAACCCCACAGATCACACCCTGCCACAATTCCAGGTTCCCGGCCCTTGCTACACACAGATGTCCTTGACAAGATCACTCTCGGTCGAAATGTTGGATCATATCTGGTTTTGACTCCTTGCCGCATCAAAATAAATTAACTCTGCAGCAAGACCTACAGACTCATTTTCATTTGTGGTGCTGAAGTTCCTGCTTCAATTAGTTTGGACTACCAGTCCCTTCGTTGAGCACACTTTGCTTTCAAAAGGACGGTGTTGCTTGTGTTTCTCCTTCATCTAGTTTCTTGAAGTAAGCCGCCATGATTTTCTAATCCTGGACAATCCTGTGTGAGAGATCCTTTTCAAAATGGTATTCTTACACTGTAGATTTATAACATTGCCCCAAAATGTGCCATAAATGTACAGTATACCAGGCTTAGGTTTCACCAATGGAACCTGCATCTACCTTGATAATAAGGCCTTGGCACATGCTGCTGTCATTGGCGAGGTGGTTAGAATTCCAATTCATTTGTATAAGAATTCTGACCACCTCTCCACTGACAGCATCCTGTGCCAAGGCCTTATTATCAAGATAGGCAATAAAGGGGTAGTCTTACATCAATCAACAGGTAAAAACAGGGGTGAAATTGGCATAAAAAAGGTTTTCTTTACCATATAATTCCCTTAAATTATAGCTATAGCACCCATCTTAAGAAGTTACATTTCCACCAATAATTAGATAATTTCTATTCTAGTATTTAGTATGGTAAAATCTGAAGACCCAACATAGATTTACCAAACGTAGAGCAATTCTACAGTATTCCAGCTTTCATCTACAGGGCTATAAAGAAATCAAATTATTTCATGATTCACTTGGAAGGATGGTGAGCAGCCTGGAAGTTTTATCGCTGCATGCAGCAAGACGGGAGGCAATGATGTCAATGAACTTGTGTTTATATTTTTAGAAGTAAAATTACTCTACAGGGGTATTCATCCAGCCACCAGAAGACACAGCATGCCGGTATTGATGACTTCAGATGATCACGCAGGCATCATTACAAACACACAACTAGAGGCTATCCGTGACTCAGATACATGACTACAGTAGATGAGAGAATATCCAAGTAATTGTACATGCACGATTGTAGATTTATCTTAATATCTTTCCTTTTGTATGAAAGAACACAGTCATTTTATGCAATGGAGTAAAGGTATATACATGATCCATTTCAGTATTTCAAGTGAGTGTTTTATAAATTGTTGCATTTTCAGAGCTCGTAATTAGGTGATCAATCTGGCCATTTCACAAGTCATGTTAGTATCACGGAAAAATATAGATTACTAGCATATTCAAAAAGGATTTGGGAGGACAATGGTGGAGCTGCTGTGTTTGAAGTGCAAGTGGTCATTTTGTGTGCAATATACAGGAATATAAACCTGAGCTGTGTGTTGGCATTTAAACAACTCCTGACCTTAGGGCACCCATTCAACATTCTGAAAGGTTTTCAAAAAGATCTTATTCCTTTGAGCATTTTGCTGGTTAACTCATTCTTCAACTAGTTTTCCAATGAGGAAGCTAGTATGCAAACAATTGTTCACTTGAATCAAACAGATTTGTCCGATAAACCAATAATATAGGGGAAAAAAATCCCACTACTGTATTTAGATCCTACTGGCCTGCTGCTTAGTTACATCAATCTGTATGGTAAGAAGATAATTTCTCCAATATTACATAGGAAGATCTTTGACTTGAGAGAATTATACAGATTAAAATCCAGAAAAGATTTGCGCAGCCTCCTCTCTATATCTTCTATGTATTTTAGTACTCATTTCTAGTGCCCATTCGTCATGGGCCCATTAAAGGGTATTTGTCAGCAGGTTTTGTTATGTAATCTTAGAGCAGCACAAGAGCCTGATTCCAGTGACATATTATTATTGGGCTGCTTGTTGCATTTTTTATTGAATCCTTGTTTTCCTTGCTGTAGATGTGGGTTCATAATGCTGATCTGTGTATAACTCCAATCATACACTGTACATTGTAGGTGAGTTGCCAATCAGTGGTGGAAATGATGTTGCACAAATTAGCCTGACTGATCTGCACATGAAGTCCTATAGTGATAATCTCCTACTTACAGCACACAGTCTAACAAGGGGCACATCCCTAGAATCAAGGTCTTTGCCCCTACATTATATTGCTCCAAGGTTCAATAGCAAAAACCTGCTGACAAATTCCTTATAATGTAATTAAAGAAAAGCAAAGAAAAACACTCCATGTGTGTTTTGATTAACCAACTGGCTTAGATCAATGTGGGTGGTGCTCCCCTAAAGAGGTTGTGCTTCCCTTGAGCAACACTGGAGTGAAAGTGCGAGCTCCCCCAGTGTCATGCCCCCCACTGGCGCCGTGACTTACCTGCGTGATCCCGTGCGCACCTCTCGGCGCGCTCCTGCTCCACGACGTGTCCCCGCTCCTGACATCCGGCCTCATCGTCATCGCTCCTGCGTGCCTGCGCCTGTCGCTCTGACTGTAACCTGTGACGCGGTGGCTCCGCCCCCAACATGGCGGCGCCCACCGCCTATTTCTTCCCGGCGTCTTCCCAGGTAAGACGCCTGTGTATCTTTGCGGTGTTGCTGTCCGTTCGGCCAGCGTTCACCCATCTCCCAGGCCCGGTATCCCTACCTTGTTTGCTCTGCCTGTGCTGTCGCTAATAGCTTTGGTGTCCTCCTCCTCACTATCGCTGTGTCCTTGTTTCTGTCTCCCTCTGGTGTCTCCCCCTGTGCTACCGTCTCTGGTACCTGTCTGACTGCCTCCTGCCTATTGGTCTCTTTGTCTGTTCTACCTTAGGTCCCTATCTTCGTTGTTACCGTCTCTCCTTCTTTTGCAGCCTCCAGTCTCCGCCAGTCCCGAGTGCTCCACGTCCTTGTCCCTCTCAGGCTCCGAGTTCACTGTTACTTCCTCTCTGTTGCTTCTCTGACTCTCCACCCTAGTCTCCCTGGTGTTTACCCAGTCACCCCTTTGGCTCCGGCTGTCACGGTTTCATCCCTTGTGGGCCTGCCCCTAACACTCCCTGTATAGGGGGTGGCTCCACCTGGTCACCCGCGGGGGCTCTGGAGCCGTGACCCAGAGGGTCCACTCCGGGTTGTTCTAGCTTTATCTACCCATCCTAGCACAACTGTAACACCCAAATTGCTGCTGCACCATCCGCAGGCTCCCACTGATGAAAGCACGGAGCTGGATGAATGCAGGAAGGAAAAAAAAGGAAAGTAATGGGCGCTGCAAGGAGGGGACAAGCCAGGTCTGGGTAGGATAAAAACCTTTTATTCCACTAAGCATTTCAAGGATGCTCCGTCCTCTTCATCAGGTGTATACAGGCCATAGATAACTATCAGCCATTTTACAGGCGGCTGGTGACATCACAGTACATAACAAATTTGGTTGGTCACTCCATTATTACAAACTCAATCAGGAAATTAAAGCCATATACTGTTCACAGAATTCTGACATTTCAAATGAAAAAATCCAGATTGTTTACGCCTAATAATGCATATACCTGACAATTACCCTGATCGATTTCAGAGATTAATAAATAGGGAGTCTTTCTGGATCTATAAATTGGCTATACTCACCCCTGAGGACCTAAATGAAAATATCGAATACACACTCTAAGGCAAGGTGTGAGATATATATATACAGGGGCTTCTCACAAAATTAGAATATCATCAAAAAGTTAATTTATTTCAGTTCTTCAATACAAAATGTGAAACTCATATAGTCATTACAAACAGAGTGATCTATTTTAAGTGTTTATTTTTGTTAATGTTTTACTTCATTTTTTTCTCTTTAATTTTTGTGTCATTGTTGGGGTAACAATTAATCCATTGTATTTTAAATGTCAGAATTCTGTGAACAACATATGGCTTTTATTTGCTAATTGAATTTGCCGCTTTCCTTTTCCCCCCCCTTTTTTTCTATCTTGCTTTAGTGTAATTTGAAAGGCAATTCATTTCTGCAACTGATGGTTGCATTAGGTTACTTTAATTTTTCCGCTACATTTTTTGTGTGTTTTTTTTTTCACCGTGCGCTTTTATCTAATTTTTCTCTGCAATGGCTTTTGCTTTTTTTAGTTTGTGATGTGTTAAATAAAACTGCTTTGTTTTGGATGTTTCCAGTTACTTGGCTTTGATAAAGGTTAATTCATAACGTCAGATGCGGTTTACAAACATTTTTACTGTGTTTCCGGTGCAGAAATTCAGTAGAATCACATGTGTGTTTTTTTTACCTTCGGATTTTCCTTACCTCTTTCAAGTCTGTCAGTAAAATGACAAAAAATACGCATATTTACCACAAAAGAAATTGACATGTTGCAGATTACAAAAACACACCGCAAGTCAGTTTATGTTCTTTGAAAATAAAAAAAATCACAGTGGGAATGAGATTTCTATAAATCCCACCCTCGACTTAATAACTTTGGAACATTAAAGTGAATCTAATATATACAGTATAGTGATCTCAGCAGACAGGTTCTGAAAAGCAGACTAAAGTCTTAATACAAAAATGTTGGCTGTTACACTAGTAAAGGATAAACCTACTCCATACAAAGCTTCTTCACACGTCCTGATGATACCGGTACAGGAAAAACCATTACTGGTGTTATCAGTGTTGCGTGTCCATGTGAACAAGGCTCTATAGGCTTTGGATGATGAATTCAGGGAAATTCGTGGGACTACGTCAGACCTTCGAGGGAACTTTTTTTTTTTAATAAAAAAATAGGTGAACAAGGGAAGATATCTTGCTTTTATTTCTCTCTTTTCATATTTTCAAGGTTTCTATTTGTGGACTACATTGGATTCCCTGGACTTTTTTGGACCTGTGTGGGGTTTTTTTTGCTTTTAATAAATTGTTGAACCAAGGAAAGAAATGAGGAGGGTTTTTTAAAGTATTGTTGTGTGTCTTTTTTCTTTTTAGTTTTGGGCTAGTAATAGGGGTGTTTTATAGACATCTCTCCTTGCTAACGCCAGACCTACTTGCCAGCTATATTTTTGGACAATTTACAGCTGACATCAACCCAACTAATATTACCCTGTTTGACAACTCACCAGGGCAATCGGGAAGAGGCAAGGCGATGTGCCAGAATTGGAGCATTTCATGTCCTGCTCCACTTTTGTGGCAGCTGCAGGTGAGTATTTTTAGGTTGGGATGGGCCCAAAAACCATGGACTTTCCCAACCTGATAATATCAGCTCTCAGCTGTCTGCTTTACCTTTGCTGGTTACCAAAAAATGGGGGGACTTCACAAGTCACAACATTTTTTTCATCAATTTATTTATTAGGTTAATACCTGTACAGTAAACTACACACATGGCACTAATTATATATCTTATCGATTTCTATTTATAAAATCTATGTACCTCATATTTAAATATCTATCTCTATCTTTGCACATCTTTAACACATAAAAATCTTTAACTTCTATTCTGCATTCTATTCCGGTACATGTCACAAGGATCATAGAATCATAGAATCATAGAATCGTAGAGTTGGAAAGGACCTCCTGGGCCATCTGGTCCAACCCCCTGCTCAAAGCAGGATTCGCTAAATCATCCCAGTCAGATGTCTGTCCAGCCTCTGTTTGAAGACTTCCATTGAAGGAGAACTCACCACTTCTCGTGGCAGCTTGTTCCACTCATTGATCACTCTAACTGTCAAAAAGTTTTTTCTAATATCTAATCTGTGTCTCCTCCCATTCAGTGTCATCCCATTGCTTCTAGTCTTTCCTTGTGCAAATGAGAATAAAGTTGATCCTTCTACAATGTGACAGCCCTTTAGATATTTGTAGACAGCTATTAAGTCTCCTCTCAGTCTTCTCTTTTTCAAACTAAACATTCCCATATCCTGCAACTTTTCCTCATAAGACAGAGTTTGCAGACCGGTCACCATTCTGGTCGCTCTTTTCTGAACTTGCTCCAGTTTGTTGATGTCTTTTTTAAAATGTGGTGCCCAAAACTGGACACAGTATTCCAGATGAGGTCTGACCAACGAGGAGTAGAGGGAAATAATGACTTCACGTGATCTAGACTGTATGCTTCTGTTAATACATCCTAGAATTGCATTTGCCTTTTTTGCTGCTGCATCACACTGTTGACTCATATTCAGTCTGTGATCTATTAGTATACCCAAGTCTTTTTCACATGTGCTGTTGCTTAGCCCTATTCCTCCCATTCTGTATATGCTTTTTTCATTTTTATTGCCCAGATGTAGTACTTTGCATTTTTCCCTGTTAAAAACCATTCTGTTAGTTGCTGCCAACTTTTCCAGTTTATTTATATCTTTTTGAATCCTCTCTCTCTCTTCTCTAGTATTAGCTATCCCTCCTAGCTTTGTGTCATCAGCAAATTTAATCAGTTTACCCTCAATTCCTTCATCTAAATCATTGATAAAGATGTTGAACAATACAGGGCCCAGGACAGAGCCCTGTGGTACCCCACTTGACACATTCTTCCAAATGGATGTGCAGCCATTTACGACCACTCTTTGGGTCCGATCACTAAGCCAGTTATGAATCCACCTAACAGTTGCCTTGTCCATTCCATACTTAGTCATTTTTTCAATAAGGATTGTATGAGATACTTTGTCTACAGCATTCCCTTGATCCACCCAATCAGTGATTCCGTCATAGAAGGAAATTAAGTTAGTTTGACATGACTTATTAGTTACAAACCCATGCTGACTCTGTTTAATCACTTCATTCTTATCCAGGTACTGACATACATGTTGTTTAATAATCTGTTCAAAGATCTTTCCTGGTATAGAAGTCAGACTCACCAGCCTATAGTTGCCTGGGTCCACCTTCTTCCCCTTTTTGAAGATAGGAACAACATTTGCTCTTCTCCTGTTCTCCAAGAATTTTCAAAGATTATGGAAAGGGGTTCAAAAATTTCTTCTGCTATCTCCTTCAGTACTCTGGGGTGTAATTCATCTGGACCTGGAGATTTGAATTCATTTAGGTTAGCTAAGTGTTTCCTCACTATCTTTCTGTTTATAGATATCCTGGATTCTTCTATTCCCTTAATAGGACAGTGAAGAACAGTTGATGTTACATTTCCTTTCTGAGAGAAAACAGATGCAAAATAGGAATTTAAAAGTTCGGCCTTCTCAACATCCTGTCTTACCATTTCATCATTTTCATCCTGTAAAAATCCTATAGCATCTTTGACTTTTCTTTTACTTTTGACATATCCCCAAAATCCTTTATTATTGCTTCTGACATCTCTTGCAAGCCTCAATTCATTTTCAGCTTTAGATAATCTGATTTGTGCCCTGCAGGTTCTGCAGACAGCATTATATTCTTCTTTAGATATGCCTCCCTCTTTCCATTTTATAAACATTTTTTTTCTTCCTTTTTAGCATGTGCTTAAGTTCTGTGTTCATCCATCCTGGTTTCCTTAAATGCTTCCTATTCTTCCCTCTTAGGATGGCACGTGGCTATCACACATACAGTCACTTGCGAAACTATTGAACCCTCTTGGCATTTTCCTTGTTTTTGCTACCTCACACCTGTTTTTGAGGGTTTGCATTAGTTCATTTAAAGAATATGCCTACAACTGCGAACATTTGTTTTTTGTTTTATTGTGAAGTTACCAACAAATAAGACAAAATAACTAAAAACTTCACTATGCATAACTGTTCACCCCTCAAAAGTTAGTACTTTGTAGAGCCTCCTTTTGTGGTAAATTACTGCCGCATGTCGCTTTGGATAAGTCTCTATTAGCTTTCCACTGGGATTTTTGCTCATTCTTCAAAGCAAAACTGCTCCAGCTCCTTCAAGTTTGACTACAAATTCTCAATTGGATTAAGGTTTCAACTTTGACTAGGCCACGCCAAAACATTTAAATGTTTCTTCTTAAACTCGAGTGTCGATTTACCAGTATGCTTTGGGTCATTGTCTTGTTGAAAGGTGAACCTCCATCCTAGTCTCACATCACTGACAGACTGAAACAGGTTTCGCTCAATAATATGCCTGTATTTTGCACCATCCATTTTCCCCTCGACTCGGACCATTTTTCATGTCACTGCTGCTGAAAAACATCCCACAAAATGATGCTGCCACCACCATGTTTCCCTAAGAGAATGGTGTTCTTGAAATGATAAGCTGGTTTGAAATGATAAGTGTTGGTTTGGCGCCAAACATAGCATTTACCTTGATGGCCAAAAAGTTAAATTTTGGTCTCATCTGACCACAGCTCATTCCTCCTTCTATTTGGGGAGTCTCTCACATCTTTTAGCAAATTCACACAATGAGCCTTACAATTTTTGTGTGTAAATAAAGGCTTTTTCTCCACACTCATCCATAAAGGCCACCTCTATGGAGTGTACAGCTTATTGTGGTCATATGGACATGTACTTTGGTCTTTGTTTGGGAACTATGCAGCTCCTTCAGGGTTAAACGAGATCGCTAGTGAGATCGCTGATGCATCACTGATTTTGTGACGCAACAGCGATCTCACTACATGTGACACATAGTGGCAACCGGCCCCCTTGCTGGATATTGCTGATTATGATCGAATGTCCTGGACCATTTTTTCATCGTCGGCGTCCCACTGGCCAGCATGCATCGCTGTGTTTGACACCGACGAACGACCTTGTTGACAACGTAGAACTCAGGGACGCAGGCTGGAATCGTTCAGAATAGCTGCTGTGTGACAATGTACCAGCGAGCCTTACCAGGTCGTATCGTTGTCGGGATCACTGGTGCATCGTTGAAGAGATCTGCCTGTTTGGCAGCTTACTAGTGACCATGTAGCGACGCACCAGCGATCCCTACCAGGTCGTATCGTTGACGGGATCGCTGGTGCGTTGCTATGTGAAACAGAACCCTTACAATTGGCCTCTGTACTGCCTCTCTAATTCATGCCCTCCTTGCTAGGATCTTTGGTGGGTGGCCATCTACTTGCAGGTTTGTTGTGGTACCATATTCTTTCCAATTGATGATAATGGATTTGATAGTACTCCGGGGGATCATCAGATTGTGGAATCTTTTATTACCCAACCCTGACTTGTACTACTCAACAACTTTGTCCTTGACTTGACTGGAGTTCTCCTTGGTCTTCATGGTATTGTTTGGTTAATAATGCCTCTTGTTTAAGGGCCCTGTCACACATAGCGACGCACCAGCGATTCCGACAACAATATGACCTTGTCAGGATCGCTGGTGTGTCGCTACATTATCGCTGGTGAGCTGCTTCACCAGCGATCAGCACCAGCGACACGCGGGTAACAAGCAACGCATATTGGGTTTCTAAGTGGCGCGCGGGCACTTAGAAACCCGATGTGTACCTTGGTTACCAGCTCCCTGCACCAGCATGCTGGTAACTAAGGTACACATTGGGTTTCAAAGCGCTGCGCGCCGCTTAGAAACCCAATGTGTACCTTAATTACCAGCGCCAGCTCGCTGATCGCTGGTCTCCCGCGTGTCACACGCAGTGATGCGTGCTGGCCAGCGGGAGATCAGCGATCAAAAAAATGTCCTGGCCATTCCATGATGATCAGCGATACCCAGCAGGGGGGCTGGTTGCTGGTAAGTGTCACACAGCGATCTCGCTGGTGAGATCGCTGTTGCGTCACAAAGCTTGTGACTCAGCAGTGATCTCGCTAGCGAGATCGCTGTGTGTGACGGGGGCTTGATGCTGTTGCAGCCTCTGTGGCCTTTCAGAAAAGGTGTGTATGTACTGACAGACCATGCAACACTTAGATTGCGCACAGTTGGACTTCCTTTCACTAAGCATGTGACTTATGAAGGTAATCCCTTGCACGAGAACCAGAAATTTTTAGGGGCTTCATAGAATACAAATAACTAATTTTTAGTTATTTGATCCCATAAATTTAATTAATGCCTATATTGTTCTCACTTCACTAACTTAGAAACTTTTTAGTGCTGATGCATCACACACAAATCGGATTCCAAAAATATTTAACACCGGTTGTAATGTAACTAAATAAGTAAACCGCCTAGGAGGAGAATATTTTGCAAGCCACTGTATGACATCCATGTGCGGAACGTATTGTCATGAATGCTGCCGAAAACAAACATGTCTGTGTGTAGAAAACGCAGCCCCATACATTCCACTGCTCTACATATTTTCAAAAGTTGTCAGGCTCAGTTATGAAATGGGCCATTTCTTAATTATTTTTACCTCTTGATTTCAAATCTAACAATTAACATTTTTAGTTGGCCCTTGTTTCTATAAACTGTGTTCCAAATTATTATGCAAAAAGAGTTTAGGAGTGATAAGGTTAGAATTTTTTCGTTTGTCATTTAAACTCATTGATGGTGATGTGTGTCAGGGCTGAAATCACTGAAATCAATTGCAGATACCTGTGCAAATTAGTTTGGCAGGTGTGTCCAAATAAAGGCATGACTGTTATGAATGAGTCACCGTAGGAGGCAAAAACAGAAATGCTAGGGATCTTTGGTTCAACAGCATGCGAACGAGCAAGGTAGGCGGAAATTCCCCGCACTTCCGCAGCGAGCTGCTCCACATGATCAGACAATTGTTTTATCTCCATTGAGAGAAAAAAAATTCCCCCTACGGCCTCAGAGATATAGAGGAAGGAATATACACACTCTTTTTTTTTTTTTTTTTTTAAAACACAATTCTTTCCTGCTATTGAGTACCCTAGGGTCTGCGGTATGGCGGGTGATTCTGTTATGATTGAGTCACTGTAGGAGGCAAAAACAGAAATGCTAGCTAAGTCCAGAAAACCAGAGAAGTTGGCAGCTATCGGATTGCAGACACCTGAACCTATCAACATAACTAGCAGTAGCCGTGGGGGGTTCCTACGATGCCCTAGACCCCTCGAACACAGCCGGAGGACTATATAGCCTAAATACAGAAAGAGAAATCTAAACTGCCCCAGAGCAGACCCCAAAGCAAAAGGCAGCCCCCAACATATAATGACGGTGAAGCAAGAAGAAAGAACACTAACACAGACAGAAAGATAGACTGAGCAAAGACGGGGCCCAAGCTAACTAGATAGGAAAGGACAGGAAGGCTGCTGTCTGTAATCCGTGAAAAACCCTATGAAAATAAGAGCCAACAGACTGACAGTGAAAAAGGTCCTGAAGACGCTAGGCTTCAAAAAAGCTATGTCAGTACTCAGGAATATTCTGAAGACAGAGCAACCATCAAAAGGAGATTCAGCTCACCCCAGCAGGGAATGGCAGAATCCAGAAAAGCAAGGGAAACAAAAACAAAACACAAATACTAACATGCAAAGCAGAAAACTTAGCTTTAGAGGAGCAGGAATCAGACTGGTCTCCTAGAAGTCCACAGAGAAATCACCCGCAGGGCAGAAGGGCGTCGGCAGCCTTATATCCAGTCCGTGACTCCACTCAGCCAGTCATCATCATTAGGCTCAGGTGCCTGATAATCAGGCTCATTACCTTCCTTTACCAGAATAGGGAGTTCACCAGACCTCAGTGACGAAGGGGAAAATGAACTCACAACACATGACTACTTAAGAAGGCTTTTCCACATTATTAAGCAGCCTACATTTTTTGCCAAAATGGGAAAGAAAAAGGATGTGTCAGCTGCTGAGAAGCAACAAATTGTGGAGTATTTAGGTCAAGGCATGACTACAATCAACATTGCCAAGACACTTCATCGCGATCATCGCACAATCAAGAAGTATGTAGCTGATACCCAGCACACACGTGTGCATGCTGATAAGGAAATATTGAGGACTTTTTCCAACAGGCAATTGCGTCAGATTAAAAGAGCAGCTGCAAAAATGCCTTGTCATAGCAGCAGACAAGTTTTTGAAGCTGCTGGTACCTCCAATGTCCCCCGAACAACAAGATGCAGGGTCCTTCAGAGGTTTGCAGCTGTGCGTAAGCCATCCTGTCGACCACCTCTATCCACTGCACACAAGCAGAAACGGCTCCAGTGGGCCAAGCGATACATGAAGACTGACTTCCAAACTGTTTTGTTCACCGACGAGTGCCGTGCAACGCTCGATGGTCCAGATGGATGGAGTGGAGGATGGCTGGTTGATGGACACCCCATGAAAACACGGCTAAGGCACCAACAAGGAGGAGGTGGAGTAATGTTTTGGGCTGGAATCATGGGGAGAGAGATTGTTGGCCCCTTTAGGATCCCTGAAGGGGTAAAGATGAACTCCATAATCTATGTGGAGTTTCTAAAACAGCACTTCCTGCCATGGTTCAAGAGGAAGAACCGTGCTTTCCGCAGCAAGATCATTTTCATGCATGATAATGCACCGTCTCATGCTGCAAATAACACATCTGCATCTCTGGCTGCTATGGGCATAAAAGAGGACAAACTTATGGTGTGGCCACCATCTTCCCCTGACCTAAACCCCATTGAGGACCTCTGGAGTATCATCAGGCAGTTCACATCTAAGCAACAGCTCTGGGAGGGTATTCTGTCCACATGCAAAACAATTGAAGCACAAACCATCCAAAAACTGACAAATTCAATGGACGAGAGAGTTCAGAAGCTTCTTTCGAACAAGGGGTCCTATGTGCAAATGTAACATCACCTAGAATAAAGTTTTGACATGAAAACTGGTTGATTTCATTTTGTAATAAGCTGATAATGCTTATAATTTCACAATTGACCATTTTTTTGTTCAAAATAAAAATAAAAAGGTTGAAAACTCTGCTGTGCATAATAATTTGGAACATGCATTTTGAGTGTTTCTTATTTTTAATACTGTTTTCATAGGCAGTTTGTTCAAAAACATTGCAATTACACTAGAATATTAGATGACTGGAAAATAACAATGACTGCAATTCATATAGGTAATTTAGAGAAAATATGAGGAAATATTTTTTGCATAATAATTTGGAACACAGTGTATTATCAAATAGTTGTCCTTTTACTGCTACATATAATTAATGCATAAAAGTTTTGGTACTTTGAAACATTATTATTTTTGCAAATATAAAGATGGAGTATAGTTTGTCAATTTTTTATATTTATTTAGAGGTGTGTCTCATGAACGTGTGAAGGGAGCCTAAACGTGCACGATTTTAGAACAGAATACTAAATTAGATTATGGTGAATGCCTATAAGAGCTTTGTAGTAAAGATTGTATGCAGTGATGGGGACAATAAGATGCTAATGTGAAATGCAGACGCATTGCTGTGTCAAGGCAGAAAAATAGTAACTGAGAACAATAAATGGTACTGTAGACGTGGATCTTGTAGGTGTAAGAATGTTCTATCATTTAAGATTACATTTGATCTGCTCTATGGACAATAGATTAAGTTATGTGACATCAATTGTAAAGAAAAACAATGAAAAACCTTCATAGCAACAAAGAACAGATCTTCGTTGAGCGAAGCAAGGCTTTGCAAAGATGGACACCCGCCCTGTCCTAGTTTCTCTAATATTCATGCTGCAACCAATTTATTTAGTACTTCTTGACCTTGACCTTGAGATTACTGGCAAACTTCTTTAGCATCACAAGGAAGAAAAAAATGTATATATCGTCAAAGGCCAGAAAGGTCACTTTGACCTTATTAGCGCTTTGTGAATAGACTCCACACTGCTTGATTACAAGTGAGTCGGAAAGGTATTCAGGGACCTTCTGCAAAAGACTGTTGTCAGGCAAATGTGGTTTATCAAGAAAGCAACTGTCTGATAATGGTTCTAAAACTATTCAACATGCTGACTGTTACTTGATGACATTTACACCTTAATCTTCGTAATACAGGCTTATATTAATCTTTTTATTTCTTATTAAAAGGAAAATAATTAAAGATACTGACTGAACCAAAAATGGAAAAATATGGCTCTAATGTGTCCCAGCTACATTATATTTTATGGGAATCTCTCAGCAAGGCTTTTACATCCCAAACTATTTATATGAGCTTGTAGGTCTTTGTAAGTCCAGCCTTACCTTTATATGGTCAGTCCATTCCTCCATCACTGTGAAATCAGCATTTGAATTTACATAAAAGAAAGGCTGTAGATCTGAAGCCTCTGGCACTCCAGCTCTATTCCCTGCACAGTGCCACCTCATCCTGCATGACTAAAGGCCCCGTTACACTAAACGATGCACCAGCGATCCCGACAACTATACGACCTTGTCAGGATCGCTGGTGCATCACTACATGATCTCTGGTGAGCTGCCAAACAGGCAGCTTCACCAGCAATCAGCACCAGCGAGGGTGCTGGTTTCTAAGGTAAGCATCGGATTACTAAGTGATGCGCCTCACTTAGTTACCTGATGTGTACCTTAGAAACCTGCGTGCTTGCGCCGGGCGCTGCCAGCACTCATGTTTCTAAGGTACACATCGGGTAACTAAGTGATGCGCGCCACTTAGTAACGCGATATTTACCTTCGATACCAGCTCCCAGCACCTGCTTAGACCGCTAGGAGCCTCGCTGATCGTTGGCTCCCGCTGCCACACGCAGGGATGCGTGCTGGCCAGCGGGAGAGCAACGATCAAAAAACGGCCGTGCACGATAGTGCACGATCAGCGATACCCGGTGGGGGGGGGCGGTCTCTGATCCCCATCACACACAGCAATCTCGCTGGTGAGATCGCTGTGGCGTCACAAAATCAGCAACCTCGTTAGCAAGATTGCTGTGTGTGATGGGGCCTTAACAGCTGCTTTGCCTGAAGTCATTGTTTAGGAACTAACAGTATTTTGGAATCTGTTTAATTCTTGTGAAATGTCACTGGAGAGTGGGATACAATGATGACATGACTGCATGAGTGGACATTTTGTGACTGTAAAATAAAATCTCAATATAGGAGTTTAAACAAGACAAAACAGTGAACACAAGATTATACAGTGATCTTAATCTGGCAGATGTCCATTTGCCTTCCTTCTGCAATGTATAAAAATAAATTGGTACTGCTAGAGATGCGTGAATCTATTCCAACAGAATTGAATTCTAGCTGAATTTTACAAAAGCCTATATTCTCCAGAATGCATATTCTTTGTAATTCATTTCATGCAAATTCAGAAAAAAATGACCTAATGACGTGCACTGTGACCTTACAACGCATATTGTAAGTTGGTACTTTTGCCCACGACTAGGCCAAGGAGGTCCCTGCAGAGGTCTAGTGACATCCTTAGCCTAGTTGGGGGCAGAAGTTCCTACCTAATGTGTAGATATCAGGGGTTTTTGTCTTTAGCGGAAATAAGAAGAGGCACAGGGAACAATGAGCAACCGAGGTGAGTGGTGAGTTGAGTTTTAGCTGTACTTTTTTTTTTTTATCAGACCCAAAGCATAGCAAGGGACATTCAATTCTCAAAGAATAAATTAGCAGCAAATCAAATTTCCTGGTAAAATCCGTGCAATTTAGCAAATTCGAATCTCGTCAGATCCGCTCATTTCTAGTTACTGCTCCTAATTTTGCTTCAAGGAAGCTACAAAGGACTACAGAACTATCATGGTTCCAAACCTCAGGGTGTCTGGGATGCAGTTACTGACAGCATGGCCATCCAATCTGGTACAGGGGCATGCTGAGCTGTCAAAGTGTTGATTGTCTCTTTCTTCTGTTTATGACATACCCTCCTGACTTCTGACCTTGAACTCCTTGACTATTCTGACTCACAGCTTGGCCATGAGAAGTGACTAGCGTCACAAGATCAACAATCATGATGGTAAAATAAAAACAAGATATAATCAAATACATTAAAGGAAATCTGTCACCCCTGGATGATTTTGAGCTATTACTGACTCACTGCATCTGCACAGAAGATCACTGCCCATAGGAAAGTGGACAGGGTTCGTGTAACTGAGCTTGTGCATAGCGCATGCGCCAAACAGGTCAGTATGATGCTGATGGGAGGGGATACCATAATAATGAAGTTAGGAGGCATGGATTTATTTCTGGCACCGCACACTCCGGAACCTGGAAGAAATCATTAGCATATAACATTATAAATGATTTTCACAAGATCAGCACTGCAGCTATGAGGCATACAGGTAAGACTGGTTTAAGCATTTTATTACCTATATGCCCATAGTAATAGATCAAAATCGTCCAGCGGGTGATAGTTGTTCATTTTAGTCTCTGGAGGGCTACACAAATGCAACTGCTGCAATGTCATTCGACAGTCTGATGTGGGACAACCCAAAACAGTGCTAGATTGTTTTGTCACCCCAAGATCAAGTCGGATTGATTATGTTGCTGCAAAATAAAACAAAACCATCTGCTATAACTATGGATGTCAAATTTTACATTATAAAACTAGAAGAAAAACAATTCTTAAACGGATTTTCCATGTTGATATTTTGGACATTTTCTGCAGTTATAGGGGTCATATTTGTTTGGATATGGAAGGTGAGGCACCAATCAATGTCATGACACCCATATTTCAATAAAAAAGATGACTGCAGAAATAAGCTCACCTTTCTGGTGTAATTTATGGGAATTATTGAAGTCTGCATGAGAACACTCATAATTCCCTTTCAATTTCAAGGTGGCAACATGCATTTTTATGAGTGAAATATGGCAAATCTAGTAAAAAATGGTGGAAGCAACTCTCACGAGCATCAGATTGTTTTTTTTATATTCAATAACCTACAACATATGATTTGACACATTTTTCTAATGGGTAGTGCTATTCCATACATACACAAGTATAATGGCTCACTACGGGAGCACAGTAAATACTCCTCAGATTAAAAGGTTTATTTTCCCAACAGCATTATTAAAATGGGAAGTAATGTAACAGGATACATTTACAGCAATAAAATAAAAGGAAAGCATAGGGACCCTGAAAGTAAAAAATATACTCTACTCCCAGCCATCCAGGACAAACGGCATCTGCTTTATTTTATTGTTCATACAAAATTGCTCACAGACAAACAAGATATCAACAAAGTACCAGTTCTTGGAATCTAACAAAAGAGAAACTTCCGGTAGGTTATAATCTGTGAAATCTGTTGCCACAGTAACTAAAGCAATTTCTTTCCAGCCATTACACTTTGTGCTTAGTTTATTTGGAAAAACAGAAAAAAAAATCTTTTATATATTTAGTGATTGCTTCTATAAGATAGTGCACTTATTTTCATCTAAAAAATCTAAAGTGAAGACTGGAATGGATCATTTATTTTTATTTAAAAATTCAAAGAGAGAACCTCTGTAGGGTCTATAGGCTATAACACAATGTACACAATTGGGAATGCACCCGCAGACATGGGGTATGTGAGTATGACATTCTGCCTGACTAGTTAAGTGGTGGAATACACTGAATTTCATTCTATCAGATTGATGAATGATCCTGCATCTATGTTTGGTTAATTAAGCAGAAATGCAAATTGCAATGATTGAAAGACATTTCAAATGGAAAATCCAAGGAACAAAGCAAAAAAGCAAATTTGACCTGATCGCAAGCATTTCTGCCAGATATTGAACTCATTGTAACATAATTTCCATTGGTCAAAAAGGATCAGATAACAACGCTGGCAAAAACTCCATCTCTAAACACTGTTCAAGGGTAAGGATGAGCAGACTCATGACTTGTGTTAGTTTGGGTTCTGGTACCTGACCCAAACTTTATTCAAAAGTTCAGTTTGGTGCCAGAATTGCACCCAAACTTGAATCAGAACCAGAACATCATAGAAAAGAATGGGTCCTCAAACTTTTGATCTCTCTTTTACCCCAGAACTCCAAACATTGCAACAGACTTCCGGGAGAAGTCTGTGTTGGGCAATTAGCATCGGGCACTAACTGTATTAGTCAAGCGTCAAAATTTTAAGTTCAGGTTCGCTCATCTCTATTGATGGGTAATGGTTTGCTAGTAAAGTTCAAGACAATGAAAATTATGAAATGTAAAAAATCAGGTTGTAATGTTCATAAACATGGATGCTATGGTTTGCAACAAGAGAGAATTAAAGTGTGTAGACAGATGTATATATATATACTGCTCAAAAAAACAAAGGGAACACTATTCCATTTGCAACAGGCTGTTTGTGTTCCCTTTATTTCTTTGAGCAGTATATATATATATATATACATATATGTTAGGAACGGCGGAATGCACTAAATAAAAATAATAAAGTGCGTTTGCCGCTCGGGGTCCACCGTGCAGTAGGTGATATAACCGCTGCTAAGTGGTGGCAGGAGCAATATGGCGGTAATGCGCACAGGGTTAAATGTTACCCAGGAGAGCAGAGCTATCTCTGTTAAGTCACAGAGATGCCAAATAAACACAAATACAAAGACTGAACCTGTTGAGGTCACAGTACTCAGTATAAATACACACACAGTATAAGGTCACAGGAGTAGCCCAAGACGGCGGCACTACGTCCGTCTAGACCTACCGTGTGTGCAGCGTCACAGCTGTGGACGCTAAGGAGAGCTGCTGCTGCTGTGCGGCGTGGATGCTGCCGCTAAATGACAAAGCTATGACGCAAGCGCAATGTCGGACACTAGCAGCTGTGGATGTTGCAGCAGAGGAGCGCTGGCGCTGATTCTACCTCAGTCCCTGACTACATACGTAATATCAGACGGAAGGGGTTTAATAATGAGTCATTCACCAGAATCATACATCCGTCATCATACACACAGCAACAAGTAAATCTATACTAGCGCATGGCGGAACAACCATGCGCACCTTTTATAGCAGCCGGGACCTTCCGCAAGCTTCCAGATCTCTGAGATGGACCAATGAGATCTGGAGCGGGACCTGAGCACATGACTCCCGATCTCCAATGGGAGATCGTCCCATGAGCATGCTCAGTAGGAGGACAGAAGGACTTAGCCTCAGGAGAGATTTGCTGCAAGGCAATCTCCTCTGCAATCTCCTCTGCAGTAGATAAACAGCAGGAGACTGCAGAATGTGAGGGTCTGGATCCCTGCGGAGTAAACTCAGAAATCCGACTCCTAACATATATATATATAGGAATTCCTGTTGTCTGATGCCTGTCTTCTTTCCTTTATGGATGGCCAAACGACTGGACTACTCCGCCACCAAATTTGGCAAATAAGTAATTCAGGCACTTACAAAGGTTTTACATCAGGTTTCATCTCTCCAGGACCTACCGTTAAAAGCAAATTCACCAAAAAGCAAACAATAATTTAAATACAAATAATTGGATCAATCTGCCTCAAATTTGGTAAATCGGACACAAGTTTTAAACTGGGTTTCAGCTTTCTAGGACCTGCTGTTCTTGATATTTTCGCACAAAAAATACAAAAGCAAATATTAATTTACAGCCAAATGACTAAACCAATCTACAAAGCGAGGACATTTTAGTACTCTATAGAAACAAAAGGATTGGGGCACTTTTCTTAATGTAGTTAGGTGTTCATTCAGTTCAGTTCCAGCTCCTAGCCTTGTAGTCTGCCTTTACTAACATTTGTGAAAGAATGTGTCATTCTAAATAGTTCACTAAATTTGCGTCTGGTAATGTGATAAGATACTATGAAGAGTAAAAGGACTTGTCATATCTGGATAGTCATACATTTCACATTTACTAAAAAAAATTCTAAAAATCAGATTAATTTATCTGAATAGAGAAATTTCTGCAACAAATCTGTCTGGTGTGAATCGATCTGTAGGGTATGTGAACACGTCTTTAATACACTACCTAGGCAAAGCTACTTCAGATGGACATTTTCCTGAACCTACCATTCTGGTGGCTTTGCCATCATTTTTTCTCTCCATCACCAGGGTCTTTTGCCTATAGTTTCTATAATAAAGAGCAGGTGACTTGCAAATGAAGCCACCCTAGGAGTGAACATTCTACTTTGTTTAACTGTTTCATAGCTTCCGAACACTGAACAAATTAAAAGAAGCAATAAAAGACTGAATATGTGCACAACAATGTCACATTACATTGCTGTGCAATATGTTCAGATTTTGCAGCACTTTTTCAGGTTGATTCTAGAAAAAATCTGCCTGAAGAAGACAATGTACACAAATACCCTCAAAGGGGTTTTCCAGGATTTTTCTTAGCATAAAGGCTTTGTCTTTCTAAAAAGAATTATTGACCCATCTCCAAATAAGTAGTGTGGTGGAGAGATCTGTACCCGCTATTACATTCAGTGACCAGTACAATATGCAAAATTCAGTTAAAGGTCCTCTTTAGTAACATCTGAAAAATAGTACATAATAATGATTTTCAATAGCAATTTTTTGCAGCAAAATTTTTGATGGAAAATACCATTAATAAACCTAGCTCCTTTTTTAACTCCTCTTAGCCTTACACTCTTGAAATTTATCTATCAAGATATAAAAAGAATCTAAACCAGATAATAAATATAGCACACAACAGGAACACCAGTTGTGTGGCACAATTTGAGCCAGAATTCTGATGCATTTTACCTAGTAAGGCCTCATTCACAAGCACGCGTTTAAACGTGTATGTGAAAAAATGTTACTGGTGTCATCAGTGTTCTGCATCGGTGTGCCATCCGTGTGTCCTTTTTTTACCATGAGTGTATGGTCAATGTGTCCATTTTTACCATCAGTGTATGGTCTGTGTGTCCATTTTTACCATCAGTGTATGGTCCATGTGGCCATTTTTGCCATCAGTGTTTGGTCATTGTGTCCGTTTTTATCATCAGTGTTTGGTCCTTGTGTCTGTTTTATCATCAGTGTTTGGTCATTGTGTCCCTTTTTACCATCAGTGTATGGTCCGTGTCTCCGTTTTTACCATCAGTGTATGGTCCGTGTCTCCGTTTTTACCATCAGTGTATGGTCCGTGTCTCCGTTTTTACCATCAGTATTTGGTCACTGTGTCAGTTTTTACCATCAGTCTATGGTCTGTGTGTCAATTTTTACCATCAGTGTGTCATCAGTGTTTTTCATGGATGGTTAAAAAGATAAATAATGAAGCTTCTCTGATACTTTGCAATGTTACACACACATAGAGCATATGGATGGCACACAGATGCCACCCTTGTGCTGCACATAATTTTTTACAGACCCGTAGACTTGTATTGGCCCTTGTCATACGTGCTGCCAGAAAAAAATGGATAGGTCTCAATGTTTTTTTCAGAGGCACAAAGTCTGTGAAAAAAACAGACATGTGAACAACACCATAGGTTACAATGGGTATGTGTTACAGATACATCAGTGTTGCACGAATGTTGTCTGAATGAGGCCATATAGGCATTCGTGATGCTGCGAATTTCAGGTCAAGAGACCAGAGGATGGTCCGTGCATTGTGCTTGGAGTGCAAAACCCAGATGTGTAAAGCCAGCCTTAATCTCCCAAAATATATGGCACTTAAATTCTCATTTCTACAAGTACACTTGACTGTTGGATTCTGCACTCTTTGGCTACAATACACTCGATACATCACGTTAGGAAAACAAGTGAACTCTAATAGCTGGATCTCTGTTAAAACTGACAATTATGAATGTGGATTTTTTTATGGATTTGTGCTGTTTTTAATTCAGGACATTTACATAAAATGTGTTATTCTAGTCTGTGCCGTGGCAGCAAATTCAATTCAAGCAAATTCGTTCTGCGGTAACGGCAACATGAATTGTAATTTATTAAGGAGGATTAATCTGACCCCAAGGAACAATTTTCAGATACTGTAAAAAAGAAAATAAGTGATGACAGTGTTTTGAATTTTAAATATGAGGAAAGCAGTGACAGCTGATCCATGAAATAAGGAGTGGGCTCGGAGTGACAGTGCTTCCAGATTAAGTCATCAGCACAGTAACACACTGCCACATATATTCCCCACATTAGCATGTATTGTGCTGAGTCTTCACATTTTTCTGACTGACCTATTTTTCATCGGCTTTTGAGTTTGATGCCTTTGTGGGATGCTTTATATCAGGAGATAAAAGACACAGACAGTTCTGCATGTCACACCTAGCTCATACATTGTAAATGTTCCACAGTTCAGAATAATATTAGTTTAGCATTTACAGGCTTCTCTCTATTAAATGTATGCCATTTATTCTGAGGGATTCTCTACAGTGCACACAGCATACATACCACCCAAAATCTAACAAAGATAGACAATCTAATGCTATAAAAAAATCAAGCTATCTAAAAGAGAAACTGTCCTTGATTCCCATCGCCACCAATTACATTGCAACTTTTCTTTCTCATAGTCATAGTGAAAAATAAAATTTGTCAAATAATTGGTAACTATGAGCAGCAAAGACAAGTTTTAATTTGAGATGTTTTTAATAAATGAGGGAAATAAAGGCAGATTGTTCTAAACTATCTAACAGAAAAACTCTGTGTTGCCGTCAGCAACCAATTAAAATTTAATTTTACGAGAGCAATTTTAAGAGGACCTGTCACTTACTCCAAAATTTGCTTTAAATACCTTGTAAAAATCCCATAGCTCCCCTGATTCTGTAGCTGTTTCCCTTTTCATGCTGCATTGCTTCATTGTAGACATATTCACATTTATTTATTTTGCAGCACAATGTGAAATTTCTGCTTGCAGACCAATTGGTAAGACTTATTTGTAGGCCTATACTTTTACCCCTCCCACTTAGATGCTTTCAATCATCACCCATAGCAATCTCAGATGCTGCCGAGCTGTGATCGACAACATTTGGAGGGAGGAATAAAAGTGGATGCCCCCAGAGAAGATTCTGACAAAATACCCCGTTGAACTACAAGCAGAGATTTCACATGATCTAAAAACAATAAATGTGAATAACTCTACAATGGAATGACCCAGGGCAAAAAGGAAAAGAGCAGCAGAATCAGGAGAGCTTGGGGATTTTTGCAAGGTATTTAACACAATTTTTGATCAGGTAACTGGTCATCTTTAAGATGCATAAGTGGCCCTTCTGATTGGTTTCTTTGGGAAATAAAAACGGGGGTTAGCTAGTTCTGATAAATCTGTCTCAATATGTAACAACAGACACGTTCACTTGCAGATAACAGAGATACCCAAAGGCTATATACTATACATTGTGAACATGGTGAAGTGAGATCTATTAATTAAATATCACTAAGATAATACCTGTATTAAACAGTAATCTATACCGTATTGGTGAATATCTGCACAAGCAAACCCCCTATTAAAATGTAAATAGTGATTTTGGTGGTAAAATTTGAAAGCTTGTAGAGAAAAAAATCGTACCATGCTCTATTAAACACTGTTATGGAGGTGTTCTCCCATAACTGCATTGTGGAGACACATGGAGTGCTTACAGCTATGTAATACTGAACTGTAGGGACTCCATCTGCCACTATACAGGTAATATGCACAAAGCTCTAACAGGACTAACATGTGTGGTGCTAATTTAACAGAAAGGAAACCTATGCAACATGTAGTCTGCACAACTGCTAAACCTGACCTGGGAAAATATACTTTTAAAGAAATAATTTTAAGCAGAGGATTGCTGCCAGTCTGTGATAACCGAGTCTGACATGGTGTGCCGGCCACTTAGGAAGGGATTTTCAAATTTCATGATTCCAGGTCAAAATGAGCAAGTTGTATATCTTTTCTGTGGACTCCTAATGATATTTATTTGATTCTGAATGTTAGAAATTTTATTACAGACAAATGCGGAAAAAAGCATTTACATGCAAATGATCACAGCGGAAAAATGGAAGGTCTAACAGGCATATGCTGCTTACATCAGCACATACAACTTTTGAAAAAAAATCCTGAATGAAAAGCAGTACTTTTACAGGGAATTTGTTACTTTGAGAAATGTTATTTGTCTGCAGATATAAGAGTCATCTACAGGTAAATGGTAGATAAACTGTAGCGGAATAAAAGTGAACAAGACCATCAGATGATACCCATTTGGGTGCAAAGGAAAGTAAAAGGAAGGTGCTCACCTGAGCAGGTTGTGTGCAGGCACAACTCCTATGAACACCTGAAGATGTTGTTGCTGTTGCCGCCTCGTGGCTGGAGGATGAACTCTACCACGATAGTTGACCAGTTGGAACGCTGCCATTATATACAGCTGTTGTATTGTAATGAAGAATCCTTTGAACCAAGATAAGTTGAACAGTTTAGAAATGATGAGTTGAAAGGTGTTATGGAGATAAAATATTCAACTCATCTTGGTCCTAAGAACTCTTTATTACAGAAGTGCAGCTGGATATCGTGGTATCATCCAAATCGGTCATCTACAGGTAAATAGCTTTTACATCTTGTGCAGTTGGCCTACTCGAAGTGAGGATACAGAGAGAAAATAAAGTTTTATTCTCCTTGCAGCCGCTCACTTACAGTCATTGGGGTGGTGCAGGGAGCAATTACAGTCACCTCTCACTACCAGGATTGCCAACTGTCCAGAAATTCCAGGACAGTCCTTAAAAATAGGGATTTTTTGTTCTGTCTGTAGGAAAATTTTAGGCATCTGTTCTTTTTTTTTTTTTGCAGCTGAAGGAACTTATACAGACTTATCATAATTTTACAACTTACAGCGAACGCAGCTGATGTCTTTACATCAGAATTATGGGCCGTAGACACGTATCTCTTATAATCATAATGATTTGTTATGGTTTTCCAAGGTGACTGTAAAAAATATTGTCTGTCCATGATTTTTGATAAGCTGTCCAGAAAAAAATAAAAAGATGAGTTGGCAACTCCATTCACTACACAATGAGTGCAGTTGTAATCACTTTCCTTAAGTTTGATTGTCTACCTGCTCAGGGGAGTGATTACAGCTGTGGTCACTGTGTAGTGAGCAGTGACTGTAACCACTCCCTGCTCCGCCCCAATAATTGGAAACAAGTGGCTACAGGGAGAAAAAACTTCATTTTCTCCCTGAGGCCACTCTTTCAGTTTTATGAGTAAGCAGGATATAAATGCTATTTAAAGGTAGATAAATACTGTAGCTATTGTTGAGGTGACAGGCTCCCTATCAATGTTGGGTACTTTTTATGTGGTACATAAGGAATATAATTCCCAGAGAGTGACTATAGTTTGGCTTCAAACCTCATTTCTAGCATGAGATCTGTGCACAATCTCTTTTTCTTCATGAGTAATTAATGGAGTGGAGTTAAAGCAAAAATGTGGACTAACAGTACCATCATCTCACGTCCCAGGTGGTTACAGACATGGTGGCATAAGCCAGAATCATATGATCCCATATGGTTCTATTTTTCACACTCAACCCTCTTTAACACTGTGTATATCCATGGAATTTAGGAGAAATTTAGACCTTCCTACTTCAATCATATTCCACAGAATACAACCACGGATTGACCAAATCTGCATACAAGCATATGTCTCCTATGTTCCAGCTGTCAGTATCAGAAGAAAAATTACTTTTTAGGGAAATGTATATTGAAACATATAACACCCACTGATCTGTATTTTTTTTAGTGAATAGAAACTATAGAGCATTGTAGATGGACATAAACAGGTCCAGACATCTCCAATGAAATCCCTTCCTACCTTTCTCAACAATTAGATAGTACACACCAATATTAGAACTATACATTGCCGTCATCAATTGTTAAAAAGATCAGAATTGGAGCTCAGCCCCATTTACAGAAAGTAAATAACTCTGAGAGGCAGGATCAGACAGTCCATGGTGTCTACCATTTCTGGACAAACAGAAGACCAATTTTTCTTTTCTTGAAAAACGTCTTTAAATATCACTGTCAGATTTTGAATAGGTATACTTAACTATGAAGTTATGCATTATAAATAGTTTTTCAAATTGAAAGATCATACTAGGACCACCATTGTTTCTGTAGAAATAATTTGTTACCAATTTCAAATGAAAGATTTATCTCCGTAATGACATTGTATTTCCGCTTCCAGTGCTTGGTCTCATCAATAAAGACACTGACATGGCACATTATGAATGGCTGTCTCTTCCTAGCAGAAAATGAAATCCAGTGCATGAAATTGGCATATGACAATTCTAGCTGCAGTTTCTAGAATAAATGTTTGAGATTGATGCCACAATTCTTAATTTTGTGTCATTAAATATAAAATGCATTTTAATTACTGTGCTCACATATAATAATCATTAAGCATCAGCGATAAAGAACATGAGGACCATTCTATACTATGCACAGGAGCATGAAAAGTCAAATACACATTAAATAATTGAATCATTTCTTTAACTTTGAAAAGCTGTGGACAACCACATAATGATCATGCTTCACAAATAGTTCTGCAAGTACAAATTAAAATTGGGTATGAGCTAGTGAACTATAAAATTACACTAGAAGCATGTTTGTCTGCAGATTCTTAACTACCTACTTAGTGTGTAGCTTATAAGGAAGAGAACTGAATATTATACAATTATGTTATGGTTTCTCAACATTCTACAGGTCCACTTTCTGGATATGAGGTGTGAATTGTAAAGATATGAGTTGTATTTGGCATTTCTTGGGCATGGAGGATTATGCAATTATCATGTCATTCTGTTTCTTTTTACACTATTATTAAGCTTTGAAAATACAGTTTTACTCGCTGAAAAGCCAAAATTGTTTATGGTATGATTTGATTGCTTTATAGCGAAGATTAGATTACATCTGATTTAAACAATATATTTGGCCTAGTTGTAGTGATGAGCAAGCATGGTCAGATAAGGTGTTATCCAAGCACGGTTGAGTCCTAATTGAGTATTTTCGAGGTGCTCAAAAAATATGCTCAGGACCCAGTGGCTGCATGTTTCCTAGCTGTCCGACAGCTGCAACACATGCAGGGATTGCCTAACAAACAGGACATGCAGCAGCGGCACCATGAGCATATTTTCCAAGCATGCCGAAAATACTTGCTCGCTCATAAACTACTGCCCAGATATCTTTAGAAAATTTCATAAATATTCACCACTTTGTCCTAAATGTTTTGAACACTGATAATTTTGCCTATTGCATCATTATGGTATTTGATCCAGATAGCTCATGTTAAGACTTTATGCATGCATAGTCAATAGTAATCTATTAATAGGTTAATCAAGCTAAGAAAAACATGCATTTTTACTTTTAGAAAACACATCATTTTTGCTATATCAATTCTATAAAGATATTGTCATGGGTTTACCCCGAGAAAGAGGAGACAAAAGATTGGAGTGTCTGATTTCTCCTACTCCTGCACTGATTAGAAGCACTTCACCTTCATATTAAATGGTGCAAGCTTCTTTTAGCTGTGCAGGGGTTAATCTGCTCAGTTGATAGCTCCTGGAAGCTTTCCTGCATTAAGTCTCTCAGCTGTGCACTGTTAGCCACTCCTATCTACTACATAATCTGGGTCATGGCTAGCACTCAGAGTCAGCTTATGCTGTATGGCTGGAGGTTGTTGGTAGTTGTTGTTGAAGAAGGCGTTTGGTGGATTTATCAGTGACTGTTGCTAGTTTTTAAGTGTGTGATAATTCCCTTTCTTCTCCTAATTTGGTTTAACCCCATCCTCCACTCCCTGATACATTTCTGTTATATTTGTGAGTGTATTTGCATTTTTGGCATTTTTCATTACCCCTGTTTCTGTACCGACCACTCCAGTAGTTTCACAGATTAACACTACAATTTGGCTGAAAGGTCCAAACACGTATATGCTTTTCTTCTTTAATTTTTATATACTTTATATTTCATGTTTTACTGTCATACTGTTCATTCTTGATAGTATAATTACTGACATTGTTATACAATTGTCTTGTACTGCATTTATCTGATGAAGATCCATGTGGAACGAAGCGATATATCTACCAGCTGTTATCTAAGGACTGTTTCATTGCAAATAAATTCACCATATTTAGCAACATACTCTCTTGAGTGCTGAGTTTCCCTACCACTACTGCATTTTGGAAAGAAGTCCTGTGTACCAATGAGGTTAAAACAGAACTCTTTGGCCACAATGATCAAAGGTATGCGTGGAGAAATAGGGACACAGACATTTAAGAAAAGAGCACCTTGCAAACCATTAAGCATGGAGGTGGATCAATCATGCTTTGGTGTTGTGTTGAAGCAAATGGCACGGGGAACATTTCATGGGTAGAGGGAAGAATGGATTCAATAAAATTTCAACAAATTCTTGATGCAAACATAACACCATCAATAAAAAAGCTGTTGTTGAAAACAGGATGGCTTTTACAAATGGATAATCAAAATCCACAATAGACTACCTCAAAAAGCGCAAGCTGAAGGTTTTACAATGACCCTTACAGTCCTCTGATATGAACATCATTGAAAGTCTGTGGCAAGATGACCCAGGAATCTCACAGAACTGGAAGTATTTTCCATGAAGAATGGATGAAAACTCCTCAAACAAAAATGGAAAGACTCTTGGCTGACTACAAAAAGCATTTACAAACTGTGATACTTGCAAAAAGGGGTGCATTTACAAACTGTGATACTTGCAAAAAGTGGTGGTACTAGAGACTAACCATGCAGAGTTCTCAAACTTCTGCATTGGTCCATTTTATTTTTGTGTATTTTAAAATGTAAAAAAATATTATTTTTTTTGCCTAAAGTACAAAGAAAATGTGTCATGTTTAACTTTAGGCTGTTAGATCATTTCATCTTCAACTTGCTTAAATATTCACAATTACACTACGGCCACACTATCAGTATTTGTTGAGTTTTTTTCTCAGCATTTGTAAGCCAAAACCAGATGAGGAACAATCATAGGACAAGGTATAATAGAAACAAGTGTACCAATTCTGCATGTTTGACCCACTCCGGGTTTTGGCTTACAAATACTGATGTGAAATACTAACTAAATACTGATAGTGTGGCCATAGCCTTACAGTAAGTGTGACCAGGGTTGCCAAAGCTTTTACATGCCACTGTATGCACACATATTTTGTGCAAAAATTTCTGTACCATTTCTTCATCACTTGGCAGGAAAAATGCCACATTTTTATTTGCTCTTTTGGTGCAAATCTTTCCCCACTCATTGGAATGGGTGAAATCTGTAGCAAAAACGCAGAAAGAATTGACATTCTGTAGATTTAAATTTGCACGAAATCTGCAAGTGCCAAATATGCATTGTGTGCATGAGACTTCAGGATTCTCATTCACTTTGCTGGATTCAGGAAATCCTTCATGTATTGTGACAGATCTGCACTGAAAAAACGCAGTAAAAACACAATGTGTGCACACAGCCTAAATCAAGTGTTGTTAATATGAACAATACCAGCTTGGCCCGTGCAAAATTTTCACACATTGGTTGTAGGGGCGCAGGCAATTTCAGAAAAAGCAAGCTGGTCAAATATAAATGTATTTCATGAGCTGATGAACACAGGCAGGAATTTATATATGTAGATTGGTAATACAATAAATTGGTTTGATAAATAGAGGCCAAAAAATGTCTTCCGGTTGAGGTGCCACCTGCAGGTCATTGTTTCTTTCTGCAGGTTTAAGAAAATGAACGTTTAAACTGTATTTAGTGATAAAATCGTGAATGTGTGGTTTGTTTGGCTGTTTTCTTGCTGAAGGGGAAAAGTTTACCTTTCAAATGGTGTATCATTTGTGTGTGCGGGGCGAAGTAATCAGCAAAAAAGCAGTGCATGTTTACTAATGTGTTTGCATATGTGACTCACCATTTGTGTGTGTGGGGCAAAGTAATCACCAAAAAAGCAGTGCATGTATACAAATGTGCTTGCATATGTGACTCACCTGCAGTGAAGTGTGCAATCCTCCAATGTGCCTGAAATAGGCTGGGCAAGCACTTGGGCAAGCTGGAAAGACCCAAAGGCAAATGTTTAGATTTATTTGTGATGTCTGTCAGCAGCTTTGTGGTAGTGTGCTTTGGGGTACTGTGGTGCACCTGCAGGTCATTTTTCCTTCACGTATATGAAAATTAATGTTTAAACTGTATTTTGTGATCAAATTGTGGATGTGTGGTTTGTTTGGCTATTTTCTTGCTGAAGGGGGCAAGTTTACCTTTCAAATGGTGTATCATTTGTGTTTGTGGGTGCAGTATGAACGACAATACAAAATAATCACCAAAAAAAAAAGTGTTTAGAAATAATAGAAGAGATAACAAGTCTGACTAGTTACATTCTATCGCGAAAAATAACTGCGCCAAGCCATAATTCAAAAGAAAATTCAGTAACTTTCATTATAAATGTATTGTATCAATAAGAACTCCAGTATACAAGTGGCTGAAGAAAATGAGAACAAGTTTTACCAGATTAGGAGACTGGGAATTCATTATTCCTACTGTCATTCAGAAAAGATGTGTAATATAAAGTAAGCCTTTGTTAGAACTCCTTGTTTGCATTTACAGTTCTATGTCTTTTTTATTATTATATTTAAACTATCTGATAATAACAAAATGCAAAGTGAATGGGCAAAATAAAAATCTAATAAGTGTGTCCATCCTTTGACTTCAAAACAGCAGCAATTCTCCTAGGTACACTTGCTCAAAGTTTTTTAAAAGAACTTTGGCACGGAGGTTCCAAACAACTTGGAGAACTATCCGGAGATCTTCTCTGGATGTAAGTTTGTACCATTCCTTCTGTCTCTCCACGTAATCCCAGATGGATTCATAGATGTTGAGATCTGGCCACTATGGTGGCTATATCATCACTTTCAGGACTCCTTGTTCTTCTTTATCTTAAAGATTGTTCTCAGTGGTATATGAGATTGTTGTACTACTGCTAAATAAATTTGGAGCCAATTAGATGCCTTCCTGATGGTATTGTATGATGGGAAATTCTTTTCCTGCATCACTCAGCATTGAGAACAGCATTAACCTTGACCAAATTCCCATCTCTATTTGCTGTAATGAAAGAAACAAAAGGATTTCCACAGAAGATCTGTGTTTTAGTTTTGTGTTTGGAACAACTTCCCTGCTGAGTTCTTTCAAAAACTGTGTGCAAGTGTATCCAGAAGAAATTATGTTTTGATGTTGTTTTGAGGTCAAAGGGCCATCACATCAATTATTGATTTTATTTCACTTTTTGTTTTTATGTTTTGTTAATTGATAAAAAAAACTATTAACACTTATTTCTTAGCATTTTTCCTACATCTGCCTAAAACTTTTTCACCGTAAATATACCAAGTTAATGGGGTCAGCTAGGAACCCCCGTGTTCAAAGAGGACATTAAAGGGAAAATAATGCTTTATCAGTTTAATGCTCAGGTAATGACATTTAAAAGATGGGAAAACTCCACTCACGACTGTCTTATTGCTAGAGAAAAAGCTGTATTGATCAAAAGTTTATACACACCTGTTCATTAATGGATTTCCTTGTTCTTATTGGAATGTGAACATTGTAGATTCAGACTGAAGGCACATGAATACATATGGAAGCAAAAAGTTAGCAAAAATGTGTTGAACATGCCGGAATGGGTGTTAAACCATAGATGGCATTCTCTCAAGCAGTTACATCAGGTTAGCACATGGAATGGCTTCTATTTAAGTTCATTTGTGGACTCACTGACCTTCAGAAAGTGTTTATGACCATCAGGTGTTTTTACAGAGGCAGTGTTGGTACACAGTTCAATACCATTCTGAGCCAGAACAAGGCAAGAACCACTCAACTAAGTGAAGAGAAATAACAATCCATCATTGCTTTAAGACATAAAGGTCAGTCAATCCAGAAAATTGCTACAACCAAGAATGTATCCTCAAGTGCAGTCATGAAAACCATTAATCGTTATGCTAAAACTGACAGTTATGAAGACCCTTCAAAGAAAGGAAGACCACAAATTATATCTGCTGCAGAGTTCATCAGAATTAACAAACTCATAAAGTATAAATTCACAGTACATAAAATAACAGCCCTAATAAATTATACACAGATAACAAGTAGCAGACATATATTAGCATCAACTGTTCAGAGTAGACTGTGAGAAGCGAAACTTTATGGTTGAATTGCTGCATAGAAGCCACTACTGAGGATCTGAAACAAGAGGAGCCTTGCTGAGCATACAACGTGAGACCTTTACATTAGATCTGTGGAAATCTGTACTGCAGTCTGATGAGTCAAAATTTGAGAATTTGTTCCATGAGGCACAAAAATGATGATTTCTTCCAAACAAAAAGTCATACTTACCCAACATGGCCATCGCATCATCATGCAATGACATGCCATGCCTTCCCATCTGGATTCCACTTAGTGCAACCATCATTTCTGTTGAAGCAGGGCAATGACCCAAAATACACCTCAAATCTATAAAAAGGCTACCTAACTAACCGCAAAATGGATACAGTGCTTCAGCAGAGGTCTTGGCCTCCACAATCACGTGATCGTAACTCAAGTTAGGTGGTTTAGGATGAGTTGGACCACAAAAGTGCAGTCAAAACATCAAGTGATGAGCACCTCTGGGAAATCTTTAAAGACTATTTTGAAAGCAAATCCAGGTGATTACCTGATAGAGCTGCTTGAGAAAATGCCAAGGATGTATAAAGCTGCCAACAAAGTAAAGTGGGGTGCGTTGAGAAATCTAAGCATTAACACATGTTCTGGTTGCTTTCACATGTGTTTCTTTACTTAGTGTTCCCATAGGTGTACCTTCATTGTTTAGCTGACTTTTGTCTGAATCTACAATGTGCACATTCCAATAAGAATAAGAAAAACTATTGCATGGTGTGTCCACATGTATTACTGGTACCGTACATCGAGACAGTTGTGGTTTAAGGGCAAAGTAGAACAGGCCGATATCATTCTGGAAAGAATATCCTAAGTCCAACGTGGTCTATTGTAAAACTGCAATACTTTCCAATGCAGATAGGTGATTGGCATATATTAGTAAATTTGGCCTTATTCACAGAGGTGATACCAAGCCTATTTCTCTGCTGTTGCTTATTAGTCACTTACTGTACATATAGTTGCCAATAAATAATTTTACTTTTGCTTCTCTCCTTATACTGCCCCCCACTTTTCATAATTGTCATAGACAGGGCCCACCAATGGTACCATTTTACATTTACCATACTATGTTAGCCTGGGAATTAACATAATTATTCAATGTAACAAAGTATTGGTTTCCCAATTTATTGTGATATATTTACTACATGGAAATGTACCTGTGGTTAAAGCGATTGTTTTATCTTTATCTATGGATATCTAGGATTTCTAACTGTGTCAATTGCAAAGTTGCTTGTTTTTACAACGACTATGAAATGTTACCCATTTAAGTATAACCACTAAAGTATACCTGTCATTTCACACATTCACATAAAATCAGACTTACAGGGGTTGTCCACTACTTGGACAGCCCCCTCTCAGTCAGCATGCTTGCCCAGAGCAAAGTAACAACACTTATACTCTCCTCTGGTGCCGTCTCGGAGGTGTTCTTGTCACATTGTTATGTCACGCAATCCCTGCGCCCAATTCTCCCCACCTTAGAACATATCACACAACAAGAGGAAGTGAACGGCCAGCCACAGCTCTGACTTCTTCTTGATGTCTGATATATCTAAATATGGGGAGAATGAAGCCAGCGCTGAAGGGAGCCGATATCACGTGACATAAAAATGTGACTCGAGCTCCAGGAGAAAAAGTGCCAACACCGTTGTAATGGTGCCAGTACTGGAGGTAAGAGTTGTTATTGTACTTGGGGTAAACATCTTGATTTAGACAGGGTTGTCTGAGTAGTGGACAACCACTTTAAACAAGGTATTGCAGCCCTCCCTTGTTTAGTGCACTTAACAGACTATTGTGTCCAGGAAATGTCCTGATGTTCATGATCTTTTCTTTGCTATCCACTCTTTTATGATTGAGCCATAGCTCTTCATTAGTATTTTGCCAGCACCTTAGGTCCTGGAATGTATATTCTCGGACTTCTTAGCATGCATTGCTAATGGCATTATCCAATGGCTTGCATATCCAAACTCTGAGAGCTCACCTATTGGCATGGCTGTTTGCAATTTAATATCCATGAGTGGGAAGAATCAGAGATCTTCCTCCACTTTCTGTCATCTTCCTCAGTAGCTTGATAACACTTGACAACAAACAATGGAGATGAAATTAGACAAAAGAAAGAAAACTGGGAGACAGCACTTAGAAGGGATTTTTTTTTCATGCTGAAAGCATAATTTTTGTATAAATTAAGTACTTTGCAGCTGTATTAGTCATTTCACTAGCCATCAGATGAGCCTGAGCTTACTGAAGACCATGACCACTAACTTTTACTAACATGCAGTGTGGTGAGTGACGGAACCATAACAGATAGAATTCATAAAATGTCTACAAATACTTATATCTATAAATCCAAATATGTATGTAAGGACTATAATTCATATGTAAGAAAGAGATCTGAGATATGTTAGGCAGATTTGGCACTGATAACTTTATGAAATCTACTTGAATTGATCTACTATATAATTGTCTAATTCTGTCTGTCTGTTTGTAACGGAAATCCCGCGTCGCTGATTGGTCGCGCCCAGCTGGCCGCGCCCAATCAGCGACAGGCGCAGTCCGGCCGTGAATCCCGCGTGGCTGATTGGACGCGGCTGGCCGGGCGCGACCAATCAGCGACAGGCGCAGTCCGGCCATGAATTGGCACGGAATTCGAATGACGCACGCCACCCCTACCGTCGGGAGATCTGTGGCACTATCCGCTGATCTCCCGAAGGTTGCCGCTCGTCATCTCCTGCCACACGGAGGTCAGCGGTGACACAGCCGGGAGATGACCGGTGCTAGCCTGATTGGTCGCGCCCGTCCGGCGGCGCCCAATCAGCGACAGGTGCAGTCCGCCTGCGAATTGCCGCGGGATTTGAACCACGCTTTTCTGGAGCGGGAGCGACCAATTAGCGATATTGGCATGGAATTTAACCCTCACTCACAGCGCAACGTAGTTCACTCATCTTTACTGAACAAGCTCTGTCATTTCTTGTTATTAACCGGCATATTACTCATAAATACATGAAGTCTTTGCATCTCCGAAGAGTTTGCTGTTACATAATGGAAATGTAAGTCGACTTTTTCGCTTATCGCCAAGGCCATTTATTCAATATATCTGGCACCTAGCAACAGTATGAGCACTATAACTTCATTGGCATGCGCTGTTAAGTTCTGAATGATGACTTTTGATACTTTTATTAGGATGATTACAACCACAAATATATGTGGACAATAACACTGTCACTCCATATGCTGTTTTATGACATTTATATATTTATTGGATAATTGACTTGAATTATTTTTTGTGCACATTTGACTATATAAATGTGTGTAGGATACATTGCCAAAAAGGCTTTGCTGAGCTGAAACTTTGCATCAACTGATTAAACGTGAGTTTTTCACTTGTGGTGCTGCCTCCGCACTTTTTTTGCACTTTTGTGGGCATTTATGAGACCTGGCAGGCACCACTATAGTATGCTTTCCAATGCTGATCTATTTTTTTCATCTTTACTACTGAAAGCTTATTGTCTAGGTTTTATCAGCAAAATGTGAAAATTAGATGAAGCTATGTATTATTTGTCATCTGCTGCTTCCTCATATCTCTTCTATAGCCGACACGTCACTCACAAATACATGAAGTCTTTCCATCTCCGGGAGTTTGTTGCTAAATAATGGAGATGTAAGTCACCTCCAATAAATCTGTATTCGTGTATGAAGAGGTTTATGTTGTATTCAGGTTAACTGTTACATTATTTTTCTTGAGATCAACTTGTTTCCCAAACTGATGTACTCCAAACAGCATAAACCTCCGAATTTATAGGACAAGCCATCTTTGATCAGAACTGAAGCAAGTGGGAAATGGAGTTTTGTAAAGTCATTTTCTACGCAGATAAATGTTTATTGTAAATATATAGCTATATAACAAGCAGTCAGCATAGAAACAAATCCCTGAGGTGCGCAATCAATGTGTGTTAGACTTAAAATCAGCTGTAAACTGAAAAACAAATTTATAAAATCATGAAGGAATAGAAAGACTGATGTGATTATGGAAGAACAAATGCAAAACATTATTCTTTAAATAGAATCTAAATGATCCCAGAATTTACTTTACAGCGGATCCGTATTCACCATACAACCTGCATACATTAGTGGATCCTTATACCTTATATAGTTGATACTTACCATAAAATCCACATCAGAATGGCTCGATAATCCATTTTAAGCATTCAGTGAGTCTAACACTACCCAAACTTATAAAATGCTCATTGTAACATCTGGAGGGAAAACTTAGCAAAAAGGATCATACAGCCATTCTGAAATGGGTTTCCAGAAAAGTGCAGCAGCCTCAACAGGTCAAAGCAATCCATGCAATAATATACGCAGCTTGCATTATGATAACTGGCCAGAGAGATCCCCTTCAATCAATGAACTAATGTGACCATAAATTACTTTTACCTTAAGCTACAAAAATACCTTGGATACATTTTGAATAGAAGGAACACATGGGTAGAAAGCTGCCTATTGGAAACAAGTCTTGGAGGATGAGAGAAGGGGAAAATAGAAGTGCAGATAGGCTAGGAACAACAAGAAAACTAAAGTGTAATACACCTGGAGAGTGCACTAGAAGACATAGCAAAACAGCCTGGATGAAGGATAAAAGGGGAGAGCAGAAGTGCTAATGTGCTATTAGAAACTGAGAGGAGAGTGTAATGCAAGCGGAGAGTGCGCGGACATATCAAAAAAGCCTGGGATAATGAGACAACGGGAGAATAGAAGATATTATCTGATAAATAAGCAGACAAGTGAAAGAGATAAAAAAAGGAAGATACTGATAAAAGTCCAGTGGTTCACTACTGTGCTCTATTCTGAGATGTGCACAGCAATGAAGTTCTGTCACACTTTGTCTGTATAACAAATAGCAGGTTTGTAAGGATATCCCCACCACCAGTTAAAGTGATCATCCTGCTTGTCTGTAACAAATAGACAGATTGGTCTTGGCAACAGACAGTGGGACAAGTTGACAGCAAGGAAGCCACCTATTGGCCATAACTTTTGAACAATATTAAACCTAAAAACTTGTTTTGTGAAGGACATTACACTATATTACACAAATCTAATAGGTATACTGTAAGTATGTTATAGTGGCAGTGACCATTTAACACTCTTAAGGAATATTCATAAGCAGCACTTGGACTGTCTACCTCTTTTCTAGTAGAAGTTCAAAATTCACCGCACACTAATGAGTTTATGGTAAAAAAAGTTTTTTATTCAAGTCCGTGAACAAAGAAAACTTAATAGAGCAGGTCAATAGTGGCATAAAAAGGCGACTATGAATTATAATATGACGTTTTGACCCATCCCTGGTCTTAATCATTAAGTCATTGTTTTCTGAAGGTAGAAGAGCAAGGTATAACATTAATGATAGAAGAGGAGAAGGATTTCCCTGTTAAATCGACAGAAAAGATGCAGGATTGTGGATGGAGTAAGGGTTGCTGGGTGACCTGCTGGTCTGGTGTGCTTGAGTAGTGGTCCATTGGGACCTGTTGCTGCAGAAACTTATGTTATTTTGTTCCCCCTACAGCCTATTGTCTGTGGATTCTGAATTAAAAAAGTAAGTTATCTCTATCTGGTATTAAGAAATGGTTGACCGGAGAAAAAAAATACGTAGAAAAGGTGTGTACGTTGAAATTTCTCTTTGAAGGCAAACTGTTGGTATCCCCTGTATTATAATAACAATAGGTAGTGGAAAATAACCAATATGAAATTGACAAGACAAAGAACATAAACCAATCAGAGTAAGTCGAATATGTAGAGTTGGTATAACTGTGCTGCAAGAATAATTTGGTTTACATATAGAAATAGATTTGTCTCATGGACCCCATGAAATGCAGGATAGGGATGCCTTATTTCCCGTCTTCCTAGCATGACCATATTGAGGAGTGCGTAGGGGTTAGTGCGTATCACAGGGATTCACAGACCACCAAAAAGAGAATCCCTGTGTCACGCAGAACCGTCCTGCTACCGCTCAGGACTACACAATGACAGGTTTACCCAGCGTAGTATAGAAAACAGATGTTCTCTAGTCAACCACAGTGTAGTCACATACAATGAAAACCTTAGTATACATTGTTAAAAGGAGACTTCTTACATTTTCATTAATTTGTCATATTTTTCTGGCTTGGGGTACTAGAAAAAATCCTTATAAGTAGGCTTACATAGTTAGAAATCATTAAAGTGAATGAGACATACCGTATATATCTAGAAATAAAATTGTGTTGTTCTTTGTCCAGGCAACCAATCACATCACAGTATTAATTTTACCAGAGCTAATTAAAAAATGAAAGCCGAGCTCTGATTGATTGCGATGAAACGTTTCTTGTCTTAGAACTCAGAGCACAGGGTAAATGTGGAATTACATACCGCTCATTCAAGTGAATGGATAAAAAACATGGCCAGCTCATCACAGAGGAAACCACAGTTAGAGGGGATTCCCTAATTTCCATTACATGTATGTAGATAGGGTTTGTTCCTTGATACAATAGTTTTAAACTCAGACTATTTAACCAAAAAGTACAGCTGACAAGTGCAGTATTTTGTGAGAAATCTGGACAGTAGAGATGAGGAGCTCAATTCGCGGGACTCTGGTCCAGTGTCCAGGCCAGTGGTGACTAAAGACTAGACAAGGGGCCTTCAAATCTCTTACCTTCTGATTTTCATGGCATGGCATTTGATTGGTCGGGGCTGGCGAAACGTCATCTGCGCAACGTGATTTTTTTCTACATAGCTTTTTTTCATTTCATTTCTTTCCTTTGAATACAAATGCACTCTGAATGTTCCTGTCATTACCAGTCCAAGTAAATAAGAGTTACGGTTAGTGTATGATACACATATGTCGCGGAAACACTAAAAGCAACAGCGCCATCTGTCAGAATAATGAAGTACTGCACTGTAAGAAAAATGGTCTCAGCTACATGAAATGTTATTGTGTTGTTATCTACAAAAATGATGGCAAAATGTAAAACTATTTTAAGATGAAATTTTGGCCAATCTGCCTACTGTTCACTATATTTTTATTTCTTTAATTTGCTTCCCATTATTGCTCCAGCCAACAGGGGCTCTTCATTTCAAATTGGGGACTGGTCAATTTTACACAAATTTTAATGGTTTGGCATGGGAAAGTGTCAAATACAACAATATGATCAGTATAGTGTAGTGTAGTAGACTAAACACAGGGGGACAATACTATCTCTGGGTCCTAATGTATATATAGGATTGTCCTGCTGTGCTTCAAGTACTACACTGAGCTGGGCAGACAGAGGTCCAAGCAAGGTCAATGCTAAAATCTGACCTTCTTATTTCAGGCCGCCAATTTGCTATAGACAAACTTAAACAACAATTCTGCATTTATGCTGAAAAATTAATAGTCCTATATATCGGCATCTCAGTAGTGATATTTGACTACACCATCTCCATTACTTTAACAATTACCGGTAGGTTTATTACAAAGGTTACAGAGCACAATAGCTGAAGATTCTGATGAAGTATTTTGATTCACAAGATGTAGAGAAACCCTTTAGTCTACTCATCATGGACACTACAGTCAGAATCTGACCTATCCTTCCCTAGGATGGCAATAATAACCAGACAAGACGTGTCATGACCCAATGTCTCTTATGTATGACTTTCCAATATACGAATTAACAATAAAGGCGAACCTGTACCCCCTGTTACTAAAAATCCATTTCATGAAGTACTATTGAAAGATCATGAAGCTATGACAAGGTTTATTAGGGTGCAGAATAGGGTCTACTGCACTGAGCAGGGAATATCATATTGAATATATGCTAAATGGCCATTTCCCTACAGTACAAACAGCGCTTTGATTATTAATGGCCTTTCAGTCCAAAGGCTGCTAACAATTGATAATACGTATTACACTGCTGTTAAATAAGCAGAATGTTGTGCAAAGCTCACTAGATTCTGCAGATTGTCACACACTCCATTCCATCAGATAACTATCACAAAAGCCTTGTGTCCTGAAGAGAGATAAGCGCACTGGCTCCTACGCTATGCAACTAATAGGATCATGTATGCACCTGGCTTAGATATTTATGTATATATACATAAGGTTGTGCGGAACCATATATACGGTATATATACTGTATATATACGTACCTACATACATCAATTTATGTATATGTATATATACTGTATATACACACACACGTACACATATATACCGTATATTCCTATATGGTGTTCATTACATAGCATTAAATAGTTTAGAACAAACGTACACATTTTTTTCCAAGTTATCTCTGAATGCTGATCCAGCAAAGCTACTTTCATATTGTGTATTCCAGACATGACTATTTACCCAGCGCTGACAAATGAACATAGAGTCAATACAGACCCCGATGCTTTGTTGACGCTTATTAGCTGGAGAGAATTCTAAAAGTAAACAGGACAAGGGATTGCATTCATATTCCCCCGCTCTCCTGCTCCTGGTAATGCAGATATAGATGGCTAATTTTCATTTATGCAAACACTTTGCTGAGCTGCTTTGTGGAAACGAGCGATAAGATTGGCGCATCACCTTGAGAGGAGCGGCGTGTAGCCGGGTTCTTCGCCTCTAGACTGTTCTGCAGCATCCATGAGTGGGCAGCACAATCTAACCTGCTCTATCCTCACACTTTGTTCTGCTGCGATCCCAAAGAATATAGGATATACACGGGACATACAGACATAAGAGCTAAGGAAAAAAATCATACTTACATAGCCCATCTTTATACATTATTAAAAAAAAACGCCAATGACAAAAAAACATCTTTGAGCAGAAGAATAGGCTCAGATGCTATGATATATGCACAAAATGTGTCATCTTCCCTGAATGCTAAATTAACAGGTTAAAACATATACTTAGGTCAAATATTATATATATAATATTGTAATGATATATAATACATAGTGTGAAGTACTACTTCTTTATACTACTCCATATTGGAAAGTGGTGGCTGCTGTTAGCGCCTCCTAAGGCCGAGCTTGGAATAGTTCATGCTTTAAACCCTTCCTGTGTAGAAATTTGGTAGTCAAATAATTGCACATTTATCAAAGGTAACTCCATGCTGACTTTAAAGGCTCATAGTGATCTAAAAATCAGTGGTTATGTGTGAAGTGTGGAACAACTTTTAACTGTAGTGTGAATATAAATCATATACACAGTTTTAATACTGTGGGGATGAGACAAGTCTGACTATTCTGTCTAATATGCTTCATATTGATAGGATAGATATGGAATGGATAGATAGATATGGGATAGATAGATAGATAGATAGCTATGGGATAGATAGATAGATAGATAGATAGATAGATAGATAGACATGGGATAGATAGATAGATAGATATGGGATAGATAGATATGGGATAGATAGATATGGGATAGATAGATCGATAGATAGATATGGGATGGATAGATCGATAGATAGATATGGGATGGATAGATCGATAGATAGATATGGGATGGATAGATAGATAGATAGATAGATAGATAGATAGATATGGGATAGATAGATAGATAGATAGATATGGGATAGATAGATAGATAGATAGATAGATAGATAGATAGATATGAGGTAGATAGATAGATATGAGGTAGATAAATAGATAGACAGATAGATAGACATGAGGTAGATAGATATGGGATAGATAGATAGATAGATAGATGATAGATAGATAGATGATAGATAGATAAACATGGGATAGATAGATATGGGATAGATAGATAGATAGATAGATAGATAGATAGATATGGGATAGATATGAGGTAGATAGATATGGGATAAATATGGGATAGATAGATATGGGATAGATAGATAGATAGATAGATAGATAGATAGATAGATGTATTGAATTACTTAGATGAAGCACCATGCTCGCCTTGCTCTTTGTCGTACCACTAGCATGTGTGCCACGTATGGATGTCATTCTTACTTACAAGCTCTATGTTAGAAATTACAGAGTATTCATGACTTAGCAAGGAGCGGTAAGAGCTAATAGTCAATATGTGTCTGTGTAGTGTTTCCCTCAGTTGATAACATGGAATGAATTCACAATTTACAAATTGTTAAGTGTATTGTTGAGGGGGAAGTAATTATTTAACTAACGACTTGCCGAGTGCTCTGCTTGGCTTTGTCTGAGATACAATATAAACACACCTGAGAATCCTATAAGGAATGGTCTGTTTTGGTCATAGATATTAGACATATGGAGAAGGGATTTGCATGATCACCACCATCCAGATCTTTATAGTGAAGAAGTTGTGTTGGTTTCGCCGAATAGTAATTTTCTTTTCATTTATTACATTCTGCACGTCTTGAATTCATGTACCGTAATTAACGTTCATTATCAGACCATTTTCTGTTGATTTTGTAACAAAAATGATAGCACCTTGCCTTCCATGGAAATGTATTAAAGATGCAAGTAGAAGCTCATCATTCTACAGTCTATCAATAGAATGAAAGATTTCACAACCTACAACTAAGAGAGAGACCTAGTTCATAAAAGCCGAGATATAAAAAGAGATTCCGTTTTTCTTTTACATTCCGTGTTCTAAAAATGTTAATCTCTATTTCCTCGAGGAGTTACTGAACCATTGAAGTATTTTTCCCTTTGAGCCTATATCATTTATGGAACTTTACTTTTATGGCTTGGCACATTAATAGCTTTGGCATTAACCCTGTTGCTGGAGGGCCCTGCAACACAGAAAAACTGTTCGGCTGAAGAGCAAAGGGATGTTGTGTATTGTACAGAAAACATGACACTTTTGTACAGACTGAATAACAATGATTCTATGCAACTTTACGCAAAAGAAAAAGGTAATACAAAAGCAAACACAAAACAGAAAGAACCTAAGGATGAAAAAGAAGGAACAACATACATATACTGCCATTGGGCACAGAGACGTGGGGAGGGGGACGAAGAGGTCATTATTAATACAGCCCACAGACACAGACCAACCGACCTTGCCGTCTGAGCCTTCGTTTCCTGAGCCCAAAGATTCGTACTTTGGAGAAGATATCCACCAGGTTGCCATTACAAAGGCCTCGGTTTTTGCTTGGGCTACTACGTCTCTTGTTGGCCGACGGACGGTCCAAGTGCTGCTCCCTTGCCTGACGCTTTTGACGGATGAGTCCACTTGCAATAGCTGCTGCCATGCCACCTCCCGGGTACCCTTACCGGGCTTGGAACCTCGCAGAGGGAGGGGCTAGCAGGAAGTTGTGGTGGGACACCCCACCTGGTTGGAAAGAGAATCCAGAAAAAAATAGTCTGTGGAAAACACAGAGAAATAAGCAAAGGGGCTCAGCCCCTCTGGAGAATGGGAAGCATTCCCCTTTTTCCTGTGAAGGGTCACTTTAAAAAACCAGTGGTGAAGTACGAGAGAAGAAAATGGAATATGATAACCCACAGATATCTCCCTCAACAGGAGCAGTATACATATGGCATACACTCAGAGTATATGTAAGTATATATATATTTATACATACATATAGGTAAAAGAAAGATACAAGCGTTGGTAAGCTCCTAAAATAACTTCTTCAGCAGCCTTCGCTCACCTCTTCCACTGATGAAATTGGCATCTAAGCTTGGTGGCAGTGCAAAGCTCAGTGAGGGGGACTAAGCTTGGCTCCTCGGTGCCACACACACACCAGACAATGCCTGCTTCTCTTTAGCAAGTGAGCTGAAAAATCTGGATGAAGAAGATGGTTAAAGAGAGAAGGAAGGAGTAGAAGGAGGAGGAATGAAATGGGAAGGTGGGCTTGCCTCGGGCATTCGCATGGTCACAGGCGGCAGGTAAACAAAAGCTAAAGCATCCAGTTCGGTAGCCTCGAAACAACGCTCTCACGCCTTTCCGAAAGTCCACGCTTCTTGATCCTCTACGATTTCAGGCACCAAGGATCACTGCATGTGAACCAGCATCAGGAGGCAATCTTCTTTCCTGCACGTTCTCTAATCAAATCATCCCCCTCCTCTTCTCTCCACCCCTTCTTTAAAAAAAAAAAAAAAAACAGCATCGCTTTGTGCAATTTTCTTGAGAAATTGCTAGTTTATAACAGATCCAAGCTTCTGGCTCAGTTGGTGTTCTTAATTGTAATGCATTTCTCCCCAGAAATTAAGCATGCTTAACAGCAATCTTCTGGCTGGATTGCTTCTAGTGCTTACAGAAAAAAAGGACTAGAGATAATTCCATCAGAAGCCTCCTCTCTTCCTGCTATTCTTTCATCTCACAAACAAGTGTCCAGAATAGCAAAAAACCTGCTCCACGCCATGGTAAAGTTGCACAGATCTCCCACTTGGTGCAATGAAAATATTGACTTTCTATGGTGATGATAATAGAAATAAATGGAACATAAATGCGAAAAAAAGCATCAATAAAAAAGCAGGGAGACGCCAATGGCACAGCATTAGTAATTCACGACGCGGCGATCCCACAAGCAATAAACTAATATATGATAAGAGACAAGAGATAGCCCCTGTGAATGGAGGATGACAAGATGTGAAGCATCTGACAGCACCGGCAGCAGAAGCAAAAGCTGCAAGTTTAGCAGATCAAATCCACAGGAGTGTCATCCCCAGACACCTTTGTCTTACACAGTCGCACGCAGGAGGAGAGAGGGGTTTTCATGCTGTGCCATAAATGTGAAAAATTACCCACACCGATAGCTTCAGCCTAAGAGCTTCTCATCAATCTGTGTGCAATTTCAGTTGCCTGACTTCCCTCCCTACCTTGCCCTATTTGCATGTTCCGCTGTGATAAATGTGTGAATAACGCAGAGCGGCTGCAGAAAAGAAGCGTAGATGGCTAGAGATGAAAAGCTTTCTACTTAGATGCATACACATTATAAACAACAGTGTGATAAAGACTTGAAGCTGAAAAGAGTAGAGTTGGTGCTGTGACGGAAAAAAACACATTCAGCGTGAATGTCTTATGGCCTCGGATCTCTCCCACGCAGCACAGTGGCTTCCAAATCCAAACAGCTACAAGTCCACAGACAAATGCAAACTTTTATCTTTCATTTTGTCCAACTTCATTGCCGACATGGATTCTAAAAACATCAATGTATAGGTTTCTAAACCCCGACCCCTCTTACAGTGGTATAATAGCGAGGGGGTTTCCAAACTTGTATAATGTCAATTGTTGACTATGAATATACAGCTCTGGCAAAAATTAGGAGACCGCTTCCAAATGTTCAGTTTGTCTGATTTTTCTCTTTATAGGTATATTTTTGAGTAAAATGTAAATTGTTCTTTTAAGGGCCTGTCACACTAAGCGATATCGCTAGCAATATCGCTATAACGTCACTGGTTTTTGTGACGTTATAGCGATATCGCTAGCGATATCGCTATGTCTGATACTTACCTCCGACCGCTCCCCCGCTGGTTATCGCTGATCGCGCGAGAACGTCCTGGACCATTTCTCATCGTCAGCTTCCTGCTGTGACAACGAGCGACGCGTGGACGCGGGCCGGAGGACGTCAGGATCGCCTCGTCTGACAGGTAAGTAGCGACCCCTGCGATGTCGCTGGTGAGACCTGCCTGTGTGGCAACTCACTAGCGACCACTTAGCGATGTACCAGCGATCCTGACCGTGTCATTTCGCTGGTCGGGATCGCTGGTGCATCGCTAAGTGTGACAGTACCTTTCGTCTACAAACTTCTAACAACAGGTCTCCAAATTTCCAAGCACTAAATTTTGTTTGCTTTTTCTGAAAAGGAGAAATGGTCAAAAGTAAAAAAAACAGTGCTTTCAGACCTCAAATAATGCAAAGAAAACAAGTTCATAATCATTTAGAAACAACAATACTAATGTTTTAACTCAGGAAGAGTTCAGAAATCAATATTTTGAGGAATAACCATGATTTTTATAAACAGCTTTCATGCATCTTGGCATGACTGCTGAGCTGTGCATCTAACCCTATCCTGTGTGATACTGACTGCTGAGCGGTGTGTCTAATCCTCTCCTGTGTGATACTGTCTGCTGAGCTGTGTTTCTAAACCTATCCTGTGTGATACTGCCTGCTGAGCCATGTATCTTATCCTATCCTGTGTGATACTGACTGCTGAGCCATGTATCTAATCCTATCCTCTGTGATACTGACTGCTAAGCCATGTACCTAATCCTATCATGTGTGTTACTGACTGCTGAGCTGCGTATCTAATCCTATCCTGTGTGATACTGCCTGCTGAGCCATGTGTCTAATTCTCTCCTGTGTCATACTGACTGCTGGGCTGTGTATCTAATCCTATCCTGTGTGATACTGACTGCTGAGCTGTGTATCTAATCCTATCCTGTGTGATACTGACAGCTGAGCCGTGTATCTAATTCTATCCTGTGTGATACTGGGCTTCCCCTGCAGTCTGTGTCAAAGGGTGGTCTGTGTTGGCACGGTAATAAATTGTGTTACTTCCAGCTTTACAGAAGGAAGATAACACCATAGAAATTATAAGAATAATAGTCCTCAGTTACCACAACTGTCTACAAAGAAAACTGTTGCTGATAGCAACCAATCATTTTTCATCTTTTAAACAGCTCTGGGACAGCGTGGCGAGTTTTGAGTGGCAACTTTTGTGTTTCGACTTTTATGCGGCGAGGTTGGTGTATGTGTGGTGAAATGTGTGCTGAGGGTGGTATATGTGTTGAAACACGTGGTAGTGTGTGGCGCATTTTGTGTGTGCGTTCATATCCCCGTGTGTGGTGAGTATCCCATGTCAGGGCCCCACCTTAGCAACTGTACAGTATATACTCCTTGGCGCCATCGCTCTCATTCTTTAAGTCCCCCTTGTCCACATCTGGCAGCTGTCAATTTGCCTCCAACGCTTTTCCTTTCACTTTTTCCCCATTATGTAGATAGGGGCAAAATTGTTTGGTGAACTGGAACGTGCGGGGTTAAAATTTCACCTCACAACATAGCCTATGACGCTCTTGGGGTCCAGACGTGTGACTGTGCAAAATTTTGTGGCTGTAGCTACGACAGTGCAGATGCCAATACATACAAATACTTTTTCCCCATTATGTAGATAGGGGCAAAATTGTTTGGTGAATTGGAACACGCGGTGGGTTAAAATTTCGCCTCACAACATAGCCTATGATGCTCTCGGGGTCCAGATGTGTGACTGTGCCAAATTTTGTGGCTGTAGCTGCGACGGTGCGGATGCCAATCCCGGAAATACATACATACATACACACACATTGAGCTTTATATATTAGATATCACCGCGATGTAATATCTTCAACAATGTGGCCATATTTAATGCTGTCAGTGGAAATAGTATTGCTATAATATATACAGTTGGGCTCAAAAGTTTATATACCCTTGCAGAATTTTGGCTTTTTTGGCCTTTTTTCAGAGAATAAGAATGATAACACCAAAACTTTTTCTCCATTCATGGTCAGTGGTTGGGTGAAGCCATATATTGTCAAACTACTGTGTTTTCTCTTTTTAAATCATAATGACAACTCAAAACATCCAAATGACCGTGATCAAAATTTCACATACCCCATTTCTTAATGCTGTGTGTTGCCCCTGTTCCTGTAAATTCCTGGGCTGTCTAGCACGAACTGCTCGCTTGAGGGCTCCCCAGAGTGACTCAATGATATTGAGGTCAATGATATGGGCAGCACGGTGGCTCAGTGGTTAGCGCTGCAGCCTTGCAGTGGGTCCTGGGTTCGAATCCCACCAAGGACAACATCTGCAAGGAGTTTGTATGTTCTCCCCGTGTTTGCGTGGGTTTCCTCCGGGTACTCCGGTTTCCTCCCACACTTCAAAGACATACTGATAGGGAATTTAGATTGTGAGCCCCCCATCGGGGACAGTGATGAAAATGTGTGCAAACTGTAAAGCGCTGCGGAATATGTTAGCGCTATATAAAAATAAAGATTATTATTATTATTGAGGTCAGGAGACTGAGATGTCCACTCCAGAAACTTCACTTTGTTGTGCTGTAACCAATGGCAGGTCGATTTTGCCTTGTGTTTTGGATCGTTGTCATGTTGGAACATCCAAGAATATCCCAAGCGCTGCTTTCGGGTTGATGATTGCAAATTTGCCTCCAGTATTTGCTGAAAATGTGCTGCATTCATCTTTCCTTCAACTTTGACCAAGTTCCCTGTGTCTTTGTAGCTCAAACATCCCCAAGATATCAGCGATCCACCTCCATGCTTTACAGTAGGAATGGTGTTCCTTTCGTCATAGGCCTTGTTTACCTCTCTTCAAATGTAACGTTTATGGTTGTGGCCAAAAAGTTCAATTTTGGTCTCATCACTCCAAATTATCTTGTTCCAGAAGTTTTGAGGCTTGTCTCTGTGCTGTTTTTCGTATTGTAGGTTAGATACTTTGTGGCATTTGTGCAGTAATGGCTTTCTTCTGGCGACTCGATCAAGCAGCCCATTTTTCTCTAGTGCCTCCTTATTGTGCATCTTGAAACAGGCACAATTCTAGTTTTCAGAGAGTCCAGTATTTCAACTGATGTTATTTGTGGGTTTTTCTTTTCATCCCGAACAATTTTCCTGGCAGTTGTGGGTGAAATCTTTGTTGGTCTACCTGACCGTGGTTTTGCTTTTACAGAGCCCCTGATTTTTCATTTGTTAATCACAGTTTGAACACTGCTAACTGGCATTATCAATTCCTTGGATATCTTTTTTGTATCCCTTTCCTGTTTTATACAGTTCAGCTACGTTTTCCCATAGATCTGTTGACAATTCTTTTGCTTTCCCCATGACTCACAATCGAGAAACGTCAGTGGATGGATGAATAATGCAAGAGACTGTCTGGATCCCAGAAACTCACTCAGCTTTTACTGTATGCACACTCACTGATTGCAAGCAAACAGGTCACAGATGAGGATGTTACCTTTAGTAGCCATTCAAGCCCATTTGTGTCAACTTCTGTGCATGTTATCAAGCCAAAATCACCAGGGTATGTGAACTTTTGATCAGGGGCATTTGGATGTTTTGAGTTATCATTATGATTTAAAAAGAGAAAACACAATAGTTCGACCATAAATGGCTTCACCCAAACACTAACCATGAACAGGGAGGAAGGATCCAGCGATGTTGGTAACAGTTAAAAATTAACTTTTATTCCGCTTCAAATAAAACATGGAGAGTGGCACACATTGTTGGGTATATTGCACATGTAAACAGATCGATGCGTTTCGACTGAAAAAGTCTTTGTCAAGATCAACCACTAACCATGAGTGGAGAAAAACCTTTGGTGCTATCATTCATATACTCTGAAAAAAGGCCAAGAAAGCAAAAATTTTGCCGGGGTATGCAAACTTTTGAGCACAACTGTAAGTACACAACTAACAACATTGAAGAACTGAAGGTTAGAGGTGAGTTTCCTATCAGTTTTCTTCTGCCTTAGTTGATTCAATCTAATGTCAAAACTGATGCTGAAATGCGTCAGTTGTCATGGGGTTTTTTACTGCAAAAACATAGAAATAGATTGAAAAACGCTACATGCACCATTTTTTGATCTGGCTTCTTGAAGGGTCCGAAAAAATAATTGATATCCATGGTCAGGATCAGTTTTCCTCCTGTGTGTTGCTATTAGAGAGAAATAACAATGGACAGCTGGATAAGTGGAAAGCAACATTTCAAGTATCAGTCAAAACTTCATTGAATGAGTTACTGTCTCCATCCAATCTAATCGTAAAAATATGGCTATGTGGCTACAAAAAGATACTGCATAACCTTCCCTTTCATACATGAATAAAAAACACATACAAGGCTCACAAGACTCAAAATATATAGTTACAGTACGGAGCACTAAGTCACATGTTGATATTTCCTTTGGAAAGGGCTTTCCCATTAATCAAGTTCAAATAAATCCCAAAAGGCTATTAACTGCTATTTAACATGACTTTAAACTAGGTTTACCCAAGAATATATCTTATTCTATGTCTTCTTTGCTACCCCCACCCCTATATACCATTGCTAATTTTTGCTATTGTGGATAGGATGCTAGGCAGCAAGGCAAGTCCTATTTGACTGCTTTCTACATAAAGCTCTGAAAACTTATTTGACTGCAACCTACTGTATATTTCATTCTCATCTGACTTACATTAGTGCCAGTCAGTCTTCTTCTCACTCTGACAGCTGTAAACATAGCAAGTTCAAAGTCAACCTCCTTCACCCTCTAGCTGCTGTAAATTTAGTCCCTAGTAAATACCCTAGCAAGTCTCTGTCCCCTCTGTATGACTTAAATATAGTAATCAGCTAATTTCCTTCTATATGATCAAATGTAGTTATAATCCACTAAGTCCCCTAGTCCTTTTTCCCCATCTGGCAGCTGTAAATATAGTCCTCAGACAACTTAGTCTCCTTCCCCCTCTGGCAGCCATAGATATAATCCCCAGTAAATTTCCATGCATACAGTTAAATAATTATCATACTATGGAGTCTAGAGCAGAAAAAGGAAACTCTACATAATAGTACCACCTACCCCTTCCCCACCTCACCACATGAACTCCCACATTCTCACAAGTCAATCCTCAGAAGAGTCTTCTCAACTTTTTTTGCATAGCTACTCCATATTCTATGGTCCTCTACTGACAAACAGGATAGAAGCATTTTGCATAGACTATTAGAAGATCATGCTGAAAATAAGCATGAACACTTAGCATTGAAGCAAGTAAATAACCATGTAGATCCACCAGCACTCAGCTTTTAGGTGGACATGTATAGTTTGACGCCTAGATGGTGAAACATTGCGATATAACAAAATATGATAAATCTTGAAAAGATCATTTTTTAATTGCAAAATAATGTCAAATGTCATTTTTTTCAAGACCTGTGCAATAAACATAATACTTCTGAGACAGCATCTTGTACATAAACTAACATAGAGATTTATTGCCAATAATGTCATATTCAATAGCAAAGAACAGCTAGTAGAATAAGATGGTGAAGATAGTATTCAAGTATTATTGTAGCGTTTTATTATTATTTAACTATCTTTTAGTAACGTGTGTATTTTGCATGTATTAAAATGTTTGCCAGTCACATCATCTGCTATTTTCATTGCTGCACTGGTCCTCTTCTGGATCTTGTGACCGCAGCGGAGACTAGACCGCTCACTGCAGTGTCTTCTGTGGGACAGGATGTCACTTTATCAGTCTAAGTCTAAAAGACTTAGAAAAAGGCTTTCGCAGACATATATTAAGAAAAGAGGTAACAGTCTTTGGCAGGGTTACTCAATCTGTGGTTCCGGAGTCACATATGTCTCAGTGGACCATGATGTGTAACTCACGACTGTCTGCCAACTTGATGCATTAGCACCAGGTCTCGTGAACAGATATGAAGAGCAAGTTTCCAGAAGATGACTTTTGGAACTAGCCCCATACGGAAGAACAAATCTGGATGAGCATATGTTGGCCTTGGGGTTGGAGAGACAAATTAAGTAGGTATTTAACTGGATTTAGGAGGATATTGCCAGATGAAAGGAAACTTGAAGCTGGATGTGATAGTGTGGTCAGAGGGCTTTACGCGAGATTACCAAATGAGGAACCCCTAGATGCAAGTATACTACCTTGGTGTAAATTCTGGGGGAAGCTTTGGCTGTCATTATACAGATAATGGGGACTCTGAGTGTCACTACTGTAGGGGAGAAAAAGGCTGGAGATCACTATTTGGGGGAGCTCACAGAGCTGAATGTGGCTTTCAAGGTAAGAAAGGTTGAGGATCACTGGTCTTGGTTGTGAACCGGACAGTCAAAGCTGTGGTCACATGATGCAGAAAGGGATCTTCAACAGTGCTGAAAATGGCAGAAGACAGCGACAAGTAAGCATTGAAATGCATGATCTGTACTTACACTACTGATATCTAAGGGATATTAAGATGAAAATAATGCTGGAATGGGTCTGTAATGATAAAGTCAGTACATGTTGTGAGCGTCAAGCCGGTGAGTACAGGGACTGGCAATCTAGACATACAATTGCTCTAAAATTTAGAGGTACCTAATAAATCCTGAAATAACCTTACAAATGTAATAAAGTCATAAATAAAACAAATATGTTAAATATGAATAATTAGAAGCGTTTCTTTGATCTAAATCCACATTCCACTGTGTATTTGTACAATGTAGCTAGACTGGTGGATCTGTATTACTCTCAGCACCAGGGACAGCGATTATATAAGAGGATATGTAAATAGTTTTTGGCATATATCGGAGCTGGGAAGCTCTGCACTATTATATACTCTAGCACAAAAAATGTGAACGACTCCATATGTAACATATATTCGGGAAATAGTTTGATATGGAAACACATTGCTAAATTGTGCTTTGATCCTAAAATACTGTAAAGCTAAAAGATTTATAATTTCTGGATACATTTAGGATAATTCGAATTAAAAGAAAAAAATAGCAAATTTGCAGTTGAGCATGTGTAACAAAAATGTTTACAGCTCCAGGAAAGCCTGCTATATTTCAAAGAAAACTCAAGAGAGCCATCTGCTGTCTTACCATATAATAACAAAACATGAGCGCCACATGGCATATTGCCGAGGACCATCCGATGACATGCTCAGGTTATAGTACTCTATAGGGACGATCTCCGTGCCGAGAGCTCTCCAGTTTTAGTAAAACTACCACTCTCAGCATGCCCCAAGTGCTAGGACTTGTAGTTTTGCAACAAGTGAAGGGTCAAGGTTTGGAGATTCCTGCACCTTGGAAATTCTGTATATTTGGTATTTTATACTGTACATTTGCTCCTTTGTTCATTTTCAATATAGCCATTTGTCCAGTGAATTTAATTAGGAAATTGCTGTTTCCAGCTATTGAAAATATCAGACTATTTTATTACTTTAACACTGTGATTAATTTGCATTGAGTAAATCTCATAAAATCCTGTTTGCACAATAGTTTCCACTTAGTTTCATTTCTTGATATATTCATTGATGAGATGCCCCATCTGACAATGATGTGATGCTTTAACTAGTTACCCCTTAAAAGAAAAATCAATGAAAGTGTTTATTAGGTTTTTATAGTCTTTATCAATCAGGGCATAAATAATAACACTAGGCATTTGTTTCAAAAGGTACAAGAGGGGACAATAAAATGTTGCTTTGCAGCGCTGGGGTCCTGGGTTCAAATCCCACCAACGACAAAATCTGCAAGGAGTGTGTATGTTCTCCCCATGTTTCCGTGGGTTTCCTCTGGGTATTCCGGTTTCCTCCCACATTCCAAAGATATACTGATAGAGAATTCTCCAAATTGTGGTTTGATTTGTAGTAAATCATCTGTCAGACAGCTGTTGCCGACCAGACCCAACCAGTATAACAAAATGTGCTTTCACTTTTTGTTGCACTTTTGAAATGTATATAGAGAAGCTTATGAAAGTAAAGCTATTTTTCAAAAGTGGTGACAAAAGTAAAATGATCTGAAATATTAATAGTTTAAATTAGTATACACAAGGGCTTACATTGAGTCCCCAACAACCAGACTATACTGACACCTAAGCTTCATTGGGGGTAAAAGTCTGCCAAAAAATAAATATCAGTAAAATATTGACTATAGGAAAACAGGAGTCAATTATGTTGCTGATTGGGTGTTCAGCCGAAAACATTGGTGTCAAATCTGATTCATCCTTCATCAAGAAACGGGAGTGCCTCACAGTCTAAATATGAGGCTGGGATCACACTATCGTGTGTGATGCGAGAAACTGGCACGAATCTCTCGCATCAACACCTGGCGTTACCGCTGGCACTCAGGACTGGAGCTGCGGCTGCATAGAAATACAAGCAGCCGCAGCTCCGGTCCTGAGTGCCGGCGGCAGTGCTGGGTGTTGATGCGAGAGACTCGTGCGAATTTCTCGCATCACACATGGTAGTGTGATCCCGGCCTAATGGCTGAAATCATATATCAGTCCCTGTTTTAACATTTCAAAACTGATTATTTTTCTCTCATGCCTCATCTATTTTGTATGCCACTTACATCTGCTTTGCATACAGTTTTTTTACTCATCCATTTATAAAAAGCAGGTAAATACAAGTTTTTTTTTTCCAATAACACTTAGAAATGGATCAGTTTAAAAGCAATGATGAGTGGCCGCGCCTGATCTACAAATCCCAGTGAGAATAGGATAGACTATGAGTTTAATGGAGTGGCCAGAGAAATCCATTAAAAAACGGATGTGCGAATGGTTCCATTACACCCTATGAGTCAGCGAGCCCGTTATATAAAACGGAGAGCACACGGATGAAATAAACCGATGTGTGACTACAGTGTTGTGCTAAATCCCTGTGTCTGATTTTATTTTCCCTATACAAAAAAAACCTGAATAGGATCTAATTTCATAAGCTTTTGGTCCATGTGTCTGTTTTTACCATCTGTTTTTCGCTAATGAAAAAAATCCAGATGGACGTTTCCAAAATTCTCCTTGCAAACCACTCAGTGTAATATGGCCAGCTACCTGATGCAACATAGATGGCATCCATGCAATGTCTTTTTGTTATGGTCACATTAACTTGAATGAATGAGTTTGGACAGCAAATCGGACCAAACCTAGACATATCCATCATTTGTGGGTCTGTGTGCTATCCTTTAAGGAAAATAGATAGCATATGTAATTGATATGGGATGTGAGAATGGAATCTAAGGGGTAAATTTTCTCCTTATGGAGAGTGATTTGTCAACGTAAGAAGGCTTATAGGCCATGCAATGCTCCTCTGGAAAATTAAATATACAAATGGTCTCTTTAGAGAGGAAGAGGACTTAAACTCTAGCGCCACCTATTGGAAATAGCAATCCTAAAAGTCAACATTAACCCTTTAATGAGCCTTGCCATATGAATTGGGATAAAAGCGAAACCAGGATCTCAGTACTGCAAATTGAGATTGTGGAAGCCATTTTGAAGGAGAATGAGTTTCCTCCCCCTGACTGATGGGTCTGAAATGGACTAATAAAATAAGGGGAGCTGACAGCCTTTGTATTAGGAAAATTCCTATTGCACCTCTAAGAGTAAAAAATATCTCAGGGCAGGAGTATAGCTCATCCCTAAGGAAGGAAAACACTGATTCGATGAAACAAGTGTCCAACAGAGATCTGCGTCAATCTTCAACTGTGACTGTAAATCGTGAACACGAATTCCCTACTGTTTGAAAATAATTACTTGCCCCATTATCATTAGTAAAGAGACCAATGTTTCAGGTCATGCTGCTTCTTCATGATTGGGGCTTAGTCGCACAAGCCACTATCACAACCATCATCCTCTACTTACAGAGGCAGCTACTGTGCAAACCATCATTCTCTAAATTACCCACTCTGATGTGTACAGATGTGGGATTCACCATTATTATTATTATTATTATTATTATAGCACCATTTAAGCCATGGCACTTTACATGTGAGGAGGCGTATAAAGAATAAAAACAAGTACAATAATTTTAAACAATACAAGTCACAACTGGTACAGGAGGAGAGAGGACCCTGCCCATGAGGGCTCACAATCTACAAGATGAGCCCTATGTTCAGGAGCCCGTCTCAAACGGTTTGATACGCATCTACACAGCGACAGACTATCCCTCACTGATCCCTTGTCCTTTTATGTATATCAAGGAACTTTGTGTAATTGGAGAGGAAAAGAGACTCATTGTGACAGAAAGCTTAGCCACCGTGAGGCACATTATAAACTGCCAGGAGTACAAGCCTCTGCCGTACACCACATAAGGTTGCCACATATAAACAAATATGTAATATATATATATATATATATATATATATATATATATATACACACATACATACATACATACATACGTACATACATACAATGTGTTTAGGTCTAACCTGGTCAATGTGCCAAGGGGACGAAACAATGGCCCTTGGGCCACACCGTTCTGTCACCCGCATGACGTCCATCCGTCACCACCTCCTGTTGTCACCGCTCTCCGCATCCTAAGGATGCAGACAGAGGTGAATACATTGGTGAAGGATGGCGCCGTCGCCCCCCCCCACCAATTAGTGTGTGAGCAGAAGTGATGACATAATTTCATCATATCAGCTGTGCACTGCACAGTGCAGAGAGTCATGGCATCAAAAAGAGCAGAGGCAGAGCACTGGGGGGGGACAGGAACAAGATGAATATGTGTTGTTTTTTTCATGCATTTGGGATAATTGCAAGTATATAGGAGATTATGTGGTGGCTCATGCTGTATATAAGAGGTTATGTGGGGCTCATGTTGTAAATAAGAGGCTATGTGGGAGGTCATACTGCATACAAGAGTATGTGGGCGCTAATACTGTATACAGGAGGCTATGTGGGAGTTCATACTGTATACAGGAGGCTGTTATGAGGGCTCTTAGGGTATATAGGGGGCTCTGGGTGGGCTCATATAGGAGGATGTTGGCATACTTAATTCTGCTCAATACTAAGTGAAACAAGATTAATCTAAAATAATTATAATTAATATGTTAATAGAGAGCAGAATTTAATTCAGCCTATTGGTTCGACCTCCACAACTGTCACAGTCTCTCATGTGGCCCATAGGGAAAATTAATTGCCGACCACTGGTCTAAGGCAAGGGTCTGCATGTAGCTCTCCAGTTGTTATGAAACTAAATGAAACTAAACCCCCCAGTATACCGGTAGTTGATGTCTTGTAATAGCTGGAGAGTCAGACCAGAAATACTACCAAATATCTGCCAACTAGAATGTAAAATAAATTGGTGTAGCCCTAGTAAGTGTAATATTACAGCAGTACATTGGGGATACATCATTAGTGGCAGAAGATGGTATTTTATTTGTTCCTGATAACTTAAAATTTTGCTGCCATCCAAATGTTTATAATGGCAAGGACAGAGCATTTTGGATTAGCACAAGTACACTTGTTAATTTATGCACTACTCCCACATGCTTACTTTCTGATCTCGCTTATATAATGCACTATGTGGGAGTTGGATACACAGGCTGAGAACGAGAGAAGCAGCTGTGTGATAACACTTGTCATGGTGATTTTTACAACTCGAGTATTGCTGCATTGCTAATTGCAAGTGTTCTCGAACAGCTCTAATATCATTTCCTTGATTTAGCCAGCATTAATAACATAGGAACAAGTTAGACGCTGGGTGCACTTGTTGTTTAGTTATCTTTATTCCATTACTTTGCTAAGAAAATGCATTTAGTGTCATATTAAAATGATAGTTCAGGGTAAACAACATATTTCAGAAACAGATTATGTAGCGTGTGACAAACTTATAAATCGCAAATTGTCGTCGAAAACAATCTATGGTCTATGAGGAGATTTAAAGGGGTTTTCCAGCACTCTGAAGAGCTTCCTACAGATCCATCATCCCTTTGCTTTAATTTTACTAGTGTACTTTCATTAATGGCCTGATGCAGCCACAGTCCACATGCTCCGCCTGCATTGAGTAAGCCATTGCATATTCAGTTGGAGAGAAGAGTTTGGATGCTGCAGAGATTCATGGAGCATCCAAGCATGACATTAGCGGAAGCATCCAAGAGATCCAAATAGTGACCTTTCACTGCACTAGGCAAATGGCACTTTTCAAACAAATCATTTCCCAGACCATGAGTATTGTGCTATGTACATTGCATTGTACTCACTTGTAGGCCGGAGGCCTCCACTCTCTCTACTGCCTCAGTTTCAGGACCAGGCGCACACACATCAGGGGGCACCCAGTTCATTTTAATAAGTTCAACTTTACTGGACAGTTCAAGTACATCAGTCTTAACACACAGTGTCAGGTACAGCAACCTCTGACACTTGCTTCATTCACACATTACATTTCAATCATTTTGTTATGTTCAGCTTGGACTATCCCTACTTTAACAGGTCTTGTTAGCCCTACGGATTCCCCGTTCGGCACCGCAGTATTCCTCAGATCCGCTACATTTGTCTCATGCAGTTCTATATCCATCTTCCTCTGTACAGAAGAGTTGATGGTGCTCTCCATTGCTCCCAACTTGAACCTTGAGCACTGGACTTTCCAGGAATGCCCACTGGGAGTTTAAGAACTCATACCACAAGAATGGTTTGCCAACACCGTACTTTGGCCCTCTGCACCTTGACCTTGTCTTCAACAAGCACTTTCACTTACTGACTAAACTAAGAAGTAACTCCCTTTACTACTTACCCTAACCCCCTCCCAATTCTGGGCTAGTTCCAAATATTTAACTGTATCTTGCCCTACTGTATCTATGGTCACTATCTATCTTTAACCTAAGCATTAAATTGTATCCTATACTTTCCCTACACGTGAGTGCATGTTACTAACAATAAGCATTACCTTTACAATATTCACACAGCAGCATCAGTATTTACAATCTATACATTAGTTACATTACTAGCAATCACAAGATACAGTGCACATTTTACATGCAGAATAAAACACAGTAAAACAGCAGAATACTATTTTTGCAATTCAAAGCTCTCTTCAGGGACAGAGTACCTGTCCTGTTCAACTTGTATACGGTACCTGCAAGCTATGCCACTCACTCCCAGATGCGGAAGTGTGTGGCACCAGGGCAGCCATTTAACATTAGGTAAAAAAAAACAACTATTTTCTCTTGATGCTGCTCTAGATGTCGTTTAGATGTCATGAAGCCAGAAATATTGGCCTACATTTACTAATGCGATCTTATCGCTAAACAGCCTAAGCCTAATCCAGGCAGTCAGATGATGGAGCAAACCTATCACAGTAGTGCACAATGTATAATAGATATGGAACATCTTGATAGAAGTCAGACACCATTCTTGCAATTTCTTGATTGGTTTACTTTTATTTGTCCCCAAAAAACCGTTCCATCCAATAATTAATTTTGTACAAAATATGATAATATTTAGCCATATCCATATTGAAGTAAAAAAACAAAAAACAGGTCACTTTTTGGATTAAATAGTTTAAGAATTCTGTTTATAAAGCATTGAACAAGAATTATGACTGAAATCATGCCATAAATCAGGATCAGCCATCTGCATATTTTAGGTCTGTTACTTCATTATTTCCATACCTGTGCTGAATGGGTGGGGAGTTTTCCTGATTGGGAGCTGGAGAACTGTGCTGTGCGCCAACACGCTATTTCTCACATTACTGCCTCCATAGTGCTTGAGACTCTAGATTACTGGAAAATGAGGACTATGCCTCTGAATATTAAAAAATATTCTTAAATTAGTAGTAAATGTGAACAGGCTAGGACTGGCCCTCAGGAGAACAGGAGAATCCTCCGGTGGGCTACCACTCTCTTATATGAGCAGTACTTGGCACTAGAGATGAGCGACTTTGCCTTTTTTTAGGGTCGAGTCGGGTTTCATGAAACCCGACTTTCTCAAAAGTAAAGTCGAACGAAATTGGCCGACTAAAGGGAAAAGTCGGGAAAAGTCTTGAAACACGAAACCCAATGCAAGTCAATGGGGAGAAAAGTCGGCAGTGAGTGGAGGACTGTAAACACACCTGGCATGAATTTTAACCCTAGAGGCGGCAAAATCTCTCTCTCTTCTCTCTCTCTCTTCTCCCTCTCCCTCTCTCTCTCCCACTCCCACTCCCACTCCAGCTACGCTCCGCTTCTCTCACTGGCTGAAAAAAGTCACGTGCAAGTATTCGGTGAAACCCGACTTTGACGCTTGGGTCGCCGACGGCATGGCCAACTTCACACTGTGGTCGGGTTTCGTTTCATGAAACCCGACTTTGGCGAAAGTCGGCAATTTTTGAATCTGACCGACCTGTTTTGCTCAGCTCTACTTGGCACAGTATACTTGAATCACTATGTACAGACAAAGGCGGCATCTTATTCATTTAACAATCTACCCAGCTCATTGTTATAAAAATTTGTGATTGAGGAAAATGTCACATTTGCATGACGCTAAAAAGTGGGGCCCGGAGTTGGTTACTGGTGGGCCCTCTTCACCCCAGTCCGACACTGAGTGTGAATGTACTTTTGCAGTAAGAGCTGGTAACAGATCCTCCTACGGTAAACAGAAGTATAAAGGATAGCTTAAAAAGAACCTGTCAGGTCTCCCATTCCCTCTAACCCAGCAGCATTCACATATGTGTGACTAAATTCCCTGCCTAACTGGCCCTTATATCCACATTTAAAAAAGTATTTCTACCCTTCACTTTTCCTATGCTAATTAGGCCTTTGTTGGTGGAGCATTAGATTCCCCAGATTAGTCGTCCCTCTTTGCATGTTATCACACACCTGTGGGCAAAGATCCCAATCTGCAAACATGCTGACAGCGAACCAGGACTTCAGGAAAATTGCAGCTGGGAAGCAATGATGCTCTCCGTTCTGCTTAGGCCTCTTTCACACTTCAGTTTTTTGCATCAGTCATAATCCGCCAAAAGGACGGATGCCGGATCCGTTGTAGTACTGATGACAACGGATGCCACCCGTCCGTTTTTTTTGACGGATCCGACAAATGAAGAATTTTAAAGGAATCGCAGCCTGGAAAAGGAGAGAGAGAGAGAGAGAGAGAGAATTTTTTGTCCGGCACCCAGAAAGAATTTCGGGTTAAAACAGTGTCTGGAGGATCCGCCAGAGAAAAAAACGTTGCAAGCTCCGTTTTGAAATCTTTGAGGATGGTGACGGACAGCAACTTTTGGCGGATCCGCAAAAAAAACGGATGCAATGGACGGCAATCCGCCAATAATGGAAGTCAATGGGGAAAAAAACGGATCCTCAAAAGAAAATTGCGGATCCGTTTTTTTCAAAACCTGGCGGATTGTGATTGATTGTAAAAAACTGAAGTGTGAAAGAGGCCTTACCACCAACACGGGGCCTGCAACATCGCTACCCTTCTGCCGCTGACGGCGTCCTGAGGTAGGGACCCTGCTCTACCATCACCACAACTCCCGGGTAAGCCTGCATTCAGATTATAAGAAGCACCCTCATGTTCCTCCCAAATTTTTGAGGAAAAAAGTGCATCTTAGGCTGGTTTCACATTTGCGTTTTTTTCACGGTATTTTAGCGCTAAATAGCGCATGCGTTTTTTTTCCCTATACTTTGCATGGGATGCGCTTATGTGCGCATACACATGCGTTTGTACGCGTTTTTCCGCGCATGCTTTTTTTGCGGTATGCGCTCGGGCGCACAAAATGCAACCTGTTGCATTTTTTGGGCGTCCGACTTGCCTCAAAAAAACGCATGCGCGCAATGCGTTTTTTTACAGCAAGACACCCATTATAAGTCTATGGTGAGCATATGTGCGCATTGGCATGCTTATGTATGCGTTTTTTTGCACATGCGTTTTTTTTTTTACCATTAGTTTAGACAATGGAATTTAGGGGTTTGGGTTAGAGTTAGGGTTAGTTAAGGGGGTTTAGGGTTAGGGATAGGGTTAGGGTTAGGGTTAGGGTCAGGGTTAGGGTTAGGGTTAGGGTATGGTTTGGTTAAAGGTTAGGGTTAGGGTTAGGGTCAGGGTCAAGGTTAGGGTTAGGATCAGGGTATGGTTTGGTTAAGGGATAGGGTCAGGGTTAGGGTTAGGGTTAGTAAAGTCATGGTTTGGGTTAGTGTGAGGGGCCACCTAATGTTTGGAAAAAACACAAACGCGGTAAAAACGCACTAAAAACGCATACAAACGCATAAAAACGCTGCGTTTTTTTCATGCTTGCTTATAAAAATGCTTGAAAAAAACGCAGCAGTTGTATGCTTTTGTATGCGTTTTTTCAATGCGTTTTTTTGCTGGAAAAACGCGCTGCAAAAAAAAGCAAGTGTGAAACTAGCCTTATAGTCCGAAAAATTCAGTCATCTATCTATTTATATATCTATTCTGTATCTCTATTCCATCTATTCTATAAATCTGTTCTACATATACTGTATATCTATACTATTCTGACGGTTCAGGCTGTGAATTGACTGCACTTGGCTGATGAAATGTCAAGTTTCCTATGAGATGTTTGTAACAATATCACCCATTGACTTGCATCCACTTGCAGCATGCTGCGATTTTTTTCTCTCAGTGCGATAAGAGCTGAGGGAAAACTCACGTTTGAGAACTGACTCATTTACTAACATTGGTTAGAGGGCAGAGTGATATTTTCGCGCATTACACTCATCTGATTTATGAGCCCAAATAGTGCAAGCTGCAAAAGTGATGCTCCATATTAACATGCATGTGGATTTATAATGAGGTTTCCTAAAAGCTCCTGTGGGTGTAATACATATGTATCCCAGTCCCTTTGTCCATATAGTGCATGTGTACATCACATGCAAATTTCCTCTTCAGAGAGAAAGAGGACTTTTACTCTACAGCGCCACCTATTGGTAGTAGCGATCCTACAAGTCACAATCAACCCTTTAACGAGTCTTGTAATATGACTTAGGATAAAAGCCAAATCGGAATCTCAATTTGCAGACACGGTGTTTCGAGCTATTGGCTCTCGTCAGTGCAAAGTATGAGATCTGATTTGGCTAGGTGAGAGGCTCTGGACTGAGGTCTAAGGGGAAAGGTTTCTCCTTGTGTTGTGTGTACATCACATGATTTGGAAAGAGTTTAGCACGTCGGAGGAAATAATGAATGCCTGCAAGCTGACATCTTGAAAAGTTATGAATTAATGCAGAAAGTATATTTGAAAAATTGTTAAACATTTCATTATACCAAGAATAATATATCTATTGCCTAAAACCATAAAATACTGATTAAATATATTAGTTAGTCTTGCACACAGATTGCAAACTGTCTCTTTTTTTTACACAGGCATCACAAAAAGGAATAATCTAGGTCCATATGGTACGTGGCAATAGCACAACATGACAAACAGAAACCATACTAAATTAGCATATTCCAGAACAGGAATATAAATCAAACATTTCTATGCGCACCCCATAGTCACAGCAGCATGTATCCACTTACACTTCACAGTATGCCTAATGTGCACCTAAACCATGGAGGAAACCATTTTCTGTAATAAACATTCTATGTACTACCCCATTGAAGACTTGGTGATTTTAGGTTTTTCTTTTGCTTAATTCCTCTTTTTGCTTTTGAAACAATTTTTTTTTTCCAGCAACACAGCCGTACGAGGGCTTGTTTTTTAAGATATAAATTGTAGCTCTGAAATACTTCATTCATTTTACATATAATGTAATGAAAAATTATAAAAAAAAATTCCAGGCGAGGTGAAATGGTGAAAAAAAAACCCCACAATTCTGTTGTTGAGTTTCGGATTTGTTTTTACAGTGTTCAATGTGTGATAAAATGGACCTGGCAATATGATTCTCAAGGTCTTTATGATCATGGTGATACCAAACTTAAAAAAGTTTTTAGATTTTAGTGCTTTTTTGTAAGAAATAAATAAATAATAATGTTGATGGTCTCGTCATTTTCTCAATGAGGTCTGGTCGATGATATTATAGGCAGATGCCTGCTGTTTTATACAGCCAGCATCTGCCCTATATGGTGATGGCTCAGCTCCTGAGCCTGCTCCATACATCTCTAACATCACCTGTGACTAAAATGTATGTCACAGGGGTTAAGGGAAACAAGTAGCAGTCTAGTCCAGACACAATGTACCTCACATTTTGCGAAGCTATAGTTATTAATACAATTCTTTCTTTTTAGAGCTAAAGCTGTAGGTCTGTATCCTGTCTGTACTATGCCAATCAAATTAATTAAATACTCTCCTTTTTTTATATTATGGTCCAGGTAAAAGTATTTCTGGGGCTTTATCAGTTGTCTTATATGTTACTGAGATCTCACTTTGACACATTGGAGGAGAAGTCAGCCAGTGATATCACACCCCACATAAAACTATCTCAGGCTCAATATCAACAGGTGAAATACACATGGTTGTGTGAATACCCCGATATTATAAACCTAAACAAAAGCAATTTTGAATAAGAAAATATGCATTAAAGACATGTGGTGTCAAGGGCTTATTGAGCAATTCATAGATGTTCATGATGAGAACATATATAATATATATAAGTCACTACTGTAGTCACATTTACAAAACTGTGTACAGTTCTGGTCTCCAGTGTATAAGGACATAGCTGAACTAGAGTGGGTGCAGAGAAGAGCAACCAAGGTTATTAAGGGAATGTGTGGACTGCAATACCATGACAGGTGATCAAACTTGGGGTTATTCAGTTTGGGAAAATGAAGGCTAAGGAGCAATCTTTTTACAATGTACAAATGTATGAGGAGACAGTACAGAGATCTTTCTAATGATCTTTTTACATTTGGTTTATGACGGGGACAAGGGGCCATGCTCTGTGTCTACAGGAAAGAAGGTTTAAGCATATTCACAGATGCATATTCTTTACTGTAAGAGCAGTGAGACTATGGAACTCTGTCACATGTGGTAGTGGTTGATTCACCACTACTAACATTTCCGAAAGGCCTGGATGCCTTTCTTGAAAAGTATAAGATTACAGGTTATGGGCACTTGATTCTTGATAAAGGGAGGTAGTCTTATTGCGGAATGTAGAGTTCGGAAGGGATCTTTTCCCTAATATGGAGCTATTAGTATCACCCCATGGGGTTTTTTTACTTTCTCTAGATCAAAATGGTTGAACTGGATGGACTTACGTAAGTCTATCTTCAACCTTAAAAACTATGAAACTATAACTCAATCCAAGCATAAGAACTACATTCCATAACACAACATAAAAGGTGACAAAAAAACAAACTAGAAAGCCTCAAGCTGCTTTATAATTAGCAGAATATAAAAGAAATAAAATAATGAAATAAATTATTTCAAGAATTACCTGAGGTTATATAGTGTAAGAACACTTATAATTTCATAACCAACCAAAAAGTTAACACATCAGTAAGAATTAATAATGAATTAAAAAAAAACCTCCATTTAACTCCTGTTTGAGTAATGTTTAATTATAGACTAATAAATTTAGTGAACTAAGCAATTTATTTCCTTACAGATTTAAACTTAAGGTACTGTCACACTTATCGATGCACCAGCGATCCCGAGCAGCGATATGACGCGGTCAGGATCGCTGGTGAATCGCTAAGTGGTCGCTAGTGAGCTGCCACACAGGCAGATCTCACCAGCGACATCGCAGGGGTCGGGGGTCGCTACTTACCTGTCACACTAGGCGATCCTGACGTCCTCCCGCCCGGCTCCACGCTCGTTGCTCGTTTCTCCACAGGAAGCGCCGCAAGAAGCTGAAGACGAGAAACGGTCCAGGACGTTCTCGCGCGATCAGCGATAACCAGTGGGGGAGCGGGTCGTAGGTAAGTATGACACATAGTGTTGAGCGATACCGTCTGATACTTAAAAGTATCGGATCGGAATGGATCGGCCGATCTAAAAAAAATATCGGGTATCGCCGATTCCGATACCGGAAGTCCCATTCAAGTCTATGGGACTTCCGGTATCGGAATAAGAAAAACCCTATTTTTGCCGTGTACAGCCTCTCTGGGGTCTGTACGGGCCTTTCGGGGGTCTGTGCCGGCCTGCCGGGGGTCTGTGCCGACTGCCCGGGGGTCTGTGCCGACTGCCCGGGGGTCTGTGCCGACTGCCCGGGGGTCTGTGTGGCCTGTCGGGGGGCTGTGCTGGCCTGCCGGGGGGCTGTGCCGGCCTGCCGGTGGTCTGTGCAGGCTCCGGGGGTCTGTGCCGGCCTGCCGGGGGTCTGTCCCGGCCTGCCGGTGGTCTGTGCAGGCTCCGGGGGTCTGTGCAGGCATCGTCCGATGGGACTACAAGTCCCATTGGGTGATGCCTGCTACCATGACAGTGATTGACACATTAGCCAATGATGGGACAGTAGTAGTCCCATTATCCGGCTAATGTGCTGAATGTAAAAAAAAAAAAAAAAATACATGCTACATACATGCAACATGCATACTACATATATATTACATGTAACATACATGCTACATACTACATACATGCTACATACATACTACATGCTACATACATACTACATACATAATACATATATACTACATGCATGCAACATACATACAACATATATACTACATGCATGCAACATGAATACTACATATATACTACATATATACTACATGTAACATACATACTACATATATACTACATGCAACATACATGCTACATACTACATACATGCTACATACATACTACATGCTACATACATGCAACATACATACTACATACATAATACATATATACTACATGCATGCAACATACATGCAACATATATACTACATGCATGCAACATGCATACTACATATATACTACATATATACTACATGTAACATACATACTACATATATACTACATGCTACATACATGCAACATACATACTACATACTTGCTACATACATACTACATACATGCTACATACATACTACATACAACATATATACTACATGCATGCTACATACATGCAACATACATACTACATACATGATACATACTACATACATGCTACATACTACATACATGCTACATACATACTACATGCATACAACATATATACTACATGCATGCAATATACATACAACATATATACTACATGTATGCAACATACATATATACTACATACAATACATACATACATATAGACATACAGTACATATAACAGAGTACATACTCACCGTCACTTGTCACTTTGATCCCCGAAGCCATTGTCGCCTGAGGAATAAATATCAAAATAAAAAACCACCAATATACTTACCCCGATCCGCAGTAGTCCATGAGGGTCCCACGTTGATCTTGCGTGGAGAACAGCAGCATCAGCTGATGCTACCGTTCTCTACCAGCTCCAGGAATACAATGACGGAAGGCAGGTATCCTTCCGCACTGTATTCCTCCATAGTATATATGTAGTATGTATGTTGCATGCATGTAGTGTATGTATGTAATATGTATGTAGCATGTATGTAGTATGTATGTAGTATGCATGTAGTATGTATGTAGTATGCATGTAGTATGTAGCATGTATGTAGTATGTATGTTGCATGTATGTAGCATGTAGTATACATGTAGTATGTATGTTACATGTAGTATGCATGTTGAATGCATGTAGTATATATGTTGTATGTATGTAGTATGTATGTAGCATGTATGTAGTATGTATGTAGCAAGTATGTAGTATGTATGTTGCATGTATGTAGCATGTAGTATATATGTAGTATGTATGTTACATGTAGTATATATAGTATATATGTAGTATGCATGTTGCATGCATGTAGTATATATGTTGTATGTATGTTGCATGCATGTAGTATATATGTATTATGTATGTAGTATGTATGTATTATGTATGTAGTATGTATGTAGCATGTAGTATGTATGTAGCATGTATGTAGTATGTAGCATGTATGTAGTATGTATGTTGCATGTAGTATATATGTAGTATGTATGTTACATGTAGTATATATGTAGTATGCATGTTGTATGCATGTAGCATGTATGTAGCATGTATGTAGCATGGAAATTTTTATTTTTTTTTTACATTCAACACATTAGCCGGATGATGGGACTACTACTGTCCCATCATTGGCTAATGTGTCAATCACTGTCATGGTAGCAGGCATTGCCCGATGGGACTTGTAGTCCCATCGGATGATGCCTGCACAGACCCCCGGAGCCTGCAAGGACCACCGGCAGGCCGGCACAGCCCCCCGGCAGGCCGGCACAGACCCCCGGAGCCTGCACAGACACCCGGACAGTCGGCACAGACCACCGGCAGGCCGGCACAGCCCCCCGGCAGGCCAGTACAGACCCCCGGACAGTCGGCACAGCCCCCCGGCAGGCCGGTACAGACCCCCAGACAGTCGGCACAGCCCCCCCGAAGGCCCGAACTGATGGCGCATCATGATGCGCACAGACAGCGCATCATGATGATGTAATTTCGGTAGCCAATCAGAGCCACAAAAGTGGCTCATTGCATTTTGGACTTCCGATTCCGGTATCCGATACGAAAAAAGTATCGGTACTCGGTATCGGAATTCCGATACGGCAAATATCGGCCGATACCCGATACTTGCGGTATCGGAAAGCTCAACACTAATCACACACAGCGATATCTCTAGCAATATCGCTATAATATCACAAGTTATAGCGATATTGCTAGTGATATCGCTTAGTGTGACAGGCTCTTTATGCATTAAGAGCAGTTTATTAAAATTTATGTTAATCGATTAATTAAAGCTCTTCAACTGCTACCCTCATGCCAGTGTTAGTAGGATGCAAATGCCATTTACCAAAGCTGTCTTTATAACCAAACATTTCTGATTTGAGGCTTTGACAGCTCATATAATATGATGCAAGAAGCAATTTACTTACATTATTATATTAAATGTGCGAAAATATACGACAATATCGCTTTGTATTAATATACTGCTTTTATAAGTCTCTTCTCGATGCCCTTCCTTTTGGAAAAAATCACTTTTTCCCAACTGCTGCGCAGTTCATCCCTTTTAATATATTTACCACTCTTGGATTTAGGATAGGGTAAGGTAACAAGATGTCACCAAAAATGACATGCCTCCTTGATTCTTATTCAGTTATTGCAGCTACTGCAGTAGAGTAGCTAATGCAGGGGCAGAGGGTGGCCGACTCCGAGGGGCCCACCTGGAGCTATGCTACTGTAACTGTATCGGCATGCACACCACACACATACAGTTACACTCTGTGGCAGAGCAGGGTGAGCTGCACTGTCAACCGGTCACACTGGGCCCCCCGCTCATCCTCGTAAGTTCAATAATATTGGCCAGATGCCAATTGAAAGCAATAATGAGACAGGGAGCCATACGCTCCCTCTCCCAACATTCCTGCTTTGCGTCTGACATCAATGGTGCAGACACTGACAGTTGGCACAATCATGTGCTTTGCGTCTGACATCAATGGTGCAGACTCTGACAGTTGGCACAATGATGTTAGTACATGGTTCTGCTGTGCTGAGGCGAGCAGGTGAGTATTGTATTTTTTATGGGTCATATATTATACTGTATGGAGGCCTATGGAGAGTGCATTATACTGTGTGGAGGTCTATGAGGAGTGCATTATACTAGATGGAGTGCATTATACTAAATGGAGACCTATTGAGAATGCATTATACTATATAAAGGCCTATGCGGAGTGCATTATACTATACAGCTCTGGCAAAAATTAAGAGACTGCCACATCAAAATCCTGTTATGGCCAGCCCATTCTCCAGACCTGAACCCCATTGAAAACCTCTGGAATGTAATCAAGAGGTTGATGGATAGTCACAAGCCATCAAATAAAGAAGAAGTGCTTACATTTTTGTGCCAGAAGCAGCGTGAAAGACTGGTGGCAAGCATGCCAAGACGCATGAAAGCTGTGATTAAAAATCATTGTTATTCCACAAAATATTGATTTCTGATCTCTTCCTGAGTTAAAACATTAGTATTGTTGTTTCTAATTGATTATGAACTTGTTTTATTTACATTATTTGAGGTCTGAAGCACTGTTTTTTTTATTTTGACCATTTTTTCAGAAAAGAAAAAAAAGCAATTTTTTGCTTGCAAATTTGGAGACATGTTGTCAGAAGTTTGTAGGCTAAAAGAACAATTTACATTCTACTCAAAAATATACATATAAAGAGAAAAATCAGACAAACTGAACATTTAAAAGTGGACTCTAGACTGAATAAAGGCCTATGGGGAGTGCATTTTACTATATAGAGGCCCATGGGGAGTACATTATTCTACATGGAGACCTATGAGGAGTGCATTATACTATATGGAGGTCTATGTGGAGTGCATTATATTGTATGGAGGCCTATGGTGCCCACTGTGCTGAGATGAGCAGAGGCTTGGAGCAGCGATGAGTATTCTATTTTTTTATGGTGAGTACATTATACTGTATGAAGACCTATGGGGAGTGCATTATACTATATGGAGGTCTTTGGAAAGTACATTATACTATATGGAGGACTATGGGGAGTGCATTATACTATATGGAGGCCTATGGGAAGTACATTATGCTATATATAGGCCTATGTGGAGTGCAGTATACCATATGGAGCACTATGAGGAGTGCAGTATACTATATGGAGGCTATGGGTTGCATTACAGTACATGAAGTCTATTTAGGAAGCCATGATACAGTGTGGGGATTACAGTGATGGGGCCATCATACAGCGTGGGAGCTAATGTGGGGTCTTTGTACAGTGTGGGGGCTATTATGCAGTGTTGGAGCCACCAAAACAGTGGGGAGACACTTAAATGTAAAGTGGGGGTAATTATGCAGTGTTGGAGCCACCAAAACAGTGGGGAGACACTTAAGTGTAAAGTGGGCACTTATTGTTATAGGGGCACTCTGGTTATTTTGACTGCCAAAGGGGTACACAGTGAGCATTATTACTTTCTAGGGGCAAAATATAGGCACTGTTTTTTAGGGCAGTTGCACATGGTATTAACATATTCTAGAGGTTTGTTTTACCATCTAGAGGGCACACAGTAGGTGCAGTAATAGAGACACATATGGCAGCAGCAGCTCAGTATTGGAGTATTAGCAGCATAAGGATTTTGTGCAAGCTAGTTATAGATGGGGTGGTGCCTGAGATGTGAGAAGTCAGATGTGTCTTTGTTGTAATCTCTGCAGCTGAGTCTAGGCTGGAGAAGGTGTGGTGTTGGTCTGGGACAGATGTTAAAGACAGAAGAAGTGAATGATTCCATCAGAAAGAACATCACCTGAAAATCGATATCTGTAACTGTACTGCAATCTCCTACAGTTGTGGCCAAAAGTATTGACACCCTGGCAATTTTGTCAGATAATACTCAGTTTCTTCCTGAAAATGATTGCAATCACAAATTCTTTGGTATTATTATCTTCTTTTAATTTGTCTTAAATGAAAAAACACAAAAGAGAATGAAGTAAAAAGCAAAACATTGATCATTTCACACAAAACTCCAAAAATGGGCCAGACAAAAGTATTGGCACCCTCAGCCTAATACTTGGTTGCACAACCTTTAGCCAAAATAACTGCGACCAACCGCTTCCGGTAACCATCAATGAGTTTTTTACAATGCTCTGCTGGAATTTTAGACCATTCTTCTTTGGCAAACTGCTCTAGGTCCCTGATATTAGAAGGGTGCCTTCTCCAAACTGCCATTTTTAGATATCTCCACAGGTGTTCTATGGGATTCAGGTCTGGACTCATTGCTGGCCACCTTAGAAGTCTCCAGTGCTTTCTCTCAAACCATTTTCTAGTGCTTTTTGAAGTGTGTTTTGGGTCATTGTCCTGCTGGAAGACCCATGACCTCTGAGGGAGACCCAGCTTTCTCACACTGGGCCCTACATTATGCTGCAAAATTTGCTGGTAGTCTTCTGACTTCATAATGACATGCACACGGTCAAGCAGTCCAGTGCCAGAGGCAGCAAAGCAACCCCAAAACATCAGGGAACCTCCGCCATGTTTGACTGTAGGGACCGTGTTCTTTTCTTTAAATGCCTCTTTTTTTCTCCTGTAAACTCTATGTTGATGCCTTTGCCCAAAAAGCTCTACTTTTGTCTCATCTGACCAGAGAACATTCTTCCAAAATGTTTTACGCTTTTTCAGGTAAGTTTTGGCAAACTCCAGCCTTGCATTTTTATGTCTCGGGGTAAGAAGTGGGGTCTTCCTGGGTCTCTTACCATACAGTCCCTTTTCATTCAGATGCCGACAGATAGTACGGGTTGACTCTGTTGTACCCTCGGACTGGAGGGCAGCTTGAACTTGTTTGGATGTTAGTCGAGGTTCTTTATCCAACATCAGCACAATCTTGCGTTGAAATCTCTTGTCGATTTTTCTTTTCCGTCTACATCTAGGGAGGTTAGCCACAGTGCCATGGGCTTTAAACTTCTTGAGGACACTGCGCATGGTAGACACAGGAACATTCAGGTCTTTGGAGATGGACTTGTAGCCTTGAGATTGCTCATGCTTCCTCACAATTTGGTTTCTCAAGTCCTCAGACAGTTCTTTGGTCTTCTTTCTTTTCTCCATGCTCAATGTGTAAATCACACAAGGACACAGGACAGAGGTTGAGTCAACTTTAATCCATGTCAACTGGCTGCAAGTGTGATTTAGTTATTGCGAACACCTGTTAGGTGCTACAGGTAAGTTACAGGTGCTGTTAATTACACAAATTAGAGAAGCATCACATGATTTTTCGAACAGTGCCAATAATTTTGTCCACCCTCTTTTTTATGTTTGGTGTGGAATTATATCCAATTTGACTTTAGGACAATTCTTTTTGTGTTTTTTCATTTAAGACAAATTAAATGAAGATAATAATAACAAAGAATTTGTGTTTGCAATCATTTTCAGGAAGAAACTGAGTATTATCTGACAGAATTGCAGGGGTGTCAATACTTTTGGCCACAACTGTATATGGTCTGCAGGACTGGTATCTAACACTATATAGTCACTATATGGCAATAACATCACTGTTAATATTTGTACAGAGATTATTTTCAATAACTGCCTGGTCATCTGCTGAGGTTCTGCTACATCCAATATTAGGGTGCACCACCACAGGTGCAATCAGGGTTACCTGGTTAGGGGCAACTCAGAAATTTGCCCCCCCTGAACCAAAATCCTAGCTACACCTTTGAGCTACTGTATATAAATATCTAAGAAATATGGTCAAAATCATATAAACCACTTAATATACAAGGTTGTTAATCAGAGAGTATAAAATAGCAGATTCTATTTCATGAAATTATTAATATAATTACATTTGGAGCATGATCATTAACATTTCCATGTAACATGTGCGAGGTCCAGCAGTGCAGTTGTGCTACTGGTTATACATTTACATAGAAAAATACAATAATCACATCCCACGTAAAAGCTACCAGTGAGCTAATAAGAATCTGACATACCTTACAAAGCACAATGTACAGTATGCTACATTGGGTTACTGTCTTGGAGAGAGGTAATGATCTTATTTCTTATAGTGTTTTGGGTCACATTTCTCTGGAATTGTGTTGCTTATAACCCCATAGATTAGTAAATGTTGAATATTATATTTTATTATCACCTTTTTGATTTAAATAGTCAGCAAAAAACCTTTGTACCATTTGAATAGTAAAAAGTTGTGAACAGCTGTGAAGATGAAAAAAGGGTGCGCAGTGAATGGACGGTCATTGCATGGTATGGATGACTATTGACAACATCAAGTGCTGAAAGTGAAGTGTTAAAGTTAGTAATCACATACATGGAGGTCACTTAGAGTTCTTCTCCATTGTGTAGGACATGCAATGCAATTTTTTTTTTACTATAAATTAAACTAGATTTAAAAAAGTAGATCAGTGTAATGCATTTCTTTATATGACTCCACTGTGAACCATGCGCTGCCTCCAATCCACAATAAATATCTAGTTTCCACCAGAATTCTTATGTCCTCTCCTTTTGTGTGTTAACATCCTAATGATTTAAATGGGACTGATCGGCACCAGACAAATACAAATATGCATATTTTATCATGTTGTTTTTGCTTTGCCTGTAAAATCATTTTTTTGAAGCTGAAGAAACTTCTACTGATTATTTTGACTGTAAGTATTATTATTTTACAGTTTACAGTGAATGCAGCTGATGTCTAAATATCAGAATTATGGGCGGTTGACATGGATCACTTATAATCATGACTTATTCTGGTTTTCCAACGTGTCCGTAAAAAATAAAAAAATTATGTCAATTATAATTTGATAACGTAGAGACACTTGGCACTCATACAGGTGTGTTCATAAGAAATTTATTGAATGTAGAAAATCCAGAAAAAATAAAAGATTTTTCGGTCAACAAAGGACTTTCATCAGCCATCTGGCTAGAGAAATAAACATGTGAAGGTCTGCAGTGTCCAGAACTTTTTTTTATAAGATCCAGAAAAAAAAAAGTCAATCTGGCAACCCTGCCCCTGACAGTATAATAAAAACATAGTCAATTCTTCTTTTCCAGTTTTTGACTTAAGCTTGGTTTGGATTCAATTGCTTATATTGCCAGTTGTGCATGCGCGTATTGATTTCTTTCTTTTGTAATACTATCGCCCATTATGTGGGATATTTGCATAGTGACTTCTGGTCCATATTATAGCAGGGCATGCTTCAGTCATATGAGGTCTATTTCCGACAGTTAGCAAGGACCTTTTTTGTGACTGTGGGTTAACATTATTGTTTATATCTGCCTTTGTCTTGTTTGAGCCACACAGTTTATTTCCATGCATCGATTTACTTTCCTTTTTTGATGTACTGTTCATTTTTCTCCTCTTAATACTGGCTTCCAGCTTACTCTTTGACCGGGGACACATGCTGTAAACTCGTATCATGTGACTTCCGCCAGTATTGTAATCATCACTGTCTACTCACAATCTAATAGATTTGCGACACGTGATCCCATGTGATCACAATGTGCCCTCTACCTGCGTCACTTCCCGATATGCTGTGATGCCAGAACCACTGAGTCCTCCTGCAGCGCGCTAGTATTCAATTAATAATTACTTTCATTTGGTATGTATATAGGCAACAGTTATGTGGCATTCATATCATTGCCCCTGAGAAAGCTGCACTCTTCTGCGGCGATACGCGTGGGCTTACTTTCCCCTCTCTAACTTCATTAATAATGCAGGTTCTATATTAGCTCACATTATATGATGGCTTATTGAGTCCATACTCTTACTTGTTCATTGTAGCTTCTTGAACATAGGGCTTACTGTTTTCCTATGAATGATATTTAGATTTATCTTCTGGATGGATTAAGTTAACTCAGGCAATGTATTATTATCCTTCTATTGGGTTTATTGTTTTGATTCTAATAGTTATTGTACTTTGGTATAATTGATACTCAATTCATGAGTTAATATAATTGTCCATATGAGTATTGGATTATGCACTTGCACTTTATCTTTACATGTTGTGTATTATGCACTTTACATGTGGTTATGATTTTTTGAACATTTCCTTGGGTGCTGTTTTTTTCCATTCGCGGATCATAATACAGTTTTTACAACAATTTGTGAGCTTGTCTCTTAAGGGGACTTTACACATAGCGATATCGCTGCTGCGTCACCGATTTTGTGACACAGCAGCGATATCGCTAGAGATATCGCTACATGTGATACTTGCCTCCGACCGGCTCCCCCGCTGGCTATCGCTGATCGCGCGAGATCGTCCACGTCCATTTCTCGTCGTTGGCTTCCTGCTGGCGCCGACGAGCGAGCTATGGATGCGGGCGGAAGACGGCAGTCATCGCTTCGTCTGAAAGGTAAGTGCGACCGCCGAGCATCGCTACATCGCTGGTGAAATCTGCCTGTGTGGCATCTCACTAGCAACCATTTAACGATGCACCAGCGATCCTGACCGGGTCGTATCGTGGTTGGGATCGCTGGTGCATCGCTAAATGTAAAGGGGCCTTTAATCAGGTCATTTCACCACTGTACATTTGGCTTTTGATTGTTAGTTTGGGTATACCACGGCTCTTTTTTAATAGGCTATTGATTGTGGCTAATGGTCTAGGGGTATGTTTTAATTGTCTTTTGTTCTTATATATGTCATGTGTTAATAAAAAATAAATATTGTATTTTTGAGAGGTCCCCATTTTTGCATATCTTTTCTTTGTTTTCCCTTTAATCCGACTATCGGATCACACTCGGCCATGCAAGTCAATGGGTCTGTGGAATAAATCCGACTACATTCGGATAACATCTAGGTGCAGTCTGGTTTTCACAGACTGACACAATGTAGATTTTTTTCCATCTTCTCCTCATCTAAGAAAATCAGTTCACACTCTGATCAACCTCAGAGTTTAATAAGAGTGTGATCAGAGTTTGATCAAAGTGTGATAAGCATGATCGGCCAGATTCTCTCAAATGAGAGAAAATACACTGGTGTGACCCCGATGAAAGTAAACCAATTTACATAACTATACCAGCCCCTAGTTATATTAGCATCCTTGGTTTAAGTGAGAAAAAATGACTTACAAAATCGTCTCTCAATGTTCTATGCAATCATCTGAGACTAGTAAAGGTCTCCTCACTGCTAGCACATTGACCCGCCTTCAATTGATGTTCTGCCCGACACTGCTTCACATGCTAGGCAGTACATTAAGCTGAATGGGCTAGCTACCAGTAAGAACTGTGACTAGTCCTCGCTGCAGGGCACTGGAAAGTGCGGCATGCTGGAATATTGTACATTTTCTCAAAATGCAACATTTTCCAAGGGCATGTTTAGCACTATATTAACACAGTATAATGATATAAACCTATATCATGCATGTAACCTTGGCAATTTAAACACGCTGGTTCTATCAGAGCGATTGGGTAAGGGCTCCTGGCAGGAAAAATATAAATATTACTAAGAATCCAGTAGAGCAGTCAGATGTTCACGTTTCCTGACAAAACCCTAATGATTATACCACAGTACAAATGTATTCTCTACAGCAGTGACAGCACTTTGCTATGTGCGGTGCCTATCAAAAAAATGTATGCCTCCGAGACATCCACAGCAAGATTTTTGACACTTCTGGCTCATGAAGATAAGCCCCTGCACACACTATATTAACAACCACTCAATTCAGTTCTAACCAGAAGTCACATTTAATCCGCTCTGGGGTCCATCTGTAATATGCCTGGTGCGCACTCCGATACTGGCCTCGCGTCAGTGCCGGTGAGGCCCAAGATGGTAGAGATACTTTGCATAGGAAATGTGTTCTATAGCTTGGAGATTAGCTGTACATTTAAGAAGCAATTTTACATATATTACATACTGGCGTGCAGATATATTTATACATTGCCATGGTTACTGGAAATGCCGACCAGATATACAGCATATGTCAAGCAAGTAAATCTCTTCATAATTCCAGTTTGTAAATCCTGTTATCCCATCCAATTTTTCTATATGCCAAAATAATACCTGGGATATCAGATAGACACGACATAGGGTTTCCCAAATTGATTTAGCAAATGCTCCAGCTATCTCTGGAGCCATGTGTTACGCTCCATTCACAGTGTCAATGAGAAGAAAATGACCCTGGATGAGTGGGGTAAATTGAATCCTTTTGGAATTAGTGGCATCTGAACATATATAGTACACTGGATTTCCTTAAAGCCTTAAAAATTTTTAAAAAAATCAGATTTTTTCTTTACTTTAAGAATTAAACATGTAGACAGTCAAAAGAAGAACCCCAAAATAGCTAATATCGCACACAGTATATTAACATCTATAGGGATAGCAAATGGACATCATAAGCAAGGTTCCTCTGCTCTAAATCCCTTTTTACGTCAAAATGGAAAGAAGCTCTATAAGAGTAGGCTCTGCTATGGAAATGCCAGCACAGCCATGCCATACACAAATGGTCAAGCAAAGATGCAGCAGAGGAAATTAGTAGCCAGAAGCAGGTTCTCTCATTGATCAGCAGTTAAAGGAGTATTCCCATGTCCAAGGTCCTATCCCAATATGTAGCAAGCAGGATATATTAGCAAATACCTCTAATTAGAAATGTAGTATAGATCTTCTGATAAGCTATGTTGCTTACCCCATGTGAAGAGCATTGCAGTAGCTTAGGTATCCATGGTTATGACCACTACCAACTAATTAACTAACTATATGAGTGGTCATAACCATGGATATCTAAGATACTGCAATGCACTGCACACGGGGTAAGGGACATAGCGAATCAGAAGAACTATACTACATTTCTAATTGGAGGCATTTGCTAAAGTAATATTATTATTATTACACCTACTACATATTGGGATAGAATATTAGAGATTGGAATAACCCTTTAAGGAAGCCAGATCTGTCAAAAAGGGTTGTCTAGATGAGACAACCTTTTTATCTATTTATGGGTCTTACATACAACAGTATCAGAGGTAATTTTAGTAAATAGTAAAGTAATTGACTATATATACACAATTTTACAGGCTACAATGATTTGGGTTTTACATAAACATTTTATATAGTATTGTTCCAAACATATTATTATTATTATTATTTATTTATATAGCACCATTAATTTCATGGTGCTGTACATGAGAAGGGGTGACATACGAATTACAGATATCACTTACAGTAAACAAACTTACAATGACAGACTGATACAGAGGGGAGAGGACCCTGCCCTTTCGGGCTTACATACTACAGGATCGTAACTAACTACAGATCTTCTGTGGATGTAGGCTTGCCCAAATCTTTCTATCTTTTAATTATCAGATTTCAAAGAAATAATTTTGGATTAACCGTGCGCTGCTAGACAAAACGACTCCTCTCCAGATTATGTACTTGCATACTTTTATTTCCCAACGTGTTTCGAAGTTAAAAACTTCTTCATCAGGGGATGATATATCATCCCCTGATGAAGAAGTTTTTAACTTCGAAACGTGTTGGGAAATAAAAGTATGCAAGTACATAATCTGGAGAGGAGTCGTTTTGTCTAGCAGCGCACGGTTAATCCAAAATTATTTCTTTGAAATCTGATGATCTATGGTCACGGCGTTGGCCATTTGGATGTGCAGCAGCCTGACGTCTATTCCTTTCATGCCTAAAACTCTCCTGCTATTGGTGAGTATAACAGCTTGAGTCATATCTGTTTTACCTGGGTAAGACCCTATTGCGCTCTCTTTTAGTTTTAACTGCTATCTTTTAATTATGTGATCCCACACAAACTCAATGATGCGGATGTAAGGGAGTGGGTCCAGGAAAGAGGACCGACCGTGTTTCTGGGCCGGAACTAAGAGGGCTGTCACCCGTGGTCCCAGGGGGCTACGATTGCAGGCCAGGACCGACCTTTGACCAGGCAAAAAGGGGGCGGGTCGACTATAAGACGAGTGGTGCAGGTAAACAAGCAACACTGGGCGGGAAGAGAGACGGGACATAGGAGGGAGGAGCCGAGCGGACCTTCCCCCTCAGACGTGAGTCAGCACTTCAGAGAGAGAAGGGACAGCACCCGACCTGACCAAGCAGAGGGCCCCGACTGCGTACCCGGAGCAGAAGCCTCTTCCCGAGCCGCTGCAGAATACGGGCCATGGTGCACCCTCAGGCGCGGCACCCCCTGTGCATTGGGCAATGCTTCTCCACGGGCAGTCCAACCGCCGCCATCGACATCGCCACCGGGACCCACGGCCGCCTCTGCTCTGCTCCACACCGCGGCTGCGGCCTCCTCACCTGGACCCGGGCCGCCTCTGTTCTGCCCCTGCGGCCTCAACACCGGGACCCGCGGCCGCCTCCACTCTGTTCCACTCCGCGGCTGCAGCCCCCTCACCAGGACCCGCGGTCTCCTCCACTCCCCACTGCGGATGGCCCGGCATCAGGAGAGCTACGTGGGGCCCATGTACACCCCGCGATACCGCAGCGCAAGGACTTCCTGACCCTCCGACAATGCTTCCTTGGCTGGACACTTCGACTGAGGCACCGCCAGGACATTCCTCATGCACCAACTCTGCAGGACATCAGAGACTGATAAGTTGTTCGTTCCCCCATTTTAGCTCCCCCCAAGGGTCCTTAGTTGCCCGGACCGTGACCGCATAATGGTCACCCCTCGCCCCGTATTGTTTATTCTGTGTGAGATTGTGTATTTGTGTTTTACTTCCCTGCATAGAAAACTCGTTGTCAGTATGCGTGACATCAGAAATCTTCATATTAACGTATTGGGGGCCTTTTAGGCCCCCATGCAAATCATATGGAAAAATACACTTATATAACTTTTACAAGTTTATTTTAAAACTGGTAAATAAAATATGATTACTAGTAAACAAAATTTTAATTATAATTTTTCACAGAAAACACCAAAAAAAATTTTTTTTCCAAATTTCACACAAACATATGAAAAAAATGCAGCTGCAGCTACATTTCTATTATGTTTTTTTTTCTATTATATAAGTCTTCCAAACAATTTTGACAAGTTATTTTTTCGGAAGAATTTTCTTTGCAGACATTTTCCTTACAAACTAAACAAAATCTCTCAGTTTTCCTTTCTAAGTTTCTTGGACACATGAAACAACGCTTTCTTTTTCTTTCTCCTGGCCCTGGAATCATCTGAAACTGTACGCCACACTGTTTCATTGCTTCTTTAGTTTGCTTTAGCAAGCCTTTCACGTCGCTTCGCTGTATCATGTGAGGCATTACAAGTTCATGACAAAGGTCCTTCAAAAATAGGCGTCTCCTGTCCATCCTCGGTGCATGGAATTCTGGATGAGTTTCTGTATAAATGATGAATGAATTTAGGGCTGCTACATCAAGCATATTTGAAAAAAGTACTACAGGCCATCGTTTTGTTTGCCTCTTGCATGAATATTCTCCCACCATCTCATCCATTTTGTCTCCACCTCCTTTTGTTTTATTGTAATGCAGGATGATTTCTGGTTTTAATTTTCTGTCATGGCTGTCAATACTGCAATTGTGATGCATGGTACTGAGTAAAATCACTGATTTCTCCTTCTTCGCTTTGTAAGATACCAATGTCACTTTGTTATTGAATCCAAAGACACTCTCATAAAGTGCTCGCTGACGATTGAGTTTCAGTGCTTCTGGAATTTCTCGTCGGTTTGGCTTGATAGTACCAACAAGTGTACTAGCTTTTTGAAGCAGAAAATTGCTTAGTGCAACATTGGTGAAATAATTGTCCATGGTAATGTTTCTACCTGAATTGAATATTGGAACAGCAAGAGTTTTGACAATTTCAGACCCCAGATCCTTCTGTACTGGTGCACCAACCTCATTGTCACAGTATATTGCGCCATTTATGCCATAATAATTTGGAGAATCACACATCCAGAAGATTTTGATTACATATTTGGCTGGCTTGCTGGGCGTGTATTGTATGAACTTGCAGCATCCTCTGAACGGTACAAGTTGCTCATCTACTGTAATATTAGTACTAGGATTGTAAAGTTTGGTGCAATTTTTGATAAATATGTTCCAGATATAACTGATAGGGGCTAATTTGTCTGTTTCAAACCTCAATGCACGTGTTCGCTTATCATCAAATCGAATGTGTCTTCTAATTTCCTCATATCTGTCCACTGACATTGTCGCCTTATAGTGTGGATCAGAAAGTGGGTCCAGAAATAATTCTCGTGTTGGAACATCATACGATTTTTGACTCCCTGTCAGCAGTAAAAGTCCAATGTATGCATAAAGATCCTCTTTTGAGATATTTTTCCAGGACTTATTTTTTGCAGAAGCGACACGTCTTCCTTCTGCTGTAGGTTTGAACATAAAAGGACCTATTCTGCAATATTGTCAGAAAAAAAAAGTACAGAATATGTCTTTAGGGGAAAAGTAACTGGGACTTCCCACAGCTCCTTGAGCCTGTCTCACAATATTATGGATTGCAGTACGTCCGACTAATGTAGGATTACTGTCCCAAAAAACATTCGCTTTGGATGTTCTACTTATCACTTCTTGAGGATCCACTGTATTCACTTCTTCATCATTAGAAGAATCACTTGAGGATGTTTGATTCTCTGGTGGCAGGTACTCGTCATCGGACAAAGATAGTTCACTTTCATCATCACTTTTGCTTCAATCTCTTGGTCACTCAGATGCTTGGAGGAAGACTGTGCCATTGCTGACTAGATGTTAGCAAACTAAAAGAAAAAACAATGAACACAATCAGGGTTGTCCACTCTTTTCTTGTGTGTGACACACTGTAAGTGTAAAGTGCTCCCTCCCTCCTCTCACCCTCTCTTACCTTTTATACCTTCTTTTAGGTGTTGTACAATTCTCTGGATGTCTGTAGCTCAATAGCTTTACCCTTTGCAGGCTTCTTAGAATCAGAGAAACTGAAACTGAATCAGACTTCCTCTCAACATCTTATCTTATCTCAGGTCCTTCACAATTAGCTCACAGTGTATACTGTCCTCATTACTCTCTACACAGCTCATTACTGTGTTCAGAAGGACCTGAGATGATGTCATGGCCTTATCTCTCCCTCCAAAAATCACATGACATTCTCTATGGCATTATCCACACCCTGGCCCCTCCACCAGCATTACTGAGTACAAATAAAGTAACTTGAGACACAAACACTACTGAGAACATGATAAAAAATACATGGGGGACTAAAAGGCCCCCAATCCGTACAGATGTGGTTTTCACCAAAAAAGCATTGTTACACCGAAATGCCTATGAAAAAAATTATATGAACAACTGGATATTACCAACAACGACATACTTGAGGATTACATGGAGTTTCAAAATTCTAACTTAAGTAATTTTGCAGATAATAGCAAAAAAGTAAGCATGGGGGCCTAAAAGGCTAGGGTATATCTATATATAAAACTTGAGTTTAATCGTTGTTCTGCCTCCTGCTCTTCACTGCATCCTGCGTACCTGCTAGTTACCACATGGAGATCAGGACCTTGTGGGGAGGACATATCATCATTTCCAGGACTCTTTCTTCTTCACGCTGAAGATAGTTCTTAATTACATCGGCTGTATGTTTGAGATTTTGGTGGTGGTGCAGAATAAATTTGGAAACAAACAGGTATCTCCTTAATGATATTATGGTGCATTATGGAACAAAAAATATTGCAAGTAAAACCCAGGAGTGTTGAGCCGCTAGAATCCAACATCAGATAAAATGGGACGACATTCCTCTCCCAGAACTCCAGCATCTGATCTCCTCACTTCCCAGATGTTTACAGAATGATGTAGAAAGAAGAGGGCTTTCTGCACAATGGTAGACATGAGCCTGTCTCAACTTTTTTTTACATCAATTTCTGTCAGTAAGATTACCCCTTCCAATACATCTATATGGGCATGTAGGTGATAGAAAGTGGAATAAAATGATACTTTGATATCTGTGATCAGATGTCTTATTCCAGATAAATCCATGCTTTTCTTATGTGTAAATGATCTATTATGATCTATGAGCCTAACACTGATCTGCACGAGAGTCTGCCTCCAGAGATTATTTTAATTAAAAGGTGAAATTACCAGTGTGATGTGTGATGGTCACTCTCTGGTCTCCTGATATCACTGCAGAGCTGTGTGTGATTATATCTGACATATATGCAGGTGTCTACTCAGTGCTTCAGCTTCCATCTCACAGGCAATGTTGTAATGGTTTAGAAACAAAATCAGTCGCATGATAAAGCTAGGGAAGACATCACCACTTGGCGAGCTACCCAGCAAAAAAATACACCAACTCCAATAAATTATAATATACCAGAGGAACAGGAGTACACGGTGAAAACGAAGAAAGTAAATAAATGTAAATGTTTATTGTACATACAAAAATACATAAAAGGTATAGCAAGATACTCATAGTGCACCAAGAAACATGCAGGCAAGCAAAGGGGCACCCATCTGACAGTATAATCCTATGTTTGTAAGCGCTCCAGTCAAGTGACCCCAAAGAAATAAAGGTAATGACGCTTACCAAAATAAAGAGATGTCAGAAAGAGGGCCCCACGGCCAGATGTCCGCCATGTTGTAATGGTGTTGCAATACAGCAGAGCTGTGAGAGCTGCAGCTGCTCACGTACTTCAAAGAAGACATAGTTCAGTTCTACTCTACTGTGTTAGTTACATGCTTTACACTGGTAATGTCTCCTTTCAAAGATCTTAACAGCACATTTACATACAGTATAAGAAAAACATGAATTTCTCTGGAATGAGATATTGATATTGAATTGCAAATCTAAAGGTGTCATTTCATTTGGTATGATCTGCATGACCATATAGATGGCTTAGGAGGGTTTGTCCTTCTGACTAGAGATAAGCGACTTTGCCTCTTTTAGGGTCGAGTCGGGTTTCATGAAACCCGACTTTCGCAAAAGTCGGGTCGAATGAAATCGGCCGACTATAGGGAAAAGTCGGAGGCCGACTGAAACACGAAACCCAATGCAAGTCAATTGGGAAGCAAAGTCGACAGGGAGTGGAGGACAGTAAACAAACCTACAGTGCCCATTTCAATGCCAAAAACATCAATTCTTATTACTGAAGCTTGTCAACTTTAATTTACTTCATAATAATAGTTACGCATTGAAAACTGGAGGTTATTTGGCTAAAGTTGTGGGGGGGTAGGGCTGGCTCCAGGTTTTCGTGTGCCCTTGGCCAAAGAGTGTCAGTGCGCCCCTTTAACACATACCACAACTCATGATGCTCCGATACGGCACATAAATATAGGTATAGTACAATGACAAATACTTCACTGCTTACATGACATAACTGATCTATTTTAAATTGTACAATAGCTCAAAAAAAGGACAGTATATTACTCCATACAGTATTATGGCCACCACATTGTGCGCCATACAGAATAATGAGCCCCATATATTTCTCCATACAGAATAATTGGTCACATATAATGTTCCATACAGTATATGATGAGCTCCACATAATGCTACAGTATATGATGGTCCCTATGGACGATGCTCCAGTGTGTTATGGGCCCAAATAATGCTCCATATATAATGGACCCCATTTCTAATGCTCCAGTGTATAATGTGCCCCATAGATGCTGCTCCAGTGTCTGATCTGCCCCATTTAGAATGCTCCAGTATATGATGGGCCTCATGGATGATGCTTCAGTGTCTTATGGGCCCAAATAATGCTCTATATATAATGGGCTCCATTTCTAATGCTCAAGTGTATAATGGGCCCCGTAAATGCTGCTCCAGTGTCTGATGTCCCCCATTTGGAATGCTCCAGTATATGATGGGCCTCATGGATGATGCTCCAGTGTATGATGGACCCTAATAATGCTCCATATATAATGGGCTTCATTTCTAATGCTCCAGTGTATGATGGGCCCCATTTGGAATGCTCCAGTATATGATGGGCCCCATTTTTAATGAACCCAGGCATGGTATGTGAAAAGAGCTCCATGGAGTAATCTGAAGTGTGTGCTGTCGCATCCTTTACTTTTGGTGTGGGTGAAGGACACAAGGAAAGGGGTTGCTCCTGACCAGAAGCCTGCACTGACGACTCAGTGCTTGCATTTTTTGAAACTTCAGAAGAGGAGGCGATAGAGCTGGAGGCTGTTTCAGCAATGTAAGCCAAAAACAGTTCCTGATGTTCCGGCTTTAAAAGCAATCTACCTACTCCCAGAAAAGGGAGCCTTACAGGCCTTCTGGAGCTACACCATGACGCAGGCTCAACACCTCCTGCCTTAGCTGCTATTGTGTTTTTGGCACTACCAGCAGATGCACCATCACCATCAGTAACAGGTGGACCCCCATGCCCACGGCCTCTTGCACCATACTTCCTCATGTTTGGGAAAATGTACCAAAAATACCAGCAGAGAGATGGTCCTGTATGAGGAGCGTCCAGCCGTGTAAGGTGTATTAAAAAAATTAAATCTACGTATATATTTTGTTCGTCACAGACGCTCTCCCATTATGTATTTGACTGTAATCCAACAAGCAGATATACGGTACTGTATCAGAAGTGTACAGCTGTATACGATTTTTGTGTAACTAACAATCTCCGTATATGTATTTACAGAGTGTCACACACACACGCTGACTCTGTATAGATGTGACTGTAATGCGAACTGTTTGAGAATCAGACAGCTCAATACGGTGTACGGAGAAATGGAAATGTCCGTATATGTATTTACGGAGTGTCACACACACACGCTGACTCTGTATAGATGTGACTGTAATGCGAACAGCAGATATACAATACTGTTTGAGAATCGGACAGCTCAATACGGTGTATGGAGAAATGGAAATGTCCATATATGTATTTATGGAGTGTCACACACACACGCTGATGACTCTGTATAGATGTGACTGTAATGCGAACACCAGATATACAATACTGTTTGAGAATTGGACAGTTTTGACCATAATCAAACAGCAGATATACGGAACTGTTTGAAAAGCGGACAGCTCTATACGGTGTAGGTCTGGAAAAATGGAAAATCTCCTCTTTTTTTTTCCAGAGTCACACACAGCTTGTATTTGTCCATGATACCAGCCGGTACATGGTAGTGTGTGAAGAGCGTACACCGCTATACGGTGTCTGTATGGAAAATGGTAAATCTCCGTCTATCTTTATACGGAGTGACACACGTTGTCTCTGTATAGTTTTGACCATAATCAAACAGCAGATATACGAAACTGAAAAGCGGACAGCTCTATACGATGTAGGTCTGGAAAAATGGAAAATCTCCTCTGTTTGTTTTTCCAGAGTCACACACAGATAGCTTGTATTTGTCCATGATACCAGCCAGTACACGATAGTGTGTGAGGAGCGTACACTGCTATACGGTGTATGTATGGAAAATGTTAAATCTCCATCTATTTTTATACGGAGTGACACCCGCTGTCTCTGTATAGTTTTGACCATAATCAAACAGCAGATATACAAAACTGCTTGAAAAGCGGACAGCTCTATACGGTGTAGGTCTGGAAAAATGGAAAATCTCCTGTTTGTTTTTCCAGAGTCACACACAGATAGCTTGTATTTGTCCGTGATACCAGCCGGTGCACGGTAGTGTGTGAGGAGCGTACACCGCTATACGGTGTGTGAAAAGATGAATGCTCGGTAACTGACCAGAACAAAATAATAAAAGTTGGAGTGCTTTGAAAAAAGCAGTTTGAACAGCAGTGTGCACACAGCAATGCAGCTATCAGGTAGCCTTAAAAGGCAGCCTAATCACCACCAGCGCTGCTGCACACAACAAAAATCCTCCCCTTTCACTGCACACTAACTGTACAGTGAAAAGCGCTATCAGCAGAAGCAATTTTTTTGTTCTTCTTCCCTGCCTAACGCTCTCCCTATTCAGAATTAGCAGCAGCACCTCTCCCTATGGTAAGATCGGCAGAAGTAAGATGGCGGTCGGCGGTCACGGCCTTTTATAGCCACTGCGACGCAACACAAAGCCAGCCAATCACTTCAATGCCCTTCTCTAAGATGGTGGTGGCCGCTGCCCATGTCATCACGTTGCCCACAGTGTGCGTCCTCCATCACTGGCTGAGAAAAGGCGCTGGAAGCATTATTTGAAACGTGACTTTGGCGCTCGTGTCAGCGACCTCATTGCCGACCTCACGCTATGGTCGGATTTCGATCGGCGAAACCCGACTTTAGCTAAAGTCGGCGACTTTTGAATTTGACCGACCCGTTTCGCTCAACTCTACTTCTGATAGATTCCCTTTAACTTTTTCAAATGAAATGGAAAACTGTCTAACTTTTAACTTCTGATCTGCATTCTATGGTTTTTTTTTATGAATAAATATGGTGTGAGGCAGTGAACTCTGTTACAGCTAGGGGGCACTGTATCTTCTCCCCAGGATACGCATGGTGGTGTATTGAACCCATGTGAATGCACTGCGGTCACAGGCATAGCTGGGATTGCAATGGTGAAGCAATGACCAATGTCACAGGTAGGGGTCACTGTGTGTTCTCCCCAGGTTGTGCATGGAGACATATGAAGTCCATAATTGTGCATGGCAGTCAGGGGCATAGCCGTGACTGTAATGCAGCTTAATGATAAAAAAACAAGTGTAGTCTTGGACATGCTATAGTCCAAGACAGACATGGGAAAAAAAACCTGCTCTGGAATGGGTGTTTTGAAATTGACTGTAGTATGATAGTGTGCAGTCCGTTTCATTTCCAGTCCGGGTTTTCCATGTGGCTGAAGGCCACAGGTTCTGAGTTAAAATCCCTGTAGTGAGGGGTATGGGTGTGTTAGGTGCAGAATCAGTGTCAGTCTGGTGTGTGCTGATGTGCAGAGCAGAGGCCTGCAGAGCGCTGGCTGTGTGTGTGAAGCAGCGCAGGCCAGTGGAACCAGCAGCCAGGGCACCCTCAGTGTACACAGTGATGCAAGTCATCCACGGTAACTGGGATCGGATGTGGAGAATCCTGTGCTCAGAGGTGAACCGGAGGTGGATGTCCTGTGCCTGAAAGAGGACTGGCATGTATAATAATTGTAAAACAGGTGGATATAGTGCCCGACTGCTATCCAGAGGATATCCTGGACTGTGTACGGCTGTGTGCATAAAGAGACTGTGATACACTGATGCAGGACACCCACGGAAACTAGTCAGAGGAAGACTGGCATGTGTAGTGTCTGTAACATGAAATGCTGTGTGAAAAGAGACTGGGATACAGTGGTGCAGGGCACCCACGGGAACTAGTCAGAGGAGGACTAGCATGTGTAGTGCCTGCAATGTGTAAGGTTGTGTGAGTAAAGAGACTGTGATACAGTGGTGCAGGGCACCCACAAGAACTAGTCAGAGGAGAACTAGCGTGTGTAGTGCCTGCAACATGTAATGCTGTGTGAATAGAATCTTGGATACGGTGCACAGACACCCACGGGAGCTAGTCAGAGGAAGACAGGCGTGTTTAGGGTCTGTAAGATGAAGGATGCCGTATAATATTGTGGCGCCCCTGAGGCTCAGTCGCCACAGAGGTACTGCACCTCCTCCTGAGGTGTAGTATCCCACCATCCAGGTAAGGTGGAGACTCCTGACCACACTCCAACACCTGCACCCCACACCACAAAGTAGTGTAGCAAAGTACCTTCGGTGGCTCCCTGCTTGGAACATGAAGCGTGCTGGGAGGTGGGTGGTGTTAGTTTACATTACAAGGAGCGGGAAGAGGTTAGGATGAGAGGTCAGTTGGTTAGAGAGTTGGAGAGGAGAAAATCCCCGGAGAGAGGTATGGAAGGATGGAGGTGCTGCAGCGGATCCCAGTGATCTGGGTCTGCTGGCACGGGAGAGGAAGAGAAAGAGCAATGTAGACTGAAAGTCTGATTCTCCATAGAAGGAAAGATTAGCATGGAACGTGAGGAGTAAGAGAGAACAGAAGACGTGGGTTAGAAGAGCACCCTTCCTAGAAGTTCTGAGCGCAAGGCGGGGGCCTGGTCCCCGAGGTTGTATGGATACTAATGGTCCTGCAGCAGACACCAGAGGAATAGAAGTAGTGACCACTTTATTCCCACACAAGACTTGGGGGCACAACAGCAACTGGATAGTGAGCCGGGACTTAGTAGCAAGGAGTCCCCGAAGCAGGCTACAGCTGTCTGCCGTACAAGTAGAGTTCATAGGAACATCGGACAGGAGGAACTCTAGTGTAACTCAGTACTAGGAGTACTTCACTTAAAGGCGCTATAAGAGGAGACGTTCAGCAAGGCACATATTGGCTTAGTGTTGGAAAGGAGTATTCCATCTGGCCGGGAGGTTGACTGAGTCCCTGACCCGGAGAACACGGCACATAGGCAGGCACCTGTTTGTACAACAGACTGTGAGTAAAGCTTTGGAACTACATGCCCTGGTGTCCTCCACTCATTCCTGCGAGAACCTGCCCAGCACTGCTGCATCCTCTGCACCTGACACTACACCATCTGCGTTTCACCTCACCTACACTGCCCTGGGACTACAGCCCTGCCTGTGGAGGGCTATAACATCATTGCTGCACCACACCATCTGTCCCAGAGGAATTGTCTGCAGCGTCGGCTTACATTCACATTGCCGAACACCACAGGTGGCGTCACGAATCATTTATAAACTTTCACTACCACAAGCACACTGAAACAACCCCCCTTTTACAATGGGCGCCCAGGGCCACGGGCCGGGGTCACAGCTGCCGTGACATCTCCCAGTGAAGCTCATAGGGTCCGGTACCGAGTACCCCACAGCCCTGGGAGGGCGACCCAATATATATTCTGCAAATGGTGAAATTGATACTAATTATATGCACTGAAGTTATATGCACTGAAGTTATATGGATTGGACTTTTAATGCTGTGAGCAAACACATTAAAGAGACTTTAGTGTTTGGATTTTGTGGGTCACTGCCTCTTCACTGCATACGGGCGCTACTCGGCACTACATAGGTTATAAGAGATTTCCAAATCAATGCATTCTTATTTTTTTTTTACATTTTATGAATCAAGAAAAAAGACCGACTCGATAAAGTGCTGCTGATATATCAAAACATGAACATATATGGACAAAATAAACAAGGTGGACCCTCATAAGCAACAGTCATACTATGTGGCCAGCAGATACAAAAAAGTATGTGTGCCGTCAGCTTAATAAGTAAATATATGGACAATGCCAGGTCTCTTTAGAGCCACCAAAATAAGATGATGCTACCAAAATATCATATTGTATTTACCGTATATACTCGAGTATAAGTCGATCCGAGTATAAGTCGACCCCCCCCTAAATTTGCCTTAAAAACCTAGGAAAACTTATTGACTCGAGTATAAGTCTAGGGTGGGAATTGCCGAAGATACTGGTAAATGTAATGCTGCACAACATACAGTATGGCCCCAAAATGCTGCACAGTGAATGCTGGCCCAAATAATGCTGCACAACATACAGTATGCCCCCAAAATGCTGCACAGTGAATGCTGGCCCAAATAATGCTGCACAACATACAGTATGCCCCCAAAATGCTGCACAGTGAATGGTGGCCCAAATAACGCTGCACAACATATGCCCCCATAAATGCTGCACAGTGAATGGTGGCCCAAATACCGTAATGCTGCCCCCAAAGTGATAGGATTACTGGTAATCCTATCATGTTGCTGCCGCTGCCCCTGCTGGAATTTAAAAAAAAAACCACTATATATTCACCTACGTTGATGACAGCTGCTCCTGAGCGTCGCCGGCTCTTCAGTGACTCAGGCAGAGGGCGCGTGCTTTCCACGTCATCGCGCCCCCTGCACTTCACTGCCGGAGGATGGGAGAGAGCGGCGCGCAGAGATTTTGAACGCCGCCATGGCCCTATCATCACCCGCTGCCGCCACCAGGACGCTGCAGGGGACCGCAGACGAACACCGGGGACCGCGGAGACGACTGGGACTGCGGAGATGACGGGGACCAGGTAAGTTGGCACCGTGACCCGAATATAAGTCGAGGGGGGTCTTTTTCAGCCCCGAAAGGGGGCTGAAAAACTCGACTTATACTCGAGTATATACGGTACCTATGTAAGGATGGCAAGATAAAATGGGGGTCCAGTACAGTCCCGAGGATGCGTCCACCCCAAAGCGCGTTTTGGCGTCTGCCTTTTTGTGTTATATTGGGTCTCAAAGTCGGTCTTGTTTCTTGAGTCATAATTTATTTTTCCGATATGCTCTTTGTTATATCCATGTTACACATGTCATGCCAGTGATAAAATAATTTCCTTACTACCAATTGTGATCACTGATTTTCACTTCACATGTGTATTTCGTTTCTGAGTTTGCTGTGATTTTTTTACATTTGCAGAGACGTGGAAAATGTAGGATGTGAATCATATAATACTGAGAATTAGCATTATTATTTAAGTATACACATGACAGCTAATCCTCAAAAGTCACTTAGAGCTAAAAGCACTCTAACTTTTTTTTCGCTTTTTAACTGGAAATTCCATCGGAACATATATTGCAGGAAGAATAATTGATTTCCTACATTTTTTACATTTTACATTACATTTGCCATTGTTGCATCCTTTATGTAGTTGATTGAGATGACAGAATAAAGCATAAAGAAAAAATGCTGACTATTCCTCAGGAAGGTGGCTCACCATAATACAGCCTTATGAACACCCTTCTGTAATTAGATACTTGCATACACATCAATCACCTTAACAACCTGTATATATTTCGTTATTTGGCAATTGTCACATCTAGGTCTTGGTCTTAGTAACACTGCTGAAACATTCCAGCCTGAATGATTTATGGCTACCTGCCCCCAGACTGTGACCTCAAACAGCCCATTACTAAATATAGGTAGCTGGGTCCATGGGCATGTATTTGTGCCAGCCTTCCATTGTATTTCAGCATGCATTCTCATCCATCATTTATTCTGTCCATCACTCTCCATCTATCATGTATCCTTCTACGTCGGTGACCTTTCTGTAGAGGTTTAAAAGGCTCAGGGACATAGGAAAAACTTCCAAGGGCACTGTGTGCGACCATCCATGTGCAAGAAAAGTGAATACATTGAATTAATATCAAAACCAAGTGAAACTGAAGCTAACTATCAAAAATGGAAAGAATATAATCAGACACTAAAGGAATCTCATTATTTTTACAGGCAGTGTTTGAAAACTTAACTTTAAATCAGTTTCCATGTTCTCTGTTAGTGCGACAGAGAGGAGGGAGTAATTCATGGTGGCAATAAGGCATGAAATACAAAATGGTTACACCCTAAAAATACTCATTAATAGAGACTTAGCTATGGGAGGAGCAGATAATAAGTATTACATCCTCACAGACATTTTGCATGAATCACTAAGACCTTTAATGCAAAATATTTGCGGAAAGTTGTTGTTTCTTCTCAGTTTTGGTCGTTTTGGTCTTCTAGCTTCAAGCAGTCATTGCTGTACTGTAAGGTCCATGACTGCCCAGATTAATGCCTTGAATGCATAGACAATATAGAGTCACTGCACACGCTGGTTATGCTTAATGTGAAATAAATTTATTGCTTGACGGTGAGGAAGCGACATCTATCGACGTTTCGGCCACATCGGCCTTTATCACAAAAGTCGCCCTTTAAATTGAATGTAGGGTCTGTTTTCACCAAATCGATAATGTCACTGCTAGGCATAAATGAATTGGTAGCTTATTCAAGATTGCCGATAATCCTAATCCTTGAGGAGGTGGTGGACTGGTAAATATGCCAGAGAGTCATTGGTGGCGCAGTGGGTGAAGTATGCACAGTGGTGCCAAAGCAGTGAGTCCTATCCGTTCCTTTTCACTGGCACCGCGAACTCAAACTCTTAGGCCGAGTGCTAACCATCTACTTTATCCAGTAATGCCCTGAATGTTCTGCCCAGCTTTGTCATGGGGATATAGTCGCCATTCTGGACAATATGTGAATACACACAGACTGTGAGTGCAGTATGGCCAACAGATGGCATCCATCAGAAGCAGGAAAATAAGTAATTATTTAATATACTTATTACCGTGGGGGCCTCCGAGTGTCCTGTGGCCAAAGCTAGGCTTCCCTCAAGGTATCCGTTGAACATATACACGATTTATTTCATCTCTCGCAAAACATCTTGGGATTCAGTTAGAAAGAAGAAACACATCTGTAGATTACACTACACGAAATTGTAAGTTTGGTTTGCAAGCCTTTTCTGTAATTGGCATAGCTAATTACATTGCAGTCATCATCAATGTCAGGCAGAACACTGATGGTAATGTCAACTTCTTCCGCCATTTCTAGCATTGGATAAATGTTCATAATAACAACCAGACGTTCATATAGGCTGCACTCATCACCTAATCTGGATTATTTGCTATAGAAGGAATGGTAAAAAAATGAAACAAAAAAAATAAATAAAAAAGGTTGTTTTTTGTTTTTACCAATAACTAATGAAACCCCCTATGCTACAGCACAGACTTTGGCCATAACTCTGCGTAAAAGCTGAATGACGGGTTCCACAAATAAATAATGGAATCAGACATAAAAAGATAAAAGGCATTAGCCCACTATAACAATGTGGTGACATTAAAGATTACTATAAAATAGATCTAAAAAACAAAAGGGTATATGACAAATCTTGGAGGGCAGCTACTAATTACATCCCGGATTCTCTATTACCGTAGTTTAAAAATGTTCTGTTCTCTGCCAAGACGACGAAACTTGTGGTTGACCCCTTTCAATCATTATACCTCGATATTATTATTATAGGTATATAAGGAGCCAGATGTCATAAAATGCAGCAATATACAGTCAGAATATTTCAGTATAGAAACATTGAACATTTCTTCTACTGCAGTTTTCATTTTTGCCAGTAGTGGGCACTGTTCTTCCACTTTTCAACGCTACAATCTAATACTGTAAAAATGAGGAAATTACGTTTTAATTCAATGCAACGTAAATCTTTTCCATCACGAAAATTGCAAATTATTTTCCTTATTCCTACAATTATACCTAGTATTTTATTATTCCGACAAGTTTCATCACTATAGTACATGTGGCATTTCAAGAAAGTAACGTCGCTTCCATAAATAAAGCCTGCTTTATACAATGAAAAACACACAAAAATTGAGCTTAGTTAAAGTTAGTATACATGCAGCATATAAACGCATGTTCACTTCGGCCATAAAACACTGAAAAACCCTACAAGAAACTAAATAAGCAAAAACCCTGCTATAACTAAATAAGTAAAAGCAAAAAGTGCATTTAAATAACACAGGGTTCTTAGTAATAGGTTTTTTGATCATAAATCACATGAAAGCCATCTGGTTCTTTTGTCTGCCCTTATTCACACATTGAGGTTGACTTTGACACATGGTAAGGTTTTAATGTTAGTGTAGGACCGTCTCTATCGGGGTCACCTTCGCGACGGTGAGATGGCTTTCATGCGATTTTTGATCAATAAACGTATTACTAAGAACCCTGTGTTATTTAAAGGCACTTTTTGCTTTTACTTATTTAGTTATAGCAGGTTTTTTGTTTATTTAGCTTCTTGTAGGTTTTTTCAATGCGTTATAAAATGTATAAAACTTCTATGGAAGGGGAACGTAAACCATATAATATGCATCTACTTTCACAAAACAAGCGGACATCTTTACTATGCATACAGCACATATAGTATTAGAGTAGGTACACTCTCCAGATTTCTGTAACTTGGTGAGATAATGATGAAGGTTTGGGTGGAGCGGCCATATTGCGGTTTTAATAAGTAGCGTTACAAGACAAAATGCAAATACTCAAACACCATTTACATCTCGACTCATGTTGGGTTATTATCTATTTATTCTTTATTTTACTCACTTATAGCGCTATTAATTCCACGCTTTACAGCCATCATCATGGCTGTCCCCATTCGGGCTCACAATCTAGATTCCCTATCAGTATGTCTTTGGAGAGTAGGTGTGTTGGGGTTATCACTTCATGGTTTCAGCACCATGTGAGGCTTCTGTATTATTCATCACCTCACAACACAATAGTAGTGGCGTCTTTCCTGACGGCATCTCTCTCACAGGGGACATTTGCGTCCCCCCCTCACCGGCTCACACAACGGTAGTAGTTTGTAGTGACATAGTGTGGAGTGATGAGTGGTGTGAGCTAAATTCTTAGTGGTGCAGGGTTTCAGAAGAAAAAAAAGAAAGTCACGGTTTCTTTTTTTTTAAATTTTGGGAAAAGATCTTGGCACCACTTTGTACATGGCCTCTATAGATTCTTGGCACCTATAGATTGGATTCTGTGGCCCACAGGACGTCAGAGTCTCGGTACAGGCGGTGCAATGACATCTCTGCATTGTGCTGTCTGTCTACAGGGAGAATAGAACCAGGTCACTCGAATTAGGAGAATATAAACTTAATATTTTTTTTCAGGTAACATGGAGGGATAAAGGTGACATTACTTCGTTGTTTGGTGAGGTCACTCAGAGGAATCATTATTATTAAGAGGGCAATAAAGGGGAATTAATATTTCCTAAAAAGGTGCATTCTATGGCAATTATTTCTCTTAGGCCGGGGTCACACTAGAGAGGAATACGGACGAGTGAGAGGCGTTAAAAGCACGCTTTACACACGGACCAATGATTCTCTATGGGGCAGCTCCCAACAGCCGTATAATTCTCGCCCGTATTCTACGGTCCGTGCCAATCGCAGCATGCTGCGATTGTCAGCGTACTACGCCCGTAGTACGCCAATGCAAGTCTATGGGTGCGCAAAAAATACGGATTACACACGGACCACACGTGTGACTTGCGAGAAATATGCAGATCTTTTGGCAGGTGACAGGAAATGGGCCAATCCAAGCTTAGACATGCAAATGAGCTAAAAAAGCGCTCCAGACATCCAGGAAGTACGCCTCCACGGCGTACAGCAGTGTCATGGCGCCATATTTTCTCAATGTGGAGATGCTTATTGTCTTAGTGCAGGAGTGGCCAGAAATCTGGGACCAACGTGATGCCCATTATGCCAACTGGGCAAGAAAGGAGGCGTCATGGAGGCGCATATGTCGCCAGATGTTCCACGATTTTGGTGATCGGCCACGTGAGAAGCAGCAGCAACTGAGTAAGTACAACCCAAAAACTATTTAAAATTACCTCACATCAAAAAATGCATATAGAATCAGCCCCCCCCCTTCCTGTGCTTGTACTTTTTTCATCATGAGGCGGGTAGATTTTGATATGACCCATGGTTTTACACTGCCATCATTTGGCCCAGGCCACAAGCTCCTCATCCTCCTAGCCTACCAAGTTAGTAAGTGTAGTTACTTGATACATGAACTACTGTGACCCTGTGTATCTGGCCTGGATGCCCCAATTGTATATGCCACCCTGGGTAGAAAGCACACCCCAGAAGGCCACATGCCTAGGCTACTGGTAGCAAATTTGACATAGCAAATATGTGAAATTGAGAAAATTTCCTGTCACATTGCAGTGGAAGATGTGATGAGACGCTGGCGCAGCATCCGCGACCAATACAGGCGGGAACGTCAGCAGCGGTCCAGGAGTGGTGATGTGGGCCACATAAAGAGGAAATACGTATATTATGACCGCCTCTCCTTCCTCACCCCTATTCTGGATCTGAGACCGTAAGTAGATACCTCACACCACATTACACAGATACTTTACAGGGCCAAAAATATTGATTTATTTTTGGCTGTGTTATATTTCATAACAGAACTCAGTCCAACCTTACGGAGAGAACAACTGGCTCAGATACAGAGCCCATCATTGATCCTGTAGACGATGAGGTGGCTGGCCCATCTTCTCCCCCTACAAGAAGCATGGGTGAAGAATCCTCTCAGGAAAACCCAGTGCCTGCGCAACAAACCCCACCACCAGGACCACATCCACAACCAGGACCGTCTGCTGCTGCACCATCAGCCATACAGGAGGAGCAGGGCAACATGAGCAGCAGCCCAACTGCCCAGATCCGGGGCTCCCCACAGCATGCTGGACCATAACGGCGAGGAAGAAGAAGGTGCCAGATCCCTGCCCAAGATACGCGTACAAATGTGGACACTGGGGTCCTCAACTAATTGGCTAGAGTCAATAATGATGATGGCGAGGAGGCATACTTGCGCAGCCTGGCCCTTTATCTTCGTGCCCTTTCCTGTGAGGTGAGGCTCCGTATTCGAGGATGTTTTCAGATCCTGCTTGATGCTTGCACACACCCCAATACCCCATATGAATTTTTTGAATATCTGGAGAGGTGGCAGCTGTCACCCAGAAATCTAATGTGCCTTAGACACCCCACACACATACTTGCTCAAGCAGGCTCTGAGGAGCCTCAAATATGTGGGCCTACACTTCACCCCCTTCCTCCCCCTACCCAACCTTCCCAACAGCAGCCACATACAGTGGGGAAAAAAAGTATTTAGTCAGTCAGCAATAGTGCAAGTTCCACCACTTAAAAAGATGAGAGGCGTCTGTAATTTACATCATAGGTAGACCTCAACTTTGGGAGACAAACTGAGAAAAAAAAATCCAGAAAATCACATTGTCTGTTTTTTTTTTATTTTATTTGCATATTATGGTGGAAAATAAGTATTTGGTCAGAAACAAGCAATCAAGATTTCTGGCTCTCACAGACCTGTAACTTCTTCTTTAAGAGTCTCCTCTTTCCTCTACTCATTACCTGTAGTAATGGCACCTGTTTAAACTTGTTATCAGTATAAAAAGACACCTGTGCACACCCTCAAACAGTCTGACTCCAAACTCCACTATGGTGAAGACCAAAGAGCTGTCAAAGGACACCAGAAACAAAATTGTAGCCCTGCACCAGGCTGGGAAGACTGAATCTGCAATAGCAAACCAGCTTGGAGTGAAGAAATCAACTGTGGGAGCAATAATTAGAAAATGGAAGACATACAAGACCACTGATAATCTCCCTCGATCTGGTGCTCCACGCAAAATCCCACCCCGTGGGGTCAGAATGATCACAAGAACGGTGAGCAAAAATCCCAGAACCACGCGGGGGGACCTAGTGAATGAACTGCAGAGAGCTGGGACCAATGTAACAAGGCCTACCATAAGTAACACACTACGCCACCATGGACTCAGATCCTGCAGTGCCAGACGTGTCCCACTGCTTAAGCCTGTACATGTCCGGGCCCGTCTGAAGTTTGCTAGAGAGCATTTGGATGATCCAGAGGAGTTTTGGGAGAATGTCCTATGGTCTGATGAAACCAAACTGGAACTGTTTGGTAGAAACACAACTTGTCGTGTTTGGAGGAAAAAGAATACTGAGTTGCATCCATCAAACACCATACCTACTGTAAAGCATGGTGGTGGAAACATCATGCTTTGGGGCTGTTTCTCTGCAAAGGGGCCAGGACGACTGATCCGGGTACATGAAAGAATGAATGGGGCCATGTATCGTGAGATTTTGAGTGCAAACCTCCTTCCATCAGCAAGGGCATTGAAGATGAAACGTGGCTGGGTCTTTCAACATGACAATGATCCAAAGCACACCGCCAGGGCAACGAAGGAGTGGCTTCGTAAGAAGCATTTCAAGGTCCTGGAGTGGCCTAACCAGTCTCCAGATCTCAACCCTATAGAAAACCTTTGGAGGGAGTTGAAAGTCCGTGTTGCCAAGCGAAAAGCCAAAAACATCACTGCTCTAGAGGAGATCTGCATGGAGGAATGGGCCAACATACCAACAACAGTGTGTGGCAACCTTGTGAAGACTTACAGAAAACGTTTGACCTCTGTCATTGCCAACAAAGGATATATCACAAAGTATTGAGATGAAATTTTGTTTCTGACCAAATACTTATTTTCCACCATAATATGCAAATAAAATGAAAAAAAAACAGACAATGTGATTTTCTGGAATTTTTTTTCTCAGTTTGTCTCCCATAGTTGAGGTCTACCTATGATGTAAATTACAGACGCCTCTCATCTTTTTAAGTGGTGGAACTTGCACTATTGCTGACTGACTAAATACTTTTTTTCCCCACTGTATGTCTGGCTCTAGCCAACCTCACCAATATGGCCACTTGTTCCCACCCAGTGTTGGAGGCTGGTCCCAACCTGGTTGGGGACAACATGGATAAATATTGGTGGGTATGAGACACGGGCCTACCAGATCCAACAAGATGCCCCTCTTCATTTTCACTCTGGCCAGTACCCACAACAATCCCAGAAGGCAGTACACTACCCACATCATGGGCAACAGTATGCCCCCACACAGGACGATGTTGGGCAAAGTAGCCAGCAGCAACCACAGGCTGGTCTTCCGCCTTCTCCTTCCCCAACTTACCAAAATTTATAATGTAGCCATTTTGGTATTGCATAATGTTGTTTTGTTTTTTTCTATGTGTGAATATGTTATTTGGAAAAATGTTCACAACTGCAAAAAGGCCAATTTGGCCCATTGCCACAGTTCTCATATGGCAATAATATGTTTTGCTTTAAAAAAACACACACAAAAAAAGGCAAAAGTAAACATTTGTCTACTACATTTTATGTCTTTGTCTCAATTCTAAAAAACAGTGTCAGCATACTAACATACGCTTACCAATGCAATTAAACACTCATAGAATCAGAAGGGGTAGAAATATACTGTATATATTTAGACACACATAAACCAAAAAATTATAACATAGACACAGCATGCTCTTGCCAAGAAGTTTCAACCTCAGGTGACATAAAGTAATTTGTGAAAATATCACGCACTTTGAGGTCAGAGAGTGGTCTACGTTGAGGGTTGATAGGTGGTCTCGCCCTACGCACATTGTCCAAAACATGCACAACACCAGCAGAGGAGGAACAATCATGTATCCTGGTGACGTTATGAAGAACCACACAGGCTTTAACTACTTCATTAACATTTTGTTCACTCAGCTGAATGGCAGACTGGAGTACCCGCCATTTGACACAAAGAATGCCAAAGGAACACTCCACCAGTCGCCGAGCACGTGATAGGCGCAAGTTAAAAATTCTGCGCCGGTGGTCAAGGTTGCGCCGGGATATGGCCTCATGACATTGCGTGTTAACTGAAAAGCCTCATCTGCCACAAGGACATAAGGGACAGATTCTTGAGTGGAGCCTGGTAGCTGGCGTGGTGGTGGTAGATCCAACTGGCTGGTGCGTAGCCGCCGAGCCATAATGGAAGTATTGAAGACTCGAGAGTCTCCTGTCCTTCCATAGGCCCCAATGTCAACAATTATAAACTTGTATTGAGGGTTGACCAGAGCCAACAATACAACAGAAAAGTATTGTTTATAATTGAAGAATTGGGAGCCAGAGTTCGGCGGCTTACGCACCCGGATATGTTTGCCATCAAGGGCCCCAATACAATTAGGAAACTGGCATTCCTCCTCAAAGTCCCTTGATATCCTCAACCAGTCTTCCATCCTGGGCTCGGGCATGATGAGTTGATGTAGTCTTGACCATATTTCACTACATGTCGACCTGACTATGCCAGAAATGGTAGATCTTCCAATCACAAACTCATGGTGGAGGGCGGCATAAGACAGGCCAGTGGACAGGAAGCTGAAGAACAACAGAAAATGAACATTTTAGAATGCACAAACTAACCAAAAAACAGGTACATACATACCAAACTTGTTGGGATTTCAGAACTACTAACACACACATATTTGGTCGCACAATGATTAAGTGATATTCAGTACATATTACACATAACATTCTGGTATGTAAGTTTCAACATATCTGGAATAAGATGAGGGCATTAAAATTAGTCCATGAAGCAATAAATGCATACTTTGGGCAACACATCATGAACATAGAGAATGTGGTTGTGTAGTACATACCGTAATGTGAGTAGAAGTCGCTCCTCTGCAGATATAGCTTTGCGCATCCTTGTGTCCTGAAAGGTTATCCCAGGGCGCACTGTCTCCAAGAGTCAATCAAATGTTGCAAGGCTCATGCGACAGTATTGGTAGAATTTTGCAGGATGCTCCCGCAGAGAAGAATAGAGGCGGTGAAAATGACCTCTTGTGAGTCGCTGCCTCAAAAGTGGATGTACCCACATGCGTCTCCTTCTCCGCGGATCCACTATCACTGAGTATGGTTGACCAAAGCGGCGTGACAAAAGCCAGTTGAAGAGAACCTGCTCAGTTGTGTTGAAACTCAGACTGTCTGCCATGTTGCACATACAACACCAACACACCTAGTGAAGGCAAGGTCACAAATGGACAGAATGGAGGCTGTCACCTGTTCCTGAGGCAATAAATAGGGTGCAGGCTAATGATTTAAAAAATTTGCAGGCCTCAAAACCGTTAAATGTCCATTTTGCAAGCCTGCGAGAAAATCTCGCAATACGGATTCCATACGGATGCTGACATGCGGAAAATACGCGACCGCACCTTGCTTATGGATGACATACGGAGCACTATTTAGGGGTCATTCATCCGTATTACGCATGGAAACTAAGGACCGTATTTTGCGTCGGTTAGTGTGACCCCGGCCTTAAGAAGGCACTTGGGGCATCATTATTGGGTTAGAGGGTACAATGCTCGTCTTGCCCCAGTGGTAGTTTGCTCTCCATCACAGTATTTTAGTTCGCTATTTGGCTTAGTTTATCTTTTAGCATTGTTCCCGGATTGCTTCATTTTCCCTGTCCTTTCACTTTTCCTCTTATGTAATGCTTTTATGAACATATTGATTTCCTCAGCAGGTTATGGTAAAATTGAGTTTATTTTCCACAGGGGCTGACTTCAGGGAATAAAACTGAGACAAAATGTAATTTTATTTTAATTGATTGGTTCCATATCTCAATATCTTAACATCATCACTGATACATTTTCCACACTTCTGGTGATCCTAATTAATTTGGGCTTCTCATGTATAAGTCTCACTTTGTGTGTAGTAAGAGACAAGGCACAATAAGTCAGTGAACCACCATCAGGCACCGGAGCGCTAGCAAAGCTGTTTTAGCTATGGCAACTGCAGGGCACATTGGTGGTGTATGTCCTTGCCATTTATTGTGGGCCATGTCTGGTTGTACCTCTACTATATAAAGTACAGAACCTAGAAAAGTCATTTCTCATTATTTCACATAACTTAATTTATGGACATCTATGGTTTGATTTCTTTGCCTGTGTGGATTGGATGGGTTATTACCAACATCTGGTGAGAATTTCATGTCAATAGCAAATTTACAAATATATTTAGAAATTATTGAAGTGTTCAATACTTATTCACCTGCTGTGTGTGTGTATATATATATATATATATATATATATATATACACACACACACACACATAAACACAAACCACACATGAGCTCATTTTATATACTATACAGTACACTTATGAAATCCTCAATAGGATAAAGAGGGCAATCATTAAAAAAAAACTATGTAAAGAAGGCAATGGCAATATTATATTAGAATAAAAGAAAACTTTTCCAGTTCACCTTCCAAGAATTAAATAGCCAAAATAGTCCATGACACATGATGGTGTGGTACACAGTGCATGACAATGGATCCCAGCCAGCTAATGGATGCCACAATATAGTTACTGCATATAATTAGGAGAAAACGAAGTTTCAGCATTCGTCTTCAAAGACAAAAATTGTTAATCCTTTATTTCATGACAGTAAAATCAAACATGATATAAAAAAAACTGAACTGCTGGTCAATCCACAGGCAGCATGTATCAGATACTGGCTGTATGAGCTCAGCCAGGTATGTTTGACCCTAAAATGTTGCGGTGTTTCAGAGACATATATACTTTTAATAGCCACTGGGGAACGAACCTTGTGGCAAACTAGTCGTATAGGCGGGTCCCAGTATAAAGCACAGCACGGTCCCCAGAGGCTATGAAAGTGACTGTGACTTTTCAGAGTCAAATATTCCAGCCTGAGATCATATAGCCAGTGTCTGATACATGCTACCTGTGGATAAGGCAGTATGCATCAGCTGTCAGTTTCACAATATCAGTTCTAAATACGTAAGATCATAAGGGAACTCTTTTCTACTTGAATGTCTTTTTTATCACATTGGATGTTAATCCCATGAAATAAAGTATTCAGATTTTAAATCTTTGAAGACGAGGGCTGCAAGTACCATTCCTACAGTGTCAATATTATGTAATCATGGACAATGCCATGTGGTCACTGGCAATAGCAGTAGCCATCTGTACACATACCTATTCTATAATAATGACAGCCATATAGATAGATAAGTGGTCAGTGGTCACCTCTTGGTACTTGTACAAATAAACTATGCTAAATTACCATGAGCAGAGGTAATTATACAGGTATGTACTCCATTCTGCAACAATTTATGTAAGTTAAAGTATTATTTTGACTCTCTATATAAGTGGCAAAAAGACGAATAGCACCACTTCCTGATACAAATGAACAGAATAGATACCGGCGTAGATAGGGTATGCAAAACATCCAATAAATAGAAGTTCCTTTGAGACCACATTTTCTTCCATCTCTGGTTCTTGTGGAAAGCAGCACCAAATAAGCTCGTCCTCAATGTTCACTTCTGTCTAGAAGTACTGCAGGTAACAGCGTGCAATGCAGTTAGGTTCATATATATATTTGGACAGAGACAACATTTTTCTAATTTTGGTTCTAGACATTTCCACAATGAATTTTAAACAAAACAATTCAGATGCAGTTGAAGTTCAGACTTTCAGCTTTCATTCAGGGTATCCACATTAAAATTGGATGAAGGCTTTAGGTGTTTCAGCTCCTTAACATGTACCACCCTGTTTTTAAAGGGACAAAAAGTAATTGGACAATTGACTCCAAGGCTATTTCATGGATAGGTGTGGGCAATCCCTTCATTATGTCATTCTCAATTATGCAGATAAAAGGCCTGGAGTTGATTTGAGGTGTGGTGCTTGCATTTGGAAGGTTTTGCTGTGAAGGAAACATGCTGTCAAAGGAGCTCTCCATGCAGGTGAAACAAGCCATGCTGAAGCTGCAAAAACAGAAAAAACCCAGCCGAGAAATTGCTACAACATTAGGAGTGGCAAAATCTACAGTTTGGTACATCCTGAGAAAGAAAGAAAGCACTGGTGAACTCATCAATGCAAAAAGACAACAGTGGTGGATGATCGCAGAATAATCTCCATGGTGAAGAGAAACCCCTTCACAACAGCCAACCAAGTGAACAACACTCTCCAGGAGGTAGGTGTATCAATATCCAAATCTACCATAAAGAGAAGACTGCATGAAAGTAAATACAGAGGGTTCACTGCACGGTGCAAGCCACTCATAAGCATTAAGAATAAAAAGGCTAGACTGGACTTTGCTAAAAAACATCTAAAAAAAGCCAGCACAGTTCTGGAAGAACATTCTTTGGACAGATGAAACCAAGATCAACCTCTACTAGAATGATGGAAAGAGAAAAGTATGGTGAAGGCGTGGTACAGCTCATGATCCAAAGCATACCACCTCATCTGTAAAACACGGCGGAGGCAGTGTGATGGCTTGGGCATGCATGGCTGATAGTGGCACTGGGTCACTAGTGTTTATTGATGATGTGACACAGGACAGAAGCAGCCAAATGAATTCTGAGGTATTCAGAGCCATACTGTGTGCTCAGATCCAGCCAAATGCAGCCAAACTGATTGGTCGTCGTTTCATACTACAGATGGACAATGACCCAAAACATAAAGCCAAAGCAACCCAGGAGTTTATTAAAGCAAAGAAGTGGAATATTCTTGAATGGCCAAGTCAGTCACCTGATCTCAACCCAATTGAGCATGCATTTCACTTGTTAAAGACTAAACTTCAGACATAAAGGCCCACAAACAAACAGCAACTGAAAATCACCGCAGTGAAGGCCTGGCAGAGCATCAAAAAGGAGGAAACACAGCGTCTGGTGATGGCCATGAGTTCAAGACTTCAGGCAGTCATTGCCAACAAAGGGTTTTCAACCAAGTACTAGAAATGAACATTTTATTTACAATTATTTAATCTGTCCAATTACTTTTTGGTCCCTTTAAAAACAGGGTGGTCATGTTAAGGAGCTGAATCTCCTAAAGTCTTCATCCAATTTTAATGTGGATACCCTCAAATGAAAGCTGAAAGTCTGAACTTCAACTGCATCTGAATTGTTTTTGTCATGATACATGCTGGATCATGACAGATATAAAGCACAGGAAACCTTTTTTTTCCTAAGCTGTGCTTAAGGTGGGTTTTTGCCCCCGGTGGCCATTAGGATTATTGCACTGTGGTGTCGTTTGTTCTAAGTTTGCCCCCGGTGGTGATGAGTGTCTTTGCACTCTAGTTTTCTTTAGCTAAGTGCACATGATTATAATGCAGGTGTGATTGCTGGCTCTGCTATAAAAGAGTCACAGGTGTTGAAATCAGTGTTGATGATAGTGTTCATTTCAACCATCCTTGGTGGAGGAAGGAGCTGGAGAGCAGCTCTGACAGAGCCGGGTGTGAAAGGAGTCATAGGGGATTACCTTAGCTCTGATAGAGCTTGGTGGCAGCGATTCAGGAGGAGGGCTGCATGCTGGTGGTGGCCAGGAGCAAGTGCAACAGAGTAAAGCTAAGTGGTGTTTCCCTATTTGTGTTTTTCCTTAGTGTGTATTAGTGCAGCGGTGGGGCCAGTGCCTGTGCCACCCAGCTCCCTAGCAAGGGATAGGTGTAGGGTGTGCTAGGGCGACAGGTTCGTGATCGGCGCCCGATGCGGAACTGGCATAGGGAACGCTAGGAGCGTTAGGGACACTGACTCAGGGTAGTGCAGGAGGTCTCCACGTCCCCTGTCCCTATCGCAGGGCCCACCGTTGTAACTGTTTCCCCACCCCTTTTCTTGTTGTTTTAGTTATCGGCCTGCGAGCCGTGTCACACAGGACAATATCACGTGCCGCGTCCTGTTGTTCTAGTTACCGGCCTGCTGGTCGCATCACACAGGACGGGTCCTCGTGACAGTTTTGTTTAAAATTCATTGTGGTAATGTCTAGAACCAAAATTAGAAAAATGTTGTCTCTGTCAAAAAATAAATATGGACCTAACTGTATATTGTTATAAGGGAAATTAAAGCATCACATTTTTATTACAATGCTGGAGTGGTGCTACAAATTTAAGCTCCCTAGTCTTATACCAACCAGCCGCCATCTTCATCTTTTATTGGTGCCGCTCCAGTCGGTCTCCAGCAGGATGTGACCTGCCTGATCGCTCCTGTGTTTGCTAGACAATCCAGAAGTCATAACTCAATGAAAGTCTATGAGAGCCAGAACGAGATCGTTACCTTTTACTTCTGATCAGTCAGAAGTTGGGGTCACAAAATGGAGGTGACCAGAGATGTACTGGAAACAGCTGGTGAGTATATTACTAGGGGCAGGAACCTTGAAAAAAATGGATTGGAAAAAAAAATGGAGTAGTGCTTTAAAGATGCCGTAATTTTAACCCCAAAACCCCCAAGGGTGGTTTACATGTTCATGACCGGGCCACTTTTTACAATTCTGACCACTGTCCCTTTATGAGGTAATAACTCTGAAACGCTTCCATTGGATCCCGGTGATTCAGACATTGTTTTCTCGTGACATATTGTACTTCATGTTAGTGGTAAAATTTCATTCAAATAACTTGCGCTTATTTGTGAAAAAAACGGAAATTTAGCGAAAAATTCGCAATTTTCCAACTTTTAATTTTTATGCCCTTAAATCACAGAGATATGGCACACAAAAAACTTAATAAATAACATTTCACAAATGTTTGCTTTACATCAGCACAATTTTGGAACCAAAATTTTGTTTTGATAGGGAGTGTAAGGGTTAAAAGTTGACCAGCGATGTCTCATTTTTGCAACACAATTTTATTTTTACGGACCACAACTCATTTGAAGTCACTTTGAGGGGTCTATAAGACAGAAAATACCCAACACCATTCTAAAAACTGCACCCTTCAAGGTGCTCAAAACCATATTCAAGAAGTTTAATAATCCTTCAGGTGCTTCACAGGAATTTTTTTGAATGTTTAAAAAAAATGAACATTTAACTTTTTTTCATTAAAAAAACTCCTTCAGGTCCAATTTTTTTCATTTTACCAAGGGTAACAGGAGAAATTGGATTGCAAAAGTTATTGTGCAATTTCTCCTGAGTACGCCGATACCTGATATGTGGGGGGAACCACTGTTTCGGCGCATGGCAGAGCTCAGAAGTGAAGGAGCGCCGTTTGACTTTTTCAATGCGAAATTGGCTGGAATTCAGATCGGACGCCATGTCACGTTTGGAAAGCCCCTGATGTACCTAAACAGTGGAAACCCCCACAAGTAACCCCATTTTGGAAACTAGACCCCCCAAGGAACTTATCTAGATATGTGGTGAGAACTTTAAACCCACAACAGCTTCACAGACGTTTATAACGTAAAGCCGTACAATTAAAAAATCATATTTTTTCCACAAAAATGATCTTTTCACCCTCAATTTTTATTTTTTCAAAGGTATCAGGACCCTAAAAGTTATTGTGCAATTTGTCCTGAGTATGCTGATACCCCATATGTGGGGGTAAACCACTATTTGGGCGCATGGCAGAGCTCGGAAGGGAAGCAGCGCCATTTGACTTTTTGGGCTGGAATTGGGATTGGACGCCATGCCGCGTTTGGAAAGCCCCTGATGTGCCTAAACAGAGGAAACCCCCCACAAATGACACCATTATGGAAACTAGACCCCCCCACGGAACTTATCTAGATGTGTGGTGAGCACTTTGAACCCCCAAGTGCTTCACAGAAGTTTATAACGCCCGGGCGTGAAAATAAAGAAATCATATTTTTTCCACAAAAATGATATTTTTTCCCCCAATTTTTTTTTCCTAAGGGTAACAGAAGAAATTGGACCCCAAAAGTTGTTTTGCAATTTGTCCTGAGTAGGCTGATACCCCATATGTGGGGGTAAAACACTTTTTGGGCACATGGCAGAGCTTGGAAGGGAAGGAGCACCATTTGACTTTTTCAACGCAGAATTGGCTGGAATTGAGATCAGACGCCATGTTGCGTTTGGAGAGCACCTGATGTGCCCAAACAGTGGAAACCCCCAATTCTAACTCCAACCCTAACCCCAACACACCCCTAACCCTAATCTCAGCCCCAACCCTAGCCCTAACCCTACATAGTAACATAGTAACATAGTTAGTAAGGCCGAAAAAAGACATTAGTCCATCCAGTTCAGCCTATAAAATTCTGTCAGAATAAATCCCCAGATCTACGTCCTTCTAAAGAACCTAACAATAACTGTAAGATACAATATTGTTACGCTTCAGGAAGACATCCTGGCCTCTCTTGAACCCTTCGACTGAGTTCACCATCACCACCTACTCAGGCAGGGAATTCCAGATTCTCACTGCCCTAACTGTAAAGAATCCTCCTTTATGTTGGTGGAAAAACCTTTTCTCCTCCAGACGCAGAGAATGCCCCCTTGTGACCATCACTTTCTTTGGTATAAACAGATCCTTGGATATATATTTGTATTGTCCCCTTATATACTTATACATGGTTATTAGATCACCCCTCAGTTGTCTTTTTTCTAGACTAAATAATCCTAATTTTGCTAATCTCTCTGGGTATTGTAGTTCCCCTATCCCCTATATTAATTTTGTTGCCCTCCTTTGTACCCACTCTAGTTCCATTATATCCTTCCTGAGCACCGTGCCCAAAATTGTACACAGTACTCCATGTGCGGTCTAACCAGAGATTTGTACAGAGGCAGTATAATGCTCTCATCATCTGTATCCAGACCTCTTTTAATGCACCCCATGATCCTGTTTGCCTTGGCAGCCGCTGCCTGGCACTGGCTGCACCAGGTAAGTTTATCATTAACTAGGATCCCCAAGTCCTTCTCCATGTCAGATTTACCCAGTGGTTTACCTTTCAGTGTGTAATGGTGATATTGATTCCTTCTTCCCATGTGTATAACCTTACATTTATCTTTGTTAAACTGCATCTGCCACCTTTCGGCCCAAGTTCCCAACTTATCCAGATCCATCTGTTGCAGAATACTATCTTCTCTTGTATTGACTGCTTTACATAGTTTTGTATCATCTGCAAATATCGATATTTTACTGTGCAAACCTTCTACCAGACCGTTAATAAATATGTTGAAGAGAATAGGTCCCAACACCGATCCCTGCGGTACCCCACTGGTCACAGCGACCCAGTTAGAGAATATACCATTTATAAACAACCTCTGCTTTCTATCACTAAGCCAGTTACTTACCCATTTACACACATTTTCCCCCAGACCCAGCATTCTTATTTTGTGTACCAACCTCTTGTGTGGCACGGTATCAAACGCTTTGGAAAAATCAAGATATACCACATACCTAGCCCTAACCCTAATGGGAAATGGAAATAAATACATTTTTTTAATTTTATTATTTTTCCCTAACTAAGGGGGTGATAACGGGGGGTTTGATTTACTATATATGGCGGGTTTTTGTTTGGCAGCTGTCATACGCTAAAAGATGCTTTTTATTGTAAAAATAGTTTTTGCATCACCACATTTTGAGAGCTATAATTTTTCCGTATTTTGACTCACCGAGTCATGTGAGGTCTTCTTTTTTGCGGGATGAGTTGACATTTTTATTGGTAACATTTTCGGGCACGTGACATTTTTTGATTGCTTTTTATTCTGATTTTTTAGATGCAGAATGAACAAAAACCAGCATTTCAAGAATTTCTTTTGGGGGGTGAGTTTACACCGTTCCGCGTGCGGTAAAATTGATAAGGTGGTTTACCCTTTGGGTCAGTATGGGTACAGCGATACCTCATGTCATTTTTTATGTTTTGGCGCTTTTATGCAATGAAAACAATTTTATATAAAAAATTATTTTTGCATCGCTTTATTCTGCGAGCTGTAACTTTTTAATTTTTTTGCTGATGATGCTGTATGGTAGCTTGTTTTTTGCGGGACAAGATGACATTTTCAGCGGTACCATGGTGATTTATATCAGTCTTTTTGATCGCGCGTTATTGCACTTTTTGCTCGGCGGTATGATGATAAAGCTTTATTTTTTGCTTCGTTTTTTATTTTTATTTTTTAAGGGGTTCGATAAAGGGGTTAACTAATGGGAAAGTTTTATAGGACGGGTCGTTACAGACGCGGCGATACCAAATATGTGTAATTTTAGTGTTTTTTTTTATTTCCAAAAAATTAGTTCATTGGGGAATATTTTTTTTAATTTAGCGATTCTTTTATAAATTATTTTTACACTTTTTTTTTTTTTTACTTTATTACAATGTCAGCGATCTGTCACAGGCAGTGCAGAAGGCTTCCTAGTGCCTGCGCTCTGCAGGCATGAGGAAGCAGACTCCCTGCAGGACCCCAAAGGTCCCTGCTACCATTTTGGATCCAGGGACCTGCAGGGAAGGAGACCCCCGAAGCAGCGAGCACATTGCGCTGCTGTGGGGGTCTCAGGGAAGCACGGTGGGAGCTTCCCTAAACCCCCGGTACACTGCGATCATGTTTGATCACAGTGTGTCAGGGGTTATCGTGTCGGGGGTGGTCTGTGCCTGCCCCTGACACATAGTGTCAGGTGTCAGCTGTGATAATCAGCTGACACCCGGCCGCGATCAGCGGCGCTCACCATGTGGGCGCCGCTGATCACTATGACGTACTATCCCTCCCTGGAAATTAAGTCCCAGGGCACATGGACGGGATAGTACGTCATATGGCAGAAAGGGGTTAAAAGATTAGTCTGCTAGGCTGTAAACAACTTTGTAAGGGTAGAATGTTGCTGATTCATTATTTGTGGTCTTTTTAAGTCACTTTCCTTTTTTGTTTTCTGGTATTAAAGGTAGTTGCTTTTTTGCACCAAATTACTTGAAATGGCGGATGCAATTCATTTGTTGCCAAATCAAGGACAGCTTTTTTTTTTTTTAACTGTTTTTGCAACTTTTCTCACCAATTTAGTGCCAAAAACCATATTGCGACTTTTTAAAAAGTCACGATTGATGAATCAGGCTTAAACATCAGGAATCACTAAACTTAGATACAAACAAAAAACAGGCAAGCACATATAAAATAGACTTAAAAAAAAGCGCAAATAAGATAATTTATTGGGTGCAAACAAAAAAGTTGCCAAACACGTAAAACTAGACAAAAAAGAGGCGCAAAAACAATGATGATTTGGTGCCAATACCTTATTAAAGGAGAAACAGTCTGTTGTACATAGACATTTCTTTTACAGTTGCATAAAATGAGCTAGTTTTTGTATGGAAAGAGAAAAAACAATTTTTCAAATTTTAATTAAAATAATAGATTAATAGAGTTAAATGGAGACAACGGCTCCTAATTTGCTCATATTTCAGGCAGCAGTTGTCTGCATGGCAGGTCTGAGAATTGACTGTATTGTTTTCTATCACACTGCATCATGCTTTGGCGCCACAATGTGCAAATAAATCAAGCCAACATTTTTTTTTTATAACAAGCTTCTTAATATTCACAGTTTAATAGTAATAGTCTATTTGATACAAAATGTTATTTAGGATAATTATTTGTAAATCACCTCTGCACATTCTAAATTGCTCTCGAATAACAGATTAAATAAAATGTAAAAAGCCTAAAGTGGTTGTCACAATTAGAAACATTTTTCAGTTACAGTCAGCACTAAATCCTCGCAAGCGTTAATCAAATGCTACATTATGCATTAAGATAGCCAACCCTTCTAAGCTCTATGTAGAAAACAGGAGGTCAATTTTCCCAGTATGAGTCATCCAGTCACTGCAAAAGTCCCTGCTAGAAGGAAGGAAGCAGCTTGGTCAGAAGGTGAAGAGGGGAATGATAAATGATAAATAGAGACTTCTTGTTTCTACATAGAGCAGAGAAAAGAGAAGAATTAGCTGGGTAGAAAGGCAAAATGAGCAAATCTAAGTATATAGTACTACATAACATGATGATTACAATATATTAAGAGGATGAAAGCTTTGATGGGAGGAGTGCTTCTTTAAGTTATAAATACAGGGTATGCAAGAACCAGATCTGCTTACACTAACACTATGCATATTTCTCAGATTACCGTAGGTATAAATTAAGTAGTGAAATATCAAAATGGCTCACAAAATTAGCAAAAATATCCTTTTAAAATTTATTAGATATCCATTGAATGCAAAAACGCCCCTTTAGCAAGATAATAATTCAATATCTCAAAATTATACACCAATCCAGGTGTTCTGGAGTACGACTACTAGGGTCTTATATAATGTCTAAATGACATTTTTAGACACCGGGGGGCCTGTAATTCATAGACAGTGTTGGTATATAATACTAATGTGCAAATAAACAACCCTGTTATGCCCTAGATTTACAGACTACCTGTCTGCAGAAGATAGCAGAAAAAACAGGGACGCAAAGAAAGTGCAATAGGGTCTTAACTGGTGGTGAGTAATGGCGACAAAATATCTTGCTCCCCTAGTACAGTTGTGTATTATTAAAGCTTGGAAATAATCAGCTGGTGCAGATCCACTGATGAAACCAGAAATACCACTTTTTCTTTCCTGTGGCATGACCGCAGAAAATAGCACTCTAAAATACAGAGGTACATGGCAACCTCCCTTTCGTCGGCTGTCCCTTATATGACCCATAATAATATTTATTTATTTTACTCACTTATATAGTGCCATTAATTCCACAGCGCTTTACAGACATTATTGGCACTGTCCCCAATCTAAATTCCCTATCAGTATGTCTTTGGAATTTGAGAGGAAACCGGAGAACCCCAAGGAAAACCACACAAACACAGGGAGAACATACAAACTCCTTTCAGATGTTGTCCTTAGGGGGATCCTTAGATGTAGGCCCCTAGGTGTCTATAAACGTCCTTTAGACAACTATTATCAAGCAACTTTACAATTTACTTGTTATTAAAAATTCACTAGGTTCACACAAGAAAGATGGAATTTATATTCTATTGTGTACTGCATGCTGACTAGGATAGTGTAGTGCTATGCTCAGCAGCCCTGCATGGTGTCCCCTTTTCCCTCCATGCAGGGATGCCAACTTACTCACTGACTCGGCCCATGGTGCAGTCTCCTGTATGTTCCTGCCTCCTTCCTCCTCTGTACATGCCGCACTGTGTCTTGGTGGCGTGCCTAGGGTGCACATGCTTCCCTGTTCTCAAAGGGACAATTAGTTAAATGCATATTCACCTGAAAGGTGTCTGCCAGCCAGTAGCTGGGAGACATCTTGTATAAAAGGCACCTTCCCTACTGGGAGGGGCCTGAGCATTCCCTATAGTTCTGTGTTAGGTGGTAGGTGTGTATGCAACTGTATGTCTCCAGGTCCCCTGTCCCTTTTCTGTTAGTATCCCATATCTCGAATCCTGTGTTCCCGATAGGCTACCATAGTTAGTCCTTGTTTCCTGCGACCACTTTGGTGGTGTTCTATTCCAGAAACTGTGCCTGCGGTACCTGTACCTCATGGCCGCATTGGTGGTACCTGTCTGCCACCCTGGGGGCTGAATACCCAGACCAGAACTGTGAGTCTGTTCCTGTGGCTGTCCTGTCTGCACAGGGAGAACCTATCCCAGTGGTAGTCTTGTCCACACAGTGTGAACGTGCCCCAAGTGGCTGTTCTATCAGAAGTTGTCCCAAGTGGCCATCCCTTTAGAACTTGACCCAAGTGGCTGTGCTGCTTAGTCTGAGAATTTGAAGTAACATCTCTGCCCCTTGGTGACTTTGGGGTCAACAGTTACTGCCGGATGTTGCCGTGGAGTGGCACCTGGCAAGCTACCTGCCGCACAAGCCCAACCTCATCACTAAAGGCTTCAGCGAACACCAAGGTTTCTGCTTAGTCATGCCCCTCCTGGGTAATCAGAATGAGAAAAAACATTGCATATTTTCATTGCCCCATAGGATAATATTGGGCCAAGTGCTATCCGATAAAGCATCAGATCTTACTCGGCCGAGTTATTCGCTTATGTGAGCAAGCCCTTAGAGTTCAGGCCAGCGGTCCAAGAGATCAATCAAGGAATGAAAAATTTGCTATGAAAAACCCCTTTAAAACTCAAAGCTTTCTTTAGTACTGCTACTGTGCTGGACAAAACAGCAGCCAGTCAGTGCTAACTCTCTATGTAGTGCATAATGCCCTAGGGGCTTTTATACACTGTGCGTATCTTCTATATAGAAATTATATTCATATGAGAGTTTATAGGATTTTAATAGTAACTCAAGTCATGAAAAACATCAAAAAGTGTTTTTTGCAAATGTTTATGAAACATACAATCAGGATCCATGCAGAGGCGTTTCTGTTTTGAGCACATCCACCTCGAGTAATGTCACTCTGGGCATTTATTGTGGCTGTAATTGGGATTTCTTCTTCAGTTTGGTTCCTCGATGAAACACCACATTTGCCACATCACTATAATAAGTTGTTAGAAGGTTGTATTTGTGGGCTGCTAACTTTAGAGAGCAAAGTATTAAATCATCTACATGATTTGTATGTATAATTTAAACTGTAAAAACATAAGTAGCAGCATAAGGAAGACCGTATGTTGCTTCATTTTAACATATTACTTGAAGGGTAAAATGATCTCTCAAGATGTTCTGAAAACTGATTCCTACTAGAAGCTTCATATGATGCTATTTTCCATTCGGATAAATCATCCTGCTTGTTTGTTTCCTGTGACTTCACAAGTACCCCACCCCACATATGTTCAGCCCCATGTCACACAGATGTCTACAGTTTTAGCCAATTAATGAAGGAGACTGTGGGGTATATGCATCAACTTCTTACTGATCACATGCAACATTTTCAGCAGCCCGTAAATGAAGGCACTAATCTACTACCATAGTTATTAAAAATAGGGCTTTCAGTTGTTATTATATGGTCCACTTGGTTTCTATTATATGTCCGTTTATAGTTGAAAAAGTTCTGCATGATTCGCTTTTTTTTGGCTCTTTAATCTGACACACTATGGAATGCAGACAGACGAAATGCAGCACAAAAGTGGACTGAATACCCACAAATTCTCACGATACAAAGTAGCAAATCAGCAATGGAGAAATAACATAAAACATAACTTTTAATAATTAATGTAAAAGCTACCAAAGATAATAGTGCAAAATAAATCACTAGATCAAATGCCACAGACCATAATGGAGATAACTGTATAAGTCTCTGTAACAGATTACTACCAATATATACATGTGGCTATTCCAAGTCCAAAGATTTGAAAAGATTGGACCAAAAAAGTGCTTGGTCTAAATGAGAAGAAGACCAAGTAAAAAATGAACAGTTTCCTTATCAGAGGAACTAAAAAGACCTCTACCCTGTAAAGGTTATCAAGGAATATGCCTATTCATGTATATAACAAAGACATCAAAATAATAAAGCCATCAACTTAATGTGAAAAGAAAGGATCTCACCACATGAAGATGGAAGATGTCCAGGGTCAGATGTCCCATCAGAGTCATGTCAGGTCAGGAAGAAAAAGGGGGGGGTTCACCCTATTCAAGCCCTGTTTGAGCTACAAATTCTAACACCCATGACTCCCGCCCTAACAAGGGCAGTCCACATCTAATCCCTATAAACCATAGCCCTACAAAGTCCCTGTGCATACTTATTGACTCTTCAGGGGACCTATTAGCACAAATTGGGCATCATCACAGAGTATACAGGCTGCCTCCTAAGATGACAATGGAGTGAGGCAGACTGATAAGGAGGGCACTTAAATAAACTGCCAATCAAATAGAATACATCCACCTGAGATGACTTGGAACGCACGCCGTCCACCATTACCCCTTATGGAACGCAGGCACATAATGAGTGTGTTAATAAGAAACACCCACCTCCTTTACCTCATTCAAATCCAAGCAATAGTGTGTAAACGCCGGCGTGTCCCGCGGCAAAAGCCGCCCAATTTCCGGTTGCGTCATACTGCCCAAAAGCAAAATGGCCGCCACACTTCCGGTCATGCGCACTCATCGGTGCCAGCAGGCAAAAGGTGCCCCATTTCCGGTTGCGTCATACTGCCCAAAAGCAAAATGGCCGCCACACTTCCGGTCATGCGCACTCATATTTAATCGGTGCCAGCAGGGCGGAAGTAAAACATGCGACAGAGGTCGCAATACTTCCAAATGGCAATACTGCCAGAAGGCAATATGGCCCCGAAACTTCCGGTCATGGGCGCTTTAAATCAATCCGTGAGCCGATATTTGACAAGCGGATAAACAGATTGTGCATCTCTAAAAGGCCTCAACTACAACAAAGATTGCGACAAATAGTACCCAACAACCTAGATCATGGGATGGATAATGTCCCAATCAGAAGGCCTCAAAAGAGCAATGCCAGAATCAAAATAAAGAGAACAAAGGTGGAAAATGACAAAAATTCAAACTCAGAATATGGAGGTAGCAATCAAATATATAAAAAAAGGTATTTTACAGTATATACAAAGGAAATAAAAACATGAAGTAAACACACATATCAAAACCCTAAATATAGCAGCCAAAATTGAGTTGGTCATTGAGCCCTCTTGGGGTCATGGTGTTCAAACAAAAGATCCACTTAGTCTCTTTTTGTAGAATGGTGCGATCCCAATTACCACCCCTTGGTGGTTTTTTTACCCTTTCAATCCCCAGAAATTGGATGGAATTAACATTCCCTCCTTGACACAGATTAATGTGACGTGAAATAGGGGTATCTCTCTTATGGATAATGTCTCCAATATGTTCCCCAATCCTACGTTTGAATTCCCTGATGGTTTTACCCACATACTCTTTACCACATTTACATGTGGCCTTGTAAATCACTCCCTTACTGCTACAGTTAATAAATTCCCTAATTTGATATGCTTGTCCTGTAACATTACTGACAAAGCCAGCACCAGGGGAAATGTGGGAACAAGCAACACAGTGGCCACATCTAAAGCAACCATTCACATTGGTGGGCAACCAAGTTGTACGGGAAGGTCTGGTGAAATGACTGTTGACCAGCCGATCCTTCAATGAACGGCCTTTCTTGTACGTGATCAGAGGTCGTATCGGAAGATCTCCTCCAATATCCTTATCCATTAATAACACAGGCCAATGTTTGGCCAGAATAGCACGTACATCACTTGCTCCATTATCAAAAGTGGTAATCAATCTCATTTCACCTTTATTTTCAACTCTAGGTCTGGGTTTAAGGAGTTCCATTCTGTTTTTACCCTTAAGCAAAACCAAAGGAAAAAAAAAAAACAATGTATGCATATACCCTAATAAAAATAAATAAGTAAAAAAGCAAGTGCATTAAATAACATAGGGTACTTAGTAAACACTATTTTGATCAAAAAAGTATAAAGCTGTCCCACCACGACAAGGTGTACCCATTTGAGACAATAACTACACTAACGGTTAAAACCTACCTAGTGTGAATAGTAGCAGAGTCTCTGGGTCCCAAACGGACACCCAGCTTCAGAGGGACTAAATAAACTACACAGCTCAGTAGAATGGAGGCCACACCCTATTTGTACTGAATACAAAAATGCTGAAGAAAAAACAAAAAAACTGAACTGAAGTAGAATTGAATGACATGCATGATGTAAAAGCATGTTCACATTGGCCATAAAAGCAAGCAATGTGAACATGCTTTTACATGCATGTCATTCAATTCTACTTCAGTTCAGTTTTTTTGTTTTTTCTTCAGCATTTTTGTATTCAGTACAAATAGGGTGTGGCCTCCATTCTACTGAGCTGTGTAGTTTATTTAGTCCCTCTGAAGCTGGGTGTCCGTTTGGGACCCAGAGACTCTGCTACTATTCACACTAGGTAGGTTTTAACCGTTAGTGTAGTTACTGTCTCAAATGGGTACACCTTGTCGTGGTGGGACAGCTTTATACTTTTTTGATCAAAATAGTGTTTACTAAGTACCCTATGTTATTTAATGCACTTGCTTTTTTACTTATTTATTTTTATTAGGGTATATGCATACATTGTTTTTTTTTTTTTTTTCCTTTGGTTTTGCTTGCTTTTATGGCCAATGTGAACATGCTTTTACATCATGCATGTCATTCAATTCTACTTCAGTTCAGTTTTTTTGTTTTTTCTTCAGCATTTTTGTATTCAGTACAAATAGGGTGTGGCCTCCATTCTACTGAGCTGTGTAGTTTATTTAGTCCCTCTGAAGCTGGGTGTCCGTTTGGGACCCAGAGACTCTGCTACTATTCACACTAGGTAGGTTTTAATCGTTAGTGTAGTTACTGTCTCAAATGGGTACACCTTGTCGTGGTGGGACAGCTTTATACTTTTTTGATCAAAATAGTGTTTACTAAGTACCCTATGTTATTTAATGCACTTGCTTTTTTACTTATTTATTTTTATTAGGGTATATGCATACATTGTTTTTTTTTTTTTTTCCTTTGGTTTTGCTTGCTTTTATGGCCAATGTGAACATGCTTTTGCATCATGCATGTCATTCAATTCTACTTCAGTTCAGTTTTTTTGTTTTTTCTTCAGCATTTTTGTATTCAGTACAAATAGGGTGTGGCCTCCATTCTACTGAGCTGTGTAGTTTATTTAGTCCCTCTGAAGCTGGGTGTCCGTTTGGGACCCAGAGACTCTGCTACTATTCACACTAGGTAGGTTTTAACCGTTAGTGTAGTTACTGTCTCAAATGGGTACACCTTGTCGTGGTGGGACAGCTTTATACTTTTTTGATCAAAATAGTGTTTACTAAGTACCCTATGTTATTTAATGAACTTGCTTTTTTACTTATTTATTTTTATTAGGGTATATGCATACATTGTTTTTTTTTCCTTTAGTTTTGCTTGCTTTTATGGCCAATGTGAACATGCTTTTACATCATGCATGTCATTCAATTCTACTTCAGTTCAGTTTTTTTGTTTTTTCTTCAGCATTTTTGTATTCAGTACAAATAGGGTGTGGCCTCCATTCTACTGAGCTGTGTAGTTTATTTAGTCCCTCTGAAGCTGGGTGTCCGTTTGGAACCCAGAGACTCTGCTACTATTCACACTAGGTAGGTTTTAACCGTTAGTGTAGTTACTGTCTCAAATGGGTACACCTTGTCGTGGTGGGACAGCTTTATACTTTTTTGCTCAAAATAGTGTTTACTAAGTACCCTATGTTATTTAATGCACTTGCTTTTTTACTTATTTATTTTTATTAGGGTATATGCATACATTGTTTTTTTTTCCTTTGGTTTTGCTTGCTTTTATGGCCAATGTGAACATGCTTTTACATCATGCATGTCATTCAATTCTACTTCAGTTCAGTTTTTTTGTTTTTACCCTTAGCATGTTTATAAGCACGTTTCAAAACATCATGAGGATAACCCCTATCCAAAAATCTGTCTCTGAGTTCTCTCGCCTGTCTCTCAAAAGATTCATCTGTAGAGCAATTTCTACGTATCCTAAGGTATTGACCCTTGGGTACTCCACATTTTAGATGTATAGGATGACTGCTATCCCACCTCAACAAAGAGTTAGTAGCCGTGGGTTTCCTGTAAGTGCAGGTAGTAATAGTACCATCATTTTTCCTCTCAATCAAAATATCAAGAAAGGACAATGAAGACGGGTCAATCACAGAAGTAAAAAATAGACCACACTCATTGTGATTCAGTATATCTACAAATACAGAGAAACTGTCCTTAGAACCCTTCCACAGAATCAGGATGTCATCTATATACCGAACCCACAGCTCAATTCGTCCCATAACATCCAAGCCACTCCTGAAGACCTGGGTCTCCTCCCACCAGCCCAGGAACAAATTTGCATATGCCGGGGCACATGGACTCCCCATAGCGGTGCCCCTGAGCTGGTGGTAGATCTTATGATCAAACAAAAAGAAATTCTTAGTGAGACAGAAACGAAGTAGTTTGATGACAAACTCGCTGTGGGCCCGGTATTGACATCCTCTGGTGTTCAAGAAATATAACACAGCTTCAAGTCCCTTATCGTGAGGTATGGAAGTGTAAAGTGCCTCCACATCAATACTACCCAAATTAACCTCAGGATCAACACATAAGCCCTCTATTCTCCGAAGAAGATCAGGGGTATCCTGTACGAAGGATCGTAAAGAGGCAACGAAGGGTTTCAGGACACGGTCTAGATAAATGCCAATGTTGTGGCTAATACTGCCCATCCCTGACACAATAGGTCTCCCCTTTAAAGGGGAAAGACCCTTGTGTAATTTCGGTAGGCAGTAAAAGGTAGCAACTGTTGAGTCTTTTGGCATTAAGAAATCAAATTCAGATTTATCAATAACTCTCATGGATAAACCTTCATCCAAGATGTTTTTAAGTTCATAGAAAACTTACTGTTTTATTAGAATCAAACATTAAAAAGAGGCTTAAAATAGCTCAAAGAGGGTGAAAAATAGTTTTTTGGAGCTTTTTTTCTTCCTGGCTTCCACTAGCATGGCAAATCCAGTGTCTTTTAGGACAAGGAGGGTCGAGGGGGATTTGGCCTGTTCTCAATGGTTCGTCAGAAATAGTTGTTAAGTTCACATCTAGTTCAGTGAATCACTAGAAATAAGGATATCAATCTCGTTCCAGGCATTTAATTGTAATTGCCTCGCTAAAACACACAAATATAAGTGAAGTTACGAGCGTGCCAGCACTGCAGGGGCAGAAGAAAACAAATCCGCTCCCCACGTGCAGCAGTGTGATTAGGTCACCTCATCAAACTGCTGACATTGCTGTTCTTTAAAGTTGAAAACTAGACTGGCACCAACCAGACCACTACACTTACGGGGTGACATTCTCATCCCACAGCAGTCTCACGCCTCCTAGCAGTTCTGCTCTACTTCCCATCTTCTCACTTTAGCTGTACTCACTTTTTTCTGGATCTGGCTTTCTGCCACTCTGAATCTCATTACTTTCTGTAGGACTTGCTGTCACTAGTAATTTATTCAACTTCTGGCACTACTGGCCCTCTAGAAGATTAGCTGTATGGAAATAAAGCCTTTCTTTTGTGCCACTGGTGAAATCACATAGTTATATAGACATCAGCATGTCTGTAAATGGATCCTTACTGAGGTTGTGTCCTGAGGAAGACGTTGGATAACTTCAAAAATTAAAACCTGCTTTATTTCCATACAGCTAATCTTCTAGCCCGATGACCCGTGGTTTGCAGCATCTGAATAGCCTAGAAATTGTTGCGATTGCAACACCATCAGATGAGCAAGCACCCCTCTTTTATACCAATAATATCTTCTGATAAAATCCTATTTGCCCTTCTTTGCTCCCCTGTCTTTTCATGACTACTGGCAATCTGGCTCTACAAGTCTCCATAGCCCCTTACATAACCTAACCCACTTCCCAATCAGAAAAATTCTGCATTTCACCTAACTGAAAACTCTCTTTACCTAAAACTTGCTCTTAAAGGTACCACGTACAGTAATATTCACTACCTATCCAACTTGCAATATTATTTCACAGTTTAATAATTAGGACAATACCAATAGTGTAATGCAATATAAAAAAATGTATTAAAGCATAGAATTGTGTGAATTCAGAATATTTACCTCCCTCCCAGGCTGATTGCTAATATAAACCTTTTTTAAAACTTTTTGGAAAAGTCAATGCTCACTTAAATGCTTTAGATCTACAAAGTGTTTGAAGTTTATGCCATGTTTATTGCATCATGATAAATAGCTGAGATTTGACTTTTACTACTTCCTCTTCTATTACCTTCTTTATGCTAAACTCATCACTCACTAAGGAAGGACAGGAAAGTGTGACTCCTCCATCGATTCACAGTTATTGATTGCTGAAAGTGCTAAAAGGAAACCCCGATCAATAGATTAAAACTTGGTATTCTGCATTTTTTCAGCAAAGGTGTTATTTTCTCACCAAACTATTAACATATTCATTTTTGTACAATTAATAGACAATCGTGATGTGAAACTGCCAGTAATCTATTCAGCTACAAACCTGGAGACAGAAAAACAGGATCTCTTTGATCTGTTTTAGCTAGTAAACAGACATGTATAAAAAATGAGCATATTCAGTGGTTGATTCCTTTTAATGATCACCTGAACAGGTAATAACAATTTAAGGTCTACTCGGGTCTCTTCTACAGGATGCAATTGCTTTCTCCCCTCCCTGTAGTGATAGCTCTGATCACATCACTCGGGCTTTCAGAACTCTCTGTGCCTTGCGTGTATCCTCCAGTGTAGGACTCAGCACTTTGCAGTGGACACTCAATCTCCCTCTCTTCGCCAAGCAGTTATCCTCTCTCCTTCCTGCATAATCCTCTCCCCTAAGTTCTTACTAAGCCAGTCTTATCCATTTTAACTTCTTCCGGGCACTAAGGCATACAAAAGCAAAAGGTTCTCAGAGCTGTAGTCAAGAGAGCTTCAGGAAAATAAATGCTGCTGTCTCTTATAATGAGTCCATCGTCATCATCAGCACCATCTATGGTAGCAATGCTCCCCCTTAAAGGCTTATATAGTGCAATTCGGTAACTCATTTTTGCTAGCAATCCTTGTGTATTAGCAATGGCTCTTAACACCCATACTCATGTATCCAAACATGCCTTGTCTGACATGTATAGATATAGTTCAGATATTTCACACTCTCTCGGCCTGGGTTCTTTATTTATTTTACTGAGGCTTTAAGCGATTTTATGGCTATGGATTTGAGACAGTATATTCTGAGCACCAAGCTATAAAATACTTTTTTTTGCTCAATTTATAACAGGAATTCAACCTTTATCATTTTATGCTGCAGGTGCTTGTCAAAATCTTCCCATTAAAGGGGCAAATTTACCAACGCTTTGAAGCCCAACGCTTTCAAGGGCTTAAAGGTCCTATACCAAAACTGCCAGAAAAGGTCCCAAAATGTCTTCATAACAGAAAAACCTAAAAGCTTTTCAAAGGATAACCATTCAATGTTTGACTGGTGAGTATCCTCCCTTACTAATCAGCATGATAAAGACAACTGTGAAATGAATGAGACAAGCGGCGGAACCAGACACAGCTGCCTGTATGAACTAATACTTTCCTTTGCTCTTGACCATGTTATAACATCCCCCAAAAGTGCACTAGAACATTGTGATAGAACCCAGAGAGGACTTATGTTCAATGATAAATATAAATGTGTCCAAAAATAATTTCGGGTACAAAATAAATTATGCTAAATTAGGGTGTCCATCAGAAATGAGTCTAATGAGAAGACATGAATAACGGATGGAATAATTGGAAGTGTTGTTTGGAGTTAGTACTGTTATAGAAATATACCCACCTACATAGTGAAGGACATATGGAGCACATTGTCAAGAAAACCTACATATTTTACAGGAAAGATTCTATTTATGGACTTCTTAACTGACAAACTGAAGCTTCATAACTGGATGGATCTCTGACTTAACATAGTGCATATCGTTGCGGTTCATGTGCTTCCTTTGAGCTGTTTTGGATGGCATGTAATAAAAGGATACATGAAACACAAGGCTAAGAGATATGATACCCAGCATAAAACCTAATCCAATCAATAGCCAATTTGAAAATTTACCTTTTTTATGTAGTTTGCATAATTTAAAATCAAAAGTAGAAAACTTTATCATTTTTTCATCTTTTAATAAAACCTGCTAGTTAATAAGTATAATTTCTAGGATCCAATACACACAGGTGCATTTTTAAACAATGAGCTTATGTATAAAACATCTTAATGCTCAAGTCTTTTTATCAGATTCTGAAAAAGATTTAATTGGATTCATGTAAAATGAATGGTTGGTTATGATAGTGTAGCAACTCCCTCTGGAAAATAGGTAACACACTAAAAACTGCAGCTGACTCTGCCGGTTACTGTACAGACTAGATATCTTGACCCCATTGTCCTTGGTAGTTCCTGCGTGAGCTGAGATAGCTCTAACCAAAGACCAGATGATGGCAACTTGGACCTATGCTGCCTGAAAGGCCATCGAGCACTTCACGTTCCTCCTAGAGAACCAGAGGGCAGAGCAGAGTGCACATTACCTACATAAGAGAAAGTGTGCTGAAATAGGAGTAGAAATAGAAAGAAATCCTAGAGTACATTAAACAAACCACAAAATAAAGATATAAGAGCATACTGTTAGAGAATATGCTGCCTACTTCCTAAATAGAAACAGAAGGTGTAGGCTAAATAACAAAAACAGCAGAGAGATAAATGCTAGCTGGTCTTTCACTGACTTGCTTAAACTACAGCAGTGTTGCTGGACATTTGAATGAGAGTATCGCAAATAGGAAATATCAGCAGGGGAAAGTATATAAAGTAAACAAAGCAGCCCCTGAAAGATGATAGGGCAGACAAATGAGTAAATGAAAATATCTGCTACCCTAAAAAGACTAAAAACTAAAACACCAGAAAAAAGGTATATCTCCTGTGGTTTGGTGGACAGAGAAGCCGATCACAAAGCACAGGTTTAAGGGTTTGAACCCAAATGCATGACATTTTTTTTCCCAAGTGCTGGACAAATCTTTCCTTTATAACGGGAAGTCGCTTTGAAATGGAACTTTGTAGAGCCACTTTCTTAAGCTACATAGGCTTACATTGTAAAAGTGACTTCCAATTCCCATATAGACCCCAGTGTGATCCAATGAGTAAGAATTTCATTTACTTGAGTGAAAAGAGTACTGGAGCAGGGTGGGAAATTCAAGATGGCGATCAGTAAGTATTTTGTTTCATTTACTCTATATGCAAAATACAAATTTATACAGGTTTAGCAAATACAAAAAAATTTGTGTTTTCTTTAAACTGGTTTTCCACTACTTGGCAACCCCATCTCAATCACTATGTTTCCCCCAGAAAAATAATAACACCTATACTCATCTCCAGTGTCAGAACAGTTCCTGTGGTGTGGGCACTGACTCTCGTGGGCCTCAATCTCAAACAATGTCACAAGATCTTTTAGGCCAATCAACACTGGTTTCACTCTACTCCTCACCTCCTACAGTTATCAGTTATGTCTGAAGGAGAGGAGTCCTAGCTCTCACTTCCTGCAGATTTGTTCAAAGGAGGGGAAAGTGAAGCCATCACGGATTAGGTGCAGGGATCGTGTGACATAACAATGTCAGTTAGTATAGGTGTTAATATTTTACTGAAGAGAACCATAGGGATTGACAAGAGGTTGTGTGGGTATTGGACAACGCCTTTAAAATGGTTGAATACTTGTTTCCATTTAACTGTAGACTGTATAGAAAAAGAAAATTTACTTTTGCGATGGCATTATATTTTGCATTGAAAATTGTGTTACACTTCGTAAAATATTTGAAGTTTTTATATCTGTAAAAGATAGATGTATCCCATTACACAAGAGACATATTTAGACAGGCTTAACAAATAAAAAAAATCATTTTGAGTGCTTGTTTAAGAAGGCAGATGTGTAGTGTTAATACTGACACAGTGAGGTAATGTTTTCAAACCAGTCGACAAAACAGTGTTTTTAACAGCTAAAATAAATATCACTAAATGGAAATTTACCCCCAACAATATTACCATGTCCTGGGTATAGAGTATGATTTGCTTAGTATCATTTGATAGCATTATGAATATACACTGATAATATTTAGCTTTTGGTTTCTGAGTAAGTTCCTCTTTAAAAACAGTTGACCAGATGCAGTCATTTTACTCTGTCAATTGCAGGTGCATAGCCTTCCTGTAGCATGCAGGTGCCTAAATACTTTACATTATGAAGCTTTATAACACATTAATCTTGTGCACCACCCCTGCTACACTACTTTATACTTGGGTATTATGGCTACAAATATACAGTATTTCGGCCAACAGACCATCACACATTTGTTACTCTCTTTGCCATTTCAAAGAAATTGATACATCGAAAATCACAACGATTGCAGCATCCAGTGATAATTGGACTCTCACAAACTACTGCCCCGCACCCACACTCATTCATGGGAACCATCAATCTTCCGTAGACTACTCAAGGTGGAAGATTAAGATAAATGATTGCAAGATGCCGCTTCTTTTTCTCTGTTTGACACTTCTTTCCGCTGCTCACCTATCATCTTAATTCACCCTTACCAATATGCTGTTGCTAAACCTTTTTTGGTCCCTGTATTTTCCATTTTCTAGCAATGGCATGTCATGTTAATAAATGATTGTTGCTGCCAATCACTGGGCATATTAATAACTAATTGGCCACTGAGGACACAGTTGAGGCTATTGATTGGCTGCTGTGGTGAAATTAGCATGATGTTGTTGAAAGATCAGTGAAGGCATGGGATTTGGGGTTGGGGGGCAACACAGTAGAGGCAGGACATTGGTAAGTTGAATATTACTTTTTGTTTATTTATAGAATTTTTTGGGGACTTTTTATTTTTAGTTTCTATAATTTACTGTTCTTGTTTTTACTTCTTGTTCGATTTAATTTTGATATATGTTTGATAAGCTGTTTGCACAAAATTATGAGAATGAAAAACTCCTTTACCTTCCCTTTCATCTCTAAGGTTTTATTCCTATAGAAGGCATTTCTCGTGTCCTTACTATTACTTCGACTGTATCCTTTCTTTAGCTTCTGAAAGTTTTAGCCTTTGTATATTTCTTCGTAAATTATACAGACGAAATCCCTGAAACGGTCCTGTACATGGATGGGTCTCTGGATTGGCTGGTATGAGCTACTTTACATATTGTTTCTCATAGAACATCAGTTTAAGGTCAGGGTCACACAGTAGTATTAAAAATCAGGTCAATTTTCATCCAGAAAAGTAGGACCACACTTTTCTCACTTGTCATCCTTGTTCTGCCTGTATACAATCCGTTTTTTACTCAGCAGCTATTAATCATTTACAGGATCATTTGCAGATTCCTTTATTATAGAATTGCAATGTATCCGTAAAAATTGGATGCCATACTATGACTCAGTATTACATAATATAGGGAAAGGAGAACTGCAATCCCTTAAAAAAAGGAAGATGTTATTGCTCTATCTTTTATCTCTTTCTCGAATTTTACTGATACTGCTACACGTTCTTGTGTATTACTGTTATGTGTTTCATATAGGTACTGCTACACTATTCTGTGTATTACCTTAAGGGATAAAAGTGTAATGTATATTTATGTTAATGCTAAGTATAACTACTGTTATAGTTGTAGGGAAAGCGTAATACCCCAGTTAGGCCACTAGATGGGGTGGAGCGCATACTCAGCCTGTAAATAGTTAAAGTAGGAGGAGCTAATGGCCGTTAAGCTGAGGAACACCTGAGATTTGAATCAGTTAGGCAGGAGCGCCCTGACAGGACAGTCGGCTCTGAAACGTTAAGGACACGGGCCCAGCTGTTTAGGGCCTGAGGGCCACAGATAACACTGCAGAACACGGCAGCGCAGATCACAGTCGCACAGATCACAGCAGCACAGAACATAGTAGTGGAGATGACTACACTACAGATAGTAGTGAGACAGTTGGCAGCAGTACGGCAGCACAGTTCGCTCATTATGAGGCAGTGTGCTACGTGGGCATACGCCCTTTTTTTCTGGGGTGAAAGAGACAGGGAAACTCACAAAAATGGTAGAGCTGGACAGGGAGGATGCTGAGATGCTGAATGGGACGGGACGTCCCGGGAATGTTCTGGAAGAAGACAGTGAGAAGCTAAGGAAAGTGACAAAATTGTGCATTGTGGAATCTGAGGTAACCGCTGTAGAGAAAATGGATATGCTGCATACAAAAATGAGAAAAGCTGTTATTGTTAAAGTTGAACTGGACTGTGTCTCCATTAGTACCACAACGCCTGGAAAAAATATACTGCCACCTGGAGAAGGCCCTGAGGCTGAAAAGAATGGAGCTGCAGGTATGCTGACAGAAGGCTGTCATGTCTATGTGAGGGGAGGTCAGGACACCGATGCCCCGGAGTCCTCGGCCATGACTACAGTCCTGGCTGACCCTTACACTATGACAGGCGCTGCTCTGGCTCCTGGCTACTACGTGACACAGATTTCATTTTTCCTGCCTTCTCTGGGCAGATAACCTTAATAAAAACCAATGTAGGCTGAAACATTGGGTCCTGTTTTCTATGACAAGTGTGTCTGTAATAAAGCACATTATATACCGTACTTCAAGCTTTTATGTTGTGCAGAAGGGCTTTTCCTCTACACTATTCAACAGTCTCCGTATGACATGATGTGATTTTTTTCTCACACCTATCTGATTTTTTTTCACAGGCAAAAAAAATGGTCATCAGCACTGCTCAATTGAATAACATTGTAACTCTTGCTATCTGATAAAAAGAATCGGATAGCATTCATCTGATTTATACGGTGGCATGAGCAAGCCCTAAAAATAAGTCTCCATAGAGTTGGGCTCCCTTTGATCTGCATCCAGGCATCTCATTCCGCCAACCAGTATCCTGCTCTGTAAAGTTAAGGGGCAAAACCCCTGAAACAGTGCTGTCTACAGATGGGTCTCGAGTTTGGCTGGTATGAGATTTTTTGCATAGAATCTATAGAGATATCCATAAGAACTAGTAACAGTACTCACTTGGTCTTATATTACTTTGCGCATGATGCAAAAAAAAAAATTAGGATTATATCACCACTGTAGGAAACAATTTTATGCCTCTCACAGGGTCAATGGTCAGATTCCTGATACCAACATTCTGGTGTTTGGTAAAGCCATGTGTAATGCATTTCTCTCTCTGGCCCCTCACTTGCTCTAAAATATTATTAGTATTTTCTCCAAAGTCTTACTATTTTTTTTGCGCAGTTTTGGTGCACTGTCTTAACAAATGCCAGAAGTGGCTCCAAAGTAATGGAAAAGTCTACGGTCACGTTCACACGTTCAATCATTCATCGGCCCAAAAATGTTATTTAATATTATGTACATGTCATCCATCTATTAGTCTTGGCTCCTGTTCACAGCTGACATCCAGTAAAGTGTAGACTGACACCTTGTAACCCGGCAGACTCTATGTCTGCAGACTGTGCCCAGACTTGACTCGCATCAGCTGATGTCACCATAGCAGGAAATAAATCAAAAAACCTCATATCTCAGGATTGAGGCATTATTGTGCATGGGAATTAGGTCATTCTCTGCAGTATATGAAAAAGCCTCATCTCAGGAGAAAATGGTGATTTTTCTTTCTGTCATCTCAGTGACAATGTAATTAATACAACGCTGGACACAAATGATCAATCGGAGTAAAATACACTTTAATTCAGGTATAATTTTTTTTTTTTTCAATCGAGCACTTGTAACACATAAGCAATGTATAATATATGATCACTGTAATTAACTGTCATTAACGGACTGCACATTACTGTAATTTAATTGTACAAAGATGATACATAAGCTGATGGGACACGAGGGTCATTTCCTTCTTCAGACCATAACTGGAAAAGTAGAATATAGTATGCCGCTGTCCATATCCAACAAGATGATAATTTTACATAAAAAATGGAATAAAGTAAAAAATATATTCACACTTACAAATAGCAATACACAAGTGTGATCCAACTTATTAAGCATAATAGCAACTAAAACCACAGGGTGCATCAATATAATGAAGCAAAGTAGAAGAATACCAAAGAGAGAACAAATCAATAAGACACTTAAATTGCTGATTTCTACTGGTCAGCAAAGCGAAAATCTAAACTTTTGTCTCTTAAAGAACATGTACTTTACAATATGATTTCCTTCTAATTCATGGGGGCAAAAGCTTAAATACAAGCATCATGGTATTATATTAGTTTAACTAATAGAAGCATTCACCAGTCATCATAACAATAAACCTCTTATAGGTGAACAGAATAACACTGGTTATTTTGTAACAAAGGCATTAATAAAGGGGCAGTATATAATAGGCAACAAGTGGACAATCATTGACTGATTGATCTTTGCTTATGCACTTTTTTTAAATTTTTAGTGTTTTGCGCTTTTTTCTTTGTATGCACCATATTCATCTTTTCATTTACCCCTTTTTAAAGTCAGTTTGTCATTTTTTTCTATGTTCACTACTGTGGGCGGTGCTTAGAGTTTCTAGATGTTTTCATCTGATTCACTGATTGCTTCCAATTTTTTTAAATAATCACAAAATGTGTCACCGGTGTACTTCAGTCCCTCACTGGAGTGATGTTTTGTATGCAAGTTATTTTGGTGCAATGTTTGCCCCATTGTTCGAAACGTTCAACTTTTTGCAAAAGAGTCACAAAAAGAATAATGACTAAAATAAAGACCATTTTTGACTTTGAGTAAAATTCATGACCCGGGTGCGTCATTTTGAAGAAGTTGGTGAAAAAAGCAGCAACAAATACCACAAGACAAGAAAAAAAAGGGTTTTAAAACATTAAAACAAAAGCACGATAAATCGGCCTCTCAGCTCAAGGTTGCTGTATTGGAATCAGAAAATTTGGCAACAGTAAGGAGCTGAGTGACATAGGGCCAATTAGAAATGGCTAGGCAACTGAGACACAGAAGGTCAAAAAATGGCAGGTAGTGAGGGATGTTCCAACGTGCAGTAGTTGGTACTTACCACTTTTGTCCAAGGTGAACAAGTGACAGATCATGGACACCCGTAGCTCATTGATGAACAGAGTAAGGGAATGCTAATTAGAAGAGCAAGTCAATAGAGAAAATCCTAGGGGCATTTTAAATATATATATATATATTTATTGAGGCAGCACACCAGTCACAGCTGAAAAAAAGTGCTCTTTAATGGCCTATATGGTGATGTTTCGGTCCTAGGTGGTCCACAACGGTGACTGGTGTGCCGCCTCAATCTTCTTTGGATTTATTTATAAGGTCTGGTATGTGCCTATGAAGCTTTGCACCCTTTTCTAATTGTGCTGTTATCCCACTATTATATGTATGGAAATAATCAGGCAGCACTCCAGTTCAAGGAAAAATTGTGGACTTTAATCCAGCGCCAAGTGGTGCAACGTTTTGACCTCACAGCACGGTCTTTATATATATATATATATATATATATATATATATATATATATATATATATATATATACACATATATACTGTATATCTACATCAGGCCATCTTAGACCATAGATGCATCTATATAAAGACTGATGCCACTCCTCAAAGAGCAAATATCCTAGAAAGAGAGAACCAATAGGAGTGTTTAAAACTTAAAAAGTTATCGTTATTCATACAAAAAACACATTGAACTCCTTCACATGTGGTTTAAAAAAAGAATAAACAAGCAATAAATAACAATGGAAGGATAGCAATTACACAGACAGGTGTTTGAATTAGGTGGGTCAAAGAAGAGGGTTTGCGTAAACCCATCTATATGCACTATTGTGGCCATTGCACTTCCTCCATGACTTTTCCTCACCACACTTTAATAATGTCATCAGTACAAAAAATAGTTCCCCTTGAGAAAGCAAGGTATCAAAAAGCAAAACGCATGTTGGGGATTCGCCTGCATGTGTGCTGAGGGTTACTATTGTATTGATATTATTGAAGTTTGGTGGGGAAAAGTCATGGAGAAAGTATAATGGACACAGTGGTGTATATGGATAGGTTTGCTTAAACCCTCCTTTTTGACCCACCTAATTCACATACCTGTCTGTATAATTGTTATCCTTCCAATGTTATTTAACAATTGTTTGTTCTTTTTTTTTTTAAACCCAGTGAGGGATTTTAATGTATTTTTGTATGAATAACTTTCTAAGTTTTAAACACTCCTATTGGTTTTCTCTTTATCTGCTAGAAGAGCAAGCATAGCACCAATTGGCATTGAAAAGTAATACTAGTTATTAGAGAAGGGTCAGACGGATGTATGACTTAGTCGAGGATCGCAACACAATGCATGGACCGACTGTCAGCTCTCCCAACCCAAGCGTGACAGCAAGTATTTCTATTAAGCTACTGGCTCCTTCAACCTGAGTGTAAAAGTTGCATAGAAATACATGCTCTCACGCTCCAGTCGGCAGAGCCGACGGCCAGTCTGAGCATTGCGATAATCGTCTGAGTTACGTGGCCGTCTGACTATTCCTAAACAGAAAAGTGTCAGAACACACAGTGTTCTGTATATGGAGTGGTGTAGTTACAGGCATCATAGTGCCTAAGCTGACCCCTGTTAATCCCCCTTTGAATATACTCTAAAGGACCACACACAATTATATATTTAACTGTTTTTATTGATTTTGAATTTTTAATAAGGGGAGGAGTGAGGAGGGAAATGTAAGGTTTTAGGAAAAGCGGGAGGGGGGTACAATTAGGAGAGGGCGAGGAAAGGGATGGGAAGGGAAATGGGGTGACAATAAAAACTAGAAAACTCCAAATATACAACCACACACAATTATTTTCCAACATAAATAATCCCAACAAGACAGTCTTGAAGGCTCATTTGCTTGTTGTTGCTGTTCCCTTCTTTTATGCTGACATAACAGCCATAGATTATCATCAGCACATCCTTATACTGGCAATTTATCTACTCATGGAAATTATTTTTTTTGTGAATTTACAATGGACAGCTATCCATTCAATTGTTACAAGATGACTGAATTATATATACACAATATAAACATAACTTTTGCAGAAGTCGGAAAAACCTATTTAACCCTTTTATAACCCCAAAATGTCTATGTAAGCAAGGCGTACTATGACAAATAGAGATAAAATAGTAAATTGTAATATTTGCAATATGTGCAATGTGCTATCCACAAATGACCTGTAGTGTAAATGAGAATTTTGCGCTGAATGTATATTTCTTTTTAATTTTGACAATGTTTTTACCTATCATAAATATTTCTACCCTTTAAGTCATTTTTGGAATATCAAGAATAAAAGTTAAAAATATTAGGACATGTAACCAGACTAGTTCCCTCCATTACCTCCTACCCTACTTCTGCTATGATGTGTTATTTTGCTATAGGGCTGGAATTTTCCCAATTAGGACATTTACAAAGCGACCCTGCAGTCTCCCTACGAGTACTATGCCTGTATGGCACAGTATGTAGGCATAGACCTGTCTATCCAGGGCAAGGAGAAGCCCACCGGGGATCTGCCTTTCCGACTAGTTCCAGAGCGGCTCGGTCCTTGGCAGTTTTTAAAATAAGTTTCCTGAAACGCAGTAGCGTTTCAGACTAAATCTTACCTGGTTGTGTTCATATAACCAATGTCTCTTACATGCTACCCCTGGATGGAGCATCATGTATCAGGTTCTCTTTAATTATTAAGAAAGCTTTAACCAATGTACAACATGTGAATTTAGTATGCAATATCATCTGGACGACACCTAAAAGGCTTGATGGACCTTACAATTCCAACATATCAATGGGTCTTCACGAGGGTTCTTTTAAACTGTTAACCTTGTCGGGGTATAGTACCACCTATTTATCACATTTTAACACAGAATTATCTTCCTTGTGCTGGAGAGGCTGTGGACATCAAGGGAACCTCTACCATATATTTTGGGGTTGTTCAAAGATCAAAAACCTCTGGTTCCAGGTCACACAGCACATTAACCTCATTGCTAAGGACTTCACAATTACGCCTGAAAGAGCACTTCTTTCATTAGACATGGAACAATTTGATGATTCGGTAAGACATATTATCATCCACATCCTCTTAGTGACTAAGACCATGTTAGCACAATGGTGGAAGAAAGTCGAGGTTCCTAAGTTTTCGGACATACTTGATAAAATAGGCCAACATAGTGATTTAGAACTCAGATTTGCGATTAACAACAATCACATCCACAAATATACAAAAAAATGGAAGACTTGGAACAACAAATTCCATATCAAATACACCTATTAAGAGGTATTATATTTTGAGGCCTAAACATGGCCGTTGTAGTACCGGGATGTCGTATCTCCTTCCAAGAATGTTACCCCAAAATAAGGATGGTCGATTTTCATTTCCTTTTTTGTTGTTATTTGCTATATGCTATCTAATGCCTACTTGTGGGTTCTCTAGTTTTAAATTTTTTCCGTACCTGTACAAGGTTCTTTACTTCCCATTCCCTTTCCTCCCTTCCTTCCCTTACCCTGTTTAATGACTGAAAACCAATAAAATTATCTGAAAAGCTTGATGGACCTTTGCCCGTTTTCAGCCCAATTACTGTAAAAACTGTCCTTACTAAGCATCAAAATTTCCCCCTGTAGTTGTTCTGTCGCCCAGCATCCATAATGTCTCCATGATCTGTATATTTATTATCAAATCTGAATAAAAGCACAAGTGGTTTACGTAGATTAAGAAAATCCTTTTTTTTCTTGTTAATGCATCTTTTATAAAAGCTTTTAAGAATCAGCAACAATGTAAGCCTATATTTGTTTCAATTATAACCAAGTCATATTACAGATCTACCTTCAATGACATTTTTAAAAGTCACGATTTTAAAATATAATGACCTTTTGGAGTTACCTGAGGATATTTTTTAATACATTTTACAAAGGGCACAAAGCTCAATCTGCAGTTGTAATATATTTTACATTTGTTATATATACTGTACTATATTGGATGTGGCATATTGGTTGAATTCTAATTTTATGAACTACTTTTGTAAAAAGTTGAAGCAGAGAACTTGAAATAAATTCTTCATCAGATTGCATCATTTTAGTTAAACTTTATAGAATTTAACCCCTTCACGATCAGAGGTATTTCCATTTTTGCGTTTTGTTTTTTTGCTCCCCTTCTTCCCAGAGCTGTAACTTTTTTATTTTTTGGGCAATATAGCCAGGTGATGGCTTCTTTTTTGCAGGACAATTTGCAGTTTTGAAAGTCACCATTGGTTTTAGCATATCGTGTACTGGAAAAGGGGAAAAAAAATTTCAAGTGCGGTGCAATTCCACAGTTTTTTTTTTAACCATGTTCACTAAATGCTAAAACTGAACTATCATTATGATTCTCCAGGTCATTACGAGTTCATAGACACCAAACATGTCTAGGTTCTTTTTTATTTAAGTGGTGAAAAAAAAAATCCAAAGTTTGGTAAAAAAAAAAAATGGCGCCATTTACCGACACCTGTTGCGTCTCCATTTTTCATGATCTTGGGCTGAGTGAGGACTTATTTTTTGTACACTGATCTGCCATATTTATTAATACCATTTCGGTGTAGATACGATCATTATTGCATTATATTGCAATGTAGCAGTGACCAAAAAAACGTAATTCTGGCGTTTTGAATTTTTTTCTCGTTACACTGTTTAGAAATTAGGTTAATTCTTTTTTTATATTGATAGATCGGGCGATTCTGAATGCAGTGATACCAAATATTTTGCATGCTTCAATAGTCTATATGGGAGACTAGAAGCTGCAGTACTCTGTTCGCCTCTGCTACATGATCAGATCGCCTGTGTGTAGCAGTAATGCTCACCTGCTATGAGTGTCGACACCCACCCGGCGGCGTTCATAGCAATCCAGCAATGACAGCCATAGAGGTCTGCTTCAAACCTCTGGTTGTCATGCAGACCCATCAGTGACCCACAATAATATGACACGGTCATCGATTGGCGGCATTTACAACACGCTTCCGGTAAGCGCGAGTTAAATGCAGCTGTTAGAAATTAACACCAGCATTTTCCTAGTTAACAGCCGCAGGTGGATCGCAATTCCAACCCTGGCACATGTCAGCTGCATATATCAGCTGACATGTGCCTAGAAAAGTGCGGGCTCAGTGCCGGAGCCCGCACCAAACATGGGGCGTTAGACATTGGCATACTATTATGCCCGATGTCAGAAAGGGGTTAAATAAATATTTTTGGATTAGTATCTGCCTTTTGGCTTGCTGCAAATTTTGTTTGTTTTTTACTTTCCCACTTCACATTAGCTATTTTTAATAGCACCATATTGGAGTACACATAATGTATTGCAAAACTTTAATGAGACTAACATCAGTTGAACTTAAAATATAACTTTTATTGTTACTTATATAAAAATATGTTTTGAAAAGTGTAACGTGCACAAACCATACATATGTGGCACCTGATTACACAAATTAGCCTCTTCAAATATTGGCGTATACTGCTCAGTGCCAGATTAGTCATATTTACACTTGCAGTTTTGCAATTACTATTAGGCCATGTGCAGACGTTGCATATTTTTGGTCTCATTTTTCTGCACAAAAACTGCAGCTGCTGGCAGAAAACGCATGGTGGAATGTCTGCGGTTTTGATGTGGTTTTATAGCATTTTTGATGCGTTTTTTTAAGCGTTTTTTGGGATGCGTTTTTCTTGCGTTTTTCAAACAATTTTCCATGCATTTTCTATGCTGATTTCATGCATATTTTGTGCGGTTTTGCTTGCTTTTTTCTACATGATTTGTCTGCCTTTTTTGAAAGCAAAAATAAAGAGAAGAAACTTCAAAATAGAAAAAAAAAATGATGTCACTTCCTAGTCCAACCTCTTTCTCCATTTTGGATTCGGCACACTTTCGTAATCATGACTGCTAACATTGAAAATGATCGGAGTGAACAACGAAGCACACAGCATGGCGAAGAACATGGTGAAACTAATGTATGGCTACGCAGGCCACAACGCCTCCAAGCTTTGGGAGTATTGTTTGATTATCTGAATCAGCAAAGACTCCAGGTAAGCAACACTATATGTAAAAATATTTTTTGTGAGTTCTCATCACACATAGTGAGATGGCTAGCCACATCGCTGAAACATCACAGCTGTTGTGACGCAACAGCGAACTCGCCAGCAATCTTGCTAGATGTGACGGATATGGGCGACCGTCCCCCTGCTGGATATTGCGGATTGAGCTTCAATGTCCTGTCCATTTTTTGATCGCTGTTGTTCATCTGGCCTCATGCATTGCTATGTTTGCTGCCAATGAGCCACTGCGATGGTGACGCAGAATTCAAGGACGCAGGCGGGAGTCGTCAGATTAGCTGCTGTGTGACAAGGTCCCAATGACCGCTGAGGTTGCGGCTTGCCGTATAGTTGCTGTGTAATTGAATTGATCTGCCTGTTTGACAGCTAGTGACCATGTAGCGACGTACCACCCATCTTTTGGTCACATCATTTTCATCAGCGCTGGAGCGTCGCAGACTGTAACGGGACCTTAACCCAGATTTTTTTTTCTTACTTGCAGGCCAGAAAGAGAACCAGAAGAATGTGGGTCCACCCCATTGTGGCAGAACGTACAGGAAAGGGTCACTTTCGTGTGCTATACCAAGATTTGAGAAGGTAAGGTACCCATATGTGACGTGAATTTGTTATGTATAACTTTGGTAAGTACAATAAATCTGTATCTGATGTAACTTAATATTTTTTTTAACAGATATCCCGAGAAATTTGTGTCCTTTTGTTGGCTCACTATCCTGGCATTTGACCGGCTACTGAGCATAATGGGAGAAGACCTTACGTATATGGACACAGTGATGAGGAAGTCCATCTCTGCTGAGGAAAGGCTGCTCATCACCTTGCGGTAAGTATACTGTTTCATTTTTGTGGTTTTTTGGCGTCCTAGGCCTTTTCATCCTGTCAGTGTCTCTGGTACATGTGGTCACACTTTTCACATGTCCTGGAGACACTGCGGTGTTTCCAGCTTTTAGTGGCATTCATATCTAACTTTTTTTTTTTTTCTTTTACAGATTTTTGGCCACAGGAGATAGCTATACATCCCTACACCTCAAATTTACAGTTGGTAAATCCACCATCTCTCAAATTGTGAGGTGCACATGTAACGTGATCTGGCAGAAATTGCAGCCCATGGTGATGCCTTCCCCAACCGAGGAGACTTGGCTGCAGGTCGCAGCAGGCTTTCAGTCTGTGGCCAATTTCCCAAACTGCATAGGTGCAGTTGATGGTAAACATGTACGAGTGCAGAAGCCACCACTATCAGGATCACGCTTCTTTAATTATAAGAAGTATTTTTCTGTGGTCCTGATGGCGGTGGCTGATGCACATTACAAATTTGTTGCCATCGACGTTGGTGCCTATGGTAGTACTGGGGATTCTCGGGTGTTGCGAACGTCACAGATTGGTCAGCAAATTCTTCAAGATGGCGGAACGCTCCCAGCCCCAAGACCTTTGCCGGGTTCCACACATCCAGTGCCCTTTGTGATGGTATCGGATGAGGCCTTTCCCTTAATGATCACCCTGCTGCGCCCATACCCACGGAGGGGACTGAATGCCCGGCGGAGGATTTTTAATTATCGGCTGAGTCGTGCACGCAGATATGTGGAATGCACCTTCGGGATCATGTGTAGTCAGTGGAGGATCTTTCACACTGCCATCCAGTTGGATACTGACACCGTTGACACTGTGATTAAGGCATGCTGTGTACTCCACAACTATGCTCGGGAGTACAGCACTGACATAGATGTGGAGTACCAGCAGCCAGTAATTAATCCAGTGACCAACGTCTGTCAGGGAAGGCCATCAAACAACGGTGTGAGTGTGAGAGAAGCCTTCACTGAATATTTCATGAGTCCTGAAGGTGCCGTGCACTGGCAATACTCCTGTGTCGGTGAAGAGCAGCCGGACCAGCAGAGGAGGGAAGAAAACTGATGTGAAGACAAAGACAATTGCGACAAATTAGAGTTTCTGTATCCCAAAAACAATGTTATATACCCCTTATGATATTTTTCCACAAATAATAATAAAAGAAATTGAAAATATGAATTTATTAGAAAACCAATAAAGACTTTATGACCAACATAGTCTTTTTTTTTAAATTATATAATCTTTAAACAACAAAGAAAAGGTGCAACAAACACGAGGGTTGTCCAAATATGGCATCCCAAACCGGTGTCAGCAGGTCTCTTGTCAGTAACGCAGAACTTGTGAATTTAATGGAGGACTTTGTCATCCAGGACCTGCTTTATGCCCTCAACTAGTTGAGCAAGATGTAATCTGGGTTGTAAGTCATGTGTTCCGAGTTAACATCTCCATAATAGGAATAGTTATTGGGAGGACGATGATATCGTTGGTCATCACGCTGTTGTGGTGGTGGTGGTGGCATTGGTGGTTGTGGAGGCGGCAATGGTGGTGGTGGACGCCTTGCACGAACACTTTGTGTGGCCCCCATTACAATATCTGCTAAAGGTGCAATCGGCGAAGGGTCTTCAAATTCTGACAATATTGCATTGACTATTGTCATAAACTTAGTCCGCCTTTCCGCTGACAGTAACCGAGCTTTGCTGGCACCAAAAAAATCCAAGTGATCTTCCCTGGAAGATTTATTTATTAGATCTATGGTGTCATTAACCCTTTTTGTAGTCTGATCCATTTTTTTTTTTGCCTTTGCTTTTTTTGGCCAGTGGCTCGGTTACTGTCAACGGATTGGCAGCTGGTTGACTGTTTGGGGCAGGAGGATTTTGGTTCTCTGAACAAGATGCCGTCCCTGAGGAAGATGCAGCCGACGCTACACCTGATGTACTTGGAGACTCAAATTCACAGAATGAAGAGCCATCCATTGAATCTGTGGATCCTGTGGCCTCTTGGCTGGCATCTTCAGGAGGAGGCGAAATGTTGCCATCAGTGCTGTGATAGAAAAAAAAAACCAGACTTTTCAGTGATAATTCTAATGTTAGTCATCATAGCAACATTGAAATTATATCTAAATATTCACCTCCTCAAAGTCCTGCTGGTTAGCAAGAAACACATGTCTTGATACAGGCTGAATTTAATTTTGGCCGGTGAAGACCCACTGGTGCCAATCTGAGATTGGATTTTTTGAAACCGATCTCTCACCGATCTCCAGCGTTGCTTCACATCACGAGCTAAAATTGAAAGAACAAACACATTATGATCCGTGCAATACGTTGAAAAATGACAATTTGGTCTGTCTAACCAACATACAAAAAATTACTTACTAATTTTCTGCTGCAGGGCACCGGTGTACCCATCAAATTCCGAATACAACTGACGGCAGATTCTGGACCAGCACATATCACATGTATACTTGTCTTTGTAGGCCTCATCGGCCGGGTCCCAGATAGCGGGCATGTCTCTTATCTGTAATGTATAAGAATATGTTATTTATATCTTCATATTTTGTTTGTTAGCATACACAAAATGTCATACACACACACACACTCACGTACACACACTTCCCTCACCATGTGATAGCATCAGGCACACCTATCAGTCAACTCCTGGACAGTCTGAGTTGCAACGTAAAATTGGTGGATGGAGCAATACATGATGTCCCAGGGTGTCAATCGGATTATGGGGAATGGACGGTCCAGGCCATGGCTTAACTGCCTTCATCTATCAGGAACTGCTGACACACTCCAGCCACATGAGGTCTGCCATTGTGGAACCTAATTATAGAAGGATAGGGAAAATGAAGGGAGGTCAGCTCACCAGTCTCGGTTGCGATCCATAATCCTCCTGCGCACGGAGTCACCTTGATCAGGGGTGTTGACTGAAGCAAAATAAAGGATGGAATCTCCAGCGCTGGACTTCAGTTAAAAATACATCATTTATTGTAAATTCTTAAAATCGAACAGAAAAAAGTGTGGATAAGGACATACAGGCAGATGGGGTCTCTGGTGGTCTCCAACCAACGCGTTTCGACCTAGAGGGTCTTACTCATGGTTCACACTAGACCAATACTGACGACTACAAATAGTACAAAAACTAGTAAATCACAGGTGTTGGACAAAAGAATTAATGAAAATAGGGAGTATCCCTACCAGTTAACTCTTGCAAACACTCAGCCTAATGTGGAGCTGAAACAAAAACTAGTCGGAAAAACAGGAAAAAAAAAAAAAAAAAAAACTAATAAAAAGATATCATAAGAATATAATAACAATCACAAAAATTATCAGAATAACCAGAATTGAATAGGACTAAGTAGAATGTAAATATACAGAAGAAAATATCAATCTAATTGCAATATTAAATCAAGTCGTTTGTTCAGACCTAATGGTACTCTTGTATTTAATTTAAAAATCCAAAAGGATTCACGATTCAATAATTTTCTCCTGAAATCACCTCCCCTAGTAGATCTATAGACTTTCTCTATTGCTATAATTTTGAGGCTATCAGTTTTACCTCCATGAACAGTTTTACAATGATAAGAAACTGCTGAAATATTATAATTGCTACTAGTAGCTTCTGACAAGTGTTTCCTAATTCTCTTTTTAAGAGGTCCTATTGTGCAGCCTACATATTGTAGGTTACAAAAAACGCATTCAATAACATATATTACTCCTTCTGAATTACAATTTATGTGAGACTGAATAGGGTATGATATGCCAGTAACACTAGAAGTGAATCTGCTGGTTTTAACCACATAGTTACAGACTTTACAGGGATGATGTCCACATTTGGAAAAGCCTTTATATGACAACCAAGTATTATTTTTAGTTCTCCTATTACGGATAAAAAGACTGGGGGATAAGATATCGCTCAAAGCAGGAGCTTTCCTGGCTATGTATCGTATCTGGGTATTGTCCAGAATTTGACCAAGTTTATTATCATTGTGTAAAATAGGTAAATATTTTTTGACAATGTCCGTTATCTTATTGAATTGTGGACTGTACATGGTAGAAAAACTAACTATAGGACGGTCATAATTATTACAGGGGGCCCGTGTGCGATTCTTTTTCTTGTTAGCAGTAACTCCAGTGTGTACAAGGCTCAAAGGAGATTCATTCAGCAGGGTGTGTCTATCGATCCTGCTGACAATATTATCAGCTTTCCTTAGCATCCAATTAGCATATCCTCTGTCCTTAAGTCTAGAAAGGGTTTTGTTTGATTCTTTAGCAAATATTATAGGTGAACTACAATTTCTTTTTAACCTAATTAATTCTCCCACTGGAATGTTTTTAACCACGTGCTTGGGGTGACAAGAATAAGCTTGTAAAATTGAATTTGTATCTGTGGGTTTTCTGAAAGGAAAAACGCAGACCTTTTGGCTGTCAGAATTCACAGACAAAGTCACATCCAGATAACTGACAGAGAAATCCGACACTGTAAATGTAAATGAAAGATTAAAATCATTCATATTAATATAGCTAATGAAATCAGTAATTCCTGAGATGTCTCCCTTCCAAATCAAAATCAGGTCATCTATAAAGCGACCATATAGTTGTATATTTTGTGAAAAGGGATTATTGTTACATAAGATATATTTCTCTTCCCAAACAGCTACTGTAATATTAGCTAAAGCTGGGGAACATTTACCCCCCATACTTACTCCTTGTTTTTGTAAGAAAAAAATTCCATCAAATGAAAAATAATTATGTGAGAGAAGAAAGGAAACTGCATCCACAATGAAGGATTGAATTTCTATCACATATGTGCTATATTTGTCCAAAAAGAATGTGAGACTAGAAATAATCACATTGTGTGGTATGGACGGGTATAAACCCACCACATCACAGGTAATCCATGAATATTCTGGTGACCAATGATAATCATCCAAGGCAGAGATTAACATATTGGTGTCTCTGATATATCCTGGAAGATCAATGACCAAAGGTTGTAGGTAATGATCAACCCACTCTGCCAATTTCTCTGAAAAAGACCCTATCCCCGAAATTATAGTTCTAAAGGGGGGGGGGGAACAAATCCTTGTGGATTTTAGGAAACGCATGATAAATGGGAATCACAGGGTTCTTGATATTAACATAATCATAAATTTTCTGTGTTATGGCCCCTGTGACTAAACCATCGTTTAATAATTTTGACAAATCACACTGAAATTTAGACGTGGGATCACTAGAAATCTTGGAATAGGTAGCAGAATCATTCAAAATGCGCAGATTTTCTGAATAATACAGGCCAGCATTAAGCACGACTACTCCACCCCCTTTATCTGCCTGTCTCACCAGAATGTCAGCATTATCTTTTAACTCTTTCATAGCTGCTCTCTCTTGTGCTGTTAAATTGTCATATGTCATTTCTGTTATTTTATCAAGCTCCACTAAATCTTTCTCTATTAGTTCTTGGAATATATCTAGAATAGCAGGTCTGGACTGAACTGGATAAAACCCTGGATTGGGCATTTTAAAGAGATCATTTAAAGTCCTATTTTTTGGTAAGGAATGTGATTGTAAGTCTCTAAGAGTGGAATAGCCTATAAGATCTTTAAAAGAAAAATTTCCATAGGGAAAAATTAACTCAGGAATATTTGTAGATCCAGACAGTGACAAGGTCTCTGAAGAGGTGGACTGGTAGTCAAAATGACATTTCAAAGTTAAATTTCTGGCAAACTTATTCACATCTAGAAGAGTCTGATAAATATCAAATTTGTTGACTGGACTAAATCCCAAGCCTTTGCTCAAGAGAGTCATATGAGCTTCTGATAGGATATAGCTTGAAAGATTTATTACAGGGCATGTTGATATCTCCTCCTGTTTCTGAAGTGGTAGTTTCTTTTTATGTTTCCTCCCCGCTCTTCTCCGTCGTTTTTTGATCTCCTTACGATAATTCCATCACTACGGATATCCTCAGAATGATTAGTGTTGAAGGAAGCATCTAAGAACTCTTCTGACGTATTCAGATTAGAACTGGAAGACACTGTTGAATCATGAGACCTGGTGAAGCTGACCCTGCGATCTCTATGGTGAAAGCCTGAAAAACCATGCTGATATCGTTTTTTACCTTCTTGAAAAGGACGGCTTTTCTTCCAGGAATAGACCTGGTTCAATTCAAAGTCGCGTTTGTCTCTTGTGAATTTACTGCGTTTTATATCTGCAATATATTCTTCCAGTTTGGAAAGATTTTTTTCCATTCTTGAATTAAATTTGTCAAAGTCTTTCACATTATTGTGTTTGTTCAGAGAAGTCTGCATCTTAGTGATCTCTTCTTTAACACAAGTCATCTCCAGTTCCTCATATTTAATAATCAACTCCATTAATTTGAAAGAACTTTGTGTAAGAATCTGCTCCCACTCTAATCTGAAAGTGTCTGAGTAGATGAAGGTAGGTCTTTTATTCAGTCTCAATCCCCTAGGGATAAGTTTTTTCGTCAGATAAGATTTTAGAGAGGTCATGTCCCACCATAATCTGGTTTCCTTATTTTTCCGATTTTCCAGTTTATTAAAAAGGTTTTCTAAAGACTCTACCTGAGAGACCCCACTGCTCACATTAGTAACATCATCTGTAGAGTCAAAAATGGCTGCAAAGATATGCTGCCTATTTCTGTCCAAATCCATGTCCATAGAATTAGTGTTTACAAGCGTCCACAACAATTATAGAGTAAGGGAGCAGGACTAGATCATAAATATAATTATAGAAGGATAGGGAAAATGAAGGGAGGTCAGCTCACCAGTCTCGGTTGCGATCCATAATCCTCCTGCGCACGGAGTCACCTTGATCAGGGGTGTTGACTGAAGCAAAATAAAGGATGGAATCTCCAGCGCTGGACTTCAGTTAAAAATACATCATTTATTGTAAATTCTTAAAATCGAACAGAAAAAAGTGTGGATAAGGACATACAGGCAGATGGGGATTAGAACTATAATTTCGGGGATAGGGTCTTTTTCAGAGAAATTGGCAGAGTGGGTTGATCATTACCTACAACCTTTGGTCATTGATCTTCCAGGATATATCAGAGACACCAATATGTTAATCTCTGCCTTGGATGATTATCATTGGTCACCAGAATATTCATGGATTACCTGTGATGTGGTGGGTTTATACCCGTCCATACCACACAATGTGATTATTTCTAGTCTCACATTCTTTTTGGACAAATATAGCACATATGTGATAGAAATTCAATCCTTCATTGTGGATGCAGTTTCCTTTCTTCTCTCACATAATTATTTTTCATTTGATGGAATTTTTTTCTTACAAAAACAAGGAGTAAGTATGGGGGGTAAATGTTCCCCAGCTTTAGCTAATATTACAGTAGCTGTTTGGGAAGAGAAATATATCTTATGTAACAATAATCCCTTTTCACAAAATATACAACTATATGGTCGCTTTATAGATGACCTGATTTTGATTTGGAAGGGAGACATCTCAGGAATTACTGATTTCATTAGCTATATTAATATGAATGATTTTAATCTTTCATTTACATTTACAGTGTCGGATTTCTCTGTCAGTTATCTGGATGTGACTTTGTCTGTGAATTCTGACAGCCAAAAGGTCTGCGTTTTTCCTTTCAGAAAACCCACAGATACAAATTCAATTTTACAAGCTTATTCTTGTCACCCCAAGCACGTGGTTAAAAACATTCCAGTGGGAGAATTAATTAGGTTAAAAAGAAATTGTAGTTCACCTATAATATTTGCTAAAGAATCAAACAAAACCCTTTCTAGACTTAAGGACAGAGGATATGCTAATTGGATGCTAAGGAAAGCTGATAATATTGTCAGCAGGATCGATAGACACACCCTGCTGAATGAATCTCCTTTGAGCCTTGTACACACTGGAGTTACTGCTAACAAGAAAAAGAATCGCACACGGGCCCCCTGTAATAATTATGACCGTCCTATAGTTAGTTTTTCTACCATGTACAGTCCACAATTCAATAAGATAACGGACATTGTCAAAAAATATTTACCTATTTTACACAATGATAATAAACTTGGTCAAATTCTGGACAATACCCAGATACGATACATAGCCAGGAAAGCTCCTGCTTTGAGCGATATCTTATCCCCCAGTCTTTTTATCCGTAATAGGAGAACTAAAAATAATACTTGGTTGTCATATAAAGGCTTTTCCAAATGTGGACATCATCCCTGTAAAGTCTGTAACTATGTGGTTAAAACCAGCAGATTCACTTCTAGTGTTACTGGCATATCATACCCTATTCAGTCTCACATAAATTGTAATTCAGAAGGAGTAATATATGTTATTGAATGCGTTTTTTGTAACCTACAATATGTAGGCTGCACAATAGGACCTCTTAAAAAGAGAATTAGGAAACACTTGTCAGAAGCTACTAGTAGCAATTATAATATTTCAGCAGTTTCTTATCATTGTAAAACTGTTCATGGAGGTAAAACTGATAGCCTCAAAATTATAGCAATAGAGAAAGTCTATAGATCTACTAGGGGAGGTGATTTCAGGAGAAAATTATTGAATCGTGAATCCTTTTGGATTTTTAAATTAAATACAAGAGTACCATTAGGTCTGAACAAACGACTTGATTTAATATTGCAATTAGATTGATATTTTCTTCTGTATATTTACATTCTACTTAGTCCTATTCAATTCTGGTTATTCTGATAATTTTTGTGATTGTTATTATATTCTTATGATATCTTTTTATTAGTTTTTTTTTTTTTTTTTTTTTTCCTGTTTTTCCGACTAGTTTTTGTTTCAGCTCCACATTAGGCTGAGTGTTTGCAAGAGTTAACTGGTAGGGATACTCCCTATTTTCATTAATTCTTTTGTCCAACACCTGTGATTTACTAGTTTTTGTACTATTTGTAGTCGTCAGTATTGGTCTAGTGTGAACCATGAGTAAGACCCTCTAGGTCGAAACGCGTTGGTTGGAGACCACCAGAGACCCCATCTGCCTGTATGTCCTTATCCACACTTTTTTCTGTTCGATTTTAAGAATTTACAATAAATGATGTATTTTTAACTGAAGTCCAGCGCTGGAGATTCCATCCTTTATTTTGCTTCAGTCAACACCCCTGATCAAGGTGACTCCGTGCGCAGGAGGATTATGGATCGCAACCGAGACTGGTGAGCTGACCTCCCTTCATTTTCCCTATCCTTCTATAATTATATTTATGATCTAGTCCTGCTCCCTTACTCTATAATTGTTGTGGACGCTTGTAAACACTAATTCTATGGACATGGATTTGGACAGAAATAGGCAGCATATCTTTGCAGCCATTTTTGACTCTACAGATGATGTTACTAATGTGAGCAGTGGGGTCTCTCAGGTAGAGTCTTTAGAAAACCTTTTTAATAAACTGGAAAATCGGAAAAATAAGGAAACCAGATTATGGTGGGACATGACCTCTCTAAAATCTTATCTGACGAAAAAACTTATCCCTAGGGGATTGAGACTGAATAAAAGACCTACCTTCATCTACTCAGACACTTTCAGATTAGAGTGGGAGCAGATTCTTACACAAAGTTCTTTCAAATTAATGGAGTTGATTATTAAATATGAGGAACTGGAGATGACTTGTGTTAAAGAAGAGATCACTAAGATGCAGACTTCTCTGAACAAACACAATAATGTGAAAGACTTTGACAAATTTAATTCAAGAATGGAAAAAAATCTTTCCAAACTGGAAGAATATATTGCAGATATAAAACGCAGTAAATTCACAAGAGACAAACGCGACTTTGAATTGAACCAGGTCTATTCCTGGAAGAAAAGCCGTCCTTTTCAAGAAGGTAAAAAACGATATCAGCATGGTTTTTCAGGCTTTCACCATAGAGATCGCAGGGTCAGCTTCACCAGGTCTCATGATTCAACAGTGTCTTCCAGTTCTAATCTGAATACGTCAGAAGAGTTCTTAGATGCTTCCTTCAACACTAATCATTCTGAGGATATCCGTAGTGATGGAATTATCGTAAGGAGATCAAAAAACGACGGAGAAGAGCGGGGAGGAAACATAAAAAGAAACTACCACTTCAGAAACAGGAGGAGATATCAACATGCCCTGTAATAAATCTTTCAAGCTATATCCTATCAGAAGCTCATATGACTCTCTTGAGCAAAGGCTTGGGATTTAGTCCAGTCAACAAATTTGATATTTATCAGACTCTTCTAGATGTGAATAAGTTTGCCAGAAATTTAACTTTGAAATGTCATTTTGACTACCAGTCCACCTCTTCAGAGACCTTGTCACTGTCTGGATCTACAAATATTCCTGAGTTAATTTTTCCCTATGGAAATTTTTCTTTTAAAGATCTTATAGGCTATTCCACTCTTAGAGACTTACAATCACATTCCTTACCAAAAAATAGGACTTTAAATGATCTCTTTAAAATGCCCAATCCAGGGTTTTATCCAGTTCAGTCCAGACCTGCTATTCTAGATATATTCCAAGAACTAATAGAGAAAGATTTAGTGGAGCTTGATAAAATAACAGAAATGACATATGACAATTTAACAGCACAAGAGAGAGCAGCTATGAAAGAGTTAAAAGATAATGCTGACATTCTGGTGAGACAGGCAGATAAAGGGGGTGGAGTAGTCGTGCTTAATGCTGGCCTGTATTATTCAGAAAATCTGCGCATTTTGAATGATTCTGCTACCTATTCCAAGATTTCTAGTGATCCCACGTCTAAATTTCAGTGTGATTTGTCAAAATTATTAAACGATGGTTTAGTCACAGGGGCCATAACACAGAAAATTTATGATTATGTTAATATCAAGAACCCTGTGATTCCCATTTATCATGCGTTTCCTAAAATCCACAAGGATTTGTTCCCCCCCCCCTTTAGAACTATAATTTCGGGGATAGGGTCTTTTTCAGAGAAATTGGCAGAGTGGGTTGATCATTACCTACAACCTTTGGTCATTGATCTTCCAGGATATATCAGAGACACCAATATGTTAATCTCTGCCTTGGATGATTATCATTGGTCACCAGAATATTCATGGATTACCTGTGATGTGGTGGGTTTATACCCGTCCATACCACACAATGTGATTATTTCTAGTCTCACATTCTTTTTGGACAAATATAGCACATATGTGATAGAAATTCAATCCTTCATTGTGGATGCAGTTTCCTTTCTTCTCTCACATAATTATTTTTCATTTGATGGAATTTTTTTCTTACAAAAACAAGGAGTAAGTATGGGGGGTAAATGTTCCCCAGCTTTAGCTAATATTACAGTAGCTGTTTGGGAAGAGAAATATATCTTATGTAACAATAATCCCTTTTCACAAAATATACAACTATATGGTCGCTTTATAGATGACCTGATTTTGATTTGGAAGGGAGACATCTCAGGAATTACTGATTTCATTAGCTATATTAATATGAATGATTTTAATCTTTCATTTACATTTACAGTGTCGGATTTCTCTGTCAGTTATCTGGATGTGACTTTGTCTGTGAATTCTGACAGCCAAAAGGTCTGCGTTTTTCCTTTCAGAAAACCCACAGATACAAATTCAATTTTACAAGCTTATTCTTGTCACCCCAAGCACGTGGTTAAAAACATTCCAGTGGGAGAATTAATTAGGTTAAAAAGAAATTGTAGTTCACCTATAATATTTGCTAAAGAATCAAACAAAACCCTTTCTAGACTTAAGGACAGAGGATATGCTAATTGGATGCTAAGGAAAGCTGATAATATTGTCAGCAGGATCGATAGACACACCCTGCTGAATGAATCTCCTTTGAGCCTTGTACACACTGGAGTTACTGCTAACAAGAAAAAGAATCGCACACGGGCCCCCTGTAATAATTATGACCGTCCTATAGTTAGTTTTTCTACCATGTACAGTCCACAATTCAATAAGATAACGGACATTGTCAAAAAATATTTACCTATTTTACACAATGATAATAAACTTGGTCAAATTCTGGACAATACCCAGATACGATACATAGCCAGGAAAGCTCCTGCTTTGAGCGATATCTTATCCCCCAGTCTTTTTATCCGTAATAGGAGAACTAAAAATAATACTTGGTTGTCATATAAAGGCTTTTCCAAATGTGGACATCATCCCTGTAAAGTCTGTAACTATGTGGTTAAAACCAGCAGATTCACTTCTAGTGTTACTGGCATATCATACCCTATTCAGTCTCACATAAATTGTAATTCAGAAGGAGTAATATATGTTATTGAATGCGTTTTTTGTAACCTACAATATGTAGGCTGCACAATAGGACCTCTTAAAAAGAGAATTAGGAAACACTTGTCAGAAGCTACTAGTAGCAATTATAATATTTCAGCAGTTTCTTATCATTGTAAAACTGTTCATGGAGGTAAAACTGATAGCCTCAAAATTATAGCAATAGAGAAAGTCTATAGATCTACTAGGGGAGGTGATTTCAGGAGAAAATTATTGAATCGTGAATCCTTTTGGATTTTTAAATTAAATACAAGAGTACCATTAGGTCTGAACAAACGACTTGATTTAATATTGCAATTAGATTGATATTTTCTTCTGTATATTTACATTCTACTTAGTCCTATTCAATTCTGGTTATTCTGATAATTTTTGTGATTGTTATTATATTCTTATGATATCTTTTTATTAGTTTTTTTTTTTTTTTTTTTTTTCCTGTTTTTCCGACTAGTTTTTGTTTCAGCTCCACATTAGGCTGAGTGTTTGCAAGAGTTAACTGGTAGGGATACTCCCTATTTTCATTAATTCTTTTGTCCAACACCTGTGATTTACTAGTTTTTGTACTATTTGTAGTCGTCAGTATTGGTCTAGTGTGAACCATGAGTAAGACCCTCTAGGTCGAAACGCGTTGGTTGGAGACCACCAGAGACCCCATCTGCCTGTATGTCCTTATCCACACTTTTTTCTGTTCGATTTTAAGAATTTACAATAAATGATGTATTTTTAACTGAAGTCCAGCGCTGGAGATTCCATCCTTTATTGTGGAACCTAGGGCCAACTGCACCTGGAGGGCTGTGTGGCCCGACCAAGAAAAAACACCCCACACCATTACTGACCCAATGCCAAACTTGTCATGCTTTATGATGCTGCAGGCAACAGATCACTCTGTATGTTGTCTCCACACTCTGTCAGGTATGTCACATGTGCAGAGTGTGAGCCTGGTGCATGCGCCATCCTTCAGCATGACCGTTTTAGCAGTGGGTTATTAATAATGGTGTGGGCTGGTTTTTATTTTGAGGGCAATGCGTAGTATTGAACTGAAACACGCGCATGGAGGCCACACACAATACTAAGGTGAATTAGAACTAGATTCCACATTCCTTTGTGTTTTTTTAAATCCAAATACAGGCCTCCATTGGTTTCCAAATTTGCTCGCTATGGATGTTTTTTTAAAACAGCTGGGGGGTTGATATTCAAAGCCTGGGAAGATTATCCCCTTTCCCAGGATACCAAAAAACAGTCCACATTTACTTGATTTAGCATTCTGCACTTGAACAAAATGGCGTGAGCCATCGCCATTTTGTTCAAGTCCAGAACGGCAAAGCCAGTAACTGGGGCTCGATTTTTGGTATCCTGGGAAGGGGATAATCTTCCCAGCCTTTGAATATCAACCCGTCGCTGTCATCTGAGGCTTCGATGGCTAATAGAATATGTGGCCCCCCACCCAAAAAAAATTACGTGGGGTCCCCATATATTTTGTTATTCATCAAAAGCTCTGCTGACAGCGGCGGGTTGATATTAATACCCTGGGAAGATTAACCTCTTCCCAGGCTACCAAAAAACAACACGTAGTTGCTGTTTGTCCCTGTCTGGACTTGAAAAAAATTGGCGTGGGCTCCCACCCAATTTTCAAGTCCAGAGAGGAAAAGCAAGCAAGTGTGTGCTGATTTTTTGTAGCCTGGGAAGAGTTTCATCTTCCCAGGCTATGAATATCAACCCGCCGCTGTCAGCAGAGCCTTTCATGGCTATTCCAATAGGGGGACCCCCCCCAAAAAAAAATGACGTGGGGTCCCCCTATATTTTTTAGCCAGAAAGGCTATGCCGACAGCTGCTGGCTGATATTCATAGCCGAGGAAGGGGCCATGGATATTGGCCCCCCCGGCTACAAATATCAGCACGCATCCGCCCCAGAAATGGCGCATCTATCAGATGCGCCAATTCCGGCACTTAGCCCCTCTCTTCCCACATCCCGCACCGTGGCGGCGGGATGTGGGGTAATAAAGGGTTAATGTCACCTTTGATTGACAGGTGACATTAAGCCGGGTTAATAATGGAGAGGCGTCAAGAAGACGCCGATCCATTATTAATCCTATAGTTTAATATGAAAAATAAAACACACAGAAAATTTTTTTTTAATGTTCTTCATTTAACCATACTTACCCATAAAAAACCATAACCTGTAAAAAAAAATAAAATAAAAAAACACTAAAATACCAACCAGTCCGACGCAATCCATTTAAAATCGAGTGTCCCACGTCAATCTCTAGTTGAGAACAGTCACATCAGTAGATGTGACTGCTCTCCACGGGTTAAAAAGTCACACTGACAGGAGAAAGTTACTGCAGTGTGACTGCGCATGCATGAAAGTGAGTTAACCGGAGTTCAACCGGAGTTCAATGAACTCCGGGACTCACTTTACGGCAATAACGACAGGTCAATTACCGTAAAGTGAGCTCCCGGAGTTCATTGAACCGCCGGGAACCCACCGCCGACCAGCGCACACTGCAGGAGCAATTTAACTCTTGCAGTGCATCACCGGAGGACATCGTGGGACAGAACCTTTTTTTTTTTTTTTTTGGTTGTTTTTTTTTTTTTTTAAACATTTTAATGGGAGACCAGTGAGGGAAGGCTTCAGGCAGGCGAAAGTGGTATGTGGTAAGTATGTGTACATGTTGTGTGTTGTATGTACTGTTTGTTACGTGTTTTTTTTTTTTTTTAACCCATTGTGGTCATCCGCCTGACGATGGGAAAACTCTCCCATCATATTTGGATGGGAGAGCTGTCCCATCCGACGAATGACCACAATCTGTCACTACAGACACACAGACTGATGCACAGACTGACACACACACACAGACTGACACACATAGACATAACTTACCAACTCAACCATGCGCCTCACATCCATCCCCATACGACGGTACGACTCCATTTTATTTTCCTACAGCATACACTTCCTCCTTCCTGTTCCGTCACTTCCCTTTCCTGCGTTTTTGGATAGCAAATCAGCAGCAAAACCACAGATCTTTCTTTGATCAGCGGTTTTTCTGCGGAATTGAAAGATAGAATGGGAGTCTATGGGTGCAGAACCGCAGCGGAACCGCAGAAAAGAAGTAACATGCTGCGGAAAATAAACCGCTTCGTTTCTGTGCATTTTTTTCCGCAGCATGTGCACATCAAGTCTGCGGATCCCATAGACTCCCATTATAGGTGCACTACACTGCGGATTTTAGGCTATTCCGCGTGGTACAAACCGCGGCGGAACCGCAATTAAATCCGCAACGTGTGCACATGGCCTTAAAGTGAGTGAAAATAACTGCAACAGATTAGAACATATGTCATAGCCCAGATAAATCAAATCATGTACTAAGAGGTCTGTTCATCAGTATATGCCATAGATATTTTAGATCACTGTACTGAATTGACATACGTGGCAAAGAAACAACGTATATTGTGCAGAGTACCCTTTTTAACATGGTCTCAACCATCTCAAATACCCTTATATAGTTGTTTGTAGCTTGAGAGATAACATGACAATAAATCAATAACGGGGCTTTGCCCACATAGTTAATTTAACATGCTATATATCCAAAGATCATACTGCTAGTTCCCAAACACCTTAGGCATACTAGTATCATACTAGGTGTGAAAGGCAAAAGGTTCCCCTGATTGTTCAGGGGATTGTTCACAATAGGGGATTTTTCACAACCGTAATATACCAATAAAGAGGCCAAATGGGGTGTAGATTTATTGATGCCCTGGGCCACCGTGTTTAGGCATGCAGTACCAAAATTGAGCAGAATAATTGGAACAGTCTGACTCAAATATAGATGATGGTTTGGACGGCAGATTCCCTTAATACTGCATCCTATCATACTGGTGGCTGTACCCCCTCAGTGACTCCCGACTCGTTGTGTTGCTGTACTTATCAGGGGAGTAATGAAAAGAAGGTGTTATGTCCATCCAGGACCAAGTCCTGGATGTTAGGCTGTCATTTCTCTCTTACTTATTGTGGTACGTTCATTTTATCCTGCGCTCACTTCCAGTAGGTACAGGGTACTACTGGTCCACACACAGGAGGACCGGATATCTTGTAGTTGGAGCGCACATGTCAACTCAGTGACTTGCTAAATCTGGCCTCTGGCGTCACGGAATGCCAACTTGATTGGGATTGGATACCCTGTGTACCTCATTTCTCACCCTAATTTGACACTCAGATCACAATATGATCACACTCTAATTAGAGTTTGATCAGACTGTAACTTGCATAATTGGCCCAACTCTCTGGCATGATAGAATACATGATCGTCTGTCTTCTCCTGCTCTGAGGTACAACAATTGATAAATAGGAAGTAGTAGAGTTGTATTAAGTACCCTGAGGTTTGCCACAAATTACATCAATTTGGATAAATCTGGACCTATGTTTGGCCACTGTCTACGCTAAGCCAATTTTCCCCCAAAAAGCATATCGCCTCTTACATATCATTTCCATTAGACCTTGGACAATTAGCATGGATTCTGCAACTATGAAACAGAGATATAAATGCTAAGGAGATTTTTATAGAAATGTAATATAATTTGCCTCTTCCCATGTTTAATGTGATATAACATGCCCAGAAGGGCAACTAACATGCTAATTATTGTATTCAGCCCAAATGAATGCATTTCTTCACTGCTCTTCAACATATTTTCTGGGCTGGTAGAGAACACAATTAGCGTTCTACTAGGCTCTCTAGTCTTCTGAGAATATCTATCTATTTAAAAACCCATGATTTTAGTTTGGAGACCTGTTTTAATATCAGAGTTACTAGGATTCTGGTTTCATTCTCAAATAATTACACATGAATGGTGCCTAAGGAAATTTTCGTGGCTCATTCTCTTTTTGTCACATTCATAATGTTACTGCCATATAAGAGATGATGTCACATAAATTGCTCAGACAATGACATTCTGTTGCCCATTTCTTATATAGCAACTATTTATTTCACATTGCGGTACCGGAATTGCCTTTACTCACATCAGCCCCTATCTTACAAATATACAGATTGGTAATCTTATTTAATCTGAGCAAATCACCATTGGCTAATGCAAACCTATTCTTAAAATGCAATCAGACATCTGTGAAAATCAGTCAGAGATCAGACCGCAATGCACGAACTGGCCACGAGTGTTACACCTTCATAGAAATATATGAACACACCCTTAAAGTTGGGAACATACTGTAGGTTTGTCTCTAAGAGTTTCACACATTTACTTCTTTGCATAGGAGTGCAGCCCATTTTTTTAAAAGACAGCACACTGACACATTATAGCCTTTGGATGCATTCATCCTTTTTTTTCATTTTGCTGACTGCTGGTCCATCCAAAAAAAGCAAAGACACGTCGAAGTATGGCCCAATTCATGGTCCGTAAAATGAATGGACAGCACACAGATGTCAGTGTTGTATTTGTGAACGTTCATTAACCCCTTCATGACCTTTGACATACCCATACGTCATGGACAGGTAAGGGTTCCTGACCTTTGATGTATGGCTACATCATGGCGATTGTGTGTGGCACAGGAGCTGCTCCTGTGCGATCACGGCTTAGAGCTCATCTTAGATGATATCTGACCTGCTGGCTGTCACTGTCTGAAGCGATGTCCACATCACCCCTGACTTTTTAACCCCCTAAATGCTACGAGTGATATAATTCACAGCATTTGGGAGGCTAGGAGAGAGAGGGCTCCATTTCCCTTCTGATCAGCGCACCCCCATGACATCATTACGAGGGCCCGATTATTGTCATAGCAACCAGAGGTCATCATGATGACCTCTGGCTCTGACAGCAATGGTGGCCTGCTTAGACTATATCAAGAGCATGGTCTAAGAGACTTCTGTCTGTGTAACACTGGCAGGTGTAATGCCTTGCAATGTTGGTGCACTGCAAGTCATTATATCAGCGATCAGACAAATAAAGGTTAACCCCTTCATGACATATGATGTATATACATGTCATATGTTGTGTCTCCTCTTTTGATGCAGGCTCTGGCACTGAGCCTGTATCTTTTCTGGCACATGACAGCTGATTTAATCAACTGCCATGTGCCCCTAACTGCTGTGGGTGAGATCGCTACCTACCCGTGGCTGTTAACATGTTAAACGCCGATATCAATCTCCAATGAGAGCCCAGTGTTACACAATTCTGTGAATCACCTGAGGGTTAAAAATGAGAAGTGTCGTTCCCAAAATGAGGTCAATTGTGGGTGTTTCTTCTATTTTGGCATGTCACGGGCTCTTCAAATATGACATAGCATCCGCAATCTATTCTAGCCAAAAATGCGCTCCAGAATTCAATTGGTGCACCTTCCCTTCCAAGCCCTGCTTTATACGCAAACAGTAGTATTCCATCAATATTCAGGAGAAAATGCAAACCAGATTTTGGGGTCCACTTTCACCTTGTGAAAAGGAAAAATTTGGGGCTAAAGCAACATTTTGTGTGAAAAAGTTATTTTTTCATTTTCATGGCTCAACGTTATAAAATTCTATGAAGCAACTGTGGGCTCAAAGTGCTCACCACACCTCTAGATAAGTTTCTTGAGGGGTCTAGTTTCCAAAATGATTTAGGCATATCAGGGGCTCTGCAAATGCCTACCTATTACAGCCAATTATGCGCTCCAAATGTCAAGGGGCGTTCCTTCCCTTCCAAGTCTTGCCATGCTCCCAAACAGTAGTTTTCCACCACATATTAGGTATTGGTGTACTCAGGAGGAATTGCACAACAAATTTTATGGTCCATTTTTCTGTTACCCTTATAAAAATGAAAAATTTGGGGCTAAAGCAACATTTTTGTGGGAAAAAAATTTGATCTTTTATTTTCGTGGCTCAACATTATAAAATTATGTTAAGCACCTGCCGGTTTAAAGGGAACCTGTCAGCAGTTTTGGCCAATATAAGTTATGGCCATCACCTTTTAGGGCTTATAAACAGCATTCTATAATGCTGTATGTAGGCCTCCGATCTGAGCTGTAAGAGAAGAAAACTATCTTTTATTATATACACCTGCGGGGTGGTCCTAAAGAGTAACAGAAAAAATGGACCATAAAATTTATTGTGCAATTCCTCCTGAGTACACCAAAACTGCTGGCAGGTTCCCTTTAAGGTGCTCATCACACATATAAATTTAATCTAGTTTCCAAAATGTGGTCACTTGTGGGGGGTTTCCACCATATTCTGCCATATTTTCCAATCAATTCCACCATTCCCAAAGTTGAATGGTACTATTTCCTTTCCAAACCCTGCCATCCGCTTAAACAATCGTTTTCCACTACAAATGGGATATCTGTGTACTTTAAAGAAAGTGTACACCAACTGTAAAATTTGGGGTTAACGCAATATTTTTGTGGGAAAACGTAAAATTTTCATTTTTTTCTTCCACATTGCTTTAAATCCGGTGAAGCACCTTAAGGTTTAATAAACTTCTTGAATGTGGTTTTGAGCACTTTGAGGGGTGTAGTTTTTAAAATGGTGTCACTTTTGTGGTATTTTCGGTCACATAGGCCCCTCAAAGTGATTTCAAATGTGGTCTCTAAAAAACAGGTTTTGTAAAATTTTGTTGGAAAAAATTAGAAATTGCTGATAAACTTTTTACCCTTCTAACTTCTTAACAAAAAAATATGTTTCAAAAATGATACTAATGTGAAGCAGACACGTGATAATTGTTACTTATTAATTATTTTGTGTGATAGAACTACTCGACTTAAGTGCATAAAAATTCAAAGTTTGAAAATTGCAATATTTTCAAATTTTGGGCCAAATTTACAAGTACAACATGTTACAAAAAAAAAAACAATCTCAGAATCACTGGCATATGTTGAAGTGTTTCAGAGTTATTTCCTCATAAAATGACACTGGTCAGGAAGGTGAAAACAGGCAGAGAGTTGAAGGCATTAAAATCAGTTACGCCTCAATCCGATGTCTGGGTTTGTGGTCTGCATGTCAATTTTTACAGTCAGTGTGTCATCTATTTTTGCCATAAGCAAAATTAAAAAAAAAAAAATTTGAAAGCTTCTCCTGCCCATTAAGTAGTAAAACAGATAGCACTTGTATGACACACAGAACCTGTTTACGCTTTTTTTTTTTCACTGACACATTGACTTAAATAGACAAATTTGACTAGGCTAAGTGCCCATGTTGCAGAAATGCTGTGGAAATGTCCGCAGCATTTCCGCAACTCCCTGCTGCAGGTAAAACGCATGCGGAATTCGTATGCGTTCTCCCGCAAAACACAAGCGTTTTTAGCTTCCAGAATTGCTTGCGCTTTTCCAAGCGATTTGAAGCATCGTTTGAAAAAGTGATTGACAGGTTGGTCACACTTGTCAAGCATAGTGCTTGACAAGTGTCACCAACTTTTTACTATTGATGCTGCCTCTTTGCCTATCTTCCTATTTTTAACATTCTATCTTTTACTATTGATGCTGCCTATGCAGCATCAATAGTAAAAGATAGAATGTTAAAAATGGGAAAAAAATAAAAAATAGAGATATACTTACCCGCCGCTGGCCCCTGCAGTCGTCCCGCCCCTCATTGGCACTGCCAGCAACTTCCGTTCCCAGGGATGCCTTGCGACAATGACCTCTGATGACGTAGCATCACGTGAAACCGCTACGTCATCAGTAGTGTTGAGCATTCCGATACTGCAAATATGGTGTATTGGCCGATATTCGCTGTATCGAAATTCCAATACCGAGTACCGATATTTTTACAATATCGGATACCGGAATCGGAAGTTCCCATAATGCAATGAGCCAGTGTTATGGCTGTGATTGGCTGCTGAAATGATGTCATCATGATGCACGGTCTGTGCGCATCATGATGCGTGGTCTGTGCGGGCCTGCTGGGGGTCTGTGCGTGGGAACTTTCTCACACAGCAATGCCAAAAGTGAGACTAGGTACTATTTTATTACAGTGGCGGAGGAATACAGTGCGGAAGGATACCCACCTCCCATCATTGTATTCCTGGGGCCCCTATAGAGCGGTGGCATCAGCTGATGCTGCTGTTCTCCACAGGAGATCGTCGTGGGACACTCGTGGATTTCTGAGGATCAGGGAGTATATCGGTTGTTTGTTATTTTAATATTTTTTAAAGATGACACTGGCTTTGGGGATCAAAGTGACAAGTAATGGTGAGTATGTACTCTATGTTGTATGTACTGTATGTCTATATGTATGTATTGTATGAATGCATGAATGTATTGTATGTAGTATGCATGTAGTATGTATGTTGTATGTCTGTAGCATGTTTTATGTATGATGTATGTATGTAGTATGTACTATGTATGTATGTAGTATATATGTAGTATGTATGTTATATGAATGTAGTATTTATGTAGTATGTATGTAGCATGTAGTATGTATGTATGTTGTATGAATGTAGTATATATGAAGTATGTATGTTGTATGAATGTAGTATATATGTAGTATGTATGTATTTTGTATGTATGTATGTTGTATGAATGTAGTATATATGAAGTATGTATGTATGTTGTATGAATGTAGTATATATGAAGTATGTATGTAGTATGTATGTTGTATGAATGTAGTATATATGAAGTATGTATGTTGTATAAATGTAGTATAAATGTGGTATGCATGTATGTATGTTGTATGAATGTAGTATATATGATGTATGTAGTATGTATGTTGTATGAATGTAGTATATATGTAGTATGTATGTAGTATGTATGTTTTTTGTTTTTTTCTACATTCAACACATTAGCCGGATGATGGGACTACTACTGTCCCATCATTGGCTAATGTGTCAATCACAGTCATTGTAGCAGGCATAGCCCGATGGGACTTGTAGTCCCATCGGACGATGCCTGCACACACACACACACACACACACACACACACACAACCCCCGGCAGGCTCGCATAGACCCCCGGCAGGCCTGCACAGACCCCCGGCAGCTGGCACAGACCCCCGGCAGCCGGCACAGACCCCCGGCAGGCCCGCACAGACCCCCGGCAGGCCCGCACAGACCCCCGGCAGGCCCGCACAGACCCCCCAGCAAGCCCGCACAGACCCCGGAAGCCCACACAGACCCCCGGCAGGCCCACACAGACCCCCCGGCAGGCCCGCACAGACCCCCCGGCAGACCCGCACAGACCCCCGGCAGGCCCGCACAGACCCCCGAGAGGCCCGCACAGACCCCCGAGAGGCCCGCACAGACACGCACAGCGTCCGCCCACGCACCGCCCACACTCTTCCCCCTCCCGAACTGGATGTACAAGTAAAGAAAGGGTTTTTTTTAATTTCGATATTTCTGTCCCATTGACTTGAATGGGGTTTCCGGTATGGGAATCGGCAATACCCGATACTTTTTGGGTATCGGTCCGATCCAATCCAATCCAATCCAATCCAATATTTCTCAATATCGGATGGTATCGCTCAACACTAGTCATCAGAGGTCATTCTCGCAATGCATCCCTGGGAACGGAAGATGCTGGCAGCGTGGTGAAAGGCGGGAAGGACTCTGGGGGCTGCCAGAAGGTGAGTATATCCCTATTTTTTTATTTTAATTCTATTTTTTACAGGGATATGGTACCCAGGGCATGAAGGAAAGTCTCCTCTCCTCCAGACCCTGGGTACCATCCACACATGAAGCATTCACTTCACACATGGTGGGCATAGCCACAAGAAAAGTGAGGGTTTCAATGCAATATTATGGTTGCGGAATCGCCGTGATTCCGCAGAGATAATGGACATGCTGCAGATTTTACCACTATGCGATTCCGCAGCGGAAAAATCTGCAGCATTGACACAGCAACTGCGGAATCCCATAGGATTGCATGGGGTTGCATTTTTAAAGGGCTTTTAAGCATTTCCGCAGTCGCAGAAACGCTGTGGAAATGCTAAAAAAAACACAACCTGGGCACACAGCCTCAAGACTCAAATACGAACATGTCTCCTTTTTTTCAAATTCTTGGTCCACAAAAAAAGTGTACATGTGGAAAGCCTATAATGTATTTATGTTCTATCCATGAAATATAAAGTTAGAAGATGCATGTGAAAACAAAAGACTGATTTAGGCCTTATTGCTGCCAGTGATGGTCACATCTTCCACTTACTAAAGAGTAATAGTTGTGTTAGTCAAAAGTATGGCTGGAAAGCTCTCGCACACAGCTCAATATTTTCTGTCCAAGTGTGATCATAGGATAAAAATTGCAGTGTGCCCAAGTTTTATTCGATTATCCAATCATACCCTGCTATAAAAGTGAATAAGTGTGTGGAAATCATTGGACTGCACTCAGATGACACAATGGAAAAGATAGAGAAATGTATTCTCCATCTCTCTCATCCAACAGTATTAAATCACACGTTGCTGACCCTCAGACCAAAGTCTGATCAGAGTGTAATTTGCATAATCAGCCTGATTATGTCAGATGAGAGAATAGGCGGTCCTGTGAGCCTAGCCTATGTTTGTAAAACTACCAGGAGTACAAACACAAGCGCCGCCCCCATAAGTAATGTCAATTGCTGGGGTTGCACTGATTCGCATGCTGGGTATTCTGACAATGCGCTCTCCGGACAACTCTTTACTACTGATGTGAGCCTAGTCCCTGAAATGAGTGTCACTGATGATGCTTCATTTCAGGGAGGAGGCAGGAGTGGTGGCAGCATGCACTGGGATTCTCAGACAAAGCCTCATCAAAAAGAAAGTTGTAAAAAAGAAGAAAAGTTGTTAGTGTAGTTAGGGAAGGATATGGAATTTTTAAATCAAGTAAATTAGATAATAGTTTTAATTATGGCATTAAGTAGAGAGGGATTTAGGATTAAAATTAAGTTGTATTTTGGACTACCCGTTTAACCAACCCCTTCACCACCTTGGGTTTTTTGTTTTTCGAGTTTCCATTTCTTGCTTCCATTTTTACCAAAGCCATAGCTTGCTTTTTTCAGGACGAGTTGTACTTTTGAACAATACCATTGTTTTTTCCACATAGTGTACTGGAAAATGGGAAAAATTCAAAGTGTGATGAAATTGTAAAAAAAATTATGCAATTCCACAATTGTTTTTTGTTTTGCTTTTTTACCATGTTTACTAAATGCTAAAACTGACCTACCACTATGATTCTCCAGGTTATTACGAGTTTGTAGGTACCAAACAAGTCTAGGTTCTATTTTTATTTAAGTGGTGAAAACAAATTCCAGTTTCTAATGAAAAAAAAGTCACCATTTTCCGAGACCTGTAGCATCTCCAATTTTTGGGATCTGAGGCTGGGTGATTTTTATTGATACCATTTTGGTGTGTATGCGATCTTTTTATCGTCCATTATTGCATTTTAACACAATGTTGTGGTGACTAAACAAATGTAATTATGGTGTTTTGATTTTTTTCTCATTGCGCCATTTACCAATCGGATTAATTATTTTTATACATTCATAGATCGGGCGATTCTGAATGCGGTGATACCAAATATGTGGTTTTTTTTTTAATACTTTTATTTTGAATGTTGTGAATGGGGGGGTGATTTAAACTTTTATATTTCTTTATTGTTTTACATCTTTAAAAAAAATTTTTTTTACTTTACACTTGCTTCAATAGTCTTCATGGGAGATTAGAAGCTGCTCGGCTCTGCTACATATACCAGAAGCACGACGGAAATCCCGCCCATCAGCGTCCATGTCACATGACCGTGGGTCACCAATTGGTTGGCATGACAACTATAGGTCTCCAGTAGACCTCTATGGTTGTCACTGCCGGATCACTATGAGCGCCGCCTGGTGGTCGGTGCTCATAGCAAGTGAGGATCGCCTGTATGTAGCAGAATTCCTGACTTGCTATAAGCGCCGACCACCGGGCGACGCTCATAGCAATCCGGCACTTGCCGAAGCCATTGTTAAATGCCACGGTCAAAATTTTGCATTTACGTCAAATCGCCGCATGCGGATGGATCCGCATACAACACATTTACCTGCGTACCCAATGTTAAAGAGAGTGTTAGGAATGGCAGAACGCACTAAATAAAAATAATAATAAAGTGCATTTGCCGCTCGGGGTCCACCGTGCAGTAGGTGATATAACCGCTGCTAAGTGGTGGCAGGAGCAATATGGCAGAAATGCGCACAGGGTTAAACTTTACCCAGGTGCACAGGGCAATCTCAGTTAATTCACAGAGATGCCAAATAAGTACAAACACAAAAGACTGAGCCTGTTGAGGTCACAGTACTCAGTAAAAACGCACACATGGTATCAGGTCACAGGAGTAGCCCAAAATGGCGGCACTACATCCGTCTAGACTTACCGTGTGCAGAGCGTCGCAACTGTGGATGCAAAGGGGCTGTTACTGCAGCGCGGCGTGGACACTGCCGCTAAACGACAAGGCTAAGGCGCAAGCGCAATGTCAGACGCTAGCAGCTGTGGATGTTGCAGCAGAGGAGCGCTGGCACTGATTCTAACTCAGTCCCTAACCACATACGTAATATCAGAGGGAAGGGGTTTTTTAATGAGTCATTCACCAGAATCATACAGTACATCCGTCCTCATACACACAGCAGCAAGTACGTCTATACTAGCGCATGGCGGAACAGCCATGCATGCCTTTTATAGCAGCCGGGACCTTCCACAAGCTTCCAGATCTCTGAGATGGACCAATGAGATCTGGAGTGGGACCTGAGCACATGACTCCCGATCTCCAATGGGAGATCGTCCCATGAGCATGCTCAGTAGGAGGACAGAAGGACTTAGCCTCAGGAGAGATTTGCTGCAATGCAATCTCCTCTACAATCTCCTCTGCAGTAGATAAACAGCAGGAGACTGCAGAATGTGAGGGTCTGGATCCCTGCGGAGTAAACGCAGGAATCTGACGCCTAACAGATAGGCTACTTGTACTCTTGGTTTATCAGGCGCAGCGCTCAGCCGCCGCTAAGCTCCACCCCTGGTCATGCCCCCTCCGGTCAGCTCCTCCTGAGCACGTCGGCCCAGTACCCAACGCTAAATATAGGGGACGCAGGTCGCATGCAGCGTCATGCGCCCATAGGAGGAGCTGACAGGAGGGGCGCGGCCAGGGCAGAGCTTAGTGGCGGCCGAGCGCTGCGCCTGATAACGCAAGTGTGCAAGTAGCCTTAGGTATGCAGGGAAACGCAGGACGCATACAGAAGTAGGCGGAGTGTAGGTGGAACTTCAGGGAGGAAGAAAGTCATGTATGTGTATTTATATATAGTATACACACCATATATTTTTTGGTTCTAGGTTGGGGATTAGAAGTATCTGAGACATTTAATGGGTTACAGAAGAAGGTTATTTTGGCACTGATTTTTCACCAAACAATAGTATTAATAATGTAAATGATTTGGAGTGGTTCCTAATATAACTAATGTTCCTGTGAAGATTAAATTACAATATCCTGGCTCCCTGATGTCCCTACTGAGCCACATACACAAGACTCTAGAGGCAGAAACAGCTGAGAATTACAGAAGTACATAGTGAAGGAACAATAGAATGGATATTCAGTAGTAAAGAAACCGCATTTCACTCATATCAGGTATATTAGGAAACTAGTCTGGTTTCTTTCTAATAAGATTAAGAAGTAGACATTTCCCCATGTAACTTACTACAGCGCATTAGTAAAGTAAATCAATGTCTTCAGATATTATTAAATGTATTTAATTGAACATATTCTTTATTATAGAAGAAAAATTACTGTTGGCATTGAAGTGCCGTGATTGTCATTTCACAGTGTGCAGGCAAGCAATTATTTATGTGTCTTGAAAGGTCAGATAGTTGCTGGCGCCCTCGTTATAAAAATATATGGAACGTAATACCATTTTCCTCATTATATCTCATCGATCTGCGTCCTGTAAAAACATTAACACAATCTTAATTTAATGCATTCATGGTATTTTCAAATATTTTTCACAATATATTTTTTGTATGCAACATCCATTTTTTTTTCATTTAATCTGAATTATTTTTAGCTATTTTGTATCAGAAATGATTTCTGTATATTATAATGAGCAAGTAACACATAAAGTTACAATGTATAAATAATGAGAAACGTAATATTGCAAAAGGCAAACATATATTTCGCAGATTTTCTTTTAAGGCTGAATTTGTAAAGGGAAGTATCCATAACCAGTGATGTGGCGCGCACGGTAAAAATCACAACCCATATTGAAAATGCACTGAGAAATCGACCACTAGAGGGTGCTGCGACATAATCTGAGCGGTTTCATGTTGCTGCTTGCGTATTGAGAGGCTCTGACACATAAAATAATTGTCGTTTGCAGCGAGCTCCAAGTTTGGTGCCATCCAGTCACAGTTCTATTATTTTGTAGCGGTTATTGAACAATACAGAAGCCCTTGGAAAATGAGTTGATACAATACGCTTAACTCCATTTTCTTAGGAAGCTGCTGGCAAGGCATATATCAGCGGTAATTTCCGCAACAGCATTTAATAAAATAAACATTGTTTATTCTCAGACTAGTGTTTAATAAGAGCAAAGCAAATGTTCTTTGCACCAGACAAGGATATTACACTTTGTGCTCTCAGCAAACGCACCGAACAATATCAGTTTCCGCTCTCTGCTTGCGAGCGCAGCTGTAAACACCATTAATTACACTAGCAGACATAAAGTAATTTGATAAACACAGCGATCTCATTAAAGTCCCCACTGAATTGTGAATTGCATATTTAGGAAAGCAGATAGTTCAGGTCAAAAAAATGCAAAACTGTAATCTTGATTTTTGTTCCTTAATTCCATTCATACATACGCTGGTTGGCATACATTTCTGGCAACGGCGCCAATCCGGAATCTGTCACAAGGTTTTTGGTCCCTCATCAGTATAGTGTAAGAAAAGAGACTCTGAATCCAATGATGTATCACTTAGATTACGGAGTACACAATCAGAGTTTTTAGATGCAGCATGTGCAGAGCTCGGAAAGCTGACGCAGCCCATACCCCTGATTAGCATTTGTGTTAGCAACCATGTACATTATATATTAACAGTAATCTGCTAATCAGTGGTGGGGGTGTGGTTGGACCAGGATGCACTAGAACTGTAGTCCTTTAGTGTTAATCTCCTGCTGATAAAGCACTCATTGTATTGAAACCTAATAAGTGATACATCACTGAAACCAGTGTCTCAGCCCGTACCTCATGCTTCCCTCAGAATAAATTGTAAAAGCCCGTTGTAAGGTTCCCTTTAAACAACAAATGCATGAATCGGATCAGTGTACTCCAGTAAGCGCTTCGTCAAGTCTAGCATCAGCTACTCTCATCTTAGGGTACCGTTACGCTTAGCGATGCACCAGCGATTCCGACAACAATATGGATCGCTGGCGCATCGCTAAATGGTCGCTAGTGAGCTGCCACACAGGCAGATCTCACCAGTGACTTAGCGGGGGTCGCTACTTACCTGTGAGGCGCGGCGATCCTGACTTCCTCCACCCGCGTCCATGCGTCGCTCGTCGGCACCACAGGAAGCACCCGACGAGAAATGATCCAGGACCTTCTCGCGCGATCAGCGATTATCAGCAGGGGAGCCGGTCGGAGGCAAGTATCAGACATAGCGATATCGCTAGCAATATCGCTGCTACGTCACAAAATCGGTGACGTTATAGCGATATTGCTAGCAATATCGCTATGTGTAACGGGGGCTTTAATGAATCGCTCTCAAAGATTCTGACTCATCAACCAGTTTTCGCCAGAATTCTAGGGTAAAACTACTTGTTGAAAAACATTTTGTGCAAAAAAACAAAACAAAAAAACAACAACATATTCATCATAATTTATGCCACAAAAGTGATGTATATCTCGATTGAAATTTACTTCTACCCTTGATTGGAGAACATATTCATCATTCTCATACAAAACGCTAGTGCTGGGCCAAAATGATACATTGTTGAAAAGCTTTTGGAAATACCTCTCATAATAAGGATATTTAGTAGAAATTTTTATCATTAACATATTCTTAAGAGCCCTGGTTTTTTCATCTTTCTGTTCACAGAACTGCATGAGGGCTTGCATTTTGCATAACGAACCGTAGTTTTTTGTGCTTCCATTTTGAAATAACGATGACTTTTTGATCACTTTTCATTTTTTTTAGCCAAGATAAAGAAAACTTCATTCATGGCATAGGTTTTCATATTTTTTTCAATATAGTTTATAGTACTGGCCAATTTAAATGCACCTACAGGAAATATGTGTTATTTTTTATTGCTTTTCAATTCCTAGTTTTATTATTAAAACTGTGATTTTATGTTTTACCCTGTGGGGGTGCCATTGGGCTGATCTCTTTTTGTCAAACTTTTCACATGTGGCTGTCCATCCTGTCTCAGGCATCTGAGGAGATAGAGGGCTGAGATCAGAGCTGCAGTATATCAGCTGACTCCTGCTGTGCATGACACGGGCACAACTCCTGAGCCTGCACCATCCATTGGACATAACTGTACCCCTGATTGCGGGAAATTGCCTGTAATTCTGGACATAGTGTAACATTTCTGTGCAGGATGGGAATAAATAATAGGTCATTTTCTGATGATGGCTTCCTTTAAATTGAAACAAAAAGAAACAAGACAATATGAATTAAATGCCAATATTTACCTACCTCAAAATGGCTACAACTGAATTAAAAAAAACACAAACTTTACAGTTATATTAGAAAAAAATCAACAACTGAAAGAATTCTTTGAGCCCTAAGGTTCCACATTCACTGCATTCCAAAAATGTACCCATCAGGCTATGTGCGCACACACTGCCGATTCACCTGCAGGTTTTTCCGTGCGGAACCACAGGTAAAACCGCAGGTAAAGTGACCTGCGGTTTTCCTGCGGTTTTGCCCTGCGGTTACACACCTCCACTATGTTAAAGGTGTGAAACCGGAGCGGAATCCGCAGAAACAATTGTCATGCTGCGGTTTATAAACTGCAGCAAAACCGCGTGGAAAAAACCGCAGCGTGAGCATAGCGGTTTGTAAAACCCATAGGGTTACATGGTGCTGTACCATGTCTGCGGCACTGCTGCAGTTCCGCAGGGCCGGAACCGCAGCAAAAACCGCAGCGTGTGCACATAGCCTCATTCTGGATGAGGTTTCTAAATTAGTTGTGATGTGTGTAAATTCACTCAACATTGAAAATGCAACCAAGAAGAGAAAATCATGGCACTATGGAAATTACAGGATCAATGGAGATGTTAATGATATGCAAATTTGCTGTGGAAACAACATTTTCAAAACATCTCTATTTATTCAGTATCAAGTATAGGTACCACGTGCAGAAATACAGGCACATACATGCCTTGGCATTTATCAATAACGCTATTAATGGTTGTCTGAGGAATGTTCTGCCATACTGAATACACTTGGGCACACAAATCATTAAGATCCGCTGCTGGCAGCTCCTTTTGCAATTGCCATTCACTGATGTCCCACATATGCTCGGTGGGAGATAAGTGCAGAGGTGCTGCAGGCCATGCTAGCACCTGTAGAGACACACCGGCTGCTCACAGTAGCACAAGCAAAATGGGACTTTGCTTTATAGGATTGAAAAACAGCAATGCAACTCCAAACTTTTGGTGTAGGTGGAATGAAGACTGAAGGGGTTTGGCTGCTGTAAATTATGTCGCCTCACACCAAAATATCAGGAGTAGGACCTGCATGATGTTCCCCTGTGAATGCCTCTTCATAGGGTTGCCCATGTGGTATTGTCAGATTTGCCAGTTACGCATATTGATCGATTCTGTACAGCATTAGACATCACATACCAAGTCTAAGGTGTCAAAAGTGTCTAAACAACCAACCAAAAGTCATCTGTACAACATTGGACTATAAATAAGCCATACATTCAGCTTCAGGAGTTCTATTCACCTCATGTAACCGCTCTCAAAGGCTAGAATGCTGCTGAGGAAGATGGCAGAAGAGGCAAAAATGGAGGTCTAGTCTCTTCAGTGAGGAGTCCCGATTTTGTCTTGGATGCAGTGCATGTGGCACTCATACTTGATACTGAATAAATCCAGATAATTTTTTTTCATTTGAATCATCATTATCATTAACTTGTATATCGATCCTGTCATTTCCATAATTCCACAACTTTTCCTTCAAGGTGTTGCAATTTCAGAAGTGCATATTTCCCCAAGTTTCCCATTTTGCAGTCTCGATTTGCTTTTTTTCTACCTATGCTTAGTTCCAGAAGCGATCGGTACTAGCTGTTTATTATGTTCTCCAACACTGTGGAGCACAGATATTCCACATATAGTAACCATACCTCCCAACTTTTAAAAGCAAAAAAAGAGGGACACATAGCAATGGCATATTTTTTTGCTCCCACAGTACATTCTCTCACATAGTATCAATCCTCCAAGGTGTAAATATGGCGCCCCTGAGGGTTCAGTTGCCAGAGATACTGCACATCATTCAGAGGTGTGGTATTTTGCTCTCAGGTAAGGAGGGGTGCACCGCACAGAACTCATACACTTGCATCCAACACCAGACCTCTCAGGTGCAGGGAGGGACTGGGTAGAGGGTGTGGGTGGAGAAAGCAGCAGGGGAAGCTGAAGGAAGTGACAGTGAGAGAGTCAGCAGTTGGTGCTGGGGACTTGAGCAGTGAGGAGCTCATTCCTGGACCAGCAGATAGTGGAAAGAGAGAAAGGAAAGAGAAAACAACAGAAAGATAGCTACAGTGGAAGAGAGGAAGAAGGGATCCTAGGGGCACGGGTAGTGAGGAATCCACCCATGGGACCTGCATCCACGCCGACCATAGTCGGGTGGGCGACCGGCCCCAGACTAGAGGAGAAACTTAGGACTCAGCTAGCTAACCGGAAGTTGCAGTATCTGCATGTGCTGCAGCCACATCCAACACATTCACTGAAAAGGCAGCCGGATAGGATCAAGGGGACCTAAAGCACGTCGTCCGACTAGAGCCAGGGCTGCTGGCTTGGGAAACTGTGTGTGAAGGTACAAGGCAGGAGAGGGGGAGCCAGCGCAGCGAGATGGCCAGGAAAGGAACATCTGAAGGGAGTTCTGACACAGCATACCCCAAATTACCTGAGAGCTGGCTGGACCACCGACCCTGAGGACACAGCACCCCGGTTGGGGATTGTAACATCAGAACTGTGAGTAAAACCTGTGAAGACGGCAAACTGCTATGTCCTCCAATTTATTTATTGCGTAACTTGTCATGCACTACAACCACCATCGTATCGCATTACAACTGCTCTGGGGTTTAGCTCTACCTGTGGAGAGCGGTAACAACTCTGCTGCATCACCATCAGCCCCAGCGGTCTCCTCAAGCAGCATTGGGTAACATCTCCTATTTGCCGAATACCACAGGTGGCGTTACAAACTATCTTTTATCAACTTTATTCCCCTTTTTCATCATTTTTCATTGGACGCCCAGGGCGACGGACCGGGTCACTGCTGCCATGACACATCCTCTTAAAAACAGTCCCAGTTCAGAGTATCCCCACGGCCCAGGCGGACGCTCCATAAACACAGAAACACCTCTGCTACATCAATACACACCTATATACACAGCTCTGCTACATTAATACATACATCTCTGCTACATCAATACACACAGCTTTGGTACATCAATACACTCCCTATACATATACAGCTTTGCTTCATCAATACACACCTATACACACAGCTCTGCTACATTAATGCACATGGCTCTGCTACATCAATACACACCTATACACACAGCTCTGCTACATTAATACATACAGTTCTCCTACATTAATACACACAGCTCTGATACATCAAAACACTCCCTATACACACACAGCTCTGCTACATCAATACATATATATATATATATGCACAAAGCTCTGCTACATCAATATACCACACATAGGCACACAAAGCTCTGCTACATCAATACAAACACATACACATCTCTGCTACGTCAACACCCTCACAGCTCAGCAACACAGCAACATCAATACAAACATTCCTCTGCTACATACGCACACTTTACTTGTGATCTACTCCTTTTTACTGCCACTCATGTCTCATCTAGTGATCTGAATGTTCTGGCAGGATCTTTCATGTTTACAAAGACTTAGAGTTGGGGGAAGTAACTTTTCCGTCTTTCTTCCATGGTTATATTGAGCTGCATCTGTGATCTTAGGACATGATGTCAGGACTTATCCTCCAAATTTCTGAGAGAGGACAGCTCTCCAAAGTCAGGACAGTCTTGCTTGATCCGGGATGGTTTAGGAGGTATGCAGTAATTGATAATTTTGCGCTTGTGTCTAATGAACTAGCAAAAGGTCAGGAGCAGTTTTCTGGGTGAATGCCACATGTTATACCAGTCTAAATACTGTGATCAATCATCTGCTCCTTCAAACTATATACAAACTGGCAGCCTGTCTGCCAGACTAAACACATGGAGGAAAGTAGAGGGTTTAGCACATTAAAGCTAAGATTTTCCACTGGATAAACTGAGTGGTGCAGCTGTCAATCAAGCACTGGCATGAGTCAGTATAACTCTTTACTAGAGCATGATCCTGGAGAACTCAGATTTTTTTATGTATCTGTTTCTATAGTCTCTCTATAGCTTTCTTCTGTGAAATATGATCTATTTCATGTGTCGTTCAATAGTTATGTTTTTTTTAGCAAGTGCAGTTTCTGAACAATTACAAAAGGCCAGGGTCACACTGCGTTATGGCAGTCCGTTAAACGGACTGCGTTACACCGCGGTATAACGCGGTGTAACAGTCCGTTAGCGCCGCCATAGACCCCCATTATGTGGCGCATTGCGATGTATGCCGTAAAGCGGCACGCGTTCGCGACATGTCGTTATTCACTGACGAAGCCTCAGACGCGGGCTGCAGCGTCTGAGGCTCCGTCACCGCTAGTGCTGATGAAGCATCAGCGCTAGCGGTATAGCATAACGCATATCGTGTTATGCTATAGCGTTAACGCTGCCCGTCAACTCTATGCGTTGAACGGGCTGTGTTAATGCTATGTGAACCTGGCCTAAACCACAATAGCCAGGAGTGAAAAGGAAAAAGGTATCAAGTAACTTAAGAAAAGTTTTTCTCTTTTTCGTTCATTGCTATTTTTACCTTTGAAAACAAAATTGATTCATAGGGAAAATATAGGCATGCTTTAAAAGGTCATAAAATGCTAAACATAGCAAAACAGTAGGTTTTTGCAATAGCACTGCATAATGCCTAAAGTGCAAAACTTAATTAAACAATCACATTTTAAGGGGTTGTCCAGGACCTATGTATTGATTTCCTTCACCCATCATCTGTTTGCAGCCCCTGCTGCAGTTGAAAGTAATGCCTCATTTTCATGTGTGGTTGAAACAGCTGAGCAGGAGGCTTCAAATTAGGTGAGGAAACTTGGTGCAGCAGATGACAGGCACACCATGCTTACTTCATTTCAAAATCAGATGTCCAGCAGTGTCATCAGCTCACAACTGTCAGCATCCAGTGGAACCCAGCCAGACCATCTACTGTTAGAAGTCTAGCTAGAAGTGGTCTTCATGGAAGAATTGTGGAAAGCCATACTTTTAACATGGGAGCAAGGTGATGTGTCTCAACTGTGAACCAAACGTAGGAACTGGGGTGCAGAAAAGTGGCAGCAAGTGATCTGGAATGATGCGTCAAAGTTTGACTGTAACAGAAAGCAGTTTGTTCACTGAAGGACTGGAAAGTTGTACAATAATGAGTGTCTACAGGCTGCAGTAAAGCATCGTGGAGGTTCTTCACAAGTTTGGTGCTGGATGAAGTTGGAGATTTGGTCAAGATTAATCCTGTCCTCAATGCTGAGAAATACAGATAGATAATTATCCATCATACAATACCATCAGGAGTCGTCTGATTGGCTCCAAATATATTTTGCAGCAGGACAACAAAACCAAAAATATAGCTAAAATCATTAAGAATTACTAACAGTGATGATAAGGCACTTACAGAGTCATGATCTCATCATCAAGTTTGCCTGGGATTACATGAGGAGACAAGCAACATCCAAAGAAGATTTTAAGTTTAGTTCTCCAAGATTTTTGGAGCAAACTCCCTGCCAATTTACTTCAAAAAATGATATACATGTGTACCTGTTTGAATTGATGCTGTTTTGAAGGCTGAGCATATGTGTGTTAAGGAAATGTATTTGATTTGAAGATATCCAAAATGGGCGCTTAGCTGAATATACAGTGTATATAAGAATCACAGATACTGATTGATGTGTGTAGTGCTCTAAGTCATACCTGTCTGCAGGTTTTAGAACACTCAGGTGGACTTTGGCATGCCAACATGTCCAATGAGCTAATCAAGAATTAAGTAGTACTTAGGAGAAAAACAAAATCATAAAACTAATGAATATTGATTAAAGTCCTCCTGAGTGAGTAGGACTTAGGAGGTTTACCCACAGATTTACATTGATAAGTGATAACCTATAAAAGGATGTGCCTTCCGATCAATAAAACGGATCTTGCTACTAGTGACTGTGTCTTCAATCACGAGTGGTTTTGTCTCCGTATACACGTTAAATCTCTCCAAGAGATACAATTTGGCCACCGACAATTAAGATGATCACTCATTTAGGATGACCTTTAACATGTGAAATGAAAATACTTACAGGATGCGCTAAACTCTTACAGTGCATCTGTACAGATCATTCTTGTAGGGAATGCAGACATTCGGCATGAGAGGCCATTACACATCGCTTTGGTGCCCTCCAGTGCAAGGCAGTCATCCATGTCATTTTAGAAGACGGTAGTAGCCCAGGGCTGGTAAATTATCCATTTACTGGAATGTGATACAATGTTTTGGCACATAGTCTGTTTTATGTTTAGAGGGTTTTTTCTCTTCTAACGTAGAAATATTTCTCAGCAGCAACTAAAAACATCAACATATGCAATGTCTAAACCTTCCACATAACTGGGGGGGGATGCGGTACATATAGCTGTGTCATATGCCATTTCATCAGGCATCTGTTGGGTACAATTCTATTATGAAACCTCAGATATTCCCAAACTGCCCTTTCACTCTCAGTGCTGGTCGACGTCGATGAATGACAGAGTATGAATTAACATTTTAACCTACTTTAAGGAAATCTCAACCCTGCAGCAATATAATGAATGTAATCATACTTGGTCACAAATGGAAAAGTACTTGATAGCGCTGCACCTTTCCTTGCTGCGAGGAGGAACCACATTTATGAACCAAGCCTTAAATTAAAGAATTTCTTCACCTTTCATCAATATTTAGACATGATTTGATTCCTGTGGCTCAGATTGCTATATCTGGATAAGGTTTAACCAACAATAAAGTATCCCAGTAAACCGGAAGCATCTCCTATATCAGCTTTTTCCGGATGCCAATTGTTTCTCATCAAGGTAAATAATCTTACTCCCCTATATCCATGCTCGATCAAGAGAGGAGGTCAGTGGCCAACAACTGGTTCACCCTTGTGGCTGTCATAATAATAATGACGGTTGTTGTAGTTGTCAGTCTAGGACTTGCTGAGAGTATTCACTAACACTAAAACTGACTAGCAAATATCACCTTGTCACTGGGAAATGGGCTTACACAATTTTGATCAAAACTGTAACCTAAGTATCTCATTTTTTCCTATGTAGCTTTAATGGAATCCATTCATTCATTAATTGCACAGTGCTTTGTTTTTATATTAGCAACTGGATATGTGTACCTGCACATAAATTGTATACTATAGATGTGCTGGCCTAGCCTTTTGTTTCCATAAAATAACTACAAAGTGGACCTGTCCGCTCTCCTGAAATATCTGTATTAATAAATACCTATCTTTCCCAGTAAAATAAGAATTCTAGGTCATTATTTATTAAAATATTGCACATATTTACCCTATATGGTGTTTCCTTTAAGTATTAATATGTGCCAACTTTAACCCATTTACGACCTTGGACGTATAGGTACATCCAAGGTCGCCTTCCTCCCTTTGATGCGGGCTCCGGCAATGAGCCCGCAACTTTACCAGCACATGTCAGATGATTTAGTCAGCTGACATGTGCCCCTAACAGTGATTCACTGACAGCGGCTAACATGTTAAATGCTGCTGTCACACTCCAAGAGTGGCATTTAACATGTCGGCGCCTGAAGCGCATCATAAACCTGGCCCATTGGCACCCGTGTCACATGACCACGGGTTGCATATATGTTGGTATGACAAACCCAGGGTCTGCAGGAGACCCCTGTGGTTGTCATTGCCGAACTGCTTTGAGCATTTTTGGTACATAAGCATAAGCGATCGGATGATCACAGCTTCTAGTTTCCCGTGGAGACTATTGAAGGCAGTGAAAAGTAAAAAGAAAAAGTTTTAAAAAATATATATAAAAAAAAATAAGTGTAAAAGTTTAAATCACCCCCCTTTTGGCCCATTCAAAATAAAATAAAAAAAAATACACATATTTGGTATTGCCGTGTTCAGAACCTCCCAATCTATCAATATATAAAAAGCATTAATCTGATTGGTAAACGGCGTAACAAAAAAAATCCATAATTACAGTTTTTGGTCACTGCAACATTGCATTAAAATGCAATAATGGGTGATCCAAAGATCGTATCTGCACCAAAATGGTATCAATAAAAAAGTACGGTAATCTCAGCACACAAAAAATAAGCCCTCACCCAGCCCAGGATCACGAAAAAAGGAAAAGCTACAGGTCTCGGAAAATGGCAAAATTTTTTGGCAAACTTTGGATTTTTTTTTCACCACCTAAATAAAAAAGAACCTATACATGTTAGTCATCTATTAACTCTTAACCCCTGGAGGTATTTTCAGGTTTGCGTGTTCGTTTTCCGCTACCCTTCTTCCCAGAGCCATAACTGTCAATATAGCTGTGTGAGGACTTGTTTTTTGTGGGACAAGTTGTACTTTTGAATGACACCATTGGTTTTACCATATCATGTACTGGAAAACGGGAAAAAAATTCCTAGTGTTGTAAAATTGCAAAAAAAGTGCAATCCCACACTTGTTTTTTGTTTGGCTTTTTTACTAGGTTCACTAAATGCTAAAACTGACCTGCCATTATGATTCTCCAGGTCATTACAAATTCATAGACATCAAACATGTCTAGGTCCTTGTTTATCTAAGTGGTAAAAAAAATTACAAACTTTGTTAAAAAAAAATTGCGCCATTTTCAGATAGCCATAGCACCTTCATTTTTCGTGATCTTGGGGGGGGGAGTGATTTGAATTTTTATTTTTTTTTATATTTTTATAAACTTTTTTTTTTTTACTTTTGTCATGCTTCAATTGTCTCAGTGGGAGACTAGAAGCTGCCATAACCCGATTGGCTCTGCTACATAGAGGCGATGATCAGATCGCCTCTATGTAGTAGAATTACTCACTTTCTATGAGCACCGACCACCGGAGCCCACATCAAAGGGAGGGAGTCTGACATAAGCATAAATGTACACCCTATGTTGGAAAGGGGATAATGACCTGGAACATCATAATAGCAGGTCAGTTTTAGCATCTGGTGAACATGGTAAAAAAAAAACAAATTGTGGAATTACACTTTTATTGCAAATTTCACCGCACTTTGAATTTTTTTTTACCGTTTTCCAGTGCACTATATAGTAAAACCAATTGTGTTCTTCAATAGTACAACTCGTCCCGCAAAAAATAATCCCTCACATGGCCATATTGACGGAAAAATAAAAAAGTCTGAGAAAAAGGGGAGCAAAAAACAAAACCGCAAAAAAACAAGGAGGTAAAGTGGTTAATTAGTTAAGTAAAGACATTGACCTCTTTGTCATCTTCCTCCCACCGTTCGTAATGCTGGGTGGCAGTGGGCATTATCCTACTGAAAATTGTCATTGCTCTTAATAAATATTGTTGCCTTGTAGGAGGGTACTTGGTCTGTATCAATGTTTTGGTATGTGGTACATGTCATTGTAGCCTCCACATGAATTCCAGGACCCAAAGTTTCCTAGCAGAACACTGCTCAGAGAATCACAATGCTTTTACCAGGTTACATTCTTCCCAAGGTGCAATCTGGTGCCATCTCTTCCCTTTGTTAACAGCAAGCAAAAATACATGATAAAATTAAGATAATATGACAGAGGATTAAATATCTGACTTTCCAGCACAGTGCCCTGACATGCAAAAAATAAAACTACATTACATCATGTTTTAGCACTATTCACTAGGCTTAAAATGCATGCGAACCAACCACGGGAAGTAGTAAAACGCACAATAAAGAAGCTTAGATGTAGAAGCAATAAGCAACAAAACAGGCCATCAGGAGCAGCATAATAACAAGTGATTTGTCCAAATTCAACACAAATTGCCACTGTTAATGACTAATAAGGTCTCAGAATAAGTGTTTAGGGCTTAGTAGAGCACCTTTTGGCTATAATGACCTGCAGATATGTGATGCTTAGTCAAACATCAGCTTCTGGCAGCATTGCTGAGGAATCTTAGCCCATTCCACGAGGCAAATGGCTCCAGCTAACATTTTTAGGTTTCTTTGCTGCTACAACATTCTTCAAAGTCTCGCAAAGATTTTCTATGAGGTTCAAGTCAAGGGACTGTAGTGGCCACACTAGAATCTTCCAGGATATCTTCTGAAACCAAATCTTGATCTCGCCAACGATCTCGCTGTGTGGCACGCATCAGCAACCGTCCCCCCTGCCGGGTATTGCTGATCGTGCAGGAATGTCCTGGGCCATTTTTTGATTGTTGGTCTCCCGCTGGCCAGCACGCATCGCGTGGCAGCGGGAGACCAGTGATCAGCGAGCTCCCAGCGCTGTAAGCAGACGCTGGGAGCTTGTATCCAGGGTAAATAGCGGGTAACAAGTGCGCATGTCGCTTAGTTACCCGCTGAGTACCCTGGATACCAGCGTACTCACGCTGGGAGCTGGTATCCAATGTAAACAGTGGGCAACTAAGCACCGTGCGCGATTAGTTACCCGCTGTTTACCCTGGATACCAGCTCCCAGCGCGAGCATGCTGGTATCCAGGGTAAACAGCGGGTAACTAAGCGACGCGCGCGCTTAGTTACCTTCTATTTACCCTGAAATACCAGAGTCCTCGCTGGTCCTGATCGCTGGTGAGTCTTCCTGTTTGACAGCTCACCAGCGATCATGTAGCGCTGCACCAGCGATCCTGACCAGTCGTAGCGTTGTCGGGATCGCTGGTGCATCGTTTAGTGTAACGGGACCCTTATTTCTAAAGCTAAGTTACTACAATGTGTATTTGGTTTGTTTTCGATGCTATGTATTTTAACCCCTTAGTGACAGAGCCAATTTGCTACTTAATGACTAGACCAATTTTTACAATTCTGACCACTGTCACTTTATGAGGTTATAACACTGGAACTCTTCAATGGATTCCGCTCAATCTGATACTGTTTTTCATGACATATTGTACTTTTTTTGAACTGAAAGTAAGCGTGTAAAAACCTCAGTCAGCATTTATGCATACTTGCAATACAATGTCACAGTGAACAAACCCCAATCTAGTCCAAGCTCATCTTATGCAACTAAATGAAGTCCTTTTGATCATTTCTATTCAGGGGGTTACTGCAGTAGTCATTAAAAGTGGTATTTTGTGCTAAATATTTAGAAACCACTTTTTATATTAGTTGAGTCGAGGCATTAAAATTTTATATATTTTTACATCTATAACCCTGTGCCAAAGTTTTAGGCAGATGCAGAAAAAATGCTTGCGAAGTGAAAATGGTTTCAAATCTAGCATTGCTGATAGTTGATTTATAGTAATTATCAAAATGCAAAGAGAATAAACAAAATAAAATAAGAATAAGAATCCAATCAATATTTGGTGTGACCACTAGTGAGGAGCGAGTATACTCGTTGCTCGGGTTTTTCCGAGCATGCTCTGGTGTCCTCCGAGTATTTTGGCGTGCTCGGAGTTTTAGTTTTTGTTGTCTCATCTGCATGATTTGCGACTGCTCGACAGCTTGAATACATGTGTGGAATGCCTGTTTGTTAAGGAATCCCCACATGTATTCAGCTGTCTACAAGTCGCAAATCATGCAGATGAGACAACAAAAACTAAATCTCCGAGCACGCTAAAATACTTGGAGGAGACCCGAGCATACTTGGAAAAACCCGAGCAACGAGTATACTCGATCACCACTAGTGACCACCCTTTGCCTTGAAAACATATCAAGTTTTCCAGGTAGACTTGAGTACAGTTTTTCAATTTCCCTGCAGGTAGGTTGTTCCAAACATATTAGAGAATCACTCCATGTGCCACTTTATGTAGTAATAACTCTGGAATACTTCAACAAATCCCATTGATTTTGAGAGTATTTTTTCATAACACATCATACTTTATGATAATGGTAAACTTAGGTTGATATGTTTTGTGTTTATTTATAAAAATATCAGAAATTTGACAAAAAAAATAGCAATTTTCAAACTTTGAATGATTTTCTCTCTTAATTCAGATAGTCATACCACACAAAAACATTAATAAATAACATTTCCCTCATGTCTACTTTACATCAGCACCATTTGTAAAATTTTGTTTTATTTTGTAGGAATTTTAGAAGGTTTAAAAATGTAGCAGTAATTTTTCATTTTTTAGGGAAATTTACAAAAGTTAATGTTATAGAGACCTGTTCAGTTTTGAAGTGATTTTGGGAGTCCTATATATTGGAAACCCCCAAAAGTTATATAATTTTAAAAACTGCACCCCTAAGCATATTTAAAATTGTTTTCAGGCAGTTCAATAACCCTTCAGGTGCTTTTCAAGAATTAATGCAAAGTGGCATAACAGGAATGAAAATGTTTGTTTTTACTATGCAAATTTTGCTAACTTCTGATTAGGCCGCTGTAGTCGGCAGACTCTAAGGCCATTATTTGGCCAAGAATTGCCATGGCAAACATCAGGGCCACATGACCAAGACCTCAGGGTGCCAGTGGGGTTAAAGAGGGAGCCCCCATACTTTGTTAACCAGCTAGATACTCTAGTCACTTTTGACAGCAGCATCCAAGGGGTTAAACGGCCATGGTCAGTTCCAACATTGATCATGGCTGATGTATCAAGTGGTCAGCTATAATATACAGCTGACAGCTGCTGGATAGTCACGCGTTGGGGATGCTAGTCTCTTATATTGCAGGTCAGTAAAAATGGTTCAGTATTCATGGTCATTAAGGGGTTAAAATTAAGATTTATCATTCCAGAACACTTGCTGCCATTTTTTTGCACTCCAGTTCCTATGTTTTGGTGCGTAGAGGAGTTGAGTCACTTGGTGTCATGAGGGTGTCATGTCCCAATGGAAGATCTGGAGTTAGACTGTCACATCGTGTAATGAATTGCAGGTCTTCTTTAGAGATGGTGTGATTAGTGTCCCATATAAAATGGATATAGTTTCCTCTGCTGCTGAAGAGGTCAACAACCATTTCTATGCTGGTGAGAAACATGCAGCTGCTTCTGATCTGGTCATTATCTCTTCCCATAAAAACTGGTTAGACCTTATTGTCCCTGCAGGTGAAAGATTTGTCTTCCTGTGTTGTGTGCTAAAGCTAAGTGGCTGGAGTAGAGTTGTTGTAGTATTGTTCTGTGGTTTGCTGTAGTACTTGTGTTTATCTCCTGGTCATTGTTTCCCATTAGTTTATTCCTTCTGTGTCCCTATCCTCCTCGCTATTGTTTTTAGTGCATTTGTATGTTAGAGGTTTTCTGTTATCCCTGTTTTTCCTTTGTGTCTTGTTTACCTTACATTTCTGTACCATGCCTCATAGTGTGGGGGAGTGGACAAATTAGGTTTTAACAGGAGCACAGTAAGGCCAGAGACTCGGGTCTCTCTACCTTCAAGATTACCCCTGGGACAGGAATAGTTAGGGTCCCAGTTCCAGGGACAGTTTGAGACCCTCCTTCCTTACCGAAGACCGTCACATGACATTTGGCCTTGTTTCCATGTATGTTTTTTCCATTTAGACCACTTGTGGCTAGATTTCTCTGATCAGTAGATGGGTATAGTTGGCTCCTACTGGCTGCTGCCAGTTCTCAACTGATGGCACTGCTGAACGTATCCTGATTTTGAAGGAAAATAAGCATGCTGCGTCTTTCATCTGCCAAGTTTTCTTGTCTAAGGCCGGGGTCACACTAGCTTATGGCATCCCATGCGAGAGTATTGGATGCGATATGCTAATGACCCTCGGCTCCTGCTCTGCTGTGAGCGGGATCCGAGTGTCATGCGACTGTGCTCCGAGCATCTCGCACAGAGAGGATTGGAGTACAGATGCAGAGGAGGCGGAGAAAGTAATTTCTCCATCTCCTCCATTGCCAGGGTCAGCATATATCGCACAGCACTCGGATGATATCCGAGTGATGTGCTCTGTCTCTCTCACACCCATAGACTTATATGGGTGCGAGTGAGCTGAGACTCATTCGAGTGTCAGAGACAATCGCAGCATGCTGCGATTTCACTTGCATGTAGAATACAGCCGAGAAAAAAAAAAAATGGTGATGGGAGCAGCTCCATAGATGAATACTGGTCCGAGTGCTATGCAATGTTTTATCGAATAGCACTCGTCCATACTCATCGCTAGTGTGACGCCTGATTTACCACTACATCTACAATCCTCAACATTGCCCATTGCTTTGTCTCATCAGGGTGAGGAATTACAGGCAGATAGTTATCCATCAAGAAGCAGCATCAAAGAGGCATCTGATTGGCTTTATCTATCTTCAGTATAAAGAACAAAGAGTCCTAGAAGTGATAATACATCCCCACAAAGTCCTGATCTCAACAGCAATGAGTCTATGTGGGATTACATGAAGAGACAGAAGGATTTTAATTAGTCTACATTGACAGATTTGTAGTTAGTTCTCCAAGATGTTTGGAACAATCTCCCTGCCAACTTCCTTCAAATAATGTGTGCAAGTGTACCTAGAATAGAATTGATGCTTTCATTCTATTTTGAAGATAAAGGTTGGTCACACCAAATATTGATTTTATTCAGATTAGGCTTTTGTTCATTTACTCTGTATTTTAGTTGATAAAAATAAACTATTAACATTTCTATCATTTAAAGCATTTTTACTTTGCAGCATTTTTTCCATACTTGCATAAAACTTCAGCACAGTACTGTACTAGTTACAGTTCAATTCACAGAAGAACAAAAACTTTATGCTAATTATAGAAAAATAATAACAAAAAAATCTCATGAATGAGCTATTAAGCATCACAAGAGATCAAAAATGGAGTTTTTCAAGCTAAATAATTTATTTAGAATAATAAACAGAGCATAAATGCTAAATGCAAGTTACAGCAGACATAAACACAATATGAATAAACCAGCACCTTTACAGTTAATAAAGATTTTATCTGTATAAAACATGTAGTTTTTTTACTTTCCTTTCACAAATAGAATACATAGTAAACAGCAAATTCACCATTTACATAATATGTATACCCAGATAGGGTTTTGCATACAATAAGTGCCCAGAGTAAGATGCTGAATATAAAGTGCATAAGTGCCTTGTATCAATAAGCCAAATAGGCATTAAGTGTACACAGAGTAAAGACTGTCTATACAAATTCCAAAATGGAATACAAGGGCTGCATTAAAAAGTAACACTTACATGTGCTGTGAATGTCGCTGTTGGACCTGCCGCCCCTACGCGCGTTACGCCGCAGCTTCCTCAGGAGGCGTGAGGAAGCTGCGGCGTAACGCGCGTAGGGGCGGCAGGTCCAACAGCGACATTCACAGCACATGTAAGTGTTACTTTTTAATGCAGCCCTTGTATTCCATTTTGGAATTTGTATAGACAGTCTTTAAGACCCTTTTACATTTAGCGATGCACCAGCGATCCGACCCGGTCAGGATCGCTGGTGCATCGCTAAATGATCGCTAGTGAGCTTTCACACAGAAAGATCTCACAGCGATGCAGCAGCGACGCAGCGCACAATACTCACCTTTCACACACAGCGATTCTGACGTCCTCCCGCCCGCCTCCACGCGTCGCTCGTCTCACACAGCAGGAAGCCCAGCAGGAAGCTGAAGACGAGAAATGGAGCCGCCCAATCTCGCGAGATCAGCGATGGACAGCGGGGGAGCGGGTCATTGGTAAGTATCACACATAGCGATATCGCTAGCAATATCGCTATAACGTCACAAAACCGGTGACGTTTTAGCGATATTGCTAGCGATATCGCTATGTGTAAAACCCCCTTTACTCTGTGTACACTTAATGCCTATTTGGCTTATTGATACAAGGCACTTATGCACTTTATATTCAGCATCTTACTCTGGGCACTTATTGTATGCAAAACCCTATCTGGGTATACATATTATGTAAATGGTGAATTTGCTGTTTACTATGTATTCTATTTGTGAAAGGAAAGTAAAAAAACTACATGTTTTATACAGATAAAATCTTTATTAACTGTAAAGGTGCTGGTTTATACATATTGTGTTTATGTCTGCTGTAACTTGCATTTAGCATTTATGCTCTGTTTATTATTCTAAATACATTATTTAGCTTGAAAAACTCCATTTTTGATCTCTTGTGATGCTTAATAGCTCATTCATGAGATTTTTTTGTTATTATATTTCCAGTGAGTTGAGCCTTTGATCAATTTTTTCCAGTATTTGGGATATATTTGTACTTAATTATAGAAAAACATGTGGTGAAACTGAAGTATATGTGTAAGAAAAAAAGTATTCCAACAGCTGGCAAGTCTGGCACATTAATGTATAATAGTGCAATCATACATGCTTGTCACACATGATAAAAATCGGTGTTTTTTACTTTCATACCTAAAAATAAGTTCCCCTTTTCCTTATCGATCAAAGCTTCTCGTAAGACTCTGGGGTGAAAGCCTATTGTTTATTCACAGCCACATTTTATTAGCTATTGAAAACAGCCACTACTTTAACTATCAATGCTAAAAAAAGGAAAGGTCATTGTTAAATGTGTCTGACTTATCTCATAATGAACAGCAACTGAATGCCAATGAGGTTAGAAAGGCACAATCAGTGATCAAGACAGGTACATAGCTAATTAGATCGAGACACTTAAATGTATTAAAAATCACTTAAATATTGTTCTTTCTGTGCATCAGTAAAATAAAATTAAAGAACAAATTGTCAAGTAAAGCAGAAATGTGATTCAATTTACACAGGGACAACCACCATTGCTATTCTAGCTTAATACTAGCTTTCAGTTGTTGCTCTGCAGGGTTCAGAATGGTAAATGGAGGTCTGCTGAAAATACTAGGTTTACTAGATGTTGGAAAAGTTAGAAAAGTACAAAAATACCGGTCACCCAACCGGAGGCGTAGCTAGGGTTTTGGTTAGGGGGGGGCGGAACTTCTGAGTGGGCCCCTAACCAGGTAATCTTGATTACCACTGGGTGGCGCCCCCTAATAGTGGATGTAGTAGAACCTCAGCAGATGACTGCTCTGTTACTGAAAATAATCTCTGTACAAAGACCAACATTGATATTACTGCCATATGGTCAGTGGTAGTTACCAGTCCTACAGAATAATTTAAGAGATTACAGTACAGTCGTAGGTGGTGACTTACAGCTGACGTTCTTTCTGATGGAATTGTTCACTTTTCATGTCTGTTCCATCTGGCCCAGACCCACATATATAATATGATGCACCCCATAAGCAGACTCTATAGTATAATGCACCCCTTTATAGGCAGACTTTACAGTATAATGCAGCCGCCATAGGCAGACTCTATAGTATAATGCTCCCCTTCATAGGCAGATTTTACAGAATAATGCAACCCCCATATTCAGACTCTATAGTATAATGCATCCCTCATAGGCAGACTCTATAGTATAATGCACCCCCCAATAAAAAATAACTAAAATACTCACCTCTTCTCCTGCCGCCTCCTCCGCTGCTCCATCTGCCCGCACATCTCCAGACCGCAGGCATCGAGTAGTGACGTAATCGCGACCCCTGTCAGTGTCCGCATCAGGGACATCAGATGCTGAGAAGGGGATAATGGGAGAGGGAGTGTAACACTCTCACTCTCATTAATGCGGTCAACTGTATACAGTTGAACTTGAGATGACAGGCAGGGGGCCCACTGCTGGTACCACCCCGCAGCCTGCTCAGGGGCAACATAGTGGTGCACGGCGATACAGTTACAGTGGCGTAGCTCTGGGTGGGCCCCCTCAGAGCGCTTGGCCCAAGGCGACCACCCCAGGAAACTTGCAGGATATTTTTTTTTCCTGTAAATTCCACTAGAAAAAAATGTAGTGTGTTCCATTGGATCTATTTCCATAAATATGGCCCCAATAGATCATATGGTGCCATATGGGACTCTGTATCATACAATCAGCTTGCCAAGTACATGAGGCCTTAGGAAGTTGTTCATGTAATTCCCCAAGGAAAAAGTGAATGGTAAATTAAGACTTAAAGGGTTGTCTGGTCTAAAATGACAAGTCTGCAGGCAGACAAGTGTATTGCACAAGGCCAGAAACAGTTTAGTCGAATTCTGGCCAGGAGTATGCATATTGCATATTTGCAATCTCGTGACCGCCGTTCCCAGTGCTGACTCCAGAATATCCTCAAAGCGTGTAGTGTGTGCACTGTGAGGATTCACATAGACTGACTGCAGTCTTTTCGTTTTAGACCGGACAACCTCTTTTTTTAGGGGTTTTGCTCCCCTTGAAGATTAAACTGATTTATTGAGTTTCACTGCAAAAATCTTTCAACATCTACTGTATATCAAAATCATATAAATGGTTTCAAGCACCAGCAAGATGTCTAATATTTAAGATCTCTAAGGGGATTTTCTCTGGATTTCTCATAAAGACAACCACTGTACATATGCCCTAGATTAGGGCGCATGGAACTCACACAGGGTATTCCATGCATTACATGCAGTCAATGACCAGAGGGGGCTTTCCCCATCCACAACATCTGATCCCTTTGTCATTCCTATGTCATTCAGCAAATCGCTTTCTGGATTCTATTCAAAAAGGGGTTGTTTTTGTGAGAGAAATCATTTCATGAAAGTTAACATGTAGCTAAACTATAAAAACATAAAAAATCTGTAGCTCAAACAATGATGCAGAAGCACACAGCTCTCATTAAAGTATGAACAGAACAATATACAGGATCCGTAGAAACGATTCATAGATGATATTTTGATAGTGTGGAAAGGACCAGATGACCTAGTGTCCAGCTTTAAAGATTATATGAATGATAATAATCTAAATCTGTCTTTCGTAGTAGATACCAATAGGGATATGATTTCCTTTCTCGACATACAATTGGGTGGTGATAGTCTGAAGAAAAAAGTAGATTGTCAGCTTTTTCGTAAAAAAATTTCAGGAAATTCCATTTTGCATGCATTTAGTCAACATCCACAACATGTGATTAGGAATATCGCCACAGGGGAATTTATCAGAGCCCGTAGGTGTTGTACCGATGACAGCAAGTATAAGGAAGAATGCGATAATATTAAAAAAAGGTTACAACACAGGGGTTATAATCTTAAAATGGTTAAAAAAGCTGAAACTAAAGCCAATGAAAAAAGCAGAGATCAGTATTTATTGCAGTCGAAAAAAAATCAGATAAGAAAGATTTTTCTAATTAAATGATTTTTTCTACTACATATATTAGTAATTATTACAAAGTAATTAATGTTGTTCGTAAACATCTACCATTATTAACTACTGATAGTACACTTAGGGAAATTTTGAAAAATGGTTGCAAATTTGTCCCCAAAAAATCTTTGACGATAGGAAATATAATCTCTCCTAGTGAACTCAGTGAGAACACAGATAAAATAGGTTGTACATGGTTATCTACTAAAGGTTCATTTAGATGCGGGCAGAAGTTATGTAGTTTATGTAAATTCATGATAAATAATAATAAGTCTGTTATAAGTAATGAGGGTCAAGTATTCAAGCTCAAAACTTTTATGAATTGTGCCACTGATTACTGTGTTTATATCATCTTTTGCACGACATGCAGAAAACAGTATGTAGGATCCACAAGTCGTAGCATAAGAAAAAGATTGTCGGAACACATTTATGACATCAATAATATTACTACCCGTAGTCTTTCGGGGGCTTCTAAACATTTTTTGCATGAACATAAGGGAGAATTGAATAGCCTGCGAGTAAGTGCTTTGGAATTTGTTCCTGCTCCTCGGCGTGGTGGCGATAGAATTAAATTACTCCAGATGATTGAAGCTCGATGGATACTAAAACTTAATACTAGACATCCAGCAGGATTAAATTTGAAGCATGAATTGATGTATCTATATTAATATGGTTTTTTTTTGGAATTTTTTATTTATTTTTTTTTGGAGGTTTTTTTTTTTGGAGTTTTTTTTTTTTTCTTTTGCCGGGTGCGGTGGTATGTGCCTTTAATCCCAGCTACTAGGGAGGCTGAAGTTTGTTTGTTTTTGGTTTAATCATCAGATTATTATTAAGTGAGAATTCACATTGTAATATGTTTGTATAAGATGAATGCATCATAGGGTTAAACCAGTGAGGTACTATTGTTAACTTTGAATTAGTGATGTCAGTTTCACAGCTGATTTTGGTGGGTGTTACCCAAGGCAGCCTTCTCTGGTTGCTTTTCCTTGATAAGTGCAACATTTATTCAGTATTTTATGCTATGATTAAGGGTCAAATATGATCCGAAACGCGTAAGCCTACACATGCTTTTATCATCACTGGAATTGCATTTTTTAATTATGGATTAAATAAAGGCTTTTCTTAATTTTTTCACATCGTGTGCTGGAACTATAAAAAACTTTTTTTTCATTCAGCATTTCTCCCAGATGGGGATGGATCCACTCCGTGCACCGAGATTATGGAAAGGAGGACTGGGCAGGCTGAACCAGGTGAGCTGAAGATCTATCCTACATTGTAGGATCCGTAGAAAGTCTGTTGATCACACACTATTCTGTTGTCACTCATGTATAAGGTGTTTCTGTCTCATGTTTTGTGCAATTGATAGAAGTTTTAGGACACAACCCTCCTCCAACAATGCTTTTAAGGGGCTACAAGACCAAAACAAATTGTAACACTTAGTTACAGTTTAAAAGGTTTGCCATCTTTAGGGAAATGTGTTTTTTATTAAAGGGGTTGTCCACTACTTGAACAACCTCTTCGCACTGCCGTTGCAGCGATGATAGCATTGGTTCTCCAGGGGCTGACATGATTTTTTTTATGCTACATGCGCCCCGCAGCCACTTTCTTTGGGTAAAAGTGACAACTGGAAGAAGTGAGAGGGGCTGCTGCTCTCCTTCTCTGAATGTCAGCTAAAGTCTAAAGGAAGAGCGAGTAAAGAGGCACCTGATTGGCTTCAGGGCTCACGTATAACGACGTCATGCTAGCCCCGGAGAGCCAATGCTGTCATCGCTGGAATGGTGCCAGCACCAGAAGTGAGTGAAGGCTGCTGTTATTTTATAAAGGGGAATATAGTGATTGAGATAGGGTTTTTCGAGTAGTGGACAACCTATTTAATTGCATATATTTAGGGTTAAAAAACATTGTTGTAATTGGGTTTCAATAAACACTTTGCACCATTTGCCTGTCTATTGCTGACAGCAGAATTAGTTAACTGATAATTAAAAAGAAAGAAAAGAAGTTATTCATCATAAATGTTACAAAATAAGGTAATACGCACACTTCCATTGAAGACTTAGATTGGATGTGCCTTCAGATTTGATGCAAAGAATTGCGCAGCATGCAGATCTGTTCGCCCTATCAAAATATAATAGATGCCATGTTGGAACCCCAATGAACAACAGAAAAAGGTAGTCCATGGTGACCATCTTTGGCTCTCTTGGCTTCTGTTCAGAGTAGGGAAGAAATGTTGTAGTGCATCGCACAATATTATTTTTGTAAAAACCCCAACCATTCACATAGAACATGGACAGCATTTGAATTACAAATAATACATATAAAGCTCCTTCAGCGAACCCTAAAATGGATACAAATCACACACCTGAGTTACTATATTAAAATATAGGCTTCAGGCCAGTTCTCCACTATACACTGTCCCCATCCACTCCAACATACAGGCCCTCAACACATGAACTGTAACCACCACCCCAAAACGCACGCCCTCATCACATAAACTGTAACCACCACAATATTGATGAGGTGTTTGGTGCATCTTCCCACCTAGTTGTCTTCCTTCTATATCCGCTCTTCTCTTCCTTGACTGACAGCTATGGCATTAAAGGAGCTAGAAGAGTGTGGTGATAAATGTAAAATAAGTGGGTGGGAAGGATTACTAAACAGGTCAGCTACCCCAAAGAGCCCTGAGTACATTACAAGCATAACTATACAAGTATTGGCAAATGAAGCCAAGGATTTGGACACTAGCGGTGTGACTATTACTAGGGCTATATCTCCTACATAAATCCAATGTGTGGATTTATCAGTCATTTTGTGCTGACAGATTCCTTTCAAGAGAACCTACCAGCTGATACATGCTGGCTGATCCATGAACAGCATATATCAGTCAGTGGCTGCACAATTTTAGCTATAAAACTCAAAAATGCTGCTGCGTTTCAGAGAAATTATAGTTTAATAGCAGACCAAGCTGCACAGGACACTAGCCGGATAGGCCTTCTATCGGCCCACTGCCCTTAAGTGAAAGGTCTCTTCCTGCGTGTATAGAGATAGACCTTTCACTCAAAGCCAGAATCCAGAGGGATGGTACCAGATAATCCCCTTAAAAATCAGCCAGGGCACACCTGAGACTGGAACAGCTACACACATTTAAGTTATAGCGGCTCCATATCCTCTCTTTTCCCTTCTTATCCATCTTCATGATTAGTGCTGGGAGGATACAGCTGAATAATGAGTGTTCACTCAGCTTTCTGCTATAGCCTGGCCAAAGCTGTAGCCTTGAGGAGTGAATGACCCACAGGACACCAGGCATAAATGACTCACATCAGAGACATTTATCAGAGATATATTGTGACTTGAGAGCATTTCCCAATAACTAAATTGACAGAAGGTACCTATGTATGTCACTGTATAGACCTCTATATGGCAAAAAACACAGTCAACTTCTCCATTCCATACTGAAAAAGAGTATATGGACATATACCTTTACAATGCATGCCAAATACACACTCTTTTAGTTTTCTTTTGGTCACTAGGGCTTTATGAAGCAATACGTTCAGAGAATGTGCCGGCTTTCTCTGCACATATCACCAATATACTATATAAACGTGATGTGAAGAAATGCCCAGATCTCTAAAGCCCCCATCACACACAGCGATCTCGCTAGCGAGATCGCTGCTGAGTCACAAGTTTTGTGACACAACAGCGATCTCACCAGCAAGATCGCTGTGTGTGACACTTACCAGCGACCGGCCCCCCTGCCGGGTATCGCTGGTCATCCTGGAATGGCCAGGACATTTTTTGGATCGCTGGTCTCCAGCTGGCCAGCACGCATCGCTGCATGTGGCAGGCGGGAGACCAGCGATCTGGAGCCTGATAACCAAGGTACACATCGGGTTTCTAAGTGCCGCATGCCGCATAGAAACCAGATGTTTACCTTGGTTACCAGCTCCCTGCACCAGCGCGCTGGTAACTAAGGTGCACAGTGGGTAACTAAGCGACGTGCGTCGCTTGTTACCCGCATGTCACTGGTGCTGATCGCCGGTGAAGCTGCCTGTTTGGCAGCTCACCAGCAATCATGTAGCGACACACCAGCGATCCTGACAAGGTCATATCGTTGTCGGGATCGCTGGTGCGTCGCTATGTGTGACGGGGCCCTAACTCCTCCACTTACTGGCTACAAAGAGGGGACACTGAATATGGATTAAACAGTTTTCTATCACATTTTGTGTTTCAGTTCTCACCATTCTTAAAGGGGTGATTTGAAACTAATATTGATTTTCATCCCAAATTACTCTTTATTTTAATATAACAGTTTTTCTAATGTGATTTATTTTAAAAGTCCTTACCTTCCCTCTCTTAGCTAACTGCTTTATCTTATTTTTTTACCTATTCTTCTTAAGTCATTTGTACCATCCTCTGCTGGGTCACCATCCCCTCTGCCTCATGTCTCTGTGGATAGTCAGATTGAGTATGAAGTGGAACAGATTGTGAATTCTCACATGGTCCACAGTTCACTTCAGTATTTGGTCCATTGGAGGGGTTACGGTGCTGAGGATCGATCTTGGGTCCCGGCGCGATCTGTCCAAGCTGATCAGTTTGTTCCGGCGTTTCATACACGTTATCCTGGGAAGCCTGGGGGTCCGGTGGCCGTCCCTTAAGAGGAGGATACGGTCATGATCCAGACCAGGTTTTGAGTCCTGTCTTTCCATGTTTCCTGTCTGGTCATTTCAGGGGTTATCTTTTCTCAGCCTCAGTCTGGCTTCAGGTTTGCTGTTTAACTCCACTGCATCCTGCAGGTGCTGTCAGCTATAGTTCTGCCTTCGGCATGTGTATCTGACTCTGGTATATCCTGATTTGTCCTGCTGTGATCCCTGATTGCCCTGTGTCTGTTTATTCCCTCTGTCTGTCCTTGCTCAGTGTTTCCCTTTAAGTTTGTTGACTCCCTGGTTTTGACTTAACTTGCATTCGGACTTGCTTCTGTCGTTTGTCTTTGTCTTATCCGCTTCCGACCATTGCTGATCCTCTGGCTTGTTTGTGACCTCTGGTATTTCTGCTCCTGACTGTTACTGACTCGGCTCATCTGACCACTCTTTCGCCACCTGGTAGCGCTTGTGCTGCTAATCAGTGTTGCTGCGCTGTGTGTGCAACCTCTCTTCCCTCACCAGCACCCCCTGGTGGAGGTTGCGCTATACTGCACTGCAGTAGCATGACACCCAGTACGAACTGGAGATTCTCAAAGCAAGCATCATTAAAATGGAAATAGGTAAAAAAATAAAGCAGTTACATTACAGATGGAAGCGCAGGGACTTTTAAATTAAACCATACTAGAAAAACTGTTGCATTATTAAAATAAATAGAGATATTTAGGACGAAAATCAATATTAGTTTCAGATCACTTCTTTAAGATTTCTGTCTGACCAGTTAAATATTCTGAATTACATAGAGAGAGACATAACCTGTTGATTGTTTGTGGCTGACACAGATGCACACATTGCAACAGAGATGCACTTTTGTAGGTTGACCATGATCAGGACTAGTGTTGAGCATTCCGATACCGCAAGTATCGGGTATCGGCCGATATTAGCGGTATCGGAATTCCGATACTTAATTCCGATACTTTTTTCATATCGGATTCCGGGATCGGAATCGGAATAGGAAGTTCCCATCATGCTATGAGCCTGCTTGCTTTGATTAAGCCAATGGGAATCCTCCGAAGTGTGGGCACATCCTGTTAGGCATGTAGGCATGTTAACTATTGGCATGGCTGTGATTGGCTGCCGAAATGATGTCATGATGCACTATAAAAGCCACCGCAGCCGCCATTTCTGGTCACTCTGCTGTGAATTCAGTTAGGGACAGGCTGCTGTAGAAGACTGTGAGGGACAGTTAGAAATAGCGATTCCACCAAACATCTAGTGCTTTACCCAGGCTACATAAACCACCACTGTAGCCTTCTTTGCCCTAGCAGCAGTGTTCACAGCTGTCTGCAAGGGCTGTGTGAGTGCAGCTCACGCTGTGGAGTGGGTCCTGCAGCCACGTCAGGCTGTAGGCCACCCAGTGTGATCACTGCTGCCTCATACATCTTTTATTTTTTGAGCTGCATTTTTTAAATAATTTCAATCTAGTGTGCTTCCATCCGTATCCATATACGTTGGTTGCAAACACTAGTAGTAGACAGCGGAGCCTTTCTGCAGCCTTTCAGTGCTAGTGTCCACTTTGCTGCACTGTTCACGGCTGTCTGAGAGGTCTCTGACTGTGTGTGAGTGCAGCTCACGCTGAGTAGTGTGTCCTGCAGCTACGTCTGGCTGTAGGACGCTCAGCGTGCGTCACTGCCTCACACATATTTTTATTTGAGTGCAGCTCATTTTTTCTTCTATTAGTGTGCATCCATCCGTCTCCATCTACGGTGGTTGCAAACACTATATAGGAGTACACAGCAGAGCCTTTCTGCAGCCTGTCAGTGCCAGTGCCCACTTAGCTGCACTGTTAACGGCTGTCTGAGAGGTCTCTGACTGTGTGTGAGTGCAGCTCACGCTGAGTAGAGTGTCCTGCAGCTACGTCTGGTTGTAGGACGCTCAACGTGCGTCACTGCCTCACACATATTTGTCTTTGAGTGCAGCTCATTTTTTCTTCTCCTATTAGTGTGCATCCATCCGTATCCATCAACATTGGTTGGTTGCAAACACTATATAGGAGTAGATAGAGGAGCCTTTTTTTCTGGCTTGTGCCCTGCCGGCGCAGCCAGATTAGCATTACCCAATTTTTTGGGAGCCTCATCTTTTGCATTGTAGGTTACCTGCCTGCATTGTAATAGCTCCAAAAAGTTGGTGATACTATCAGTTTCAATTCTTTGTTCTCATACTTTGAGTTTGTTTCAAACAAAGAAACCACATAAAAAGTTCACCAAACACTACATTTTGAACTTGTGTAGGCCACATCAGCTCCTATTAAAGTCTAGTCCACACACACACACTTCATAAAATTAGTGTTTCTTGTACCTGTAACCAGCTGTTCAGGAATAAGCACACTAAGGCCCCCCTTTGTACTTTTTTGCCTATCTTAAGCAGTCTTGCAAGATGAAGAAGGCAGGGAGTAAGGCGCGGGGGCGTGGGCGTGGGCGTGGAGTTTCAGCAGGGAGAGGACGTGGGGATTCTGCAGGGAGAGGACGTGGGGATTCTACAGGTAGAGGACGTGGGGATTCTGGGCCTGCTGCGGGCACCAGTGGATCAGCATCCCCCAGTTTTAGCAGGCAACAGTCCTTTATGCGCAGCTTTGTAGGACCTCAACGTACCCCACTGCTGCGGGAGGAACAAATTGAAGCCGTTGTCGGATGGATGGCAGCTAACGCATCGACTTCAATTACTTCCGCATCCTCTCAGGGTCAGAGCACCGAAGAGCAACCATCTGTCTCTTCACCACCTGCCAAAGTGCCCAGGCAGTCAGAGAGACATGGACAGGAGCCATCACAGCCTCTACTTCTGTTCTCGGAATCTGTTGGCTTGGAAAGAGGGGGCCAGCCAAGCAGCATTCCTGAATGTGAAGAAGAGGGAGTATGCAGTGATGCGCAACTTCTTTGTCCCTCTGAATCTGAAGAGGCGAGTGGGCCAGTGCCTATGGTCAGCACACCTCAGTACGCATCAGATGATGACGAGACTCAGTTGCCACTTTCTGGTGCGTACGGTGCTGGCGAGACAACCCCGGAGAAGCAGCTGTTTGAAGAGGGGAGGGAAGATGATGAGGTCCTTGACCCATCATGGCGTGAGCAACAGGAAGGTGGTGGGAGCAGCTCGGAGGAAGAGATTCCCCTACCGGCCAAAACAGGAGGCAGAGGGAGGGGGAAGACTTGGTTGCCTGTACCCTCCACTTCGGCACCCGTTAGGAGCATTCCTCCTTCCAAAGGCAAACCGGGCGCTCACAAGAGTTGCAGTGCGTGGTCCTTTTTTGACACAGTTGCAGATGACATTTGCTTTGTCAAATGCAAGCTGTGTCATCAGAGAGTCAAAAGAGGGAGAAATGTCAGCAACCTCAATACCACAAATATGTGGAAACATGTGCGCACCAAGCACGAGTTGGAGTTGCAGAGACACCCTGAAGACGTAGGCCAACGTACAGCACCACCTACCACCTCTTCAGTTCGTGTTGGGCCCTCTTCCTCCAGCTCACACACTGCTGGTTCGGCTTCCTCACAGGATCGCCAAGGAAGAACCTCTGCCACTGTTGTCCGGAGACCCTGTCAGATTCCACCCATAACAGCACGTTCCCATCCATCACAGCCATCGGTAGCACAGGCATGGGATAAAAGGCGCCCTTACTCGGCAAACCATCCCCGAGCACAGTCTCTGAATGCTGGCATTGCCAAACTTCTGGCAGTTGAAATGCTGTCATTCAGGCTGGTGGACACTGACACCTTCCGGGACTTAATGGCATTGGCAGTCCCCCAATACAACGTGCCCAGCCGCTTTTATTTCAGCAGGCGAGCCGTCCCTGCCCTGCAGAAACATGTTGAGGGCAAAATAAAACATGCGCTACTAAACGCCGTTAGTAGCAAGGTCCACCTGACCACCGATGCGTGGACCAGTAACCATGGACAGGGACGATACCTTTCCCTCACTGCCCACTGGGTCAATGTTGTGGAGCCGGGTACGGATCTGGAGAGTGGCGCTGTACGTGTTCTTCCAACGCCACGGATTGCAGGACTCCAGTCTGTACACATAGACTCCTCCTCCTACTCAAGTTCCTCAGAAACAGCAGAGCAGGAGCCTGTTACGACCGATATGAGCACAGCCGTGGCCAAACGTCAACAGGCTGTACTCAAATTAATTTCTTTGGGGAATCGAAGCCACACAGCGCAGGAGCTCTGGAATGCTATCAAGCTGGAGAGCGATGTGTGGTTTGGGCCAGCGAATCTCCAGCCGGGCTTGGTAGTGTGTGACAATGGCCGAAATCTGGTGGCAGCTCTTGGCCTAGGCAACCTCACACACATCCCATGTCTGGCACATGTTCTTAACTTGGTCGTGCAGAGCTTTCTGAGGGACTATCCGGATCTTGATGCACTGTTGCACAAGGTCCGCATAGAGTGCGCTCACTTGCGACGTTCCAGCACGGCAAGATCGCGCCTCGCTGCTCTGCAGCGACGATTTGGCCTTCCGGAACATCGCATCATATGTGACCTACCCACCCGGTGGAATTCAACGTTACATATGTTGGAGCGGTTGTGTGAGCAGCAGGCAGCAGTCATGGAGTACCAGCTGCATCAGGCGCAAACAAGTCGCACTGTGCGCCGTTCACACTTCAGCACCATTGAGTGGGCCTCTATGAAGGACATCTGCCTCGTTTTGCGTGCCTTCGATGAATCCACGCGGATGGCGAGTGCAGATGATGCACTAGTCAGCATGACTGTCCCCCTTATCTGCCTGCTTCAACAAACACTGCAAGCACTAAGGGATGAGGTTTCAGAAGAGGTGGAGGATGAGGAGTCCCAAATGCCATCTGCTTCTGGACAGTCTGCGCTACGTGTTTCCTCACAAAGGCCTAGGCAGGGGACACTTTGTGAGGAGGATGAGGAGGAGTCGATGGAGGAGGAAGACATCTCTCCAGAGGAGGGAGGTACACAAACCTCTACTCAGTATGTACAGCGAGGGTGGGGTGATGCAGAGCAGGTCGAGGTCACGCCTCAAACAGGGGACAGCGGTTCTTTGGCAGTTGGGAGTCTGCAGCACATGGTTGATTTCATGCTGCAGTGCCTGAGAAACGACCGCCGCATCGCCCACATTCTCGTCTCGGCTGATTATTGGGTGTACACCCTCCTAGATCCTCGCTACCAGGACAGCGTACAAAGGCTCATACCAACGTTGAACCGGGAGCGTAAAATGCGGGAGTACGAAGAGTCACTGGTGCAGTCCATAATGTTTTCCATTCCACCCGACAGCATTGTTGCTAGTGCTTTACAAAGCAGCTCTGTGCGTCGAGGCAGTGGAGGAAACTCTGCACAAAGAGGGAGCAGAGGCAGTGCCGCAGCACAAGGCAAGACCACTATGGCCCAAATGTGGCAAAGTTTTGTGTGTCCACCACAATTGTCTACACCATCAGCGACGCCTCGAGTCAGCAGGAGGCAACGCTTCCGTCAGATGGTGTCAGACTACATGTCTTGCCCTGTCGCTGTACTCCCAGATGGCTCTTCCCCCTTCAAGTTTTGGGTCTCTAAGCTGGATACATGGCCAGAGCTTAGCCAGTATGCATTGGAGGTGCTGGCTTGCCCTGCTGCCAGTGTATTATCGGAACGTGTCTTTAGTGCCGCAGGTGGTGTACTAACAGACCGTCGCACGCGACTATCTTCCGATAATGTTGACCGGCTGACTTTTCTGAAAATGAACAAGGCCTGGATCTCCAAAGACTTTGCCATTCCTCTTACAGACTAAATTAGTGGTTGGCAACTGTATCCAGGTCTGCTGGTGTGTTCATTTTTCTACCACCTGAACTATAATCCCTGTGCTTCAACACAGCCAGTTGTCGCTCAGATGTGTCGTCTGCACAGAGAAACACACTAGCTCCTGTGTTACTGGGGTTCAGTAATGCCAGCTGATCCCCTGCTGTGTGGACGGCAGAGTCACCAGCTCCATCAACATTCAAACCACTACTGATTTTTAACCGTGCCCAACTTAGGTCTCTGGCTCCACTGTCTCTACTATTTCCCCTGACCTCCAACCCCGCCATCTACATCTCTGAAGTGGCGTCAACACAATCTACACTTGTTCCTGTGTTCCTGTGGCTCAGTCCCATCAGTTTATCCCCTGATGTGTGTCCGGCAAGGTCTCCTGCTCTGTCCACATTCCCATAACCAGTAGTGGGAATGAGGACAGAGCTGGCGAACTTGCCGGACAAACATCAGGGGATCAACTGATGGGACTGAGCACCAGTAACACAGGAACAAGTGTAGATTGTGCTGACGCCACTTCAGAGATGTAGCTGGCGGGGTTGGAGGCCAGGGTAAATAGTAGAGACAGTGGAGCCAGAGGCCTAAGTGGAGCATGGTTAGAATCAGTAGTAGTCCACAACCTCCATAAAAACCGATGCCCATTGGCCTCTGCATGCGGCATGCGTAATCCTGGGCTCCAACAGCGTCAGTTGGTGTTCAGAAGTGTCGTCTCCACAGAGCCAAACACATTCGTTCAAGTGTTAGTGGGGTTCAGCACTGTCAGCTGTTCCCCTGCTGTGGAGATGGCAAGTCTCCTGCTGCCTTCACCTGCCAAAATCCAGTAGGCCCCAGCCTGCTCCTCGCCTAATCCTGGGCTCCAACAGCGTCAGTTGGTGTTCAGAAGTGTCGTCTCCACAGAGCCAAACACATTCGTTCAAGTGTTAGTGGGGTTCAGCACTGTCAGCTGTTCCCCTGCTGTGGAGATGGCAAGTCTCCTGCTGCATTCACCTGCCAAAATCAAGTAGGCCCCAGCCTGCTCCTCGCCTAATCCTGGGCTCCAACAGCGTCAGTTGGTGTTCAGAAGTGTCGTCTCCACAGAGCCAAACACATTCGTTCAAGTGTTAGTGGGGTTCAGCACTGTCAGCTGTTCCCCTGCTGTGGAGATGGCAAGTCTCCTGCTGCATTCACCTGCCAAAATCCAGTAGGCCCCAGCCTGCTCCTCGCCTAATCCTGGGCTCCAACAACGTCAGTTGGTGTTCAGAAGTGTCGTCTCCACAGAGCCAAACACATTCGTTCAAGTGTTAGTGGGGTTCAGCACTGTCAGCTGTTCCCCTGCTGTGGAGATGGCAAGTCTCCTGCTGCATTCACCTGCCAAAATCAAGTAGGCCCCAGCCTGCTCCTCGCCTAATCCTGGGCTCCAACAACGTCAGTTGGTGTTCAGAAGTGTCGTCTCCACAGAGCCAAACACATTCGTTCAAGTGTTAGTGGGGTTCAGCACTGTCAGCTGTTCCCCTGCTGTGGAGATGGCAAGTCTCCTGCTGCATTCACCTGCCAAAATCAAGTAGGCCCCAGCCTGCTCCTCGCCTAATCCTGGGCTCCAACAACGTCAGTTGGTGTTCAGAAGTGTCGTCTCCACAGAGCCAAACACATTCGTTCAAGTGTTAGTGGGGTTCAGCACTGTCAGCTGTTCCCCTGCTGTGGAGATGGCAAGTCTCCTGCTGCATTCACCTGCCAAAATCAAGTAGGCCCCAGCCTGCTCCTCGCCTAATCCTGGGCTCCAACAACGTCAGTTGGTGTTCAGAAGTGTCGTCTCCACAGAGCCAAACACATTCGTTCAAGTGTTAGTGGGGTTCAGCACTGTCAGCTGTTCCCCTGCTGTGGAGATGGCAAGTCTCCTGCTGCATTCACCTGCCAAAATCAAGTAGGCCCCAGCCTGCTCCTTGCCTAATCCTGGGCTCCAACAACGTCAGTTGGTGTTCAGAAGTGTCGTCTCCACAGAGCCAAACACATTCGTTCAAGTGTTAGTGGGGTTCAGCACTGTCAGCTGTTCCCCTGCTGTGGAGATGGCAAGTCTCCTGCTGCATTCACCTGCCAAAATCAAGTAGGCCCCAGCCTGCTCCTCGCCTAATCCTGGGCTCCAACAACGTCAGTTGGTGTTCAGAAGTGTCGTCTCCACAGAGCCAAACACATTCGTTCAAGTGTTAGTGGGGTTCAGCACTGTCAGCTGTTCCCCTGCTGTGGAGATGGCAAGTCTCCTGCTGCATTCACCTGCCAAAATCAAGTAGGCCCCAGCCTGCTCCTCGCCTAATCCTGGGCTCCAATAACGTCAGTTGGTGTTCAGAAGTGTCGTCTCCACAGAGCCAAACACATTCGTTCAAGTGTTAGTGGGGTTCAGCACTGCCAGCTGTTCCCCTGCTGTGGAGATGGCAGTCTCTCCTGCTGTCTCCGCATTACAAAGACAGTAGGCCTCTGCCTACACCCTCCTATTTGCTGGGCTTCAACACAGCCAGTTGTAGCTCGGAAGTGCCGTCCACACGGAAAGAGACACTTGCTCCCGTGTCTCAGTGGGGTTCAGTAACGTCAGCTGATCCCCTGCTTTGTGGATGGCAGTCTCTCCTGCTGTCACCTCTTTCAAAATACAGTAGGCCTCTGCCTACACCCTCCTATTTCCTGGGCTTCAACACAGCCAGTTGTAGTTCGGAAGTGCCGTCCACACGGAAAGAGACACTTGCTCCCGTGTCTCAGTGGGGTTCAGTAACGTCAGCTGATCCCCTGCTGTGTGGATGGCAGTCTCTCCTGCTGTCACCTCTTTCAAAATACAGTAGGCCTCTGCCTACACCCTCCTATTTCCTGGGCTTCAACACAGCCAGTTGTAGTTCGGAAGTGCCGTCCACACGGAAAGAGACACTTGCTCCCGTGTCTCAGTGGGGTTCAGTAACGTCAGCTGATCCCCTGCTGTGTGGATGGCAGTCTCTCCTGCTGTCACCTCTTTCAAAATACAGTAGGCCTCTGCCTACACCCTCCTATTTCCTGGGCTTCAACACAGCCAGTTGTAGTTCGGAAGTGCCGTCCACACGGAAAGAGACACTTGCTCCCGTGTCTCAGTGGGGTTCAGTAACGTCAGCTGATCCCCTGCTGTGTGGATGGCAGTCTCTCCTGCTGTCACCTCTTTCAAAATACAGTAGGCCTCTGCCTACACCCTCCTATTTCCTGGGCTTCAACACAGCCAGTTGTAGTTCGGAAGTGCCGTCCACACGGAAAGAGACACTTGCTCCCGTGTCTCAGTGGGGTTCAGTAACGTCAGCTGATCCCCTGCTTTGTGGATGGCAGTCTCTCCTGCTGTCACCTCTTTCAAAATACAGTAGGCCTCTGCCTACACCCTCCTATTTCCTGGGCTTCAACACAGCCAGTTGTAGTTCGGAAGTGCCGTCCACACGGAAAGAGACACTTGCTCCCGTGTCTCAGTGGGGTTCAGTAACGTCAGCTGATCCCCTGCTGTGTGGATGGCAGTCTCTCCTGCTGTCACCTCATTCAAAATACAGTAGGCCTCTGCCTACACCATCCTATTTCCTGGGCTTCAACACAGCCAGTTGTAGTTCGGAAGTGCCGTCCACACGGAAAGAGACACTTGCTCCCGTGTCTCAGTGGGGTTCAGTAACGTCAGCTGATCCCCTGCTGTGTGGATGGCAGTCTCTCCTGCTGTCACCTCTTTCAAAATACAGTAGGCCTCTGCCTACACCCTCCTATTTCCTGGGCTTCAACACAGCCAGTTGTAGTTCGGAAGTGCCGTCCACACGGAAAGAGACACTTGCTCCCGTGTCTCAGTGGGGTTCAGTAACGTCAGCTGATCCCCTGCTTTGTGGATGGCAGTCTCTCCTGCTGTCACCTCTTTCAAAATACAGTAGGCCTCTGCCTACACCCTCCTATTTCCTGGGCTTCAACACAGCCAGTTGTAGTTCGGAAGTGCCGTCCACACGGAAAGAGACACTTGCTCCCGTGTCTCAGTGGGGTTCAGTAACGTCAGCTGATCCCCTGCTGTGTAGATGGCAAAGTCTCCTGCTGCCTACACAGTCATACCACTACTGATTTTTAACCGTGCTCCAATTAGGCCTGTGGCTCCACTGTCTCTCGTATTTCCCCTGTCCTCCAACCCCGCCAGTTACAGCTCCGAAGTGGCGTCTGCACAATCCACACTTGTTCCTGTGTTACAGGTGTTCAGTCCAGTCAGTTAATCCCCTGATGTGTGTCCGGCAATGTCGCCTGCTCTGTCCACATTCCCATTATGGGAATGTGGACAGAGCAGGCGACATTGCCGGACACACATCAGGGGATTAACTGACCGGACTGAACACCTGTAACACAGGAACAAGTGTGGATTGTGCAGACGCCACTTCGGAGCTGTAACTGGCGGGGTTGGAGGACAGGGGAAATACGAAAATCAGTGAAGCCACAGGCCTAAGTGGAGCTTGGTTCAAATTAGTAGTCTACAACCGATCTTAAAATTTCTTCAATGCAGCCTCAGCCTGCTCCGTGCTTGTCCCTGGGCTTCAACACAGCCAGTTGTTGCTCGGAAGTGCCGTCTTCACAGAGTAAAACACTAGCTCCTGTGTTTGTGGGGTTCAGTAACGTCAGCTGTTCCCCTGCTGTTTTGATGGCAATCTGTCCTGCTGCCTCCCAATTGACAGCACATCAGGCCTCAGCCTGCTAAGTGCTTGTCCTGGGCTCCAACATCGCCAGTTGCTGCTCATAACTGACTTTGGCACGGGTACTCCCTCCTGCCCAGCTTGGTTCCAGCCCTGCCTGCTGTTTCTGGGAAGTGTCAATGTCAGTTTGCCACCCCAAGTTGCCATGTCGTGTTGCGGTTGGGTTAGCCGAGGCTAGGGTGCCAGCAGTTTAGGTGCTTCCTATGTGGACTGCGGGTTCTGGTAAGAAAGGCTTGTTCCATAGTGCCAGTAGGACAAGCACCCCCTGTAGGACTGTGTGATTCGGTAACTGCGGCCAGCTTGCGGCATGCCAACTTTGCTTTTCAGGGGTAACTTCTGATACCCCTCCGTGTTCCAGCACCGTCAGCTGGTTCTCGTCAGAGCCTTTGGCCTAGGTGCCTCCATCTCGGTATCCGAGTTCCGGCAACGTCTGCTGGTCCTTGGTAGTGCTCTGTAGCACAGGTACCTCCTGCTTAGTAACCGTGTTCCAGCACCGTCAGCTGGTCCTCGGTTGTGCCATTGGCTCTTATTCGTTCTGCTGCCCCTCCGGGTGCCAGCACTGTCAGCTGGTCCTCGCTATTTCCATTTGCTCTTGCAGCTTATGCTACCCCTCCGGGTTCCTGCACCGTCAGCTGGTTCTCGTCAGAGCCTTTGGCCTAGGTGCCTCCATCTCGGTATCCGAGTTCCGGCAACGTCTGCTGGTCCTTGGTAGTGCTTTGTAGCACAGGTACCTCCTGCTTAGTAACCGGGTTCCAGCACCGTCAGCTGGTCCTCGGTTGTGCCATTGGCTCTTATTCCTTCTGCTGCCCCTCCGGGTGCCAGCACTGTCAGCTGGTCCTCGCTATTTCCATTTGCTCTTGCAGCTTATGCTACCCCTCCGGGTTCCTGCACCGTCAGCTGGTTCTCGGCAGAGCCTTTGGCCTAGGTGCCTCCATCTCGGTATCCGAGTTCCGGCAACGTCTGCTGGTCCTTGGTAGTGCTTTGTAGCACAGGTACCTCCTGCTTAGTAACCGGGTTCCAGCACCGTCAGCTGGTCCTTGGTTGTGCCATTGGCTCTTATTCCTTCTGCTGCCCCTCCGGGTGCCAGCACTGTCAGCTGGTCCTCGCTATTTCCATTTGCTCTTGCAGCTTATGCTACCCCTCCGGGTTCCAGCACCGTCAGCTGGTTCTCGTCAGAGCCTTTGGCCTAGGTGCCTCCATCTCGGTATCCGAGTTCCGGCAACGTCTGCTGGTCCTTGGTAGTGCTTTGTAGCACAGGTACCTCCTGCTTAGTAACCGGGTTCCAGCACCGTCAGCTGGTCCTCGGTAGTGCCATTGGCTCTTGTTCCTTCTGCTGCCCCTCCCGGTGCCAGTACCGTCAGCTGGTTCAAGAGGACAAAGAACAGGAAGACAACCACCAAGATGCAGAACAACAAGAGAGAGAAGACCAAGAAGCATAAAAAAAACAAAGCAGAAGAACATTAAGCATAAGACTAATACTCTGAGCAAATGATATTATCTTATTTATAAGCAGAAGAAGACTAAGCAGTGTATGGGGGTGAGTCCGTTCCTCCTCGTGGTGCCCCTGGAAAAGGCCTGCTGCTGCAGGCCAAACTGAACGCGGACAAATCCTGTTGTAAATCTTTTGTGACAGGCAGAATGGAAGGTGTAAACTTCTAACTTTTCCAGATAACAACTACAGGAATGCCTGACACAAACAAGAATATGATGAAGAAGAATAGGAAGAAGATGAAGAAGTTGAATATGTAGAATAATAATTGTTGAATAAGAAGAATATGAAGAATGTAAGAAAAGGAAGAAGAAGAAGAAGAAGAATGTAAAAAAAGGAAGTAGAAGAATTTAAAAAAGGAAGAAGAAGAAGAATGTAAAAAAAGGAATAAGAAGAAGAATGTAAAAAAAGGAAGAAGAAGAATGTAAAAAAAGGAAGTAGAAGAATGTAAAAAAAGGAGGAAGAAGAAGAAGAATGTAAAAAAAGGAATAAAAAGAAGAAGAAGGTAAAAAAAAGGAAGAAGAATAAGAAAGAAGAAGAAAGAAGAAGAAGACATACATGTCTGGCAAAATATAAATGAGGCTAACATAGTCAATATCTTTGTAACTCCTAACATCTTTAAAAAAAAAGTTTAATTCCTGCTATTCCATTTGATTGGGCTAAACCTCTATGGCTTTAATGTCTCCTCCACCTCCCACAATACATTCTACATTATTCTTAGTTGTTTTTCTTCATGTAGAATTAACCTACAAGGAAAGAAAGGTTTTTTTTTAATTCCGATATTTTGGCCCCATTGACTTGCATTGGTTCCCGGTATCGGAATCGGCGATACCGATACTTTTTTTTAAGATCGGCCGATCCATTCCGATCCGATATTTTCAAGTATCGGCTGGTATCGCTCAACTCTAATCAGGACACATTTTACCCTTCAGATGTGAACAGTGCTTTTATTTGCTGAGAGCGAGCAGTGATGTTGAAAACGGTGAGCACCTGAAACATTCATACAGGCCTTTGCAATTTAATGCTGTATTTTTACATACTAGTCACATTAGGACCCTGTGTGAGCTGGTTCAGTAGTCATGTTCAGATAAAAACACAAGGGATGATATAATCCACATTTACACAAGCCCCATCTATCATATCTTTCATCTGATCCACTGTGATATGTGCAGTCAAACTGCCTTTTTTGTAACAGCAGGCCGAGCCAGAACAGACAAATTATTTTTCTTGGATGTTCTTAGGAGAAATGTTAATAGACCAAAAAAAGCATAAATACTGCAATGTGCTGCTGGCGTGCTTGATTTTTTTTTTTTTGGTGCAATATTCTTCAACTCAATTTATTGTCCAATTACACAGCACAGACTGAAAACTGCCTCTAGTCACATCTCGCTAACTGTAGTTGCCAGTTGACAAAATACAGCAGATTTTTAGCAAGCTTCTGAGCTACTGATCTGGAAGAACATATTAAGTCAATCGTGTGTACTAACTTTGACAGTCCCAGCAAATGATCTGTCATCTTTCATGTCTTTACTGTTGTATGACTTTTGCACCTTTTTTGACCATGTAAATTAGAACAATTTAATCTCATATTCCTTGCAGATTATGTTTGTCAATTGAGAAACCTTCCAGCGACATTTAGTAAGAACATAATGGAATCATTTTACCTAACTAAAATCTTGTATGCAAAAAACGAAAGATCCAGGGTCGGACTGGGGTGCCAAGGGCCCACTAGTAACATTGACTTTGGGGAGCCCACTTTTCACCTGCATACGAATGTTACACTTAACCTCCTTCACAAATTTATCTATATCTCTATATAATAATACACTGGGTAGTTTGGTTAATGAATGAGATATTTTTTTTCTGTACAGGGTAAATCAAGTGAATTATGCCAAGTACTGCCCATATAGTGGGGTTGGGGGCCCAGATCTGCACAGGAGCCCACCGGGGGATTCCCCTGTTACCCTGTGGGCCAGTCCGAGCCTGGAAACATCTACATAGTTCTCAGCATAGCATCACATCTCTAATTACTGGATCAAAAAGAAAATATATTTTATACATGGTATTTTACAGATTTTGGAAGAATTTAGATTTTGTCACACAGGCCCTGATTTATTAAGACTGGCGAGAAAAAGGGAAAGTGCTGGAGTCTGATTCTCTAAGCGGTCTTCACGAATCTGTAGTATTTGACGAGTAGCGTGTGCCTCAATACAGCTTGCCAGAAATCTTACTCCAGGTCCTAACTGGAATAATATTTCCGGTGTAGGGAGCGCAATAGCTTGTCTACAATTAAATGAGCTGTGGTTTCATGCCTCACCGCACCTGTTTCACGCCCCAGCACTGCTCACTTGGTGGAGCTGGAAGAAACGGCATGAAAACACCAAAGTCACAACATATTTGCACAATTCAGTGTTTTATATAAGTTTTGTAACATTTCCAAGCAACTTATAATAGATGTATTTTTTATATACATTTCTAATTGGAGATACTTTTTGATATCATTATTACACCTACGACATATTGGTATGGGATCTTGGAGATGAGAATACCCCTTTAAGTATTGCTGAGAGCCTTCGAAGTTAGAGGGGCACTCCTTGCATCCTTCTTCAACTCTGTTGTGGCATCAGTCATCTTCTTTGGTGTGGCGTGCTGGGGTAGTGGCATATCAACCAGGGACAGGAATAGGCTGGACAAACTGATTAGAAGGGCCAGCTCTGTCCTGGGATGCCCCCTTGACCCAGTTCATGAAGTAGGTGACAGGAGGATACTGGCCAAGGTGAGCTACATGGTGCAGAATGATTCCCATCCCATGCATGAGACCATGACAAAGATGTGCAGTACTGTCAGTGACCGGCTACTTCATCCTAAATGTGAGAGGGAGCGCTATCGAAAGTCCTTCCTTCCTGCTGCAGTTAGGCTGTATAACCAGCACTGTCCAAAACGGAGAACGACCCAAACAGAGAACTGATAGATCCAAAGTTGTGACAGTCCGGTTACATTTTTTTTTTTTTTTCTTATATGTACCTACCTACTGTCAATGTAATGCCTTTATGCATCTGTATCTGTACTTGTTCCTGCTTTGCTGCTGTAATGCTCTGAATTTCCCCATGGTGGGACAATTAAAGGATTATCGTATCTTATCTTAAGTAGTTTGTTTGACTGTGGGAAGGAAATTTCTTTTCGTATGCAAATTGTATGTTCCTTTTTATGGTCTTGAGTCTATCTGGACCCCAAAACATAATAAAGGTAGGGTGCAAAAAAACACAAAAGAGAACAAAGGGGGCAAAGTAGAAGACCTGACTAGTGGGCTGTGGTGCTGACTGGATGTGTAGGAGCAGCAAGGTAAGAAACAATTTTTTAGCCTCTTTCACGGTCCTCTACAATTTGGGAAAATGGTGATTAGCTGCCATTTTTTTGAAATTGCATGAAGCAAGTCTTTTGTGAAGACAGTTTTTCAGTTCAGTGAGTGATCAAATTACAGTTGCTACTAATAGAAATCTACGAAGAGGGGAAGCCGAGAACCACTCAGACACGACCACAGATCCGTTGTAAAAATATATAATATATATCTTTATTGGGACATACAAACAGATCCTAGACAAACAATGCTAAAGTGTACAGAATAAATCCACGCGATATGGAAAACACAGCGGATCTCCCTAGATCATACAGATAATGTAGTCCAAATAGGACATAAAATTCTCCTCACCAAGATAACGTAAAGACACTCCCTATCACTGGTCCTAGTCACATAGTATACACATACTAATACAAAGTCGATGAATGAGTGTAAACAGATATACATGTGCATAAACACTGGAGCAGGACAATGATACTACATAGACATAGTATGGCATCCTCATTGTAACCATTACATATGTTATATATTACAAACAGGCCTTGTAAGGGAGATGAAAAATATTGGAGGGAAAATCCCTCTAACCCTCACCCTCCATGACCGACAGGAGTGAGATTGCTGCCTTGCACACAATGACAGGCAGCAAAAAAACGGTAATAATTACAAAAATGTACGGTGGTGGGTGGGGAGTCACAGGGGAGACCGCAGGGGCACACGTGCGGTCTCCCCTGTGACTCCCCACCCACCACCGTACATTTTGGTAATTATTACCGTTTTTTTGCTGCCTGTCATTGTGTGCAAGGCAGCAATCTCACTCCTGTCGGTCATGGAGGGTGAGGGTTAGAGGGATTTTCCCTCCAATATTTTTCATCTCCCTTACAAGGCCTGTTTGTAATATATAACATATGTAATGGTTACAATGAGGATGCCATACTATGTCTATGTAGTATCATTGTCCTGCTCCAGTGTTTATGCACATGTATATCTGTTTACACTCATTCATCGACTTTGTATTAGTATGTGTATACTATGTGACTAGGACCAGTGATAGGGAGTGTCTTTACGTTATCTTGGTGAGGAGAATTTTATGTCCTATTTGGACTACATTATCTGTATGATCTAGGGAGATCCGCTGTGTTTTCCATATCGCGTGGATTTATTCTGTACACTTTAGCATTGTTTGTCTAGGATCTGTTTGTATGTCCCAATAAAGATATATATTATATATTTTTACAACGGATCTGTGGTCGTGTCTGAGTGGTTCTCCACTCCCCCTTAATCTTATATTGCTGTTTGCGACTGATCTATATTTAGGTCCGAACATTTCAGTGGAGGCATCTAGGTGTAATCCATTATGCCAGGAATATGCTCTCCTGTCTGAGAGTGTTTATGAGTATTTTGTTTCACGAAGAGGGGAAGCCGTAATAGATACAAAGATAGGGAGAAAATTCCTAAAAACAGATAAGAATACAAGTAATATAATAGACAAAAATAGTGTTATCCCTCATGCACAGACACATTTCTGACTCGCATTTTCTTTTCTGTTGTGTCTTTAGTGTTTAGTTCTTTGTAGATGTATTAAAGTAAGCAACTCTCCAGTCCTCTAAATATATCGAAACTGGAGAAAATGTGGATGAACTTTGTTATCCTGATATTGAATTAGTATTTTAAAGCACCTCTCCAGCATTTTGCTTTTCTATTTCAGGGCTGCAGAGGTGCCATTAATCTAAGTTCCCTGACCCTAGTCTTAGGGCTCATACTTACTTGCGAGAGACTCTCACGATTCTAGTGCGAGTCTCTCGCATGAAAACCTGGCGCTGTCGCCGGCACTCGGACCGGAGCGTGTTGCTGCATAGAAGGACATAAATGAAAAGGTAGGAGCTTACATCCCTCAAGTAGTACACATGTGTGTGAAAAAATCCGTAAACCAAAGAAAAAAATTCTGAATGCACCTTCTTAATGCAAAGTGTCAGACATATTTAGTCAAGAAGATACAAAACAATGCATGGTAATAATACATCACACATGTAGTAAAAAAGATAATAAAAGACCAGTGGACGATGATGATACCATGGTGCAATAATACAGGCACAAAAGGGTTAAATACTATGGGCAATGATGTCTCTAGTATTGCTAAAAGTCCCAAAAATGTATTGGGGGGTGAAGAGGGCAAAAATCTGCAAATTCAATATTACATATATGGTAAAAACATACCGACATTTTACTGTCAAAGTACCAGCCCAGAACACCACCACTATCAAGTAAGTAACTAGCCCCGTTATAAGGCAGTGAATTGAGACAAAAATATAATGGAGCAGAACATCTTACCCATGTGTGCTGAGAGTGCCCGCAAGGCCCCGACGCACGTTTTGCTAACCAGTTTCCTCGGGGGCAGTGTATTCTGATGTGGAAGTAGGGCTTTAAATATCGCTCCATATGGTACCACTGTCGAATCATGGGCCAGGGGAGGAGACTTATTGAGTACCGCGAGAAGAGAGCGCATGTGGGCGGATCATCCAGCGGTTCCCCGTCACATCCAGCGTCCCGGGCGCGATGCGCGTCAGAGGCAAGTGTTGCCAAGGACGCTGTGAAAAGCATCACTCCGCTGGATACCATAGGGGGCGGAGAAGCAGTGGGAGGGCCGGCCACATGCGCAGCTCTAGGTAAGCAAAGAGTCTAGGCTGCACAATGATCTTTATAAAGGTGTGATAAACGCCATAACCATATCAAGGGGATTTATAATAGAAATATATACATAAAAAAGAGAGAGATCTTAAAGGCATTCATTGACACCAAGTCACATATGTAAATAGGAACAAATACATTGCGTTACTAGGTGACTAATGAGTATAGAATAATCAATCAATACATCTAAAAATCATAAAACAAAAAATAATAATATACATAAATAATAACATTGGAATAAATAAAAAGGCCTTTGATTCGGTGTGGCACCCAGGCTTATTCCTGAAACTGCTGGAGAGCGGAATAGGAGGAAAAGACCTATGATGTTATCAAAAGCTCCTACACTGAGAACCTCTACAGTGTGAGTGTGAACGGCAGAAGAACGGCTTATTTCCAGCAGAGCCGGGGAGTCAGACAAGGCTGCAGCCTAAGCCCAACGCTCTTCAACATTTACATCAACGAGCTGGCTACTGCTCTGGAATCTTCCACAGCACCAGGTCTCACCCTCCACCACGCGCAGGTGAAATTCCTGCTGTATGCAGATGACTTGCTGCTTCTGTCACCAACCGAGAAAGGCCTCCAAGACAACCTGAAAATCTTAGAGAAATTCAGCTCCACCTGGGTACTGCCGGTCAACCTAAAGAAAACCAACATCATGGTGTTCCAGAAGAGAAAGAGAAAATCAGACCAGCACCCTTCATTTATCCTCAACAACTGCGCCCTTACAGGAACGGACAAATATACCTACCTGGGCCTAGAGATTCACCGATCAGGGAGCTTCAAACAAGCCATAGAGACCCTGAAAGACAAGTCATGCAAAACCTTCTATGCCATCCGAAAGAAACTCTACCATCTAAAGCCACGAGTGAGGGTCTGGTTAAAAATCTTCGACTCTATCATCGCCCCAATCCTCCTGTATGGCAGCGAAGTCTGGGGTCCTCACACCTACCCAGACTGGTCAAGGTGGGATTCAAGCCCAACAGAAATATTCCACCTGGAATTCTGCAAGCACCTTCTCCAAGTCCATCGGAGCACCTCCAACAGTGCTTGCCGAGCCGAGCTGGGCAGATTCCCTCTACACCTAACGGTTCTAAAGAGGGCACTGTCGTTCCGGGCTCACCTACGTAGGAGCAATCCAAGCTCCCATCACCATAAAGCCCTGACACATGTAGGGGAAACAGAAAAACCAGGACCCTCGGAACAGCTCACCCAAACCCAACCTGACCAGAACACCAATCACAACAACCTGACAAAAGCCGGAATCAGGAAGATGGTAGACGAAGGCCAGGAGAGGTACGTAAGTGACTGGAAGAACGACATCATCAGCTCATAGAAACTGACCATGTACCAGAGTCTACAGAGAGACTACAGACTGGCTCCATACCTGGAGAAACTCCCGGACCCAAAGACCGCAAGATCCTGAGCCGGTATAGACTGAGTGCCCACAGTCTGGCCATCGATTCCGGCCGACACAGGCAGAGCTACAAGCCCAGGGAGGAAAGACTGTGCCAACACTGTGACCAGGAGGCCCTGGAGGATGAGACCCACTTCCTGCTACACTGCTCCAAGTACTCAGCAGTGAGGGACACTCACTTCAGGAGACTCACATCTCTTCCCGGATTTCACCACCATGAAGGAGGAAGAGAAAACATAAATCCTGCTGGGGGAAGAAGAGAGAGCAGTGGAGATAGCAGCGCAATATGTAAGCGAATGTCATAGACTGCGAGAAAGAGAACTATGATATGCCATGGACTTCTATGGCCCCCACCCTGGATATGCCCCAAACCCCCATCCACCATCCCTATGCCTTGGACTTCTATAGCCTCATCCTGGATCTGCCCCATGCCCCCATCCACCTTCCCTATGCCATGGACTTTTATAGCCCCATCCTGGATCTAACCCATCCACCTTTCCTACAGCCCCTACCCAACATCCCTACAGTCCCTATCCCTATTCCCTTCTGTACACTTGCTTTGGCAAAACTAATGTGTATTTAGTCCTGCCAATAAAGCTTCTTTGAATCATTGAATCATTGAATCAATAAATGAAAAACAATACAAAAAAAAATTAATATTAATGAAAAAGAAATGAAAAAATATAAAGAATAATGAAAAATACAAAATGACAGATACAAAATAAACAAAAGGATTAATCAAAATGACCATTCCAATGGTCATGCGTTCAGCCAGCGCTCAGATGTATATGCCATTCTCCTGATTCCTGCTACACTCAAGGACCCATAATGGAAAAAAGATGAAGTACGGATGTTCAATGGCGAAAAGAAGTATCCACCATAACTAAAAACATAAAAACACAAAAACAAACACACAAATTATATTTATATTTATGACTCCAGGACGATGATGTCAGACTAGAAAATTGAAGAGCAAGCAAAAAATTCGAGAGATTAGAGAAAGGATGAGAAACTTAGTTTCTCATTAAGGCCCCGAAGGGTCACAGTATCAAGTCTCACAATCCATTTACATTCCAACTGCGATAATTTTCGTTTTAGATCCCCACCCCTAATTCCCCATGTACCCGATCAATACCCCTTACCCTGAGTAAATCAGGGTCACAGGTATGTTTTAGTCGAAAGTGGTGGGGAATAGTCTTTAGGGATGGTACATCCTGAACGGTTGCAGCGGCCCGGATGTCCCTGATATGTTCCCTAATGCGAACCCGTAATTCCTGGGACGTGAGACCAATATAAATTAGGTCACATGGGCAAGTGGCGTAATACACCACAAAATCGCTCTTACAAGAAATGTACTCCCTAATTTGGAACACTCTGTTTCCATCCAATGAGCAAAAAGATGTAACACGGTCAACATTACGGCAAGCTAAACAAGAACCGCAAGGAAAGCAACCATGCCGAGGTTTACTGTTGGAAAGAAAAGAGGAAGAAGACGCGGGTTGAGCAATATAATGGCTCCTCACTAAGAGATCCCTCAAGCTGTTACTCCTTCTTGCCGTGTGAAGGGGTCTCTCAGGTAGTAATTTACTGAATATTGGTTCTGTTCTTAAGACAGACCAGTGTTTGTTCAAAATAGTTGTGATACTACTCCACCTATTGTTATAGGTAGAGATAAACCTAACATTATGGGAATCATCCATAACACGCCTCGAACCGGATAGAAGTTGGCCACGAGCGGATTTTTTCGGCACGGTTATAGCCCTGCGTAATGCAAGGTTTGCTAAAACCACGAGAGCGGAACCTGTCCCAGAGGTCAGCCGCCTGCGTCTCAAAATGCTCTTCCATGGAACATAAGCGTCTGATACACAGGAACTGGCCAACCGGGATGGCCCGCACCGTGGAAGGAACATGAGCCGAAGAGGCATGAAGAAGTGAATTGACGGACATCTCCTTCCGGAAAACGTCTGTATGTATGGTCCCATTCAGGGACACAGTGATCTGGATATCCAAAAATTCCATTTGACAAGCATGGAACTTGAGTTAACTTGATGTTGTAACAATTTTGATTCAATTGAAACATGAAATCCTGAAGCTCGTCCTCGGTACCCTCGTCAATATAGCGATACCAGCATAACTCCTGGGATGCGGCCCGCGCACCATCCCCAGACACCTCCCTCTCCCAGTAACCTAGGAAGAGGTTTGCGTACACACAGACCGCACCCATGGCAGTGCTCCGCCTCTGCAAGTAGATGTGATCTTTAAAAGGTGAAAAAATCATGAGTTAGGATGAACCTCAATAATTCCATGATCAATAGTTGTAATGAATGATCCAGATCACTGGTCTCCAGATAGAACTCAACAGCCTTCAGCCCATGTTCATGCTCGATGCAGGTATAAAGAGATTCGACATCCGCCGTGACCAACAACATATCCGGCTCGAGGGACAGACCATCCAGCTTATGCAGGATGTCCATAGTGTCCCTGATGTGGAAGGGCATTTTTTCTCTTTGGTTTATTGATTTTTTCACACACATGTACTACTTGAGGGATATAAGCTCCTACCTTTTCTCTTATGTCTTATAATTTATGAGGAGTATCTCACTGCTTCATTAAGCATGCTATATTATTCCATTTTGTGTCCTTGGTATGTTCTCATATGCATAGAAATACATGTAGCCGCCTTCACCGGTCCCAGTGCTGGTGGCAGTGCCGGGTTTTTATGCAAGAGACTCGCACGAGAATCGTGCGAGTCTCTCGCAAGTGAGTATGAGCCCTTATACTTATCAACAGCCATTTTCTTCCGTTATCGGTGCCTCTCTGGTCGTCTTCTATACGTTGTTAGCTGTTAAATGGCTCCAGTGTTCTTTGGGAAAGCTGGACGTCACTTCTCAGTGTAAGTCTATGACTAGTATGAGGTTAGACTTACATTGAGAGCTTGTAACCGCTGCCTTGGACTTCCGGTCATTCAGAAGTTGCAGTCATAAGATAGTGGCGGGGACCGGAGCAGTGCTGGGAACAGCTGAAAATAGCGGCTGGTGAGTATAATACGAGGGAAAGGAAGTTACATTAGTGGCACCACTTCAGCGCTAAAATTAAAAAATAGTGGTGATTTAACATTTACTCTTTGAGCATATTACTAGCAGGCTTTCTTTATTCATTGGCCAAGTCACTTATCACGGTTGTCCCCCCACCACCACCTCAGCTATTCCCCTGATTTTAGGTAATTGAAGGGTAAATGGTTCCTGAAGCTGGGATATATATTGCCAAAGAAATAAATGGCATCATATGCCATAAAAAAGACCATAGAGGGGCTCTCAATGTCTATATGTCTAACAAGTACTTGGTTAAATAAGTTATGTAACCCATGACTACATTAGAGTGACACAATGGAAGTCCTTATGCTGGAGAAGATTGACCATCACAGATCTAAACTTTCTTACATCACTAAATATGGTATATTATTTCTGTTAGTGACAAAGCCGATGCCTTTATAGACTTTCAGATCCAGGTGATGTGCAGCTCTGCTTTATAGCCCATACAGACTACAAAACCAGCAGGCTTGATAATCAGGCAGAGACACACTTAGGGGTTCCATAGAGAGTCATTTTAGTAGGGTAAATCTGCACACTCAGCATTATTTTTCATTACCTCCCAGCTACTGCAGTCACCAACATTGCAGCGCTCACACAAACCTTCATTGCGGATGGAATGAAGTCACTTACATGTGGTAAGCTACTCATTAACCCCTTAACCCCCAAGGGTGGTTTGCACGTTCATGACCGGGCCTATTTTTACAATTCTGACCACTGTCCCTTTATGAGGTAATAACTCTGAAACGCTTCCATGGATCCTGGTGATTCTGACATTGTTTTCTCGTGATATATTGTACTTCACGTTAGTGGTAAAATTCCATTCAAATAACTTGCGTTTATTTGTGAAAAAAACGGAAATTTGGCGAAAATTTTTAAAATTTCGCAATTTTCCAACTTTGAATTTTTATGCCCTTAAATCACAGAGATACGGCACACAAAAAACTTAATAAGTAACATTTCGCACATGTTTACTTTACATCAGCACAATTTTGGAACCAAAATTTTTTTTTTTGTTAGGAAGCTATAAGGGTTAAAAGTTGACCAGCAATTTCTCATTTTTGCAACACCATTTTATTTTTACGGACCACATCACATTTGAAGCCACTTTGAGGGGTCTATATGATAGAAAATACCCAAAAGTGACACCATTTTAAAAACTGCACCCCTTAAGGTGCTCAAAACCACATTCAAGAAGTTTATTAACCCTTCAGGTGCTTCACAGGAATTTTTTGAATATTTAAAAAAAATGAACATTTAACTTTTTTTCACAAAAAAATACTTCAGGTTCAGTTTTTTTTATTTTACCAAGGGTAACAGGAGAAATTGGACTGCAAAAGTTATTGTGCAGTTTGTCCTGAGTACACTGATACCTGATATGTGGGGGGGAACCACTGTTTTGGCGCATGGCAGAGCTCAGAAGGGAAGGAGCGTTGTTTGACTTTTTCAATGCAAAATTGGCCGGAATTCAGATCGGACGCCATGTCACGTTTGGAGATCCCCTGATGTACCTAAACAGTGAAAACCCCCCAGAAGTGACCCCATTTTGGAAACTAGACCCCACAAGAAACTTATCTAGATATGTGGTGAGAACTTTGAACCCACAAGGGCTTCACAGAAGTTTATAACGTACAGCGGTACAATTAAAAAATCATATTTTTTCCACAAAAATGATCTTTTCACCCTCAATTCTTATTTTTCCAAGGGTAGCAGGACCATAAAAGTTATTGTGCAATTTTTCCTGAGTACGCTGATACCCCACATGTGGGGGTAAACCACTATTTGGGCACATGGCAGAGCTCGGAAGGGAAGCAGCGCCATTTGACGTTTCTGGCTGGAATTGAGATCGGACACCATGTTGCGTTTGGAAAGCCCTTGACATACCAAAACAGTGAAAACCCCCAACAAATGACACCATTTTGGAAACTAGACCCCCCAAGGAACTTATCTAAATGTGTGGTGAGCACTTTGAACCCCCCAGTGCTTCACAGAAGTTTATAACGACCGGGCGTGAAAATAAAAAAATCGTATTTTTTCAACAAACATGATCATTTAGTCCCCAATTGTTTTATTTTCCCAAGGGTACCAGGAGAAAATCGACCCCAAAAGTTGTTGTCCAATTTGTCCTGAGTACGCTGATACCCCATGTGTGGGAGAAAACTACTGTATGGGCACACGTCGGGGCTCGGAAGGGAAGTAGTGACGTTTTGGAATGCAGACTTTGATGGAATGGTCTGCGGGTGTCATGTTGCCTTTGGAGAGCCCATAATGTACCTAAACAGTGGAAAAAGCCACAAATGACATCATTTTGGAAACTAGACCCCCTAAGGAACTTATCTAGATGTGTGGTGAGCCCTTTGAACCCCCAAGGGCTTCACAGAAGTTTATAATGCCCGGGCATGAAAATAAAAAAATCGTATTTTTTCCACAAACATGATCATTTAATCCCCAATTTTTTTATTTTCCCAAGGGTGACAGAAGAAATTGGACCCCAAAAGTTGTTGTCCAATTTGTCCTGAGTAGGCTGATACACCATATGTGGGAGAAAACTACTGTATGGGCACACATCCGGGCTCGGAAGGGAAGTAGTGACGTTTTGGAATGCAGACTTTGATGGAATGGTCTGCGAGTGTCATGTGCGTTTGGAGAGCCCCTGATGTACCTAAACTATTGAAACTCCCCACAAGTGACCCCATTTTGGAAACTAGACCCCCCACAGAACTTATCTAGATGTGTGGTGAGCACTTTGAACCCCCAAGTGCTTCCAAGAAGTTTATAACGCCCGGGCGTGAAAATAAAAAAATCATTTTTTTTCCACAAAAATGATATTTTTGCCCCCAATTTTTTATTTTCCTAAGGGTAACAGGAGAAATTGGACCCCAAAAGTTGTTTTGCAATTTGTTCTGAGTAGGCTGATACCCCATATGTGGGGGTAAAACACTGTTTGGACCCATGGCAGAGCTTGGAAGGGAAGGAGCACCATTTGACTTTTTCAACGCAGAATTGGCTGGAATTGAGATCAGACGCCATGTTGCATTTGGAGAGCACCTGATGTGCCCAAACAATGGAAACCCCCTAATTATTACTCCAACCCAAACCCCAACACACCCCTAACCCTAATCTCAGACTTAGCCCTAACCCTAGCCCTAACCCTAGCCCTAATGGGAAAATGGAAATAAATACATTTTCTTTTAATTTTATTATTTTTCCCTAACTAAGGGGGGTGATAATGGGGGGTTTGATTTACTATTTATGGTGGTTTTTATTTTTGGCAGCTGTCATACGCTAAAAGGCGCTTTTTACTGTAAAAATAGTTTTTGCATCACCACATATTGAGAGCTATAATTTTTCCATATTTTGACGCACAGAGTCATGTGAGGTCTTATTTTTTGCGGGACGAGCTGATGATTTTATTGGTATCATTTTCGGGCACATGACATTTTTTGATCGCTTTTTATTCCGATTTTTGGGACGCAGAATGAACAAAAACCAGCGTTTCATGAATTTCTTTTAGGGGGTGCGATTACACCGTTCCGTCTATGGTAAAATTGATAAAGCGGTTTTATTCTTCGGGTCAGTATGGTTACAGTGATACCTCATTTATGTCGTTATTTATGTTTTGGCGCTTTTATGCAATGAAAACAATTTTACATAAAAAATAATTATTTTTGCATCGCTTTATTCTGCGAGATATAACTTTTTTATTTTTTTGCTGATGATGCTGTGTGGTGGCTCATTTTTTGCGGGACAAGATGATGTTTTCAGCGGTACCATGGATATTTATATGCGTCTTTTTGATTGCACGTTATTGCACTTTTTGTTCGGCAGTATGATAATAAATCATTATATTTTGCTTCGTTTTTTATTTTTATTTTTTAAGGGGTTCGCTAAAGGGGTTAACTAATGGGACAGTTTTTTAGAGCGGGTCGTTACGGACGTGGTGATACCAAATGTGTACTTTCATTGTTTTTTTTATTTCCAAAAAGTGAATTTATTAGGGAATTTTTTTTTTTTTTTTAATTTATTTAGCGATTTTTAAAAAATTATTTTTACACTTTTTTTTTAACTTTATTACATTGTCCCAGGTGGGACATTACTGTCCTGTGACAGATCGCTGATCTGTCACATCACAGATCACTGTGACAGATCAGCGATCTGTCACAGGCACTACACAGGCTTCCTCCTTGCCTGCGCTTTGCAGGCATGAGGAAGCCAGCTCCCTGCAGGCTCCCGAAGGTCCCTGTCGCCATCTTGGATTCGGGGACCTGCAGGGATAGAGCCCCCCGCAGCAGCGCTGCACATTGCGCTGCTGTGGGGGGGATCAGGGAAGCACGGAGGGAGCCCCCTCCCTGCCGATGCTTCCCTTTAACCCCCGGTACACCGCGATCGTGTTTGATCGCGGTGTGCAAGGGGTTAACGTGTCAGGGGCGGTCCGTGACCACCCCTGACACATTGTGCTGGGTGTCAGCTGTGATAATCAGCTGACACCCGGCCGTGATCAGCGGCGCTCACCACGTGGGCGCCGCTTATCGCTGTGACGTGCTATCCCGTCCCTGGGAATTAAGTCCCAGGGCACATGGACGGGATAGTACGTCACATGGCAGTAAGGGGTTAATACATCACATATGAGATTTCATCAGAGATTTGTATTTTCACTGTAAAGTCCCCTTTACATTTAGCGATGCACCAGAGATCCCGACCACGATACGACCCGGTCAGGATCGCAGGTGCATCGCTAAATGGTCGCTAGTGAGCTGCCAAACAGGCAGATCTCACTAGCGATGCAGCAGAGGTCGGCGGTCGCACTCACCTGTCAGACGCGGCGAGGGTGTCCGTCTTCCGCCTGCATCCATGGCTTGCTCGTCGGCGCCAGCAGGAAGCAGACGACAAGAAATGGACCAGGCCGATCTCGCGCGATCAGTGGGGGAGCCGGTCGGAGGCAAGTCTCACATGTAGCGATATCTCTAGCAATATCACTGCTGTGTCACAAAAATGGTGACGCTTTAGCAATATTGCTAGCGATATCGCTACATGTGAAGCCCCCTTAACAGATTTTTTTTCACCCAATCATTAAGGTTCCATTTTTTTTTCTATGGAGCCAAATTCATATGCAGAACTGTTGGAACAGCATTCATCAATCTCTCAAATCAGCTTTCAATAGGCTCCAGTTAATATCTACCTAAAATAGTCTTTGTACTGCAAATTTAAATAGGTAAATTTCACTAATATGACTCCCATAGCGGCTGTCACCAAGCTTTCCCAGGGACCTGAATGGCCAATGCCATTATACATTCCCTCACAAGTGGACTACAGAGGGGACAAGTGGTTTCCAATGTCCTAATATTATCCATTAAATCACTGGCAGATTTTGTATACACCACTACTAGGAGTTTGCGCACACAAAGTTTTATGAGGCGTCACAAAACAATGAGTTTTTCACTTCCTGAAGCAATTTTGAAGTTTTGGAAGAGTTTAATCTGAGGACAATTTTTTGTTTTGCAGTTTCATTTCTTCCCCCCCCCCCCCTTATTCCAAGAACCATCACTTTTTTAGTTTTTTGGGCAGCACAGTGGCTCAGTGGATAAGTACTACAGCCTTACAGCGCTGGTTCAAATCCCCCGAGGAAAACATCTGCAAGGAGTTTGTACGTTCTCCCCGTGTTTCTGTGACTTTTCTCCAGGTTCTCCAGTTTCCTCCCACATTCCAAAGAAATTCTGATAGGGAATCTAGATTGTGAGACCCAGTGGGGACAGTGTCGATAATGTCTGTAAAGCGCTGTGGAATTAATGGCGCTATGTGAGCAAAGCATAATTAAACAATAATAATTTTCCATTTTCATATGAAAGAATATTTTTTGCAGGATGAATTGTATTTTTGAATGTCACCATTCATTTTACCATTAAGGGAACGTTCTCACAATCCGGATTTGCTGCAATTTTGATGCTGCAGAATGTCCGCACAGGCTTAGACAAGTGCTATCTGTAGTTTTCATGGACAGCACTCATATTTTTACATTTTATTGGGCTATGACATGTTTGATTTTTTTCCAATGACAAAACAAGATGGAAAGGGTGGAGAACATTTTTCTTTTTCCTCCTCGTCCAAGAAAAACTGATGCCACTCTGATCAAACTCTGATCAGACTGATCATAATGGGACCACTTTTCTTGAATTTGTAAAAAATGGTTGTGTGACCCCAACCTTTCACTACAATTCTGTAACATAGGGAATAGTGATGAGTGAACGCGCTCGGATATAGCGTTAACTGAGCACGCTCTGGCGTTATCCCAGTATCGCGGGGGGGCTCAAGTAATATGTTCGAGTCCCTGGGGCTGCATCATTTGCGGCTTTTAGACTGACGTAACATATGTGGGGATCGCCTAACAAACAGGCAATCTATGCTTGTGTTGCATACGCCAGAGATACTCGGATAAGACCCGATCATGCTCGTATAATGCTATAGCCAAGCGTGCGCTCTCATCACTAATAGAGAACTGTATTTAGTCTTGTATATTTGTAATAACTGCTGTTGTTTAAAAAGGGATTGCATATGGACTGCAAAACTGATGACAAATGAGAAATAAAATTGTCAAAGTTTTCTGGATGAAACTCGAACGATTTTTTTACCCGCTCGTATGAACTTAGCCAAAAATCACCATATCCATAAACAGATTATTCAGATAGACAACAAAGAGTGTCTCGCTCTTTTATTCTTCATAGCTTGGGTACCTAAGGCAGAGAAAGCCTGAGTAGGTGTAGAAATCCCAACTCTAACATATAGTATATGGTTCATGGACACTGGAGCCGAGTAGATGATTGTCAGATCTTCCCATGCAACAAGAAATCTGAATCAGGCACCAATCACATTATGAGAAATTAGTCTTTCTAAATTCACCTTTGCAGGATGATATAACAAATTTCAGATGTTTTTGTTAACCATAAAATAAAGAGGCAGAATTTGGTGTGTTTGATTTATTGCAGATTATTAATATAAATGTAAAAATCATTAAATTGGCTAAAGAAATTAAAACAAATTAGCCAAGCATCAACATATCCCGAAGGCTTCCTCTACATATTTTGTTTAGTGGCATTCTTAAGTCTTTTCAAATGTTCCATGAGTTTCATTCTTTTTTTTTTTTTTTACAAGCGGCCTTGTTGGAGGTTTTTTTTTCTTCCGTACCTGCACTTTTCCCCTGATTTTTTAAATCCTAATTAAAAGTTATTGGGAAACAAACAGATGAGAATCTAAGCTGCATTATGAAAAACTGTCACATTTCAAAAATGCAAAACATCATTTTTCTTGAGTAAAAAGTCACAAATTATAGCGCACACCATATTTACGCCAAAGTGTGTGAGGAGGTTATTTTTGCAGATTTAATTATCTCCGTACAGATAGCCCAAAATATGTCAAATTTTTTTAAAAGGCGTGCATCTCCTAATAAATTTGCAGCACCTTATTCCTGCAAGCCATCGGTGCAAGACTGGAGTCAGTTTTGCCAAATTCACCTGTTATATATAGTTTATTTCACCAATATTCCATTGTAACAGTATTTTCTGCTGAAGAAACTCGAAAAGTTATTAAAACTTTCATTAAAAAAATGTCCTTTTGCATATTGGTAATCTTAAACTATATACTGTAAATTCTGCTGTACACCTAGAAATAATTTTTAAAGGGTTTTTACCGCATAATCCAAGAGCAGCATTCCAACATTATATCACTTACTGGGCTGCTTGCTGCAATTTTGAAAAAAAAAACATGGTTTTGTCAGTTGGAGATTAACAGAATAGGACTAGGAAACCTGTCGCCATTTAGTCCTTTAGATTCATGAACTCTATATAACCCCGCCCCCACTACTGATTGGCAGCTTTCTGTGTACACTACAAATTGCCAGAAAGCTGCCAATCAGTAGTGTAGGTGGAGTTAAACACAGCTCAGCATTCAGAGAACTGATAGAGCTACAGCAAACAAAACAGTGATTTTAATAAAACTAGAGCAAGCAGTCCAGTAAGTGATACGTTTGTAGAATCAGGGTCTCTGCCTGAACATTATCCTACTTTTAAATTAGGGGGTAAACATCTGTTGACAGATTCCTTTTAGGTAAAACAATTCAAGTATTGGCGAGATAACATACAAAGAAGAGATGCATCATTTCATAATAACTTGATATCAGTTTTCCACTGAATGGTAAAGTGAAGAATATTCATTATCTGTGGTCTGTAAATGCCGTGGATGACATAATTGGGCCATTTTCTACCTTTCTAGATTCAGAGGCATTGGGTTATAGTTAGAGATGAACGAATATTTCAATGTTCGGTTCGGATTACGTTCACCGAGTTTGCAATATTTGCCGATTAATTTGTCGAATATTCACCGAACATAACCGAACACCATTCAGCTCAATGGGAGGCAAAAACAAACACATGTACGACACCTTATAATGCCCCAAATGCTGTCAAAACACATCAAATGAGGGATAGACACCAGGAAAGTGGCCTCAACTCACTCACAGTACAAATTGCAGCATGGAACTGCAGCAATCAGCCAGGCATGAAGTATCGGGGTCTGGGACAGCATTTACAGTTTGAATTGAACGTCACAGTAAGACGAGGTGGGTGAGGGATCGGTGTAGTCGCCTTTTAGTGGGAACCCCGATACCACATGCAACACCTCTAACTGCTTTCATGCTGAGCCACATGGCACAAATATAAGATTTGTAGACTACCATTGTCAGAAAATTTCAAAGATAGTAACACAGGTAGTTGAGTCCAAGGAAGTGGAGGCCTGACGGTGTCAGCGGCCTACTGCTACAGGCAACCCGCAAGCTCGAAACCCAACCAGGAGTGTTCACATCTGCAAATATTATTGGTAGACACCAACAAAGTGGCATCAATTTCACCACAGTAGAAATAGTATAATAGGGATCGACAGGTCTTTCACTACACCTACAAGGAGTGTTCACATTTAAAGAAATGAGGGCCTTACACCACAAATGTGGCATCAATTTTACCACAGTAGAAATAGCATAATAGGGACCAACAGGTCTTTCACTACACTCAATCCAGCAGATGGACACCCAAAACAGAAGTGTTCACGTTTCCAAAATATATTGGCAGACACCACCAAAGTGGCATCAATTTCACGACAGTAGAAATAGTATAATAGGGACCAACAAGTCTTCCACTACACCCAATCCAGCAGATGGACACCCAACCAGGAGTGTTCACATTTTACAAAATGAGGGCCTAACACCACCGAAGTGGACTAACTGAAACGAGAATAGAAATAATATAATTGGGACCGACACGTTTTCCACTACAGCTAACCCAGCAGATGTAGACCAACCTTGACTGCTCACATTTCCACAAATTTGTGTTAACATCAGCAGCAGCCACAGAAGCAACGCTAAAGATATCACAGAGTGCAGTTACATGACATTTATACATCACACTAAAAAATGCAATATCGCCTACTCTGTACAGATTGCAATTGGGGTGCAAAAGTCCTTGGAGATCCATGACTTGTTCATATTAATGAAAGTTAGGCGGTCTACACTTTCAGGGGACAGCTGAATGCGCTTATCCATCAGGACACCACCAGCAGCGCTGAAGACACGTTCTGAGAGAACGCGGGCTGCTGGGCACGGTAAAACCTCTAAGGCATGTGAGGCGAGCTCAGGCCACTCATCCATTTTTTTGGAAGACCAAAATGTGAAAGGGTCTAAACCCTCCCTAATGGTATTGATATTTAGTTCTAGATTCTCTTGCACCATCCTCTCTATTTGTTCACCATGTGTAAGACTTGGACTCTGTTGTGCTGTTGCACGAATTGGTCTAAAAAAGTGTCAAAGGACTCACAAAAATTGCTTCTTTCCACTTCGACCACTGCTGCTGCTGCTAATGTTTTGGCGTTGACGAATTGACGGGCGGAGGTTCGAAGTCTACAGCTGCGATGAGAACTGTGTGCTTCACTGCTGTCTTGGGGAAAAGCTCTCTTAAGGTTGTATAAAAGCGTGTTTCGATATGCCAGCATTCTCAGGTCCCTTTCTAGGGTGGGAATCATCTGGCAATATTTGTTTTTGACGTGGATCTAATAAAGTGCCAAGTAGTCATCATTATTCCTAATCATAATGATACGGGGATAATGTTGCAGATAGTGCAGCAAGAAGGCACTCATATGTTGTGCTCTAGCATGAAGTCCAAGCCCATGCTGTGTTGGTGGCTGGGTAACAATGTGGCTTGTTTCCTCCGTCCCTCCTGCCAACCACGAAGAACAGAAAGGGGAGGATTATCCTCTTCATCCAACAGTTGCTCGCCCATCACCTCTTCCTCCTCCATTTGTTCCACCGATCTTGTACCTTCGATAACAGTTTGTCTGTTATCACCAGCCCCCCTTGATTGCAGTAATCCACCCTTCCTTGGCACCCGCCTATGTGATAACAGTATTGAACTTAGAAACAATGTTATCCCTTCCGCAGCCTCCTCTGCTTCCTCCTCTTCTTCCGGGACCAACATCTCCTCCTGCAGGCTATTCAAAGTCTGCTCTAGCATATAGATGACTGGAATAGTGATGCTGATGATGACGTCGTCAGCGCTAACCATCTTAGTAGCCATTTCAAAACTGGGCAGAAGGGTGCAGAGGCCCTTAATCTGTGCCCACTCTGTAAACGTGACATGCGCCACATCCACACTGCATTGGCCAAGGCTATATGACATGATATACTGCGCCAGGGCTCATTGCTGCTGCCAAGGTCGCTGCAACATGTGCAGAGTGGAATTCCACCATGTTGGCACATCGAATATCAACCTGTTAACTGGCATGGACAAAGACTTCTGTATCGATACAAATCGATGAGCAGAGGGCTGCAAATTGAGGAAATAAGCACACAGCTTAGTGCTTTCTGGATCTGCTCATCCAGGCCAGAATAGTGGCTGAGAAAATGCTGTACCACAAGGTTGAGGATGTGAGCCATGCAAGGCATGTGTGTGAGATAGCCTCGCCATAGGGCCGCCGCCAGGTTCTCACTGTTATCAGACACAGCCTTCTGTGGATGCAGGTTCAGTGGAGACAGCCATTGAACAAATTCAGCCTGGAGAGCTGTCCACAACTCTTCAGCGGTATGACTGCGATTTCCAAGGCATATGAATTTTAAGACTGCGTGATTGCGGTGAGCCTGGCAGTGCAGTAAGGGGGTGGTGGGGGTTAGCTATGCATTGTTGGAGCGCATGTCTTGTGAAGGCAGAGGTTGAGGACGCAGGTGGAGGCCCTCGAGGAGATAGAGGAGGCAGAAGTAGTGGAGGAAATGTTAAATGTAGAGGTTTGTCCTGCAACCCTTGGGGATTCTAAGACTTGTGGAGCAGCGCCTGTCCCCACAGCCACCAGAGTCATCCTGTGCCCAGTCAACGAGATGTAACACCTTTGGCTATGCTTACTCGTCCAAGTGTCTGTGGTGAAATGCACTCTTGAGGTAGAATGGTGAGCACTCAGGTCTCTTCTTATAAGGCAAGGTGTTGGTGAATTGGACTACAAAGCCCCAGATTCAAGTAAAAAATATAATTCACCGCACACTCAAGATTCTTTGCACAAAATTATAGATTTATTGGTAAACATCCAGTCCAAGAAAAATTGCCATAACAAAAGGGTATATACAGCTTAGACACCCATACAGCAGGAGGGAAAAATCAAGTTGAAAAACATAAGAGGGAAATTAACCCTATAGTAGCCAAACCTGCAGGATATATCCATGCTGTATCCATGAACAGGATATATATATAAAAAAAACTGTTTTTTTTTCAGTTTTATGTACACCATGATAAAGGCTTGTTGCTGAAATGTGTTGGTTTCACATACTTGGACCTTTTTGTTTTTCTGTTACCCACACTGGTTGCATGCTTTTAAGTGGTTCTAATAAAAATTATTGTTTTATTCTACTTCGCAAGTGGATCATTTCACCGCTGGAGATTATTTTCCTTTCTTTGCTATTTGACTATGCCCAAGACCTAGGCGGCTCCCTACGGAGAATTTCCACTTACAAGGTGCACAATATACCAGTGAGCTGACTTTCCAATTCCCTCTTACCCTTCTTTATATGTAAATTCAAAGTTGAAACATGGCTTGCTGTATCGTGTTAGTCACAGAAAAAAGAATTGTTTGAGTGTGGATGAGTCCTGTATGACAAAGAAATTATGCTACAAACTATTTTATAGTCAGGTTCCTTACTGTATGACATTAATAACAGAACAATTTTTTGTGGCCTATGGATCTGGCCTCAATAACACACTAGATGCTACAAACTATTTTTGAAGATAGGTCTCTTGCTGTATGACGGTAATAGAAGAATTTTTTTTGTGGCCTATGGATCAGGCCTCTATAACACACTAGATGCTACAAACTATTTTAGGTCCCCTACTGTATGACATTAATAACAGAAGAATTTTTTTGTGGCCTATGGATCAGGCCTCTATAACACACTAGATGCTACAAACTATTTTTAAAGTCAGGTCCTTTACTGTATGACGTTAATAACAGAAGAATTTTTGTGGCCCGTGGATCAGGCCTCTACAGCTTAATTTCAACCCAACCAAATGACAAAGTGTGATACAGCGGGTTGTCTAACTTTTTGCAACTGAAAAATTATAATTTTTTTTATGTGCCTTAGGTCTGCAGACAGGTTCATATCACTGCCACAAAAGGACAACGTGGGATACAGCAGACTGTTTCACATTTAGCAATAGAAAAAATTACAACTTTTTTTAAAATGTGCCTTAGATCTGCAGACAGTTTTATATCACCATAGCATTAAATGACAAGGTGGGATACAGCAGGCTATTTAATATTTTTTCACTAGCTACATGTGAAGTAGAATGCTTTACTCATGCATGGATCACAATAGAAGCAGTGCACAACACGTGTCCTGCTGGCTGTGTCTGTGTAGCTCAGTAATGTCCAAGAAAGAAAAAAGATGCTGGAAGGTAAATTTAACAGCCACACTGGACACTATCTAGCTACACGATCTGACTGATATACAGCCACCTAGCTAACTAGCTAAAATCTTGCTGTTAACAGTGGCAGCATCAGAAGCATCCTCTCTGCGCTGTTACAGTATCAAAATGGCACTAAAACAAGATGTCTGCAATTTATATGGAAAGGGACAAGTGATTTCAGCAGCCAATGACACAATGTCAGGACATTGTGGATGTTTCCTGCGCCCTGATTGGCTAGCCGCAATGTGCACATATAAAGTGAGGGAAAAAATTGATTGTTGTGCTGTGCTTACAAGAACGCCGCGTCTCTGCGCTCTGCAAACCCCCCTCCCATCATCAAATACATGCCAAACGCTCATGATACACCATTATCGCTGCAAAAGTGATGAAAATATTTTTGTGGCAACGCAAATATTTTCCCGCACTTTTACCGAATGTTACCGATTTTATAATATTTTGTTCGTGTTTCCGATCACGAATCCGAATGTCCCATATTCGTGCCGAATTTATGTTTGGAGATCGTTTTCCAAACAAAATCGCTCATCACCAGTTATAATTTGAGAAGCCTAGTTGTCTTCTCTTTTTAGTGTTACATCAAATAACAAGAGCTTGGAAAATAAATCTTCCTAACTCATTATTTATTTAAATGTCTTGCAAGTTGTCCAAGCAGCTTTTGGGAGAAAATGCAATAGCAATAAATCTATCATGCATAATTGGAAGGCAGTAGAAAATGCAGCAATAAACCACACTGTTAATAAGTGCAAAAGTAATCTACTGACAATGCAAAGCTATTGATCTGCTTTCTGTAGATCGGACATGTGCTGGCATTTTATTGTGTGGGCGAAAGCAGCATTCTTAACATGTGACTTGTATGTTACACTGTACAGTTTGGCTTACATCTACATCTCTGTGTATAGCACTCTGTTTCATGCAAAATTAATGGAAGAAACATTGGTAGTTTTATATATAGACCCTCATGGACCCTGAACGTTCTACACAGATGTACAAGATGAGAAATAATCCATCCTGTCTGGCCTATACTATTACTGGTGGTTCAGTCCCTCTGTCCTTGTTCACATTTACGTCACTTGACAAGTGGAAAGGTTTTAAATACAAGAGTTAGGACTGTCCCACAAGGGTTGCCGTGACGTGGCGGGATGGCTTCTACATTATTTTGATCAAAATTATGTTAACTAAATACCCTTATTATTACTATTACTACCTTCATGCAATTTTTGCAATATATTTTTTTACTTTTTTATTCCAGGATATTTGTTTTGTGTTTTGCTTTTTGTTTTCACAGATGTACAAGATGTACAAATAATTTACGCTTATTGAAAACTAATTTTAGAAGTAGGTTATCTGGTCAATATAGGTAACGAATTAACATGTACGTCAAAGCCGCGTGTAAACAGGTAACTATTGTAAGAGAAGCAAATGATCCTATTAACGATCATTCTGTGCACATAGAAAATTCGGCAGCCTGTCTGAACAAGCCAGTAAAGGAATTCCAATAGGCTTGTATATAGATTATTGGTGGCCGCTTAATGGTCCAAATGTACCAGTGTAAAGGGAGAAATAGCCAAAAATTGGAAATGTCGACACAACTGTTTCCCACTGAACTCAATAAAAACCTTAGGTAATTCTAGCAAAGAAAAACACAGTTACAGTTTATTGGTTTTCCATAAATAAATGGATCCAAGAGAACACAGAAAAGAGACTGTGGGGAGAAGAGGCCATTCAGTTAAGTGACCAATAAAACTAGATCACTCGATCTCCTGTCTGCATCTCTTGGTCTCCTGTCTGCATCTCTTGGTCTCCTGTCTGCATCTCTTGGTCTCCTGTCTGCATCTCTTGGTCTCCTGTCTGCATCTCTTGGTCTCCTGTCTGCATCTCTTGGTCTCCTGTCTGCATCTCTTGGTCTCCTGTCTGCATCTCTTGGTCTCCTGTCTGCATCTCTTGGTCTCCTGTCTGTCACTATTCAAACTCTGTAAGAACGCTTTGGTAAATACTTTACTACAACTACCCTTACAAACAACAAAAACCGAGGACACAGATGCTCAATGTGAATGCTAAAGTAGTATAGTAAAGTGTTAAACTGTGCAGTGGTATAAAGCATCAGAACAGTGCTGCTTCCTTATGAACAAAGCTTTGTTACTTCTGCTTTGATTCAGTTTACAAAAAAGTTCACCGTAAAGAAATTTGAAAGAAAAGTTAATAATTTGAAAGTCATGTCATAATTGGGGGATGTGAGTTTTGTGTGACATTCCCAAATAATGATTACCACAAGTTTCCCAGATTGCAGTAAACAAGTCAGCAACTGTCATTTGGCTGTCAAAATCTTTTGGAAGTAAACTATTTCAAAAGAATCAAGCCTTACGACTCTTTGATATATTTTTTCTAATGAAGCATCTTCAGATATAAAGCTCTTTGCTCTGTCAAAGTGTCTGTGTTTATTCAGGATTAGGTAACAGTTAATAAATAAGATGAGAAGTTATGTGACTAAATCTACGCACTGTATGAACATAAGTATTGGGACACCCACACATTACACCTACAAGAGCATTTATGACATCCCATTCTAAATCCATATGCATTAATATGGAACTGGGAAACTGTTTGCAGTAATATCAGCTTCCACTGTTCTGAGAAAATTTTTTCTACCAAGCTTTTAAAGCAGTTGTCCATTACCTGGATACCCCTTTTTTAATGAAGCAGTCCCCCTTGAAAAAAAAACCAAAACATATACTCATGTCCCACTATGCACTGTTCTAGTGATCACAGAACTGGGTCTCATAGGGTGTTCTTGGCATTCTTATGTCACGTGAACCCTGTAGCCAATAGGCTGATTGGCTGCAAGGCTCACATTGCATAACAATCCCTTGTGAACCCCTGCAAAGTACTTTAATTATCTCTGGTTGAATTTTTGCACATTCTTCCAAAAGCTTACCTGAGGTAAGACACTTATGTGTGATGACAGTGCCTGACTCACAATTTCTATTCTAGTTCATCCCAAAGATGTTTAATAAGGTTGATTTCATAGCTCAGTGTGGGTCACTCAAGTGCTGCTCATGAAACTTACCCAACCATGCCTTTACGGACCATGTTAATCTGGCAGAAAATAAAAGTGCCTTCCCCAGTTTCCACAAACTTTGAAGCATACAATTTTCCAAAAGGTGGTATGCTGAAGTATTGAGGCTTCTCTTCACTAAACTAAGTGGCTTAGGTCAACCCCTGGAACACAATCCAATAGCATTATACCTCCTCCACCAAAACTTTACAGTCGCACAACAGTCAGTCAGGTCACATTCTCTTGGCATTCACAAAGCCTAGACTTGTCTGTCTAACTGCCGGATAGAGGTGAGTAAAGTCATCACTCTAAAGAATAAGTTTATGAAGCTCCAGAGCCAAGTGATCAGATGCTTTACACCACTTCATCCGGTGCTTTAGATTGTGCTTTGTGATGTAAGGCTTCCATGGAGCTGCTCCACCCTTTATCCCCATGACAAAGCTCCAGGAGCACAGTTTTTGTAGTGACGTTAATGCCAGAGGAGATTTGGGGCTCTGCAGTTATTGAGTCAGCTGAGCGATGGTGAGTTTATGCATTAGGTGCCTTGATGATCCAGCTCTGTTACTTTACATGGTTGAGTTGCTATGGTTCCTAAACACTTCCACAATAACACTACTCTCAGATGATTGTGTTATATTTAGATGGGAAAATATTTCTCAAACTGACTTGTGACATCTTACTACAGGACCACGCACAAACTCAGTAAGCTCTTCACAATGACCTATTATTTCACAAATGTTTGTAAAGGCAAATTGCTGTGTTTTTTTATCATTTGTCAAATATTCATCAATGATTCTCAGAGATTGAGAATAAGTAGTATTTTATAGTATTTACAACTGATGATATTCAATGTGATAAAATTAAATACTAAAACAGCCATCTGTTATTTTTGAATTTTTACATATGCTCCCATTCTGTATATATGCAGTGTCCAATATATTTCATCTATATTCCAGCATACTGACCTTGTATCAAGCAGGGGCCCAATATGCCCAATCTAAATGTATACTGTTTTCAGCAGAATGGAAAATTAAAACTTAACATTTATTATTATGTTTAAAATATTATTAAAGTGCCAAAAAGCGCAAAAGTGCTCATGCCAAGAAAAAGTGCAAGTAAAATAGCAACCTATGCTATACCGCCTATTTTATTAGAAGTGTAGTAACATGTGCCGGCTGGGGGGTGGTCCATTTTGGCTGCGAAACTGACTAGAGCCAGACGCAGAAGTACGTTCAATCAGGTACACTTTATTGGGTGTCTTCTTTGACATCCACAGCAATATGACAGCTCCTGCACACTGTCCCGGGTACCTGTCACGTCCTCCTACTCCTGTTTGCGATGGCCCTCTAGGTTCTTTCACTGTGGCTGACGTTAGGCCCAGGGCCACAGCGCTTCCCCCGGTTGAGTCCGTCCGTCCGCTGCGACACTTACTACCCCTTCGGAGTCCAGCCATCCGGTACCCCAGGTGTCCTTTGTTCTGCATCCTTTGTTCTGCAGCTGTCCTGTCAGGGCCACCCCCGGCTGTCCATCTCTCTCCTCTGTCTCTTGCTGAGCTCTTCTTTCCTCTGTCTCCTCCTGAGCTCTTCTTTCCTCTGTCTCCTCCTAAGTTCTTCTTAACCCTGGGACTCTCTCTCCTTTTATTCCCTTTACTGGGAATTCCCCTGATGAGTCAATTCATGATGAAAGGTGTTGGGAGACACTATTCAGGATATAGGCCACTCTGCAAGCAAAGGCACCATGGTTCATGCTGAGGTTGGGACCCCTTTAAGAAATTGACTGCAGGCATTGATGTTCAGATTCACGATCCTCCAGATGAGTATAACATTTTTATTTGAGAGCTCACCATGATAACTATGTGAATGTTGGCCCTTGTCTGGAAATTAATAACAACAGGACCTAAAGTCTCCATAGGTGAGGTATTTGTCAGACACTAATTGATTGGGACAATAACTGATATGTCTCTAGGCTGTATGACATGTGAAATTGAATACCGACATTTATTTAATAATAAGGACGTATATTAAGATTTGGTCTTTAATGAGAATCTGTCACCCCATTTTAGCCCTATGAGCTGTGGCCACCGCCATCAAGGGCTTATCTACAGCATTCTGTAATGCTGTAGATAAGCCCCTGATGAAACCTGAAAGATAAGAAAAACACATTAGATTATACTCACCGGGGGGGCGGAGTCGGGTGCGGTGGGTGTCGTGGTACGGTCCGGCACCTCCCATCTTCATATGATGATGTCCTCCTCCTTGCATCTCCCTCAGCTTTTGCGCAGGCGTACTTTATCTGTCCTGTTGAGGGCAGAGCAGAGTACTGCAGTGCGCAGGCGCCGGGAAAGGTCAGAGAGGTCCGGCGCCTGTGCACTGCAGTGCTTTACACTGCCCTCAACAGGACAGATAAAGTACACCTGCGCAGGAGCCGAGGGAGAAGCAAGGAGGAGGACATCATCGTATGAAGATGGGAGGCGCCGGATGGGACCGCGACACCCATCGGACTGGACCGAACGCCGGGGTGAGTATAATCTAACTCTTTTTTCTTATCTTTCTGGCTACATCGGGGGCTTATCTACAGCATTACAGAATGCTGTAGATAAGCCCCTGATGGCGGTGCCGGCAGCTGATAGGGCTAAAATGGGGTGACAGATTCCCTTTAAGTGGATGCATGTGAGGCTATTATGCCCTTTCAGTTAATACATAATTACGCTAATTTAGACCAGCTTGTAAATGTATAATTCATGAGATTACTATCTTGCAATCAAAAAAAAGTGGGATTTACTGTGTATAAATCTGTTGGTAGCAGGATATATTTTGAACAATGACCTGATAAAATATATAAGGTCGACTGGTCCTTCTAATAGAATAGGCGGTATAGCACAGGTTGCTATTTTACTTGCACTTTTTCTTGGCACGAGCACTTTTGCACTTTAATGATATTTTAAACATAATACATGTTAAGTTTTAATTTTCCAATCTGCTGGACACATACTGGACCTTGGCATCTAAAGGTAGGGGGGTACAAAGGAAGAAACCTCACCTGGACATTATTATACTGTACAGATCTTGCACTGGAGTCCAAGAAAAATCTTTTTACCTAAAAATATATGTAAAAATTTGTGTTTTGTTACAATAATGTCTTTCAGTATTTTTCAATGATTTTTTTATTTTTAAATTGCAATACCTATAGCATGCTATATTTGGCCCTAAAATTGCCATAGATGAAAATTCGACATATGCAGACCCTGCCATAATTTCCTATAGACTCCTAGAAAACATTTGTCAGTAGAGTTCTGTGTTTGAAAAAGGCCTACGGTAAAGTGCACCTGAATATACCTCCACATACAAGACTTTTTGTAAATTTTTAACAATCCCTAGTTGGGTGCATCATGGGTAATTCTATCTCAGTGTTACAACTTCTAGATAATTATTTTTGTCAAAAAGCAAACCACTTGGTAATTAATAAAACCCACATTAAGAATGTTTTAGGAAAAGTAATTACAATGTGTGCATAAATAGTGTATAGTTAAATTAGACAAGGTAATTAATTGTAAGGGTTCTATTTAGAGATGAACAAATGCAGAGTTTTCAGAATCTCCAGGCTTTAATGTGTCTTTTTTGTGGCATATTGTGTACAATGAATAGCTCTAATGAAGACTGTCTAACTTCTTGTAAACTATTTCAATGCTCATTTCTCTTTGATGCAAAGTCAATAGTCAAACGTAACATCATAACCGTAAGGCATGTTGTCTTTGATAACTATGGGTTACATTGATACAGGTAAAATATATATCTTTGTACCATGTTAGCCAGTAGATAGAAAAATAGAATTGAGAGTCCTCAGTAGTTTATACCTTTTAATGTCTAACTCAAAAGACTACTCAGGTCTCTTCATCAGGCATAGAATACTCTGCCTGATGAAGAGACCTGAGTAGTCTCGAAAGCCTGCAATTTGTTACCATCTTCTCAGTTAGGGGTTATATTGAAAAACTTTGATCTCCTAAAATAAAAACTATTATAAATGTTTAAACCGAATGTTATTATTGCTTCAGACAGCACAAATCAAATATATGTTGGTCATTTTGCTATTTCAGTATTGTTTCTACATTTTAGCAATAAGTAATTTACTGGATTTGGTCTTACTGCTTGAGCTACAAAGTAAGTAAAGAGTTATACCACCAGGCACTAAAATCCAGGAGGCCAGGGCTGGCCGAAAGTAGATATGACAAATTCTTGATAAGAAGCAAGGCACAGGCTTGGATGCATAAGCTGTGGCAAAAGGATCAGAACAGAAATAGCAGACATTGCTTACAGAGCAAGAACAAAGTTACTAGACATAGTGACACAGTGTGTTATATCATCACCTACATTTATACTTGCTCCAGCTACATGTGCCTCTGTTGGCAGATCTGGTGACAGAGGTGGAGGCACTGAGTGACATAGATGCAGTCCAGCTAAGAACATTGGTGTGGCTGAGACTTCTAATTTTGACCAATCAGTAACAGTGTGTGTGCTGTCCAGCTGCTCAGCATGAGCAATCTGCAACCTGCTGTGGCCCATGGGGCAGCACCACACCCTATATAAATTCCAAGCAGTCTACTGGGAGTTGACAAATATTGTTTGGAATTTATACATTTCTGGTGCTGTTTATCTTCTGATCTACTCTTCCTGACCTGATATGATTCAAACCTTACATTCTCTGAAATCCCTTCTGACTTTGACCCCTGATTGTTTGACATTTCACGTTTAACTGACTTCCTGGTACAAGACTCCAGTTATTCCACTTAATATGGTTTGGTTACATGTTTTTGTCTCTGGTTCTAAGCAGGCGGGCTACTCTTGCATAAGTCTGCCTAGGAGCTACACCGTGCATGCAACCCAGGGGGCCTGTTGTTGGAAGTTCCAATTCCTTTATACGTATTAAAGGGGTGAAGGTTGGGGTATTTCTGGTACCCCATTGAATTAGTGACTAGCGTCAAATCTATTGAGATTAGCTTTTTTGAGCTGACCCTCCGCCTTAGACAGACTTTACATAAAAGAACAAATAAGAAGAACCAGATCTGCGTATGACCTTTCAACATGTTAATGTGCAGAGGAAAATCTATACAATTCAGGATGTATTCTAATTTAATAAAAGAAAATTTAATAAATAGAAAAAGCAAAATAAATCTGTTTTTATAAGAGAACGTGGAAGTAAATATGAACATTGCTTTATATCAATAATGTTATAACTCAAATGTATTCTGGAAGCATTAGTATCCCTGTAACATGGAGATAAAAAAGCTCCATCATTAGTACTATGCATAGAAAACCGCTGTATAGGAAAGCACATACTGTTGGTATTTCTCATACAATAAAAAAGGGCATTTCTGAAAAACAATAAAGTACAAGAAGCACTTCAAGTCCTGACTTGTGAAGCACTAATCAGTGCATGCTTCATGGTGGATAATCCCAGACAGACCATCTGTCATGATCCCAGTGCAGGTTTTTGAGCTGCGCACCAGGGGTTAATGTCTGGAGCTCTGTGCAGGTTTTGACCTGCACACTTGGGGTTAATGATTGTGGCCTCTTTCTGGTTCTGGGAGAGCTTCATAAACCCCTGGGTAGCTTCAATCCCTGCCAGTTATACTTTTGCCTTTGGCCGAGTGTACTGACCCCCGTGTGCCTGTTTGTTGCTATAGCTTGTTTATATGGTTCTGACCCGATTCTGTTTCCTGTTGTGAGTTTGCCTGTTGATTTTGTACTGCGTTATTATCTGTGTATGACTCATTGCCTGTGACCTGACTACTCTCTGCTCGCCCCTCTTGTACCTTGCAGCTATCTGTGTATGACTCATTGCCTGTGACCTGACTACTCTCTGCTCGCCCCTCTTGTACCTTGCAACTATCTGTGTATGACTCATTGGCTACGTCCTGACTATTCTCACTGTCTATGCCCCTTGGTAACTTTGTCTCGCAGTTACTCTGCTAGGAATTGTCTTGCAGCTCCTAGCTCTGTGGAGTTTAGGCCACGCCTCTAGCAGTCACGTGCTTCAGGTCCTGCGGGTGTGAAGTACACATCTACTCGGTTGCTGCCCGCTCCACAGGTAGCTTTGAGCACTGTTCACTTTACTCAGGACACGCGCACTGGCTCAGTGAGCAAGTTCAGTGCGGTGTCTCTGACACCATCATAGAGGAGCAGAAATATTGGAAGACAGAAGCAGCATTTCAAATTTTTGCAGTGTATTAGATCATAATGCCATTTTTCAGCTACAACATTAACCATTCTCAAGCATGACACACAAAGTGTGCACCTATTCTTTGTAATCTGTTATGCTTAAGAAAGGCTAAGGTTGTTGCCGAAACCCCACATGTTGGTGTGATATACCTTTCCACAAACTTGGAGTGCTGTCTCCTTATGCCAATATTTCATTTCTGGGAGACACTTTTCCTTTTTTTCCCAATCCTGTGGCTGATGGCTAGACACCCGTCAGCAGAAGAAGCCTCTCCTAAAGCTCTGTCTATAACGCAAAGCTAGGACCATATATCCCCACTCATTTGACCAAGCTCCATGTCTCAAAGCAATTACCACAAGTTTTAATTTTTCTACATGTTCCTGAAATAAACATTGAAACATAGATTTCTGCAGCTTACTGTTATCATTCATTACCAGGTGTAGGGCTTCATGCTTTCATCAACTTTTTCATCTTCGGAAGTTCCCCAGTGCTTGGTGCTGGCTGATTAGTGTAAAGCTAGCAAGAATAATGATGAAAAATTGAACAGCACCTACAATAACCAGTGGGTGAACTTGTCTCGCAAAAAGATGTCAGTGACCCATGAGAGCAAACGTCACTTTCCAAGTGACTTACAGCTTGGACCCCTATTATCATCTCACCCATTTATATTAAGGTGAACAGCTGTTTTGACACAGTAGAAGTGGAGTCACATCAGTAAAAATCCAAGAAGCCCTCTCATCAAAGTTTTTACCCTTTCAATGTATTGCAGATATATTATTTAGCACTTTGTACTTACATTTGCTCATTTTGCCTTTCTACCCAGTCAAGTCTTCTCTTTTCTCTGCTCTACTTAAAAACAGGACGTCTCTTTTTTTTGCATGAGTCATCCCCATGGTCAACTCCTGACCCAGCTGTCCACCCCCAATCAGGAACTTTGGCAGTGATGACTCATGTAGGGAAAAGAGACCTCCTGCTTCTACCTAGAGCTCAGAAGGATTCAGCTAGTCAGTTTTAAAACAGGTAATATCATAGACCTAATGGAAGAGAGGAGAATTAACAGGGTAGAAGGGAAAAATGAGCAATTGGAAGTATTCAGTGCTATATAATATGATGATTGCAATATAGTAAGAGGATAACAATGTTGATGGGAGGAGTGCTTCTTTAAGCTGTAGGACAAATCTGATACCTGTATTTATTTGATGTCATACGCCAACATACTTTACAATCTCTCATATTAAAATTTATTTTTGTATTCATTTCCAGACCCAGCGTTACACAGTGATAAAATGGTTCTGCATGCCATGATGGAAGCTGAAGCTGCTGCGACATGGTTTTTTTAATACCTCTCTCTTTCCACCTTTGAAGCTCCAGTCTTTGAATATGACATTTGCACACACTATGATTTAATTTGTGATTTCAGAATGTAAAACACAGCACTTTTCCAGGACGCCGGAGAGCGCTCGTTCAGTACAATATATCTGTGCTGAGCTAAACAATGGCTATAGAAAGGTAGTGTTAACCGATGCAGAGACTGGAGGAGAAAGCCAGCCGCTTATATATGAAGACTATAATTAATACTGTCTCCTCACTGAGTCCTTCTTCACACACTGCAAATAATTCATAACCTTTCATTCATTACACTTAGGTAAAATTGCTGTCATTTTACCAAAGCCTCAAAGACTATATTCTCTATGCGGAAACTGTGGTGTTGATGTGACTGCTTTACAAAGGGCCTTGTGTAATGGATGTAAATAAGTTGTAATGTACAGAATACAGTAGTGATATGTAACTGATATTCTGACTATTACCTGAGGGGCTGGAGATGGATATGATTTTTCAGTTATTAAAAAATCTTGCCTGTCACATCTTCATTCTCACTAAATAATGTATCATGGCCTTCTTGATGTAATTTCATGAATGGCTATTAAAAACCAGCTAATAAACCCTGGTGCTTTTCTATCCTTTTTCAGGGGGAAGATGGCGGGGGGGAGGGGTGTTAGTTCCAGATCTGGACTATGAATAATTGAGAAAATAGAAATTATTATTTTACAGCATAAATGTTTTCCCTAAATAATATAAAAAAAGGAATAAACTTGTGCTATGCCATCCCAGCCTAAAAATAAAAATATGTATTAATTGTATCTCTTATAGGTGATAAAAGTGCCATTCTCAATCGGTCATTCTTTAATGGCCCAGGAATGAACAAAAGCTAGTCCCTTTAGAAGTTTTCTTTTCTAGATTTCAGATTAGGGCTCAGCCATATGGCACAGCTATGTGGTAGCGAGCAGAGTACCAAGATATGGATTCATCGGCACTACAAGCCATAGTAGGCTACGTACCAAAAAGGCAATAAAAACAGTATAATTTTACAACTCATGTAATCCTTTTTGGTGTAGCACTTGCAGCATTTTTCCCTTGTCTTTGGCATATCTGCTCCTGACCGGCACTGACCCATTTGGCTTGTTTCTGACTCTGTGTTTGTTTATTCCTATGGTACTGCGCTACAGACTAATATCGACTCGGCTTGTTTGACTATTCTCCTGTCACCTGCTGGTTAGCTCGCTGCTGCGCTGCAGGTCTGCTCTTGCTGTGTGCAGTCCTCCCTCCACTCTATTGCCATCTAGTGGAGCTTGCATCTACCTGCATAGCAGCAGCATGGCAAGCATCTTCCAAAGAGAAGATATTAATACTCTGGACCATCTGAAAGTACTCTTATTATTGGCGTTGAAGGTCTGAACTGATAAGGACGTGTGTTGTGTGGACTTACAAAGATCTGAGGGCCATGGAGACAACCCATGAGGCCACTATAGGTCCTCTGGATCTTAGATACCCATTCCAGGTTGATTTTTTTCAGAATTGTAATGGCTGGTGTGAACCCATGCAGGAATATGGCTACTAGCAATTATGAAATGCTAGAAAATAAGGGATTGGAAAATGATCTAGAGTTGAGAAGGTTGCATGGGGACACCAGGACCTGCTGTAGTAAGGGGCCTGTTTTTTTTTCTTGCCAGTGGGCTTTTTTTGTCCTCTATGTACACTTCTGAACAGAGTGACTTCATTACTATTTACTGCATTATGGGGCATATGTTGTACTATATCAGGATGTATCAATCTGTAAGAAAATTCCTCTGTGTGACTTTTTCTTAAAAATGACTTTCATTAGATTTTTTACATTTAAACAAGTATTGCCTCCAATTGTTGCTGCCTCACTGATTCTTGAACAGTTTTTTCTTTTCTTCTGTGCCCCTTCATTACAATGTTTTGCCACCCCATTACCCCCCCAGTAATAACAAGATTTCCCTTCTCTGTGTGTGTTTGCTTTTTCTCATCTGATGCAGGCCAATCAAGACATGTCCACACCCTCAGAGAAGCTCTGTGGTATGCGACCAGTTGACTGAAATAGAAATTATTACCAATGGGTATAACTTTGGAATGGAAGGGCACAGAAGAAATAGAAAAACTGTTTTAGAATCAGTGGAGCCGCATCAATTGGAGGTGGTAATCAATTTAAATGAAATAATTCAGTGAAAGGTCCACTTTAAAAACATTTCTTTACAAAAACAAAAATGGTCAGTAAATATGTCTTCTGAAATTACTATTTTCCGTAAAAGTGTTAAAAATATTTTCAGCCATTCTGTAAGAAGTTATACAATACCTTTATATTGATAATTCTTTTTAGTGGCTGCTGCCAGGTCCTGCAGATCCACTCGTATCCAAATAATAGGAGCTGATTTCCAGTGCTCAGCAGTCACCATTAACCAGTGTAGGAAGCTGTGGTGTTCCTATGCATACTCGGATTATATCAGGCTACTGCCTGAGGTGATAACAAGCTGATCGGTGGAGCTGCTGTGTGTCGGTTCACCATCGATCAGATATTGATGGCCTACTGTATCCTACAGATAGGTCATCAATATCAATATATCAGAAGTCCTATTTAGGCTATATTTCCTGGAGATTCAGGAAAACCTCTATTGGAGCCATGCAGACAGCTATCCAAAAACCAGCATAATTACATAATAGTAAAATTGGAACAAGTTCACAATAAAGGACAACTTAATGACATAGCTTACTGGTTAGAGGGTATACTTGATATTCTTGCAACTTTATTAACTCAGCGCTGAAATCTCATCTCCCGAGATCTTGATGCCGAGATCTCCGTCTGCGCATGCATCGCCCCCGGGTGGCCATTTTCCCGAAGTCCACAACACAGGAAGCCACGGAACTGCAGGGGGCTATGACCTTTCACAAAATGTCAGCAGAGCCCCCCGCATCACCGGACACCCCAGCAGCACCATCAGAGACCCCACAGCAGCACCGCTGGGCACCCGAAGCACCAGACACTCCCGCAGCACTGGACACCTGCAGCCATGCACTGCACATCGGACATCCCCTCATCCCAGCCTGCGGTCTGCAGCATCACCCCACTCCTGCCTCCTCCAGCAGCGACCCTGGGACCCCGCTTCACCGCAGCCATCACCCCCGGTAAGCAATGAGACACATGGATTATAAGAAGCACCACCATTTTATTAAAAAAACAATTTTTCCTATTTTTCTCCTCAAAATTTGCAGTGCGTCTTATAATGAGAAAAATACGGTATATGAACAGAAAATAAAAATGTCTGGTTCTTGGGAAAAAAAAAGTGCAACAATGAAAATGATCTCCAGAGGGAAGGGGTTAAAATACCCTTTTAGTTTCATTTACTGACATCATACTGTGTACAGTGATGGGGAAATGGGGGAAGAATTTATGATTTTACTTGTGTCCACCATCTGAACTTGCTCTGGAAATGAACAGCTGCTAAACGTTCTAGGCATAACATGAAACATGCAATTCATTTCAAGACTCCCTAAAGGAATTAAGCTGTTTCAGCATATGGGTGATATTTTTTGTAGTAAAAGAAGGTCACATCAACCAACAATATTTTGCCTTTTATGAAATTTAAATCTGACTTCAAATAATGGGAAATGTCCAAGTCCAACAATGTGGGATATCAATTGATCCCAAATATTTGTATTTTATATATTAGAATTTTTGACCAAACATTAAATTTTTCATGCTATTTGAAACATTTTATAGAATTTACTTTGCACAGTCAACATGATGAAATAATAACAAACACAACATCAATTAGTAGAATTTTGAAGCAGTGTATGAAATCATCAAATTAGTTTTATTTCAGATAGAAACATGTGTACTTGCCTTCAGTAACTATTAGTACTTTTATTAAATGAAGTGACACAAAATAATATGCTTCAGAGGTAATTATATCATCTCATTTCACTAAATATACTCTTAGGGCTCTGACGATCTTCAAGTTTTATAGATCCGCATCCTTGTTATCCCATATGTGGTTATTCCCCGGCCTCATGAAAACAATGAAAACGAATGGAGCACCATGATGGGGTCACCACCTTTTATCTACAGCTAGAAAAATCACTAGTTTTTGTTTCATTGACTCAGCTGAGCTCACATGTTAGATAAGAGTGAATTAAGTGTCATTACTCATTATGCTACGGTTGGGTTACAGGGTTAGGAGCCACAGTTACCAATTTTTTACTGTATATGTTATGGATTGGAAACTCAAAAACTGTCTTCCATTAAGGGAATCTTTCAGCAGATTTTTGCTATGTAATCTGACAGCATCATAATGTAAGGGCAGATACTCTTATTCCACGGATGTGTTACCTATGTGCTGTAGTTTCAATACAATCAGTGTTTTATCAACAGGAGATTAACACTGCCTGACTAGGTCTCACATAAAGGCAAGTCAGTCTAATCTGTGTAACTCCGCCCCCACCACTGATAGGCAACTTGTTGACACTGTACAATAGAAAATGCTCAGTGATGTGGGTGGGGTTCTTGGAGGGAAAATTGCATATAGGCACATGTGAGGGTAAAATAATGAGCGTTATTTCCACAATGTGTTAGGTGTCAACTTTACAAAAACATGAGTATAGGGACATAATACAATTTTTATTCAATAACTAGCTGAAGAGCCCGGCGTTGCCTGGGCATAGTAACCAACTGTGGTTAGTTATAACAAATTATAATGATTATATTGCACATAAAACATTTCACATCACATATTCAACACTACAGATTTGCAACACAAATTAACTAAACGATTACCCAAGTATTGATAGTATTTTATTTTCAACTCATTCAAGAGCCTTTTGATAAACAACATGTGTATCTGTGTATCTAACCCTGTCCTGTGTGATAATGTCTGCTGAGTTGTGTACCTAATCCTCTACTTTGTGATACTTTCTGCTGAGCTGTGAGCTGTGTATCTAATCCTATTGTGTGTTACTGACTGCTCAGCCATGTATCTAATCCTATCCTGTGTGATACTGACTGCTGAGCCGTGTATCTAATCCTATCCTGTGTGATACTGATTGCAGAGCCGTGTATCTAATCCTATTCTGTGTGATACTGTCTGCTGAGCCGTGTATCTAATACTATTCTGTGTGATACTGTGTGCTGAGCTGTGTATCTAATCCTATCCTGTGTGATACTGCTGAGCCGTGTATCTAATCCTATCCTGTGTGATACTGCTGAGCCGTGTATCTAATCCTATCCTGTGTGATACTGACTGCTGAGCCGTGTATCTAATCCTATCCTGTGTGATACTGACTGCTGAGCAGTGTATCTAATCCTATCCTGTGTGATACTGACTGCTGAGCCGTGTATCTAACCATATCCTGTGTGATACTGAGTGCTGAGCCATGTACCTAATCCTATCATGTGTGTCACTGACTGCTCAGCCTTGTATCTAATCCTATCCTGTGTGATACTGACTGCTGAGCCGTGTATCTAATCCTATCCTGTGTGATACTGACTGCAGAGCCGTGTATCTAATCCTATCCTGTGTGATACTGACTGCAGAGCCGTGTATCTAATCCTATTCTGTGTGATACTGTCTGCTGAGCCGTGTATCTAATACTATTCTGTGTGATAGTCTGTGCTGAGCTGTGTATCTAATCCTATCCTGTGTGATACTGTCTGCTGAGCCGTGTATCTATTCCTATCCTGTGATACTGACTGCTCAGCCTTGTATCTAATCCTATCCTGTGTGATACTGACTGCTGAGCTGTGTATCTAATCCTATCCTGTGTGATACTGACTGCTGAGCCATGTGTCTAATCCTCTCCTGTGTGATACTGACTGCTGAGCTGTGTATCTAATCCTATCCTGTGTGATACTGGGCTCCCCCTGCAGTCTGTGTCAGAGGGTGGTCTGTGTTGGCACGGTAATAAATTGTGTTATTTCCAGCCTTACAGAAGGACGATAACACCATAGAAATGATAAGAATAATAGGCAAAATTGCTTGGTGAATTGGAACGCGCGGGGTTAAAATTTCGCCTCACAACATAGACTATGACACCCTCGGGGTCCAGATGTGTGACTGTGCAAAATTTTGTGGCTGCGACGGTGCAGACGGTCCCGGACATACACACATACAGACTCACCCACATTGAGCTTTATATGTTAGACTAGCTGAAGAGCCCGGCGCTGCCCGGGCATAGTAACTAACTGTGGTTAGTTATAGCAAATCATAATTATCCTCCATTCCATAGTCCCGTGCCCATATACCCATCATACATATCCACGATCCCATAGGCCCGTGCCCATATACCCATCATACATATCCTCCATCTCATAGTCCCGTGCCCATATACCCATCACACATCCTCCATCCCATAGTCAACCATTATGACATATCCGCCATCCCATAGTCCCATGCCCATATATCCATCATACATATTCGCCATCCCATAGTCCAGTGCCCATATACCCATCACACATCCTCCATCCCATAGTCAACCATTATGACATATCCGCCATCCCATAGTCCCATGCCCATATACCCATCATACATATTTGCCATCCCATAGTCGAGTGCCCATATACCCATCACACATCCTCCATCCCATAGTCAACCATTATGACATATCCGCCATCCCATAGTCCCATGCCCATATACCCATCATACATATTCGCCATCCCATAGTCGAGTGCCCATATACCCATCACACATCCTTCTTCTCATGGTCCCATGCCCATATACCCATCATACATATCCTCCATCCCATAGTCCCGTGCCCATATACCCATCACACATCCTCCATCCCATAGTCAACCATTATGACATATCCGCCATCCCATAGTTCCATGCCCATATACCAATCATACATATCCTCCATCCCATAGTCCAGTGCCCATATACCCATCACACATCCGCCATCCCATAGTCAACCATTATGACATATCCGCCATCCCATAGTCCCATGCCCATATACCCATCATACATATTTGCCATCCCATAGTCGAGTGCCCATATACCCATCACACATCCTTCATCTCATAGTCCCATGCCCATATACCCATCATACATATCCTCCATCCCATAGTCCAGTGCCCATATACCCATCACACATCCTCCATCCCATAGTCAACCATTATGACATATCCGCCATCCCATAGTTCCATGCCCATATACCCATCATACATATCCTCCATCCCATAGTCCAGTGCCCATATACCCATCACACATCCTCTATCCCATAGTCCCGTGCCGATATACCCATCACACATCCTCCATCCCATAGTCCAGTGCCCATATACCCACCACACATCCTCCATCCCATAGTCAACCATTATGACATCATAATGAGCGGCGGGGCTTGCAACCTATGATGACATCAGCGTCGCCATGGCAACCATTGTGACATCATAATGAGGGGCGGGGCTTGATACGCACACACTTTTTCCCCATTATGAAGATAGGGGCAAAATTGTTTGGTGAATTGGAATGCGCGGGGTTAAAATTTCACCTCACAACATAGCCTAGGACACTCTCGGGGTCCAGACGTGTGACTGTGCCAAATTTTGTGGCTGTAGCTGCGACGGTGCAGATGCCTATCCCGGACATACACACACATGCATACATACACACACTTGAGCTGTATATATTAGATTTATGTTTTATTTGTGTTTATTTAATGTGTTGAAAGATGTTTGGATGTGGTTTTAAAAGCGAATAACATAAACTTTAACATTATTGCTTTTGTTCTTATGGACTTACATACAGATTCTTTTCTGTCTACTGCATAACTACTCAACATGCTTAGCAATGCCTCCGAGAATGAATGATGCATTAGAAGGAAATGGAAGGTAAAATGTGCACAGAGGTGTCGAATACATAAGCTATACATGTGAAGTAGCCTTCTACTGGTACCAAAAGGGATGCCTTAAATAAAGAAAAATTACCACCTTCATGTACATTACCGTTAAGAGTTTTTTAAACATATTTTCATCACAAAAGACACATTAGAATCATTTACATATCTTAAATTTATAGTAAAAGACTGCAAAGTGTGATTGGCTACTAAACTGTGGACAGCTCAATCATTGGCACTGTTGACTTATCGCTCTGGAGTTACAGGTCCATATTTGGCAAGAAAGGCATCTACATTCTGAACCAAGGTGGCAATACAGGGTAAATGAAAATACCAGGCATACAAATATTTACTCACATATAAGGGAGGAATGCACCGGGGAGTGAAGGCTGGGGAAAAAACAAAGTTAAAGGAGGGAAAGGAAATATCATACTTACAAGCCCACACAACAGTCACAGATAACTCCTCCAAACTTTTTCTCATATAAGCACCAAAAATACCTCTCCTCCAAGCCATGCAGCATAAGCTAGCTCTGACGTGTTTGAATCAAGACCCAGATTATATAGGGGATAGGAGTGGCTAACTGAGCTCAGCTTCCATTATCCAGGTGTCAAACCGCAGGGAAAAACCACAGGAAAATCCGCAGGTAAACCACAGGTCACTTTACCTGCGGTTTTACCTGAAAATCCACATGGAAAAATCCGCAGGTGATTCCGCACTGTGTGCATTCACCCTAAAGGTTCAGTGTCATACTTTTTCAAAGCATAAAGGGGAAATACAGAAAAGATAGAAATTCACAGGGGAATGCATGGAATTTGTTTAGATACAATTGTTTTTCTCACACCCAAAAATACACAGTAAAAATACAATCATATCCAGGGATAAAATGCAACAATACATAACAATACAAAATCACGGGGCACCTCATTCTAAGTTGTAGAAAATAATAATTATCCCATCTGTCCAGACATACTGTCTAGGAAGCATATGAAGTGCCTGAACTCAGTTTAGACAGATCATTCCATAAAAATCCTATACATGTTTGCGTTATATATTTTTACATGCTTGTTTATACAGTCCAGTGCTCGGGATCAATATTTCCCACTATTTTGTTACAAATTTTAGAACTCAAGTTCTGAATTTAATATACTACATATTGTAGAAATAACTAAAACCTACACCAGCAAGAGACATTAACATATAAAATTTTGTGTTGACACAAAAACATAAAATGATATGTAGAGATGAGCGAATCATTTGAAATTCGAATTTGACAGCTTTGGCAAATTTTTCTTCAAATTTGATTTCACTTGAATTAATTTGTAAGGATCTAAATACTAGAAATTGGTGTGGGGAAGAAGGGGATTGAGAAAGAGAAAATATTACATTTTATTTCAATGTGAGCTAATACACTTATCCAGTGATTTTGGAGATGGAACTCATCTTATCAGTCCTGAGCCCAATTGTGCTCAATTGGGAACTGTTGGACTTCAATGACCCACTGTACAAGGTATCCACTTTATAACCTTGGATAGGATGCAATAGATGGATTCATTAGACAGGGTTCACATGCTGCGGATTTGGATCTGATTTTCAGGATACTGAATATAGTGCAGTATATGCTGTAGAAAAATCTTCAAAGATTTAAGGGGATTGTCTCGAGATAACAACCTTATTCAATATTCCCTATCAAGTCACACGAATGGCTTCATCTGAAAACTGATATTTAATTGCTTTTACCACAAGCTATCAACTCATCTGTCTTGGAAATTAGAGTCCTACCTAGTCTCAAATCTGATACATTTATATTATATTATATGAGATCAAAGCAGCACATTAATAAGATCAAAGCTGAGCAATGAAAGAACATCAAAGGATTGTCTAAAATACTGAAATCCAAGCATTGCTGAAATATAATAACATACTGGCCATTTTTTCATTCCGGGCCTTCTAAATGTCAAAAAGAAGTTTATGTACTAATGAGCTCTAGTAAATTCACTACCCGAGTACATGAAAACAGTACAATTGAATACTAACTATATAAATCAAAGATCCGTGAATACAAAAGCATAAGATTATTGTTAGCCACACTAAAGGGAAATGTTATGAACACACTCTCTAAGAATACCGTCACTAGGGTATCTTATACTGGCCACACCGCTTAAAGAGAATCTGTCAGTAATGTCAACCTCCAAACCGCATATATGGCCATGTAGGTCATCAACACCTATCCAATCTGTTGCTGAGTTCCTGAGTAATTAGCCTTTTAAGTCATATAGCGTTTAAGTGCTCTCAGTGTGAGAGTGCTTAAAGAGGATCTTTCACTAGTTTGAGCATGATAAACTGACCACATTATGTAATGGTGGCTGCAGAGCTAAACAAAACTATTTTTTTTTAAATTTCTCATATTAGCTTGCAAACTTTAGGTTATAATTTACTAGCTGAAGAGCCCGGCGCTGCCCGGGCATAGTAACTAACTACGGTTACAGATACAGTTAGTTAGTGTGCAAAGCAGAATGTATAGCTCCGCCCACGCCGCATAGCCACATTCACTATTATATCCCACATCATCCCGTCAACCAGAGCTACAGGACTACTACCCCTAATATCCCATACCATCCCGTCAGCCAAAGCCACCGGACTACTACTAATATCCCACATCCCGTCACAGCCACCAGACTACTACCCTTAATATCCCACATCGTCCCGTCAGCCAGAGCCAACGGACAACTACCCCTAATATCCCACATCATCCTGTCACAGCCACTGGACTACTACCCCCAATATCCCACATCATCCCGTCAGCCAAAGCCAACGGACAACTACCCCTAATATCCCAGATCATCCCGTCCCATCTGTTGGACTACTACCCCTAATATCCCACATCATCCTCTCAGCCAGAGCCACCGGACCACTACCCCTAATATCCCACATCGTTATATATATAAAGCAGAGTGTAGAGCCCCACCCACTCCGCATAGCCACATTCACTATAATATCCCACATTATCCCATCAGCCAGAGCTACCGGACTACTATCCCTAATATCCCACATCATCCCGTAAAAGCCAGTAAAAGTAGAATAGTGAAATTGCACAGAAACATGGTTCACTAAGATCCCAGGTCAACTTGTAATTTGTCCGGCTGAGTTGCTCATGGATGTACAGCATCTGTATGCAGTATAGTATCATATTTAATGGGTTGTTATGGGAAAAGCATTACTTGTTATATGGGTATATTCAGGTGAATTATGGGAAAGTAGCACTTTAAAAAAACTCACAGCATCAGAGTACAGTAACACATCAATAATGCATAAAAGTGTCTGTGAGAAAATATAAAATTCACATGACATTTAATATGTGCACTTTCCTACATTTATCTGTGCCATTTAATGATACCACAAGGGATGGGGGATTCATTTCTGTCAAGTACTCACTGCTCCTTTCTGGGGGACAGACGATGACTGGAGCTTATGTTCCTGGGGATGCTAGATTTCTCCAACCATGTCAGTATCTGCTGAGGTGTTGTCAAGTGGGAAAACTTGCACATAGCAACCAATCACAGCTACTGTTAACCAGCTCTGGTAAAATGAGAGATGCTTAGTGATTGGTTGTAAGGAAAACTTTTGGTCATAGCAACCAATCACAGCTTAGCTTCTTTTGAACAGCTCTGGTGAAATGAAAGATACTTTGTGATTGGTTGGTGATACACACACACACACACACACATTGATTTTTATATATAGAGATAAGCCCAACTAGGCATTATCATAAATTTATCTCAGGAGATGTGTACTTCTTCCCCTGTATGACGTTGACTAATCATAAGTAGGCAGCAACATACAGGGGATAAAAACAAAAATAACACTCCTGCACAAAAGACTAGAACAGGTTTCTCAGTGTGATAGAGATGACAAACTACAGATGGCCTTGCTCTCCTCAATGGTCTCACTGCGGAGCTGTGTGTGACTACAAAGTGCTGTGAATGGAGCAAAGATGACTGTGACTACTGTCATTTCTTCAGCTTTCATCTCAAAGCAGGTAGTATGACAGGAGGGGCAGTACAGCTGATTTTTTTTCATTGCAAACACTTTTTGCATTTTTCCACTCACAGCGATATCGTCTCAGGTGTACTTCCCCTTCCTAAAGGCCCTGTCACACACAGCGAGATCGCTGATTTTGTGACACATCAGCGATCTCACCAGCGATCTTGCTGTGTGTGACATGCATCAGCAACCACCCCCCCGCCTGGTATCGCTGATCGTGCTCTAATGTCCTGGGCCATTTTTTGATCCTTGGTCTCCCGCTGGCAGAGGGAGACCAATGATCAGTGAGCTCCCAGCCCTGTAAGCAGACGCTGGGAGCTAGTATTCAAGGTAAATATCAGGTAACTAAGCGCACGCGTCACTTAGTTACCCGCTGTGTGCCTTGGATACCTGCGTGCTCGTGCTGGGAGCTGGTATCCAAGGTACACAGTGGGTAACTAAGTGACGCGCGCTTAGTTACCCAAAATTTACCCTGGATACCAGCTCCAAGCGCGAGCACGCAGGTATCCAAGGTACACAGCGGGTAACTAAGCACGCGCCCACTTAGCTACCCAATATTTACCTTGGCTACCAGTGTCCTCGCTGGTCCTGATCGCTGGTGAGATCAGCCTGTTTGACAGCTCACCAGCAATCATGTAGTGAGGCACCAGTGATCCTGACAAGGTCGTATCGTTGTCGGGATCGCTGGTGCATCGTTTAGTGTAACGGGACCCTAACTCTTACTGCTGTAAGATGAAAGTGTTAGTAATTACACTCATCTCTGCTCTACTCTCCTCACTTGTAATTACTCTGCAGTGAGTCCAGTGAGGAAAGCTGACTGTCTGTCATTACATGGCTTGAACAGGAGAAAGCATGTTCTTCTGTCATTCTAGGGGTGTAATTCTATGTAATCACAGAGAACTGGTGGGTTGCAATAACAGTCAGGGACTTGTTGCGTGCCATTACGGAGCTATGGTTGGGCTTCAAAGAAGAAGATAATTTTTACTGTAAAGAGCAAAACTCAATATTTAGTATAAGTACAAGTGATCAGACAATGACATGTTCAAGGACTATGAGGACTAACAAATGCACTAAAAATAAAAAAAAAGGTTTAGAAAGCAAGACTACATTAAAAGCACTAATAAATTTGAATTTCCCACTATATATATATATATATATATATATATATATATATATATATATATATATATATATACACATACACTTTTTATTTACTTTTATTGTAAGAGACCAAACAAGTCTAGTTGGCACATGACCATGCAGGTTGCTTACCTGGACAACCCCTTTAAGTGCTTTACCATTTCTATAGCACTTAGCACCTTATTTACATATGGATTTAAAATGCTAATTACTTGGGAATGCATCAATAAATAGCAGATATAATGCTGTAAGTCTCAATTCATGTACACTCCAAAGACCAGGATCATATTTGCAGACTGGAGTGGTTGATATTACTGACAAGTTCTCTTTAAAGAATGCCAGTCTCTAGATGTTAATATGTGATTGTTTTATCTACTTTCCTGAATCTAACATTGTTTTATTTGCTCCTGTGACTCTCCATTCTTGAGATATGGACCCTCTTCCCTGTGTATAAATCTAATCTTATTAGCCAATGGGGTGTGATCCTCATGAAGAGGTGTGATCCTCATGAAGAGGTGTAGACCATAGAGTTGAGCGAAACGGGTAGAAAAATTTCAAAAGTCGCCGACTTTTGGCAAAGTCGGGTTTCATGAAACGAAACCCGACCCTAGGATGAGGTCGGCCACGAGGTCGGCGACTTACGCGCCAAAGTCGCGTTTCAAAAGTTTGTTTTGCGCTCTTTTTCAGCCAATCAGGATCCACGGACACTGTGGGCAACGTGATGACATAGGCACGGGTCACCACCATCTTTCAGAAGGGCATGCAAGTGATTGGCTTGCTTTGGTGGGCGTCACAGGGGGTATAAAAGGGCGTGCACGCCGACCGCCATCTTACTTCTGCCGATCTCAGTATAGGGAGAGGTTGCTGCTGATTCTGTAGGGAGAGCGTTAGGTAGGGAAGAAGACAAAAAAACTGCTTCTGCTGCTAGCGATTTGGCCTGCACAACACACAAGTCACTGTGTGTGCAGTGCAAGGGGAGGCTATATTGTGGTGTATCAGTGGTGTTGGTTGTTGGGCTGCCTTTTAAGGCTTCCTGACAGGCTGGCATTGCTGTTTACCCACTGCTCTGCAAACTGCTTTTTTAAAAGCAATCCAATCTCCCTTATCCTCTAGTCACTTTTGTCACAGCTGTGCCATCGAGCCTGTGACATAGCGCTCAGATATCAGTGGGCCTCACACAGTCCAAAAGTGTCCAGTGTCCACAAGTGTCTGCAGAAATTCAAAATCTCCCTTATCCTCTAGTCACTTTGGTCACAGCTGTGCCATCGAGCCTGTCACATAGCGCTCAGATATTCATTGGGCCTCACACAATCCAAAAGTGTCCAGTGTCCACTAGTGTGAGAAGAAATTCAAAATCTCCCCTGTCCTATAGACAGCTTGTACCTTGTTTTACATTACTATATAGTTTGTTGGATTTTGTCTACATTTTTACCAAAAATGAGGAAGGCTAGTGGAAGAGGCCGTGGAATTGGGCGGGGGTTGCCAGCTGGTAATGATGGTGTTGGTGGTGGATCTGATGGTAGTGGCAAGAGCAAAATAGGATCGAATGCAGGAGGTGTTGAGCCTGCGTCATCGTCTGGCTCCATAAGGCTTCGAAGGCTTAGTTTTCTAGGAGTTGGCAAACCGCTTTTAAAGCCAGAGCATCAGGAAAAAGTTTTGTCTTACACTGCTGACTAAGCCTCCAGCTCTATCGCCTCCTCTTCTTCAGTTGTAAAAAGGAAAAGCACTGAGTCGTCATTGGAGGCTCATGTTCATGAACCACACCTTTCCTTGTGTCCTTCACCCCAACCAAGATTGAAGGATGATGCAGGCCATACTACTGATTACTCCATGGAGCTGTTTTCACATACCATGCCTGGATTATCAAGTGAAATGGTGAATTACCCAGGCCAAGATGAATCTGACATGGAGTGCACTGATGCACAGCCGCTGATGGATGATTCTGCTGGTACATTCACTCAGAGCACTACATTGTCCTCGCAGTGTACAGAGCCAGATTCTGACCCTGATGAGACTCAGGTGCCCCTTCCCGCACACTATACCACCATACACGGTGACACAGAGGAAGGTGCACATGACATTGAAGAGGAGGTGATGGATGACCCAGTTGTTGATCCAGATTGGCATCCATTGGGGGAAGAGGGTGCTGCTTCCAATAGCTCAGATGAGGAGCATCCACAGCAGACATCGACATCGCAACAGCTGTTATCCGGCAGGCCCGGAGCACTCCAAAGACAGGTTCCAAAAATCAAAAAAGAGTTGCTGGACAGCTTGTCCAGAGGGTCAAAACATCACAGCGTGCTAGGCCGCAAAATGTCTGCCAAAGTAGGAAGAGTGCAGTGTGGCACTTTTTTGAACAAAATCCTCATGATCAGGCCAAGGTTATCTGTAAGAAGTGCGCAAAGACCTTTAGCCGAGGGAAAAATCTGAAAAATTTGAATACCAGTTGCATGCTTAGACATTTAACCAGCATGCACTTGCAAGCGTGGACACAACACCAAACCTCAAGTGCCACATGTGCAACTGATCACAACGAAGGTAGTCAGCAACGCTACATTGTTTCCCCCACTGTAAGCCCACCGGTTAGCACAGCAGCAAATGTTGAGGTGTCGTTGCAAGGCCACAGCAGTCAGGGAATCCCACTGTTATATCAACGAAAGACTGATTCTAGGCCATCAGAAAGAACACCAACTCCATCACCATCATCAACCCTCTCTCAGTCCGCCCTGTCCACCGCTACTTCCACCATATGCAGCTCTCAAGTCCAGCTCACCCTCCCAGACACTATGAGTAGGTCAAGAAAGTACTCAGTCTCTCATCCGCGTACACTGGGTTTGAACGCCCACATTGCCAAACTAATCTCGTTTGAGATGATGCCCTTTCGGTTGGTGGAAAGCGCAGCTTTCCGGGAACTCATGGCCTATGCAGTACCACGCTATGACCTACCCAGTCGCCACTTCTCTCGCAAAGCCATCCCAGCCCTCCACCATCATGTGAAAGACCGCATTGTCCATGCATTCAAGCAGTCAGTGAGCGGAAAGGTGCACCTCACAACTGATGCATGGTCCAGTCGCCATGGCCAGGGCCGTTACGTGTCGATCACTGCGCACTGGGTTAATGTGGTGGATGCAGGGTCCACAGGGGACAGCGGTGGTGGGACAGTGCTGCCTAGCCCACGGTATAGTAAACAGTTGGCTGTAGGCGTTCGACCCTCCTCCTCCTCCTCCTCCAGAAGCGAAAGCTCGTCCACAGAGCGCAGTCGTACGAGCACTCCATCTGCAGCTGCCACTGTTGCACACGAGGTGTCCCCCTATCGAGCAGCTAGTGGAAAGCGTCAGCAGGCTGTGTTGCAGATGATGTGTTTGGGCGACAGACACACCGCCGAGGTGCTGGCCGAGTACTTTCAGCGACAAACTGAGTCATGGCTGGGCAGTGTACATCTTGAGGCATGCAAGGTAGTTAGTGATAACGGCCGGAATTTTGTGGCAGCCATAGCCCTTTCAAAACTCAGACACATACCTTGCTTGGCTCACACCTTGAACCTGGTGGTGCAGTGCTTCCTCAAAAATTATCCGGAGTTAACAGCCCTGCTCCAGAAGGTGCGAAGACTATGCGCGCACATCCGCCGGTCGCCTGTACACTCCGTTCGTATGCAGAAGCTGCAGCGATTGCTCCACCTTCCCAACCACCGCCTCATTATCGACATTGCAACAAGGTGGAACTCCAACCTGCACATGGTGGAGCGGCTGTGCGAGCAGAGGCAGGCCATAATGCATTTGTGGGAGGATACACGGCCAGGCACTTTGAGAGCAGACATGGAGTTGACTGGTGTGCAGTGGTCGAAGCTGAAAGACCTCTGTAAAGTCCTTCAGTGTTTTGAGGAATGCACACGGCTGGTAAGTGCAGACGACGCCATCCTAAGCATGAGCATCCCACTTATGCGTCTGCTCATGCAAACTTTGACGCACCTTAAGGAGCAGGCTTCTGCAGCCAATGTTGATGAGGAGGAAGAGGAGGAGGGAATCCTTGATGACATTCAGCCATTGTCTGCTCAGGGACCTCTCCTGGACGAGGTGGAGGAAGAAGAGGAGGAGGAGGAGGATGATGATGGGGATGATTACTTAGGGGAGGAGGATGCATCTCGTGGGGCAAGTGAAAATGTTGGCGTGGCAAGGTCTGGTACAGGGTTTGTGCGTGACTGGAGGGATGTGGATTTGCCAGAAAGTGCTCCTCCAACCAGCACTCGCAGTGCATCATTGACACCGGGAACATTGGCCCATATGTCAGATTATGCCTTGCAGATCCTAAAAAGGGACTGGTTGGCCAGCATCCTGGATCCACGCTATAAAGGCAAATTACAAAACATCATGCCACAGGAGAACCTTGACCTAATATGGCTAATAAACAAGCAATTCTGGTAAATCGGTTGCTTGAGGCATTCCCAGCACACAGCAGCGGTGATGGTTCTCACACGAGCCGTACGGGCCGGGGGCAGCTTGGCAGAGTTGTTCATGGTGCACACAGCAGAAGTGGCGTTGGAGACAGGGGTTTCATGACAATGTTGTGGACTGATTTTTCAAGTACCGCTCACACAACTGGTAATACTGCATCGATGGAAAGTGACAGGAGACAGCAGTTGTCAACTATGGTTACAAACTACTTTTCCTCCCATATCGATGTTCTCCCACACAGGTCATTCCCCTTTGACTATTGGGCCGCTAAACTGGACACCTGGCCTGAATTGGCACAATATGCCTTACAGGAGCTCGCTTGCCCAGCTGCAAGTGTGCTATCGGAAAGAGTCTTCAGTGCAGCTGGATCAATCCTGACAGAAAAAAGGACCCGTCTGTCAACCCAAAATGTGGATGATCTAACCTTCATTAAAATGAACCACGCATGGGTTTCCAAGGATTTTGTCCCACCTACCCCTGATGACACATAGGGTGACAGAAAAATGGCTTGCTTTGGTCCACCTCTTCCTGGGACTTGACCTATTTCACCTTTTGCATCAGCTGAATGTCCAACATCAACATATGCCACTTTCTAAAACCCCCTAACTGTGCCACCTCCCCCCCCATGGCCGGGGTCACCACCTAGCGCACGACACCGTGCGAGTGCCGTTGCCCTGGACAGGTGGGTAGGCGCAGGCACTGGCACAGGGCCCCTCATAGTGCAATCAAGTGTCTCTGACGGTGGTGGTGCACACCCGCCGTCAGACACACCGCCGTACTATGAGGGGCCCAGTGCCAGTACCGATGCCCACGAGTGGGCCCCCCTTGCTTGGGCAGGGCCCCAGCATTTGCAATCTTTACCTCTCCCTGCTCCTCCGCTGTGTAGTCTGGGCCATCAAATCCATACTGGGCCTGACACCGTTTGAGCCTGCCTCCTGATGTATAGACATATATTTTGAATGTGTACGCTATCCATACATGTTATCTGGGGATACGGAACCCTTTCTCACCTTTGTGCAATCACGTGCAATCCATACTGGGCCTGACACCGTCTGAGCCTGCCTCCTGATGTATAGACATATTTTGAATGTGTACGCTATCCATACATGTTATCTGGGGATACGGAACCCTTTCTCACCTTTGTGCAATCATGTGCAATCCATACTGGGCCTGACACCGTCTGAGCCTGCCTCCTGATGTATAGACATATATTTTGAATGTGTACGCTATCCATACATGTTATCTGGGGATACGGAACCCTTTTTCACCTTTGTGCAATCACGTGCAATCCATACTGGGCCTGACACCGTCTGAGCCTGCCTCCTGATGTATAGACATATATTTTGAATGTGTACGCTATCCATACATGTTATCTGGGGATACGGAACCCTTTCTCACCTTTGTGCAATCACGTGCAATCCATACTGGGCCTGACACCGTCTGAGCCTGCCTCCTGATGTATAGACATATATTTTGAATGTGTACGCTATCCATACATGTTATCTGGGGATACGGAACCCTTTTTCACCTTTGTGCAATCACGTGCAATCCATACTGGGCCTGACACCGTCTGAGCCTGCCTCCTGATGTATAGACATATATTTTGAATGTGTACGCTATCCATACATGTTATCTGGGGATACGGAACCCTTTCTCACCTTTGTGCAATCACGTGCAATCCATACTGGGCCTGACACCGTCTGAGCCTGCCTCCTGATGTATAGACATATATTTTGAATGTGTACGCTATCCATACATGTTATCTGGGGATACGGAACCCTTTCTCACCTTTGTGCAATCACGTGCAATCTATAGTGGGCCTGACACCGTCTGAGCCTGCCTCCTGATGTATAGACATATATTTTGAATGTGTACACTATGCTATCCATACATGTTATCCGGGGATACGGTACCCTTTCTCACCTTTGTGCAATCATGTGTAATCCATACTGGGCCTGAGAACAGATGGTGAGCTGTTAAGCAAGCTACAGCACCTGTGGTTTGCACACGTAAGTTTTTCATTTTTTCAGGAATGACGGTTAGGCCTAATTCCGGAACTGCGGTTGACCTGCACTTACTGGGAAATCATCGTTCGCGGGTAATAATTGTAATCACAGATCCCCATCACTAACGTTGTTCAGCGGGTAATATCTGCACCTGTAAGCGACAAACGCTGGCCTTTTCAGTGTAGCGCACATGCAGCCACGGACATGTAAGGGCATGACACACCAGTTATTGGCCAATCTCATGTGCCAGAGCCTCACGTGTCCCTCTAGTAAGCCAGACTCGGGCCGCGGGGCATGACGGAGTCTCGTTCGTTAACGGAATTAAGCTTGCAATGTGTGCATCTGTTCTGTAGCTTGCATGGTTGAGGTTTCCCAGGTGGAGTCGAATTAAACCGTAGGCTCCACTCCTGGTGGTGCCCTTCTGGACATTCCTTTAAGGTTCAGCTTTGCAACCATACTGCCCACGTAAAACAAACACTTTGCCTTCATGAACGCTGTTTGGAGGGTCATGACTCGTGGGAATAACGCCGCCCAATCAGTTAACCTGCTAGAGAGAGCCTTCGTTGCTCCCAAGCATGACATCACACTCCCTAGGAGGAAGGTAATGCCACTGTGGCGACCGTACTCCTGGGGGCGACACAAGTGCACTGATGCCCAGCCACTGCTCGATGAATCTGCTGGTACATTGACCCAGACCACTACATTCCCCTCGCACGCTACACGGCCTGAATCTGACCCTGATGAAACTCAGATTACCCTTCCCATATACAGTTCCATCTTACACGGTGACAAAGAGGAAGCTGCAGATGAAAGTGCAGGTTCGGCCCACCCGCCATCAGACACACCACCGTACTATCAGGGGCCCTGTGCCAGTGCCGTCGCCAACGAGTGGGCCCCCCCTGCTTGCTCAGGATCACAGCACTTGCAAGGTTGAAATACTGTGCAGTGAGATGGAAGATGGGAACGACGAGGAGTCCAGACTAGTACAGGGATTCCCTAGCGAGGAGACTTATTTGATTGTTTTCAATGTTGGGACAGCAATTTTTGGGGAGCACTATACTCTGGAGAATGATAGATGGGGCCCACCATACAATGGAACATTCCAAAGGTGGACATCAGACACTGGAGCAGCATTTACAGGGCCCATTATACACTAGAGCATTAGAAATGGGGCCCATTATGTTTGGAGCATTATTTGGGCCCATAAGACAGTGGAGCTTCATCCATGGGGACCAACATATACTGTAGCATTATGTGGAGCTCATCATATACTGTTTCAAACATTATATGGGACCAATGATTCTGTATGGAGAAATAGATGGGCCTTGTCATGAGATGTAAAAAGTGAAGTATTTTTCATTGTACTATACCGCTATTTCTCTGCCGTATCGGAGCATGATGAGTTGTGGTATGTGTTAAAGGGGCGCTCTTTCGCCCAGGGCACATGAAAACCTGGAGCCAGCCCTCCCCCCCCACAACTTTAGCCAAATAACCCCCATTTTTCAGTGCGTAACTTGTATTATGAAGTTAATTAAGGTTGACAAGCTTAAGTAAGAAGAATTGATGCTTTTGGCATTCAAATGGGCACTGTTGGTGTGTTTCCTGTCCTCCTCTCACTGCCGACTTTTATTCCCCATTGACTTACATTGGGTTTCGTGACGACCCCGACTTTTCCCTATAATTGGACGATCTTGCTCGACCCGACTTTTGGAAAAGTCGGGTTTCACGAAACGAAACACGACCCTAAAAAAACAAAAGTCGCTCAACTCTAGTAGACCAGACTTGGTTAAAAATACTAGATGTATATACAAGGAAGATGGGGCCATAGCTCAGGAATGGAACAGCATGGGAACAAAAGAAAAATAACACCCCACTCAGAAGCAGCACCAGGTAAAAAAAAAAAAAAAAATAATATATGGGGCAAAAGACAGATCCTCTCAGGGGAGAATGACTGAACGACATAATGAAGCATGTTCTCCTGTAATATGGGAACCCATTGTCTGAGGTAAACTTTTTGATGTTATGTAACCATTTTGAGGTGTCAGCCTTAAAAGCTTCTGAATGGAAATTTTGTACTGTATTATGTGATTTACAATGCATTACGCTATGCTTTTGTAGTTCAGTATTATGCTATGTTTGAATGTGACAATATTCTTAATCTTTCCTCTCTTTAACATTTACTTCCTTGGAAGGAAACACACATAAAATCAGTCCAGGGCTGAATTTAGAGAAAATGTAGACTCGGAGCAGTAATCATAGTAGGGTCCGTACATGGTCATCAATCATGAGGTAGTCTGGATTGTCACACAGCAGCCAGAGATTTCACCATTGCCCTGCATATAAATTATTAGCAAGGTTAGGATCTTACATTAACTCCATCAGGCTCACAGGAATGAGAACAGTATTATCAGTCAGTGCTAGGGGCTTATCCACACATGTATTTCAAGCGCCATTTTCCATTCTGCGGTGATGGAGCTTCAGATCATAATGTGAACAAGCCCCAATACTAGCTGAACCGAGAAAGTTTACTGTGGGGATCATGATTTGCTGTCAGATTTGGGTCATTGAAAATGCCATGGAATTGTCCATGCACTGTATTCCCAGAAAGGGCACTTGGATGTGGGCTCCTGTATATACATTATTGTCAGAACAGCGATGACATAAAAAAGCATCGAGATGGCTCCAGCAAATGAATTATGCTGTATCGACAATGAACCAAATTATAGAAAAGGTTCTACAGACAGATAGACAGACAGATATAGATAGATAGATAGATAGATAGATAGATAGATAGATAGCAGAGAAATAGATAGATATGTTGCCTAAAACATAAAATAGGCAAGTCACATATGCCGAATTCTCTCTTTGAGTTGTACTTGACTTTCACAAAAAAGTGGTGGTTGGCATTTAAAATTTATCAGTGTCAGAGGCTTAACGATAGTGGGTGCAGCACCTGATCCTTGGAGCCAAGACAGCCCAAAAGGTCACTCTGGTCAATAGAGAGAGAGTAATTTGAAGAAAATATCATTCTAATTAGTGGCAAAAGCTGAAGCACGTGATCGATCCCCAATGCAAACTCTCCAACATGGCTCCCATTTATGACTATGACGGGCCTTTAACCACTTCCTGACCGCCAACGGTAGATAAACGTCGGCGCTTGCTGGGCAGTGTGCAGCGCCGACGTTTATCTATTGTTGGCGGTTTTGTGCCCCCAAGACCCCCACATACCTTATACTGTAATGCAGGGATCCCGGCGCACAATGCTTGCTGCGACCCCCGACCTCATCGAGACCTGATTGGTTCAGGTCCTGATGACATCAGCGTCTCAGCAGCCAATGAGAGAGCTCGCTGGGAAAGCTGCTTGTTTCCCGGCGATCTGACTCATTGTAACACAACTTCTTCTCTGATCTTGCACTGACAGATGATCAGAGGAGAAGCAGCATTACTGTGTGACTAGATCGCTGCCTGGCACAGAGATGAGGAGAAGTGGCGTTACTATGAGTCAGATCGCCGGGCAGCGATCTTATCACAACAACAAAAAAAGTAAGAAAAAAAAGCAGGTACGCCGGTTAGGGCTAGGGTTAAGGCTAGGGTTAGGGTCAGGGTTAGGGCCAGGGTTAAGGCTAGGGCTAGGGCTAGGATTTGGGTTAGAGCTAGGGATAAGGTTAGGACTAGGGTTAGAGTTGGGATTAGGATTAGGGTTAGGGGTGTGTTGAGGTTAGGGTTGTTGTTAGGGTTATGGTTGGGATTAGGGTTATGGGTGTGTTGGTGTTAGGTTTGTAGTTAGGGTTTCGGTTAGGGTTGGCATTAGGGTTAGGGGTGTGTTGGGGTTAGGTTTGGAATTAGAATTGGGGGTTTCCACTGTTTAGGCACATCAGGGGCTCTGCAAATGCAACATGACGCCCACAGCCCATTCCATCAAAGTCTGCATTCCAGAACGTCACTACTTTCCTTCTGAGTCCCGCCGTGTGCCCAAACAGAAGTTTTCTCCCACATGCGGTAACAGCGTACTTAGGACAAATTGGACTACAACTCTTAGGGTCCAATTTTTCCTGTTACCCTTGTGAAAATAAAAAATTGGGGGTTAAAAGATCATATTTGTGGAAGAAAAATGATTTTTTATTTTCATGGCTCTATGTTATAAACTTCTGTGAAGCACTTGGGGGTTCAAAGTGCTCACCACACATCTAGATAAGATCCTTAAGGGGTCTAGTTTCCAAAATGGGGTCACTTGTGGGGGGTTTCCACTGTTTAGGTACATCAGGGCCTCTCCAAATGCAACATGGCGTCCGATCTCAATTCCAGCCAATTCTGCATTGAAAAATTCAAACGGTGCTCCTTCCTTTCTGAGCTCTGCCGTGCGCATAAACAGTGGTTTAGCCCCACATACAGGGTATTGGCGTATTCGAGAGAAATTGCACAAAAAAATTTGTGGTTCATTTTCTCTTTTTACTTTTGTAAAAATAAAAAAAATGGTTCTGAAGTTAAATGTTTGTGAAAAAAAAGTTAAATGTTTATTTTTTCCTTCCATATTCCATTCTTTCATATGAAGCACCTGAAGTGTTAATAAACTTCTTGAATGTGGTTTTGAGTACATTGAGGGGTACAGTTTTTATAATGATGTCACTTTTGGGTATTTTCTGTCATATTGACCCCCAAAACTCACTTCAAATGTGAGGTGGTCCCTAAAAAAATTGTTTTGTAAATTTTGTTGTAAAAATGAGAAATCGCTGGTCAACTTTTAACAATTATAACTTCCTAACAAAAAAAAAAATATGTTTCCAAAATTGTGCAGATGTAAAGTAGACATGTGGGAAATGTTACTTATTAACTATTTTGTGCGATATGACTCACTGATTTAAGGGCATACAAATTTTTGCCAAATTTCAATATTTTTAACAAATAAGCGCAAGTCATATCTAAGAAATTTTACCACTATCATGAAGTACAATATGTCAGGAGAAAAGAATGTCAGAATCAGCGGGATCCGTTGAAGCATTCTAGAGTTATGACCTTATAAAGTGATACTGGTGAGAAATGGTCCGGTCATGAAGGCAAAAACAGGCTCTGGCGCGAAAGGGTTAAAGCACTACTCAGGCATTTTTTTTACTTCACTGCCAAAATGGTATCACTGTTTGTCTTTTGCCCCTAGTAAAATACTTACCAGCCGCTGTCTTCTGGTCTTCCCAGCTCCACTCCAGATCCATTCCACCATCTTTTTACTGCAGTTCCGAATCTCAATGTACCGTAAGTCGATGAGCCTCGTTCTGGCTCTCATAGACTTACATTGAGAAGTGACTTCTGGTCCGGCAAACAGACACTAGAGCGATCCAGCAGGTCACAGCCAGCAAAAGGTGACCAGAGCAGTGCCAAGAACAGAAGGAGACAGTGGCTGGTAAGTATTTTATTAAAGGGAGCACACATTAGTGATACCACTCTGGCAGGGAAATTAAAAAACTGCTGGAGTGGTGCCGTAAAGTTCTGTGAAAGATGGGAACCATGTTGAAGATTTTGCATTGAAGACCACAAACTTCGAGTTCCACCCCTGAATCGTGTCATTATCTCCAAATTGTGCCACCTTGGTCACAAACAAATGATACCTGGGGATGATGTTTGCTGTGCGCTTTGAGTTCCCTATGAGAAAAGTGCAATGTTTATTGCATTTATATCTTTCATTTTACTACTTAAAGTAGTAAACCCATGGCAAAGATCAGATTGTAAATTAAAGTGAAAAATAGGAATGCTTCTTTCTCCATCACAGCAATTACTACTTAAAACGAACATGTCATCAAGCTCATCCATGTTAAACTAAAGGTATGGGCAGAATGGAGCTGTCATACTAATTTAATACATACCTTTAGTGTAAAAATCTGCAGCCTGGCTTTTGTTAAATCATCACAATAAATTTAGGTTTTCTTGTTGCTTTGTGGCGGGACTTGTGGGCGGGACTATGGTGTCCCGCCCACCCACAAGTCCCGCCACAAGGCACCGAGGAAACAAAAATTTAACGTGATGATTTAACAAAAACCAGGCTGCAGATTTTTACACTAAAGGTATGTATTAAATTAGTATGACAGCTCCATTCTGCCCATACCTTTAGTTTAGCATGGATGATCTTGATGACAGGTTCTCTTTAACATAAGAAATGTGGAAAAAATGTATTTACAACTCCTGGTAAAAATTTTACCAGGAGCTGTAAATACATTAATTTTTATTATTTTCTCTTTAATATAGTCTTTTACTCAAGCTGCAATATGGCATAATACGCCAACACACAGCACAGCAGACTCGGCAAAAAGGAAACTTGCATGTGGGATTTTTGTAGTTGCCCCTTGAGGCTCTTTCATTTCTATGTATGATGCTATGCATTCCTCGGAAAAGAATCGCAGATCCCCTTGAGAGTTACCCGCTAATTATAGTTCAGACATTTATGATTGCTGCCATGGTAACCTTTTACACTGAGCATCATGCTGCCATTCACAGTATGCACATGGCTAATTCTGTATGACCAATCCATGAACTGCCTGGGAGTGCAGCAAAGCAGAATGGCACAGTGAGAAAACAATGTCGCTCGCCAGAAAACAGACAGTGGTGCAGAATGGCGAAACTGACCTACATTCCCAAAAGAAGGTTTTCAGCATCGGAAATCACATCCTCAGCACATTTCCACCTACGCCATGAATGCCATGCAGCATACTACTAAGTGTAAAACCACTCAGATAGGTTATATGAATGAGGTGGCACTTTTTAGAGTTATACTTTTCCAATTTCAAGGGAAATATCTGTGGTCAATATGCAGCAAAATGCATTGGGATTTTACTGCGGGTTTCCACCCCCTATTTTGTAAGTTATTCTATTTTTTTTTCTCTAGATTTTTCTAAATCAGAAGCAAAGAATGCAGACTTTATATCAAGCTAAAATATCTGCACAGCACTTTATATGCAGGTAAAAAACACAAACCGAAAAAGAGATGCAGATTTTCATTGTGTTCCTTAGTTCCTCTATATACCTTCTAATCTCACAGAAATGAAGTAATAAAGGACAAGGATCAAACATATCACATATAAAAGATATATCAATATTTTTCTATGAAAACAGAAATGAGTAAAACTGCCAAAAATAATTCTTCTCTGCTGTTACTGCACCAGATAGTATCTTACAGTATCTACATACCGTGCCTACATCACAATAATCCTGCTATGTGATTACTACATAGAAGACTCCGACAATATCCTGATGAATCAGTATATAGTGCCTGCATAATACTCAAATATAGTGCTTATGTATTACTGCTACTATATGACAACGTATCATTACTGTGCTATCCAAATAATATACGGTCTACATTGTACCACATCTTATGTCTAGAAGGTGGTTTGACAAAGAAGTATGAGAACATACAATAGGCCCATAATATAGCCTTGCAATAGTATGGCTATTTACTAGGATTGACTTTAATATGTCTCTTGGCCTGGATGCCTTAATGCTTCATACTGATCACATGCTGCTACATCAGCAAGGCTTACCTTAAGGGCTCATGCACAAAAGCGTAAAAATCGGACGAGAGCCATCTGTCGTTTTGACTGATAGCACTCGTCGCCGTGTTATTCAATGAGGCCGTGCACACGTCCAATTTTTTCCAGGGACCAGGTAAAAAAAAAGATAGCATGCAAGATTTGCCTCTGATTCTCGGGTCTAATTTGGCCATTCAAGTATATGGGTCTGTGGAAAACATCGGACTGCACTCAGATGACAACTGAGGCCTATCCAATTTTCATAGACAGAATTGAAAAGGCCTAAAAACAACTTTTTTTTCCACCACCTCCATGAAAATCGTCTTTTCCACTCTGATCATCCTCTGATGATCGTGTGATTAGCAATTGAACCGTTTTTCAAGTATTCAAATTAACAATGCCACACAATGCCTTCATAAATGCCATAGCACTATAGAATGCATGATAAAGGTGGCCATCTGTTTTAGCCAAAAATATTATTCCACACTATAACAATATCTTTTCTTAGAATACTGCATTGTACTCTTCAGCTATTATTCCTCCTAAAAATGTAATGTATACACTAACCCCCAGTATTGATTGGCAGCTTTCTGCCTATGCACAGTATCCACAGAAAGCTGCCAATCAGTGGTGTGGGCAGGGTTATATGGAGCTCAGCATTCAGAGAAGTGGTTTATCTGCTGCAGATAAAACAGTGATCAAAATAACAGCAAGCAGCACAGTAAATTATAGATTGCTGGAATTAGGGTCTGTGCACCTATATTATTCCGCTCTCAGATGGAGTAACAAAAACCTTGTGAGAGATTCCCTTTAATACCAATATACAGTGTCCAAAGAATTAATCAGAATTTATGCAGCAATAGTGGTCTTCACTATGCCAGTATCTCAGCCCCCAACTGTAGCACTGTACATTTCTTACAGTGGTGCACAGCACCTAAAGATGCAAATACACACCTTTTAATCAGTTTTATGCAGGTTATTACAGCGCTCTCCTCAGAAGGGCTGGGTACAAAATGGACATCGTGATGAATCAGAGCCTTAAAGCACCATCCAGACTTTTTATTTTCAATGCTGGAGTGGTGCTTTAAATGTAAGCCCCCTGCCCCTGGTCATATACTCAACCTCCAGCATCTACACAGTTTTTCCACACCGCTTCAGTCCTGCGAAACCATCTTGTGAGCGCAGCGTCTGAATGGCCGGGAGTCAGAACCTCCGTCACAAGCTCTCAATGCAAATCTGTGAGTGCCAGAACAAGGCCAGAATGAGGCTCTCACAGACTTGTATTGAAAATTGACCTCGGCGCCACTCCATGAAACGCTCAAGCTGCCGGCAGGTCACTTTATGCTGGAGAAAGACAGGAGCGACGCTGGAAAACGATGAAGGCGGTGGCAGGTGAGTGTGAGATGGGGCAGAGGAATTACATTTAATGCCCCACTCCAGCGGCACAATAAAACAAATGCTGGAGTGGTGCTTTAATGTTTGTCACAATGTTCCTAGCCTAGGCTATGAGCAGAGAGGTTCAATGCAAGCACTTTGGTCCAATGGTGCCTATAGATCCCTCCCTCATAAAGGAACATGATACTATTGTTAATGGCACATGTGTGGCGCCCGGGAGGCTCGGTCGCCACAGAGGTACTGCACCTTCTCCTAAGGTCTAGTGCCCCACCATCCAGGTAAGGTGGGAACTCCTTTCCACACTCCAACACTCGCACCCCACACAACAGGGTAGTTCTGCACAGCCACATTGCGGCTCAGTGCTTAGAGAGTAGCAGAGCACCTTTGGTGGTTCCCTGCTTGGAACACTGGATGTGCTGGGAGGTGGGTGGTGTTAAGATACATAAAAGAGTGGGAAAGTGTAGGATGACACGTTCAGTCTGACAGAAGGTCAGCCGGGTAGGAAGTCACTCAGACAGGAGTGATGATCCCTGGAAGAAGGGATGGAGGAAGGAGTGCTGCAGCTGCCTCAGTGATCTGAGCCAGCTGGCATGGGAAAGGAAAAGAAGGAGAAAGACGTAGAACTGAAACCTAAGCTTCCATAAGAAAGAAAGACAAGTAAGGAATGAAGAAGTAGAGAGAACAGAGAGGACATGGGTTAGAAGAGGAACCCTGCCTATAGGTTATCAGCGCAAGGCCGGGGCCGGGTCCCCGAGGTTGTATGGACACTTATGGTTCTGCAGCAGACACCGGTGGAGTAGGAGGCTGTAAATGCACTACTCCCATCTAAGACTTGGGGCACAACAGCAATTGGGTAGAGAGCTGGGACTCAGGAGAAGGGAGTCCCCGAAGCAGGCTACAGCTGTCTGCGTATGAGTAGAGTTCTTGGGAACATCTGTCAGGAGGAACTCCAGTGTACCACGGTACTGGAGATCTTCACACTTAAAGGCGCTATAGAGGAGACATTCAGGAAAGGCACATAAGTTGGCGGAGTGTTGGAGGGGAGCTTTCCATTTTGCCAGGGGGTTGGCTGGGTCCCTCACCCGGAGGACACGGCACAGAAGTGGGCATTACTGACTGAGGAAAGCGTTGGAACTACATGCCCTGGTGTCCTCCATTCCTTCCTGTGTCCGTCTGCCTAACACGGCTACATCCCCTGCGCCGGACACTACACCACCTAAGTGTCCCCATATCTACACTGCCCTGGGACAACAGCCCTGCCTGTGGAGGGCTATACCATCATTGCTGCACCACACCATCTGTCCCGGAGGATCTGTCTGCAGCGTCGGTTTAACACCTCCCTTGCCGAACACCACAGGTGGCGTCACGAACTATTCCATTCCACTTAAACTACATTACAAATTCCCTTTGATTACTTGGGCGCCCAGGGCCACAGACCGGGTCACCGCCGCCGTGACACATCCCCCTGACACCGGCCCGGTACCGAGTACCCCACAGCCCTGGGAGGGCGACCCACATGCTTTATCAGAGGTCATGTTACAGATTTTGCATTAGGGAGGAAGAGTTAAGTTACATCTGTGCTTAAATTTACAGCAATTTATAAAATAATATTTCATCCCTTGGATTCTTGATAGATGTATATGCAGGAAATAAAATGGTGATGTGTCCGATTTAAGACATAAGAAAGTGACATCTAAATATAAGGCTAAAAAGAAGATGTATTGATTTCATGTGAGCGACAGTGAGAGCTTGAAGCAGCACCTCGCCGGTGCCAGGCAGCAGCTCCATTACCAGCACTGCTGAGGGAGAATACTGCAGTGACTGCTCACACCTCCAGCCACATGTTTTATGACAGCACTTGTTATGTTTCTACTTGAGAAAGCGCAGGGTTATTGTGAGGAAATACAGTAAGTGAGAGGTGGAGGCTAATTATAGCAGCAGAGAATGCCACTTTCCTTACTGAAATGCAAACATTTGTAGGCACCTCCTCAATTACAGATCTAGCACAGTATGGAGGAGCGATATGTATGCAGAGAAGGTAACGAGATAATCGTGCTCCTGATCCGATACCGTACCTGTGTTATTATGTGATTTACAATCACTGCAACGTTAATAATCAGGTGCAAACAGAAAACACATTTTCACTCTCTTCAAAATACTATGTGATAAATGTACACATTAAAAAGAATGCAGCAAAGATAGGCTACGTGGGCACAGCGCTTCTGCCAGCCCATCAGAACGCGGGGGGTACACTGAAGCACAGGCTAAGGGGTCCGAAGGGTAATAGCAAAATAATATAACTACTAGAACTGAACACATAGGTACTTTAAGAATTTAATTTGTGTTGAATTTCATGAAATTCCAAGGTCTTGGCGACGTTGAACAATTTGTGATTCGATTCATGTGCAACATCCAAAATTACCCGCTGCCTTTTAACACATTGCGAATATTGCATCAATCATAGAAGGCTGAGATGATCTTAGGCGCTACTGCATGGGCATCCCTGTAATCCCTCGGAGCTATCACATCACATGATACACAGTAGCCATTCAGGAGGGACCAACATAACCAGTATAAAATCCTAGGCAAGGAATGCAGTAGCCATTTTAGGGTGATTTTAGGATAGTGATAGGACATCAGAAATCAATGAGCAGCAATAGAGCTTGTCAAAGCTCTAAAAGATTGGACAAATACTACCGACAGTAATGTGTTGTACATCTGCAGCACTGAAGAAGATGACTGTAATAGTCTGGTAATAATAATATAGAAATTCAATTTCTAGGGGGAGAAAGACATAAGGCCGGTGCCAGCAGCAGTGCCAGTGTGGTTGATCAGTGATATGGTGTAGCTGGTATCGGTCCTACTGCATTTGATTACAATACACATTTTTTATCTTTGTTTTCAATCAACTATAAAAGAAAATCAACACAATAGTTTTTAAAATAAAAGAAATCTGAAATCAGTGTCAGACAACGTGCTTGCTTGTCACTACAGACTGTACTAAGTTTTTGCATTTTTTGAGCAATCAATTTTGTATAGGTGGGACTAATTCTTTTAAAAAAATGCAAAATAAAATCTACTGAAATCCAGAAATTTACCTGCAACTGCCAATCACAAAATCTGTGTGTGTCAAGCAATTTTTTGATCTGTGTCATTGGTCAAATTTTACATCCGTACACACGATACTAATACAACGCCCTGATAAAGGCGCTCGCTTTTTAGCCATTCCATTCTAGCAGGGCTGTTGTCATTTTAGTATAGGTGTTATATAAAAAATGCAGACAATTAACCTGATTTACTGGTCCAGTTTGACAACTGCACACCACCGCTATAGTGCTGGCTACTGTCACATTTTGCTTTCTGTACAGGTACTTACTTAACTAGCATCTGTTGTTATGTCCTTTGTTGCAAAGGCTGAATAATTGGGCTGAAAACATTGTCAAAATATAGTTGTAGTGTTGCACAAAATGTTTAGTAAAAGCGGCAATGACAAAAGACGGGATAGTGTAAAATACTGAAATATATAGCTACAAAAAAAATGTGTGGAAGCCTCTAGCAGAAGCACCATCACTGACAATATACATTGGGGCAGTAGATGCCAAACACAGGACATCCTTTCCCTCCAGCAAGCATATCAATTGAGTAAGAGTAAGGCCTCTTTCACACTTCCGTTTTTGACCATCAGTCAAAATCCGCCAGGTTTTGAAAAAAACGGATCTGCCATTTTTTTTGTGGATCCGTTTTTTGCCCCATTGAGTTGCATTACTGGCAGATCTTGACGGATGGCCATCCGTTGGATCCGTTTTTGTGAGGATCCGCCAAATTTTTTTCGTCCGTCGGCATGCTTGGACGGACTTTGCAACTTTTTTTTTTGTTGTTGGATCCGCATTTTCCATTGCGCATGCCCGGAGAAAAGAAGTCAGGGAGAACATTAACCCTGAAATCCTTTCTGGCGGACGAAACATTTTTTTTCTCTCTCTCGCCAGCGGTTCCTTTAAAATTCTTTTTTTGGCGGATTTTAACTGACGCAAAAAACTGAAGTGTGAAAGAGACCTAAGCAAAGTCACAGCAGACTGATGTTACCTTTAATGGTGACTGCGGATTTGAGTCAGTTTTATGCACAGAAATGTGTGCCTGATCACAAATGACTGAGGGATAATTTTTGGACCGCTTTTTAATTTTAAAAACTTGAACGTATGTCTTTGCACTGTGTTATTAACTACCATGTCACTTTGCATTTCTACGGTATGGTCATTTTGACAGTACGAAGGTGTCATTTGCATTAAAAAGAATGGGATTGGATGCATTCTTAGGAGACCTCAGTGTTATACACTTCTTATAAAGGCAATTGGAGTACTTGCAATTTATGGTGAATTTCCTATTTTTTAAGGAAAAAGTTGAGTAACCTATGGAATATGAATTTCAAAAGATCCGATCATCTCCAGTAAGTACTCCAATACAGTTTAAATAATATTGCACCAAAAAAGAAAAAAAGAAGGATGTCACTCACCGTTCCAGTGTAGAAGTTTTTATTGGAGGATAAAATGCATAGGCTCGGGAGTAGTGTACAAGATACGGACAACGGCCGTTTCGTGCTCCTGCGCTTCAACGGGTCCTGATTACTCTACATTATTCCTTCACTGGAACGGTGAGTACCATCCTTCTTTTTTTCTTTTTTGGTGCAATGTATTCCTGTTCATTTTTCAAGGATTGAGCACCCGTTCCTTCTGGTTTGTGGCGCTGAATATAGGTGTGTGAATTGTACCTTATGGCATGAAGCCAAGGTAAGGTGGTGCAGCTGTGCCGAATTTATCTTCTCTTGTTGGAACAGTTTAAATAATAGTGGAATTATAATCATGTTATCAACTCTGCATGGCTTTCTTGAATATAGCAAATGTTTATTAACTCCCTAAAAGGACAAATTCATCCGCTGCATGGTCTGGTGACAGTTGTAGCCATGCAACCAGGTCTTGTCAACATGTCCATTTGTGATAAGAAAGAAATAATATGAGTAGACATTGTATGCCTATATATGCATCCCCCTGTACACTTTCTTATCAGTCACTTGCTAGTTATAATTGATTAACATGTGTATACCATATGTAAACATCAGAATTGCAGTTTCATTTCTTTTAGAAGATAATTTATAATAGCTTATATCCAAATTCAATAAAAAAATGCAGGTGTTGGATTTGTGGATAAAGTCATACACAAGAAGTAGTTTCTATTTTTATGTTTATTAAGCTTAAGGCCCCGTCACACACAGCGAGATCGCTAGCGAGATTGCTGATTTTGTGATGCATCAGCGATCTCGCCAGTGATCTCGCCGGGCATCGTTGATTGTGCAGGTGTAGTGTCGGTGGTGGGGTGCCGAGCTGGGGGGGGTGGTCCTACTTTTATACCGCGCAGAGATGACAACAGAGACACGATGGAGGCAGATTCTGGGTGCAACAGGTCCAAGTTTATTTCTTCACTTGCCGTCCGACTGACGGCACACCTCGCGGCCCTCCGTTTCCAGAGCCGCTTCTCACACCGTACACTGGAGACGTGTCTGCACACACCGTCCCCTCCTTTACTGTCGACGCTCCTGACAGTTCCGTCACTGTGGCCGCCTTAGGCCCATTAACCAACAGCGCTTCTACTGCTCAGTCGTCGTGTCGCATACGGTGTCTTACACCCAGTACCTCGTCTCAACTGCGGTCCTTTCCTGTCAGGACCACCCCCCTGACGTCCTCTCTCCTCAGTCCCCCTGGTCTGGATTCTCCTCAGAGTGCACAGACTGTCGTAGTCCTCCTGTCACTTGAGCTCCCCCTGGGGACTGGAATCTTCTGGAACCCTCCCTCAGAATTTATAGCTCACCCGGTTCCTTGAAACTGTCACTCCAACTGTCACCTCACCCCCCATGACCAACGGTTTCTAAAGCCCTAAGCTGCTGTAAAGTCCTTCGCTCACACTCCACCCTGCCATCTAATGGTCATCCCAAGGTACTGCACGTCCACTACACTTTCCTAGTTGTTTCCCCACTGTAATCACTGACTCCTACCTACACTGTGCAAACCTATCTTTCTTCACTCTGACTAGTCCGTCCGTCCGTCAGGTCACCTTCCCTACACTCCCCCTTCCTTTGTCCATTGTCGTCCTCGACAATCGTCATCCCTGCCTTCGTCGTTCTGAATCTACACCTACATTCTGTTGTCGGACCAGAAGTTGAGCCAAACCCACTATCTGCGGGGGCCGAACCATACTGGGAGCACTATGCTCTGAGCAGCCTACTGCTACTCACCAGCACGCACGCCACATGACAACGTCTTTCAAATTGGGCAAGGTACACCCGTATTCTCTCTACGGCGTGTATCTTTCCCCTACTCTCCCCTACTGTTACCTTTCACTATCCGGTACGCCATGATCGAGGCCACTCACCTACCAGATCATTGCCGGCGCCCGCCTTTCCTTCTTCAGGGGTGTCCGTGGTGTTGGGGACCTGACCTAGGACGGCTGTCTTTCTCACGTCTTCCAACTCATTTTCCTTCTTTCAATTACATGTCATGGTCGGCGTCCCGGTCTCCCAGACCTCCTCAACTCTTAGATCCCTACCGGATCTCACACTTTCCTTTGGTCCCGCAGACCTTCCCTTACCCGGACCTGTTGCATTTTACTTTGCATATTATACATCATACAACTTTATAATAGCACAAGTACCCCATTTTTTTATAATTTTTTTTTTTCCGTTTTCTTTTGCTCATTTTAAAACCAACATATAACAACATAACATTGCATGTCTTCTTTCTCCCCCCTTCCTTGGACATGGACACTCCCTCTCTTCTAAGTATCCCCGCTCTGTCAGTCTAACAAGTAAACACAAACTATCCTGTAAGAGGAACATAGAAAAACAGACATAAAAATCACAGATAAACATTTCTTTTTTTTTTTTAAAAGCTGACCGCGAACTGTCCTTTTGACCTGCACAACGGTGCAACGAACTCCTGACAGTTCAATCCTCCTTTCGGTGGTCAGTAGTATGGGACCCCACAACCGTGGAGCTCCCAGGATGCAAGAAGTGTCCCTTTCTGCAAGATAGTATAAACGAGCCGTCCCGGGGGTCGTGCAGCCGCCATGCCAGCCTCTCCCCTCTCATGGAGCAGGTTCCAGACTTCCTGCCCCCTGGCCCTCTTCTTCTCTATAACTCCTGCGACCCAAACAGAGGGTCCGGCATGAGCCCTGGAGTCCGGTGGGCGGGACTTAACCGAGGAAGGACGTGGATCAGAGGCGGCCGATGATTCCTGCGGCTCAACAGCCGCTGGGGCCAGGTGGCAAATTGGGACAACCGGGTCCTTGGAGGCTGGAATCACAAGGCCCACTAAGTCGGCCGCAGTCGACTTCAGCAGCGGCATAACCGCGGCCTCAGGACAGGCCGCATCCACTACTTCCAATGGAGCCGGAGTAACGGCCGGTTCCAACGACGCAGCTGCTATCAGCAGGGGGAACGCAGCAGCGTCTTCTTTGGATGACGTCCGCACTGGCGGCTCCAGGCGGGGTACCTCAGGGACTTGAGCAGGGGCCTCGCACAACTCTGCATACACCACTGGGCCCGATGTACCCAGGCCTTCCGGTGCGCAGGGGGCAGCGTGCTGCGGCGGAATGATAAGGGCCGCTGGCGGAGGCACTGGTGGTGCCGGGGGTACTCTCACCTTCCCCGGCGCTGCGGCCTCCATCACATCAATACGCGGCTTCACCCGCAGCCTCCGTCCCTCGCTCCACTGTCCCGCGGGTCTTTCCCCCAAACTTGGGGGCTCCGCTGAGAAGTCCTCTGCTGGTATTGGTGGTGGCCGTTCTCGCTGACTCCGCTCAGGCTCCGCTCCCCAGCTCAGCATCCCGCTGCTCTCCCGTGGCTCTGAGGGCGACTTCTGGCACAGCTCCATCCCCTGCCGCCACTGCCACTCTAGGCAGCCGATGCCCCGACACCTGCAGAGTCTCATACCGTCTGTTGGGCAGCACTCGAATGGCATCAGACAGCCGCAGCCAAGTTTTTCTTCTGTGCCACTCCCTCTGTGAGGTGAGGTGTCGGCAGGCCTCTCCACCCTCCTGTCAGGGTCCAATATATGGAAGCGTCGATCTCCAGGCACATACTGTTTCCTTTTGGGATACGTTGGAGGGGGTCCCAGTCCATTCAACATGACTGCAAACACCCGGACCTCTCCTCTGCGCTGAAGCAACACCGCCATACTGCACAGTACCTGGTACCGCCCCGGATCCTCTGCTGGCCACACAGATCCGCCACAGCGCTTCCCATTTGTATTCCACAGGTAGGTCATTTGTAATCCACAGGTAATTGTAATCCAAACAGAGTAGTCCAAGTCCTTTTCCAGTCTTTGAGGCAGGCCTGCTGCAGAAGATGATGTATTAGCGGCGTCTATCCTGCCGACTACGCCAAATGTAGTGTCGGTGGTGGGGTGCCGAGCTGGGGGGGGGGTGGTCCTACTTTTATACCGCGCAGAGATGACAACAGAGACACGATGGAGGCAGATTCTGGGTCCAAGTTTATTTCTTCACTTGCCGTCCGACTGACGGCACACCTCGCGGCCCTCCGTTTCCAGAGCCGCTTCTCACACCGTACACTGGAGACGTGTCTGCACACACCGTCCCCTCCTTTACTGTCGACGCTCCTGACAGTTCCGTCACTGTGGCCGCCTTAGGCCCATTAACCAACAGCGCTTCTACTGCTCAGTCGTCGTGTCACATACGGTGTCTTACACCCAGTACCTCGTCTCAACTGCAGTCCTTTCCTGTCAGGACCACCCCCCTGACGTCCTCTCTCCTCAGTCCCCCTGGTCTGGATTCTCCTCAGAGTGCACAGACTGTCGTAGTCCTCCTGTCACTTGAGCTCCCCCTGGGGACTGGAATCTTCTGGAACCCTCCCTCAGAATTTATAGCTCACCCGGTTCCTTGAAACTGTCACTCCAACTGTCACCTCGCCCCCCATGACCAACGGTTTCTAAAGCCCTAAGCTGCTGTAAAGTCCTTCGCTCACACTCCACCCTGCCATCTAATGGTCATCCCAAGGTACTGCACGTCCACTACACTTTCCTAGTTGTTTCCCCACTGTAATCACTGACTCCTACCTACACTGTGCAAACCTATCTTTCTTCACTCTGACTAGTCCGTCCGTCCGTCCGGTCACCTTCCCTACACAGGAGTGTCCTGGGCCATTTTTTGATCGTTGTTCTCCCACTGGTCAGCGCGCATCGCTGCGTGTGGCAGTGGGAGACCAACGATCAGTGAGCTCCCAGCGCTGTAAGCAGACGTGGGAGCTGGTATCCAAGGTAAATATCGAGTAACTAAGCGCGCGCGTCACTTAGTTACCCGCTGTGTACCTTGGATACCAGCTCCCAGTGCGAGCACGCAGGTATCCAAGGTACACAGCGTATAACTAAGCCACGCACGCGCTTTGTTACCCGATATTTACCTTGGATACCAGCGTCCTCGCTGGTCCTGATCTCTGGTGAGTCTGCCTGTTTGACTGCTCACCAGCGATCATGTAGCGCAGCACCAGCGATCCTGACAAGGTCGTATCGTTGTTGGGATTGCTGGTGCATCGTTTAGTGTAACGGGAGTATTAGACAGTGTGATTCTGAACTATTCTAGTATCTTAGGTCAGATATGCATACTAATGGAGTAAAACAACTTTACAATTTACTTGTTATTAAGAATCCTCTCTGTTCTCAAAAACAAAGGGATTTTTAATTCTATTGTGTACTGCTTGTTGCCTAGGGTACTGGCCACCTCTACAGTCTATCAGTCATGTCTATTCTCCTAGGCAAGGAGTACAGGATTTAACAGTTCTTGGCTGTAAAGCTTGTAAGCCCTGCATTAAAACTAGCCTGATAGAGTCAGCTTCAGTGCCCCTTCGATCCTTCAATGCTACAGAGGCAAAGCTGCCGCTGATTTTAGCAGTTAAGATCACCAACTTAAAAGGGAACCTGTCACCAGAAAAATCACTATTAACCTGAAGATATAAGATGGGGTTAATCTGCAAGATCATAGCGTAACTAACCTGCCCGGCACTAAACGCTGCAGTGAGAAAATGAACGCCATACAACGGCAGTCTTCCAGCTATAGTCACCAGCCGGCGCTGACACTGGTTCAGTCACCGCTCTGAGTATTCAAAGCAGTGGCGGGAACTGCGCCTCCGGACCTAACTGGCACTGGCTCAGTTTTGGGGCTGGCACACACAAGTCCCCTGAGGAAGCAGGGTAAAACGTGCGTCGTAATTCTTGACATCACTAGGTAGGCTACTTTCTTACAAGTTTGCATGTATTTACTACCGTAGCATTATTTGCACCTACTTACAGTGGTTACTGGTGTATGTATTCACATTCTCTGCAATACTGTCAGAATTCCCCATAGGTTGTGTTACCATTCAATATGAATCCTAGATATTAATTATTCTATTATTGAAGCCTATACTTATTACCACTAGGTTTGTTTGTCTCTAGATATGGATACATTTATTACATGAACTATTGACTGTCCTATATACTACATATAGGTTTGACAATAATGTTCATTTTGGTTCTAGGACATACTATATGTAGTGACAACTTATTGCTCTATATTCTGGCTTAATGTTACAAATTGAGACCATATTATTTTTATTGCCATTTACCACATGCAGATTGATAGGTTTTTTTGTCTTCACCCATAACATTATGGCCCATTAGCTTTTGATTGCATTTGTTACTGATTCATTATTATTTTTTTAATCTAGTATATTCCTTGAGGCAACCTTGCCTTTTTTACTGTGTGTTTAAGCTTTTATATAATAAGATGATTGCAATATATTAAGAGGATGAAAACTTTGATGGGAGTGCTTCATTAATTATGCCGCTCATCCAGTCAATTGTTCAGGGGCATACCGCATCCTGACAAGCAGAAAGCTTGGAGGCTGGAGAGCAGTGTGCTCCTGAAGATCAATGGAAAGATAACCCAACTAACATATATACACTATCTGGATGAGCTGCCGCTGTCATTCCTGCTCTTATAGCCCAGTAATCATTTTAGCAGGAGGTGTTGGATGATAGCGGTGGCTTACCCAGTCAAGATCTGAAGAGTATTTACTATTCAGACCACACGTGAGTTAGGTATAGTTATGTAAATAAATGTAAAAAAAAAAATCAAAATATTGTAAAAATCTGAGAAAATTATTGAATGTAATATAATGTAGATTTGAGAAACAGAATGGAAATAAGAATGTCCATGAATAGATAGAGGCATTTTCAGTTCCTCAATGCTGGAAGTGTAACATTGCTTGTGTTTAATTAGAAAAACTGTCAGTAACAATCATCTTCTATAAATGGCATTTTCTGTCTATGGACAGACATACAGTAATCCGTTCTTTACAACTGGTGCAGCTCTTCATTTGATGCATCTTCTCTTCTCTAGGCCGGAATGACTGTTTCCACTCAGAAGCGTGCCATACAGATGATATAAATAGCACAAATAATGCACAATTTAGGACCAAACAGCCTGAATAAAGATGATAGGATATTTTTAGACCTTTGCAATAACCGCTGTCTTCTCCTGTTTTACGATGGAACAAAAGGCAGAGCGGTGACCTGTAGACCTCTTTGTTAGCACTTTGCATAGAGCAAAATAGAAATGAAATTTGTTAGACACATTCTATTCTGTGACAATGCATATTATGGACACGTATGACTTAAATAAACATATCAAAACAATAAATCCTGAACGGGGTCCTTTGTAATTCTGGTTGTTATACATTTATGTAATAAGCATTGGCTTATTTTGATAACAATGGTGTACCTATAGAGGCAGACCATGGGGACGTTAAGGGGATCTTCGGAGAGATGCAGCTTCAGTACTACAGTAATTATCCCCATCTCGTCTGCTATTGGCAAAGTTTATTCGTGCAACCAAAAAAAAAAACGGATTGTTGGCAACTAAGGATTAAAGGGAGGTTGTGGTGGGGGGAAGTTGATTTGGCAAAACCCTGTCCAATTTGATCTTTGATAAACTGCTTGGGCTGCCTCTTGCTATGAAATATGACTTTGCCTGACAGTCATGTTTTTTTTAGCAAAGTGCAGACAACATAAAACCATGTCTAGTCTTCGCAGCTGCTTAATGTGGTGTAGGAAGAACAGCAAGTCAATGATTTCAGGTGTCCCAAAGCTCCATTAGAAGTTGGCAGTAGTTTAGCCTCTCTGACCATTCCCTATGCTCTGTTGGATTGTAGTTTCGAGGCCGTGCAGGTTGTACACTGAACTCATTTGCCCCAATTCAACAGGACTGGTAGTTTGTATACAGTCTTGATGATGGGTGCCCTGGGGTAAGACGCTACAAATTCAATGAGAGGCTTGCGCCTCTTAATGAAATAGACCCATCTTTCAGCTAACGTCTACCACCACAAGAGGTGTACTCTAGTGTGTGAGTGGAGTACTTTTCTGTTGTAATTTGTTACTGTTGTAATTTGCTGTTGTATTTTGTTAGTAATTTGTAATGAGTTGTGCAAAAATGTTGCAACATTTCAGACAATTTTACCCCAGGATTCTGGCAAAAACAGTTTGATGAAATGGTTATGTTTCTTGAACCAGCTGGAAAAGCCATGTACCTTGCTATGTAGGGTCATTATTCTGCTGGAATTGGCAATTATAGCATAGGTACTCTGTGCCGTAGAGGATGCACTTGGTCGGCAATGAAAATATTTCTTACACCAAAGTTTGACCACCATTAGCCTGATGAACAGAAAAATATTTCTCAACCTTTTGTTGTGTATAGTGGATATTAAGATGTACATTTTCTACACAGTATATTTGACATGGACACTGACCGATTACTTTACCTAGTCTAAAACACTTGCACATAAGCACGTTACCCTGTCTGTATTATGTCTGTATTATGATGTCTTCTTGTCTTGTATGGCATGAGACTTAAAGGCCACGACCGGACTGATTAAGACTGGTATGAATAACACTGGTCTTGATGAGGGGACGTGTTGGAGTCATATGCTCTTAATTCATTAAAGGGAATCTGTCACCCATTTTTTGTAATATGATGTAAAGATATCATTCAATTTAGTGTCACATAAGCATTATAGCAGTACTTTTGATATCCCCTGACTCTCCACCTTAGATGCATAAATACCGTTTTTCCTGCGGTGTATGTAAATCACCGAGGTCCGGTCTGATTGGGGGGGCTTATTCTCCTTTCCCCCCCTCCTCGGCTTGCTGTACGTATTGTGATCTGGGAAATATCACAGATCCTGTAGAGTTGACGCACGTGTGCATTGAAATGGCCTCTCGCGCCTGCGCAGTATGCTTTGCCCAACTGTGGGCAAAGCATAAAATCATTATTGCGCATGCACCGGCATATGCCATCGGAGGGTAAGAATAACACCGTTTTTTATTTTTTTTTACATTCTACCTATGCGGCCTCAGTAGTAAAAAGTTGGTCACACTCGTCAAACACTATGTTTGACGAGTGTGACCAACCTGTCATTCAGTTCTCCAAGCGATGCTACAGATCGCTTGGAGAACGCTAGCATTTTGCAAGCTAATTACGCTTGCAAAATGCTAGTTTTTCCGCGGGAAAATCGCGGGAATTTAAAATGCGATTTTCCCGCGGACTGGAATTCCGGAATTCTCGCGGTAATTTCCGCTAGAGTTCCGGTACGTGTGCACTTAGCCTAAGAGGCACATGCCTGATAAGTGGAGTGCATATCCATAAATCTTACTACAGTCAGATATAAATAAGATTTCTTGCATAAGGTACATGCCAGCTCATCATGAATTAGACAAGCTGGCATCATGCCCTGTGTCTAAACTGGTGTGAAAACACAAAAAGCTGCAAATAGTTTTGCAATTTTTCAAGTGGATTTACGCCAGAATTCTTTCATAATCGCTGTGATGAATCTGGGAAATAGATCACATTTTAGGATTGGCTAGTAGCTAACCTTATCGTAGTTTTTACTATTATGGGCATTTTCCAAATAGCCTAATATGATTCATGCACAAATTGACCATACAATCTATGAGACATGGCTCTTGTGGGCTGCATTACCATGTACTATATTCAGTTTAATTGATCTTTCGGTACTTGCACAAGTAATCCACAGGTCTGACATAACTCCATATAAACATTTCACAAAGCTCTTTATTTCCATTTTGTGTCTGACATCAAACAAACGTCAGGAGATATGAATGAAATGCTGCATGTGTGAATTCTGTTCTGCTAGCAATGCAACGCTGTAGATTAGCCTCATCTCCAACATCAGCAGCCAACAATATCTTGTGATTTACTAAGTGGAAGAACATCAAGAGCAGCTCAATTCCCAGTGGTATTTTTGAGATACAGCTGCATAACTCAATGAATGGGGGATGGGATCAGGAGATATTTGGAGCATGCAAATTAGTACTACTCGTGTGCAAATACCACATTTAATGGTCCAAATGACTTGTTAAAGAACACGCTGTATTATTAGACATACAGTTCCGGGCTATGTGAAAAAAAAAGCAAATAGGTACTGCCCAATATTTCCCTTTTTACTCCCATCCTATATACACATCCAATCAGTTCTTAATATAATAGTGTTGATTATGACACTATTAATGGGTATGACTACTTCTTACACGCCGTCACTAGACATATAGAGGTTATTTGTCATATAGGGTAACTCCAACCATACACGTGTTAGATTGGCCATAGACATTATTGTGACACCCCTGAGGCTCAGTCGCCACAGAAGTACTGCACCTTCTCCTGTGTTTCCTAATAAAACTATTTGTGATTTAACATTACTTGGACTTCTATGCACTGATTGTTCTTCTGGTTCTTTGTTGCACCTTTTCCTAAGGTGTAGTGCCCCACCGCCTAGGTAAGTTGGGAACTCCCTTCCACACTCCAGCATCTGCATCCCCCACACAGGATAGTTCAGTAGGTCCGCCTAGCAGCTTCAGGCTGGGGGTAGCAGAGCATCCTTCGTGGAACCCTGCTTTGTAAAACAAGATGTGCTGGGAGGTGGGTGGAGTTAGTATAAAAGAGAGGGAAAGTTGAGAATTGTAGGTCAGTCTGACAGGAGGTCAGGCGAGAGAAGTTCAGTTCTGAAGTTAGTTTTGAGCTCTGTTTGAGTTCAGTTTAGAAAGAGTGCTGCAGCTGCCTCAGTGATCTGAGCCAGCTGGCACGGGAAAGAGAAGAGAAGGAGGAAGACATAGACCTGCAACCTAAGCTTCCATAAGAGAAAGAAGGAACAGCGCGGAACGAAGGAGTAGGAGAACAGAGAGGAGTTGTGGGTTGGAAGAGGAACCCTGCCTATCGGTTCTCAGCGCAAGGCCGGGGCCCGGTCCCCGAGGTTGTATGGACACTAACGGTTCTGCAGCAGACACCGGTGGAGTAGTTGGCTGTAAATGCACTACTCCCATCAAAGACTTGGGACACAACAGCAACTGGATAGAGAGCCAAGACTTCTGAGAAGGGAGTCCACGATAGAGGCTACAGCTGTCTGTCATACAAGTAGAGTTGTTAGGAACATCTGACAGGAGGAACTTCAGAGTACCACGGTACTGGAGCTCTTCACACTAAAAGCGCAATAGAGGAGTCGTTCAAGAAAGGTACATGTTGGCGGAGTGTTGGAGAGGAGAACCCTGACTTGCCCGGGAGTTTGATTGAGTCTGTACCCTGGAGGACACGGCACGGAAGCAGGCACCAGTGGGTACCACAAACTGTGAGTAAAGCTTTGAAACTGCAGCCCTGGTGTCCTCCATTCATTCGCCGCTAACACCTTCAGCACCGCTACATCTGGGTACCAGCATCTATACCATTCTGCGCCTCTCCTCATCCATTGCACCCACACTGCCCTGGGACTACAGCTCCACCTGTGGGGAGCTACACCATCTTTGCTGCACCACACCATCAATCCCAGTGGATCTGCACGCAGCGTTGGCTCAACACCTTACTTGCCAAACACCACGGGTGGCGTCACAAACCATCTAAATAAACTATTACACTATTAACATCACCGCCATTGATATTGGGCGCCCAGGGCCACGGACCGAGTCACTGCTGCTGTGACACATCCCCCCTGACACCACCCCGGTACCGGGTACCCCGCTGCCCTGGGTGTGAGGGCGATCCATTATATGTTGAAGTGATGGTTTTAAAGTATCATACAATATCCATGAATGCTGGCAGAGGACTGTTGCTGGACACATGTAACTGTATGGATTTTTCTTGCATTCATTTGTTTCTCCAGATGCCCATCTGCTAGAGATGAGCAGAAAGATTCACAGGACTATGACTGCCAAACCAGAGCATATTATACTTCCTACCAAGTGCAGGCATCCCAGCTGCCTCTTCTGATTGGTAGGCCTGGCGTAACATCATGTGTTCAATGGGCTGCAACATAATGATGTCACATATTTCCCTGCTCCGTGTACGTGGCCACATATCCAAGTTTACTGAGTCGGTATCAGACCTGATAAATGCTGGACAGCAGTTTTTATTCTGTGCCACTGTGACTATAGTAACACAAGCATTCATAGCTTTCTGCATGAGTGTCACCAATTGATAATGGCCATTAGTAACGCAATCAGTCATACTGACAATGGCCTAATGATTGATATGGGGCCGGGTATTCGGTGATAAAAGTGGATTGCCTTCGGTAACACTCTTGTGGCTCGTGATATACTGCACATTATGCAAGCAGCCTAATGAGCGTGGGCACTAGACATCTAGATTTCGAGGATTGTCCAGGTCATATGGTCAGAATGCCTCACATTTAAATGCAGCAAAACTTACTGTTACAAAACCACATTTTATAGGCAATATTAAAGTGAATTTCAAACATAACAACAAATCAGACATAATGTCTCCCCTTGTATGACACAGACATCCAACATCTCCTATCTGTTAGTTGAAGCAGAAGTTCTAAGAAGCAGCAGCAGTAAATTATAGAAACCCTATATGATGTATGCTTCACTGTAACATGCCTATATAACAGTTATGTGTTTATCACACACAAGTTATCCCCCAAATCTGCGTTATTTTATTCACTTATAGAGCGCCATTAATTTCCACAGCACTTTACAGACATTATCATCACAGTCACCATTGAAGCTCACAATCTAGATTCCTTATCAGCATGTTTTCTGAGTGTGCAGGGGAAACCGGAGTACATGGAGGAAACTCATGCAAACTCAGGGAGAACATTCAAATTCCTTGCAGGTGCGCTCTTGGTGGGATTTGAACCCAAGACCCCAGCATTGTGTAACATCCATGTTTGTGCTCGTTCTCTCTGCTTCTGTCGCCAGTTGGTGCCATGCCTTTTTTGCAGGCGATGTGGAGAGCAGTTTTGTTTGATATTCTGGGACTTTTGATGTCACCCATGCAGGGAACTTTGGGGTTATTTGCTGAACATGGTCACCTCACCTTCTGAGAACTTTGGCAGAGCTCACATTACTTAAACCCTTAGCTTCCTGTCTACCATTGCCAGCTATAGGTTACACTTACTCTTGTCTACTTTTGATTCCCAGCCTGACTGAGCCTGTTTATACCTACCTTGACCTCAGTCTACCCAACTGCCTCTCAATACTGTCCTGTCTCTGACCTTGTATTTCTGACCCAGCTTTTTTAATCTTTGCCAGGCTGTTTCACTGGCCAGCATCTCATCCGTAAGCATAATCAAAGAGACTTTGTGTTATTCCAGATCCCTGTATAGGGGAAATGTTGGGTTCCTCTGGAGTCTACTAGATGGAAAGGCTAGTACAAAGCCTGTCCATGGAAGCCCTTTCATGACCTGCCAGTCTTCCACTAACAGTACATAAAATTCATTCAGCAAGTAAATTTAAAACATAGTCTATGATACAAAAAACAAAATTTAGGCCTCGTGCTGAAAAATCTTTGCTGTCTTCTTGAAATAACACTCATAATTTAAAGCCCCAGGAAGTAAATATTTAAAAGAGTGGCATATTGTGAGTTTCCAGGTCCGTCCACAAATTTAGTATTACAATTTTAGGAAAATATGGATGTAATTATAAGTTATGCATTAACCTAATTTGTTTCTGGTTTTTGTTAACATATAAAAAAATAAAGTTTTTTCTTTTTCCATTTTGATTTGAGTTTTTTTACTACATTTTTATGCAACAATTTATTGCCCTTTCCTTAACTGTAGCACTAAGTCTAAACCAAACCTTAGCCCTTAGTCTAACCTTAAACCAAACTCTAGTCCTGACCATAGTTAGCGTTATAAAAATTGCAAAAATATAAAAGCAGCTATTTTGAGTGAAACACTAATGAATCATGTGAACTGCACTTACAGGGAACCTGTCACTAGGTTTGGTCGATATGAGATACGGCCACCAACATTTCAAGAATGATATACAGCATTCTATAATACTGTATATCTGCCCCCCAACCTGACTTGCAAGAGAAGAAAAATAACTTATATTCACCTGTGGGACGGTCCGGTCCGAGGGGTGTCGCTGGTCTTGGTCTGGCACCTCCCATCCTCTTACGATCGCTGTCCTCCTTCTTGCTTCATGTGGATGAAGCGTCCCTGCGTCATCCACACAGTTTCCTTGGCATTACACTCGTTTGCAGGCATATTTCTCTGCCGTGTTGAGGATCAACCAAGTAATCCAGTGCACATGCGCCATGGCTCTTTGACCTTTTCCAGTGCTTGCGCACTGTAGAACTTTGCTCTGCTATCAACACGGTAGAGAAGTATGCCTGCAGAGACACGCCATCCACACAAATCAAGAAGGAGGACGGCGATCGTAAGAAGATGGGAGGCACTGGGCCAAGACCAGTGACACCCTCCTGCGCTCTGCATAGGCTATGATCAAAATCATAAAAGCTCACTTAATAATACTGAGTATTGTCATTTTGGTCTCTGCCTATGCATCCGATGATAAAGTAATCACGCCTATTGCGCATTGCATAAGCAGATCCAGGCAGTCACTTCCTGTGCTGCTCCAAGAAGAAGCAGGGGCTGATGACAGTGGGGGCACTGTGGTGTAAGGGCAGAAGTGACATTTTGCGGCCACAGACTTTTGGCACCTGGGTCAACAATCCATTTGGTCCCATAATGTTAGGTCACTGATTTTAAATTAAGGTTCCTTTACAAACCTTAGATATAGTCTACATTTTCTTTTAAAGCATGTCAAAACCATCTCAGAAACTAAAATGTAAAGCTGTCAATTCTATCTTGGACCATTCACAAGTTTTGAATATTTATGAAGAATTTTCTCAGACAAAAATGAATCTTTACCAAGAAAATTGAAGTAAATTTGCTGAGTAAGTTAAGAAGTAGCTTTGATGTCTAAATGTACCATATTATGGATGTTCTACTTAATTGAATATCTAGTTTTAATCATTACCCACAACCAGATAGGGAAGAAACCTATGTTTGAAGTAGAAGAAACATAAAAGAAGGCAGTCTTTACAAATAATCTATTCTATTATTTCTAAACACTTTTTCGGTGATTCCTTTGTATCCTCGTTCATACTGCACTCACACACACAAATGATACACTCTTTGAAAGGTAAACTTGCCCCCTTCAGCAAGAAAACAGCCAAACAAACCACACATCCACGATTTGATCACAAAATACAGTTTAAATATTAATTTTCATAAACCTGCAGTAAGGAAAAATGACCTGCATTTGGCACCACAGTACCCAAAAGCACACTGCCAACACATTTGTAAACATGCACTGCTTTTACGCTGATTACTTCGCCCCACCCGCACATACATGATACACCATTTGAAAGGTAAACTTGCTCCCTTTTAGCAAGAAAATAGCCAAACCAACCACACATTCACGATTTTATCACTAAATACAGTTTAAACATTAATTTTCATAAACCTGCAGAAAGACACAATGACCTGCAGGTGGCACCTCAACCGGAAAACATTTTTTGGCCTCTACTTATCAAACCAATTTATTGTATTACCAATCTACATATATAAATACCTGTCTGTGTTCATCAGCTCATGAAATACATTTACATTTGACCAGATATTTTTGATCACTTATGGTTTTTGGGTCTCATTAAACACAGGATACAGGTATAACTGTAACCTCTGAACCTGCCATCCAATTATCTTCAAAAGTATTACCAGCCCTTACAAAGGGTTGTCTGGAATTTTTTAAAAATATGTTTAGAGCATAAAATTGTAGAAAATAATAAAATAAACATCACTCACTCATTAAACCCCTGGGCATTTGCTGATCTCCTGGAAGTCCTGCCGCGATGAGGTCAGATCCATAATTCAAATGAACGCTGCAGCTAATCACTGCATTCAGTGACCACAAGCTAACATCACCACTGGGCACAATGATTTTTTGTGGTGTGCACGTGAATGATGGACCTCACATCAACACTACAGGACGGACTACGACAACTGAAGGCTGTGCTGGAATGGCAAGCATTGAAATAGGTGAGTAGCGATTATTGCCCATTTCTGAAAAATGTCCACCCCCACACTAGATGATTGGAAGCCTTCACCTTATACTATTCATAGAGGGAAAGATTTTGATCACTGTTGGTTAAAAACACAGTTTATATCAGTATTTTATGCTACCTTCAGATATTGACGTATGCCATTGAATGTGAGTGGAGACTTAAAGGGGTTTTCCAGTCTAAAATGTCAAGTCTACAATTCTCTGTGACTGAAGACTTGTGAATCCTCCCAGTGCATTCACTGCATGCTGTCAGGATTCGCCAATGTCAGCGCCGGTAATGGCAGTCATGTGACAGAAAGTATGTGATATGCATATTCCCAGCCAGAACACAACTAGATTTTTTCCGGCCTCACATAATACATTTGTACTAAGACCAGACAACCACTTTAAGGCCAAGAGTACAGTAGAGGCTAAGCATATGGAAATCAGTCTGATACTTGTAAAACAATGTTGGGAGCACACAGTGATGGGTACGTGCAGAATGGAGCGAGAGGGAAGAGAGCACAGGGTAGCAACAGAGTGGAGACTGACAACAGAAAGCATTAACTGAAAGCGGAGAACAGAGACTAATATAGTTAATAAATGTGGAGATTAAGTAGAAAGGGATGAAGCAGAACATATGGGTGGGAGAAGATTAAAGATGAGCAAATCACCATTTTACACATTGGCGAAGATTGTATCAGCCAGAGAAGGATCATGTAATCAAAGGCCAGGCTTTCCCATAATTCCTTTGAGCTATAATATCACATGGTATAGCATAGCCAATCAGGAGGGACTAGAATAGACTGTATGAAAATAGAGGAAGGAAATGCAGCAACCATTTAATAGTGAATGTGGATAGTGAGAGGACAACACAACTCACAGCTTAACCATAGAGATAGGAGAGAAAGTCAGAAAACACTGATGAAAGCATACCGAAAGTTTGGTACAGTGGAACAGTGAAGATTAGTGAGTAAGAAAAAGAGGACAAATGTGATTGATAGAGAGGGAGAGGTAGGAGAGTCACAGTGTCTGTGAGGTAGCACCAGGAAGGAGACATAGCTGGCAGCTGTTGCGTTCTTGATCAATGTGGTTATGTTGCTGCAATTCAATTACACATTTTTTCCCTACATTTATGTAGAAGTAAGCCACCAATATTTCTGAAAGAGAAATAAAACATTCAATTTTGTGACTGCCAAAGTGTGCGTATCACACAGAGCACTGATTTTTTTCCCTTTCCCTTATTAGCCTAGTTTCATGTACGTAATTCTGTTGTCTGTGGACTGTTGCCATTTTTTTTTAATGTTTATTGTATCTAGAATTTTTTGGTTATGCCTTTTTGGGAAGGAGAAATTGTATTATTTACATCTATTTTGTTGGGGGTTTTTTTAAACATAATTCCTCTTCATCTAAAAGGAGCAACCAAATATGATGGGTAGACAGCAAAAAAAATATCAGTAACTATCCACAGGCATCAGTATTGCTGTGGTGTGTGAATGTCAAATTATAGTAAATTTAGTAACACAAGAATTGTGACAGCGCAGACACAGGTTGTTGTTGATTACCACCAATTACTAATAGCTATTTACACTGTGACACATTAACATTACTAAGACTTCAGTAATATTCACATACAAGAAAAAAGGTCAGAATTTCATCAGTGTATTTAGACAGATTTTCACCAGAGTTTGGTCAGCGTTTCATTAGTTTACTCTGATGGAAAAAAAAAAAAGTCCTTCAGGTTCTCCTATCAGTTCATGAACAATGGAATCTAAGTGTTGTCTGATTTTTTCCACAGACCCATAAACTTCCATTGCCAATTTTGATCTGGCACTCAGATCCATTTCACACATGTCTATTGCACAGAACAACTTGGTCTGAGGGAATGAAAAAACATGTGTGAACAGCCTCATAGACTATCACAGGTACATGTACAATCCGTGACAAACACAGATAACATTCCAACAACACAACTGACATCTGAATGAGGTCTAAGGCTATGTTTGCATTAAAGACATTGATCAGGCTTCAATACAGTCTTATTAGATCTCAAAGTGTCATACAAGTCTTTTCAGGACAATTGGAGATTTGCGCAAATCAAGTAGCTGGGAGTAGAATTTCCCAACTAAATTCAGCAAAGCTGGAGAATGTTAATTTTAGAAGATTCACTGATCATTAGTGGTGCATCGGTGAGAGTAGAGGTGAGCAGATCGCTTTGCACAACTCCAATCCACGGTCCCGGTCAGTGCTCCAGGCCAGGAACTGTGCAAATTTCCTTACATTCCGGTATCCAAGACTAGGCTTATGTTTAGCCGGGCAGGGAAGGTGTCATCTGTGCACCACTCCAGGCCAGGAAGCTTGGAAGTACAGGAGTTTGGCATAGCTCCTGTTCATGGCCAGAGATCACTGACCTGGACCATGGGCTAGGACTACACAAAGTGATCTGCTCATCTCTAATGGTGATTGATGAGCTAAGTGTAAGTGTGGAGTCTGAGACCAGAGCATCTGGTTAATTGAAGAGAGACTGCCGAATAAATCTTGGGGTCTCTGAGCATAGAAGGGAGTGAATAAAAATAATAATTATGGCAATATGATATAGTGACGCAACTATCACTTAAAGAGGTACAAAGCACATATTTAGGTGATGGTTAAGCACTATTGTCTTGCGCTGAGTCTTGGGTTCAAATCCGACCAAGCACATCATCTGCTTGGAGCTTGTATATTCTCTCTGTGTTTACATGGATTCTCTCAAGGTACAATCATTTCCTTATAAAAACAACATGCCAATGCAAAATTTAGATAGATTGAGACAGTGAGTGGTGTCTAAAATTCCCCATGCACAGTAAAGAGCTGTCAGATGATCATTCAGCCAACAGTTATCACTCTCAAGTCGCCAATTCGTAGGGATGCTAAACTCAGCCGAGCGCTCGTATGTTCTGTAAGAGAGAGCCGCCGCCAGACTCCTCCAGTGGCTTTTCTCACAGAGAACAAAAAGATCACCTGTCGGGTATTTGACATGCTGCATCCTTCTCTCCCCCGACATTAACAATCAGAGGAGAGTCAGGAGGTCCCCATACACATTGGGCTGTCTGTCAATTCCACGAATCCGGCCTACATTACTCTAATGTTTATAGTGGCTTTTAAGTACTATGGCATATATTCGAGCTATGTATTGTAAGTAAATAATATTCTGTCTGCAGTAAGTCACAGCAAATTGTTAGCACATACTACTACTTAAGATTAATGGTGGTTGAATTGCAATTCAGTACTTATAGCCACCATGGTGTTAAACAAAGCCCTTTCATTTTAGATATCTCTTGGAGTCCTAACAGTCAGACCCTAACTAAATTGCAATTTCTAGGGTTTGAATATCACTTTTTATAAGTGAAAGTCATATAATAGCAAGAATATTCTGGCATAGATTCCATACATTTGAATATTGCAAGCACACATATACTGTATATTGTCCTTGTCAGACTTCATTCTATATATCATTTGGCAGATTTGAGCGTACAAGAATGTGTTGCTATATGATATATAACAGTTATCACTTATGAGAAACTCAAACGTATGTTTCCTGTGGTCTTTCCATATTATGTGCATTCTGCATAGCTCGTACAGGAATATCGATTAGAGCCCACTTTATTTACAGTGCAAATAAGTAAGAGACATTCAATATCAGACTAATGGTTCACAAAAGCTGCAGTAAAACGATACCACTAAATACCCACTTATGGACACATGCCAGTACTGCTCCCAAGCCAGTAGGCACTTATCTATTAAAACTAATCAGTCCAAAGGGAATATCACTGACACTGTTATGAGTTTGTTTTCATTGTCTTTCCAAACCGCTTATATAATACTTATGCTGTCAGTGTAAAGATGAGAATAATGATCCATTTGCTTTCCGATAATGCACAGTTCTACTGTAAAGAGCAAGCCTTAATCTTAGTTCATGCAGGCTCTGATTGCAACAGGAAGACATGTATTCATGTATTCAGAGATATTGTCGGCTTTTCTATGTTTTGCTCAGTAGAATTTGATATCCAAACACTAAGCAGAGTGATAGAATTCAATTTGTAGAATTAAAGGATATTTTACCTGCAATTCCAAAACTTAGAATATTTAATAGAGATGAGCGGATCTTTTGAAGTTCGAATTTGCTGGGTTCGCCGAGTTTTTCCAAAAGATTCCCTTCACAGTGAATAAATTTGTGCAAATCTCAAAACTGGGGAGAGGAGAGAGAGAGAGGGACCCATTGACACTATACAGAAGAGAGAAACAGTACCTCGCTGACCAGAAGAGCTAACAATCTCTACAGAAGAAAGAGGACCTTTCTGACCAGAAGAGCGAACACTCTACAGGAGAGAGAAATAACTACACTGATCCTAAGAGCTTGCACTCTACAGGAGAGAGAAAACCATGCTGTTCAGAAGAGCTTAGGGTACCGTTACACTTAGCGATGCACCAGCGATCCCGACAACGATATGGATCTCTGGTGCATCTCTAAGTGGTCGCTAGTGAGCTGCCACACAGGCAGATCTCACCAGCGACATAGCAGGGGTCGGGGGTCGCTACTTACCTGTCAGACACGGCGATCCTGACGTCCTCCCGCCCGCGTCCACGTGTCGCTCGTCGGTGCCACAGGAAGCCCAGCAGGAAGCGCCCGATGAGAAATGGTTCAGGACGTTCTCGCGGGACCAGCGGTGAGCAGCGGGGGAGCCGGTCGGAGGTAAGTATCAGACATAGCGATATCGCTAGCAATATCGCTGCTACGTCACAAAATCGGTGACGTTACACCGATATTGCTAGCGATATCGCTAAGTGTAACGGGGGCTTTACATTCTATAGGAGAGACACAGAACCCCGCTGACCAGACAAGCTTACACACTAGTGATGACAGACCACACTGATCACAAGAGCTCACACTCTACAGGAGAGAGATAGACACCTGATGACCATAAGAGCTTACACAATAAAGAAGAGAGATGATCCCACTGATCATAAGAGCATAAACTGTATAGGATAGAGATAGATTGGAGCTTATACTCTACAGGAGATAGATATGACTCCATTGATCAGTATAAACTCTATAGTAGAGAGAGAACGAGGACCCCACTGATCATAAAAGCATACACTTTATAGGTGACAAATAAATTATATAGAGCTTACACTCTACCTGAGAGAGAGAGAACCCTGCTGAGCTTACACACTACAAAACAGAGAGATTTACCCAGTGACTCCGGAGATGGAGAACGACTCTGCCGTAGAAATTGTGCTCCAATCAGCTGTGAAATGCGGATCTATGATGGCCCAGGTACTGACCACCACTGTACACGATATGTTAATCTGTAAGATGTTACAGCTGCAGTCAGGCTTGGACTGGCCCACAGGAGAATCCTCCGGTAAGCCCCTGTGAAGGATTGCTAATGATTAGTGCTTGTACACTTGTTTCACAATTTGCAGAAAAAGGTATAATCTAATAATTCATTAAACAAGCTAGCCAAGTTAATATTACATAGAAGCAAATCTAAATTTGTGTACTAAGGTCAGGTTATTTTTACATGTAGCTGAACAGTGGGTCCCAAGAATCAATGTTACCGGTGAGTCAGTCTGACACTGGCTGCTGGACATTACATTTCCACGAGGCTCGTGCGGTAATGCAAAATATTAAACCGCTTTCTGATGCTTCAGCAGTGAGGGATGTGGTGCAGGGAAAGTTTTTTCATTTTCCATTTTGCGTACTGCAAATTGAATCTCAAACTTTTCAAAGTCACGTGAAACCATGAGTTTCAGAAAATTTTACACAAAATTGATCTTCCATGGATTTATCTGCTCATCTCTAATATTTCAGCATCAAAATCCAATGTACTGTACAAAACAAGATACATAATACAACACACATTGAGCACTTTCCAAAACAGCACCTCTTTAAAAGGAAGCTAACAGCTAATACATTCTGCCCAAACCAAGGGCAGCAGAAAATAAAGACCAGCTCCAGTACTACAGCCATGTATGCTAAACTTTCTTATGGTTCGCTTACAACTGCGTATAAAATCGGTGCGTTCAATGTGAGAAAAAAAAAAATCACATTGCACTTGTAAGAATGTTATTCAATGAGTCAGTATTCATCTGCGAGTTTTTCCTCAACTGGAATTGGGATGAGTAAAATATTGCAGCATGTTGCGAAAAGCTGTGTAAAATGGCCAAAAATCACCAACGCAAGTCAATAAGTGTGAGAAAAAAATTTCACAGCACACGGACTATATGTGTGCCATCCAATTTTTATGCACCGATCAAGGAAAACCTGACATTTCATCAATTAAGGCTGGTTTCACATTTGCGTTTTTTAGCGCAGCGCATCGTGCGCGTCCATGCGCATGCGCCATGCGCCCTTATGTTTAACATGGCAGGCGCATGGTCTAGTGTTTGCACACGTTCGTATGCGTTTTCGTGAGCATGTGGTTTTTTGTAGTGCGCGCCTGACGCAACCTGTTGTATTTTTAGGTCCGTCCAATGGCATAAAAAAAACGCATGCGCACGCTTGCGCACGTAATGTGACAAAATAACGCATTACAGTCTATGGGAACGCAGGCGTGCGCATGGACATGCGTTCACCTGTGATTGGAATTGCATGCATTTTAAGAGTTAACATGGCTAGAAACTGGTTAAAATGCATGATGCGTTTTTTGCATGCGTTTCTATTGCACACAAAGTGCAGTGCTAAAAAACGCTAATGTGAAATTAGCCTAAGTACACTAAATTTACAGTGTGACCCATCAGAATTGATAGATAGAAAGATGTCAGAGAGATATACAGTGGGGCAAAAAAGTATTTAGTCAGTCAGCAATAGTGCAAGTTCCACCACTTAAAAAGATGAGAGGCGTCTGTAATTTACATCATAGGTAGACCTCAACTATGGGAGACAAACTGAGAAAAAAAAAATCCAGAAAATCACATTGTCTGTTTTTTTTTCATTTTATTTGCATATTATGGTGGAAAATAAGTATTTGGTCAGAAACAAGCAATCAAGATTTCTGGCTCTCACAGACCTGTAACTTCTTCTTTAAGAGTCTCCTCTTTCCTCCACTCATTACCTGTAGTAATGGCACCTGTTTAAACTTGTTATCAGTATAAAAAGACACCTGTGCACACCCTCAAACAGTCTGACTCCAAACTCCACTATGGTGAAGACCAAAGAGCTGTCAAAGGACACCAGAAACAAAATTGTAGCCCTGCACCAGGCTGGGAAGACTGAATCTGCAATAGCCAGCCAGCTTGGAGTGAAGAAATCAACTGTGGGAGCAATAATTAGAAAATGGAAGACATACAAGACCACTGATAATCTCCCTCGATCTGGTGCTCCACGCAAATCCCACCCCGTGGGGTCAGAATGATCACAAGAACGGTGAGCAAAAATCCCAGAACCACGCGGGGGGACCTAGTGAATGAACTGCAGAGAGCTGGGACCAATGTAACAAGGCCTACCATAAGTAACACACTACGCCACCATGGACGCAGATCCTGCAGTGCTAGACGTGTCCCACTGCTTAAGCCTGTACATGTCCGGGCCCGTCTGAAGTTTGCTAGAGAGCATTTGGATGATCCAGAGGAGTTTTGGGAGAATGTCCTATGGTCTGATGAAACCAAACTGGAACTGTTTGGTAGAAACACAACTTGTCGTGTTAGGAGGAAAAAGAATACTGAGTTGCATCCATCAAACACCATACCTACTGTAAAGCACGGTGGTGGAAACATCATGCTTTGGGGCCGTTTCTCTGCAAAGGGGCCAGGACGACTGATCCGGGTACATGAAAGAATGAATGGGGCCATGTATCGTGAGATTTTGAGTGCAAACCTCCTTCCATCAGCAAGGGCATTGAATATGAAACGTGGCTGGGTCTTTCAAAATGACAATGATCCAAAGCACACCGCCAGGGCAACGAAGGAGTGGCTTCATAAGAAGCATTTCAAGGTCCTGGAGTGGCCTAGCCAGTCTCCAGATCTCAACCCTATAGAAAACCTTTGGAGTTAGTTGAAAGTCCGTGTTGCCAAGCGAAAAGCCAAAAACATCACTGCTCTAGAGGAGATCTGCATGGAGGAATGGGCCAACATACCAACAACAGTGTGTGGCAACCTTGTGAAGACTTACAGAAAACGTTTGACCTCTGTCATTGCCAACAAAGGATATATCACAAAGTATTGAGATGAAATTTTGTTTCTGACCAAATACTTATTTTCCACCATAATATGCAAATAAAATGAAAAAAAAAACAGACAATGTGATTTTCTGGATTTTTTTTTCTCAGTTTGTCTCCCATAGTTGAGGTCTACCTATGATGTAAATTACAGACGCCTCTCATCTTTAAGTGGTGGAACTTGCACTATTGCTGACTGACTAAATACTTTTTTGCCCCACTGTATATGTATATATAATTAGTGCAGTGCTTGCTTAGTTTACTGTACATGTATTTAGGTAATAAACAAAGAAATAAAAAAATAGCGTGGGGTCCCCCTTATTTTAATTAACCAGCTGAGGGAAAGCAAACAGCTGGGGGCTGATGCTATTATTCTGGGAAAAGGCCAATATCCATGAAGCTTCCCAGGCTATTAATATCAGCTCAAAGCTGTCTGCATAGCCTTTACTGGATATTAAAAAGCGTGGATCCAAAATAATGTTGTGGGGTCCCCCCTATTGGTCCTGATCAAAGGAGTGTGGTCCACAGGATTCCCTGAGGCATGTTTTCAGACTGATCTGCTTAATTATCCTGTGAGCGCTCCCTTGTAAATACCATAAGATTTACTTCTGAATACAAAAGCTGATATCTCTGTAACCATGAAGGGTTTAAGAAAAACAAAAAACACAATAATTAGGGGAACAGTGGGAATAAAAGAAAAAGAAAAACCAGCCATGCTTGACCTGGAGCCATTCCTACATAGAAGTGTTCTATTCTGGAATGTAGTGGGGGACAAAGATGGGAACCCTGCTCTATGATACATACAGCCTGTATTTTTTCTGTTGTATCCTTGTATTATATGCTTTAATTAAAGGGGTTTTATCAAGAGCAGACTTCAAAAGTGCAGTGCCTCATGGCTTCCTTTTTGCTTGGAAACCGTGAGCTCACACAGATTGAAAGTTTCGGCCTGTAACATGTTAGTTTGAGCAGCTGGTCCAAACTGCACACTCTCTCCAATGCTGCGAGCAGAGGTAGCTAGTACTCTTCATCATCAGATGAGTGCGGGGGCTATGACGGAGAGAGGTTATAGTGATCCAGTTAGCTTTAGTAAAGTATTTGCAAGCTGTATAGCAAACAGCTTGTAGGTGCTGCGCTCCTTGCCCTGGCGACTGGCCACCACTTATAGACTGCAGAGATGGAAGGTAACCTAGGCAACAAGTAATAAACTACAGAATTCAAAATATCTCGCCATTCTCGAGAACTGAGAGGATTTTTAATAACAAGTCAAGTGCAAAGTTGCTTGTTTTTCTAAGCATTTGCTTTTTTAAACCTTTCTCATGTGGAGACAACCCCTTTAAAAATATACTACAGCTTCACCACAATCCCTTTTACATTTTTCATTGCAGAGTTGTTTGGTCAGTCTACCAAAGCCCTATTTGGTTTAATATTGTTTTTTAATCAAAAGCACATGCAGTAAAGCCATTAACAGATACTGTTACGTTATTGACCCGTTTCAATAGCAGTCTAGGTAAACATCTCCTACAAAAGACAATTGCTTATGTTACCAGCAGTATGGAAAATCATTGCTAGCTTTTAAGGCGCAAAAACCTCTTATGATAATTTACACAGATGAAGCGTCTCTAGGTAATCATCATTACCTCTACCGTTACGTATTCCAAGTATCACTCTAACATTAGTTCCTGAAACACAAAATGAAGATAGACTTGTGTTTCAATGAGCATAGTTTAATACTAATAAATGGTTTGTACAGCGCATATATGTCTGCACCATACAAGCACAAATCTAGCTGGTGCTTGTAGTTACAGATCTGGAGAAGCAGTGCCCGTGAGACATGACAACATCATTGTTACAATTTTCCATACGTTTACACCATATGTCTATGTGTGTGATTGTGAATATAAATATATCCGTAGTTAATATTTGTCCATAGCTAATATTTGTATGTGCATCACATTTTCACGTGAATCTGACTCTCCAGAAATGGGTGGTAGTACAAACGAAAGAATAACCTCAGCCTGCATAAGAGGTCTGTTAGAAATCACTTTGGCAGGCAATACCTTTTTCTTTATCAACCAACACCAATTACCTGACATATAATCCTTCCTCTTTAAATAAGAATTCTTTGCTAACTGCAGTACACAGTCATGGCTAAAAGCGTTGGCACCCTTGAAATTGTTATAGAAAATGAAGTATTTCTCCCAGAAAATTATTGCAACTGCACATGTTTTGTTATACGCGTGTTTTTTTCCTTTGAGTGTATTGGAACAGTCACGCATTAATCATGGTCTATGGTCGAAATCCTTGGATAATCTTCAGATTTCTTGATGCCTTGCACACAGTCAATGCTCCCAATACATAAGGCAGCAAAACAACCCCAAAACATCGTTGAACATCATATTTGACTGTAAGTACTGTGTTCTCGTCTTTGTAGGTCTCATTGCATTTTCGGTAAACAGTAGAATGATGTGCTTTACCAAAAAACTGCTTTACCAAAAAAGGCTGCAGCGCTAACCACTGAGCCACCGTGCTGCCCATCTATACAGATGTTTGGTTATACATAACCCAGAATTATACATTACAACCAACGTAACTATCATAATCCTGAGAAAAAAAGTACTAAAACTACTACTACTACCCTGCTGCCAAGAACAACCGCCATAGCACTGATAACATTATGAATCTATAAGGTATGAGTCAATATCGTCTTTACTACAGCTATTATGATGGCATCCGACCACTATCTACACGTTGATATAGTAAGATGCGATGCATCCCATACATCCTAGATCTTGTTAAACTTCCCCAAGCAATCCCTATTCTGATACATTGTCCGCTCGTAAGGTATAATTGAATTTACCAGTTCATTCCAAGCTCTAAGAGATGGATGCTCATTAGCCATCCAGCGAAAAAACAATATTTTCCTGGCTAAAAAAAGTGTCTCCCATAGGAAAATTTTAACATGGTGTCCCCATATTACTTCTTCTAGTACACCAAACAGACACACTAATGGAGTAAGAGGAACACGAGTACATATGAGGGAGGTCAACAACGAGTTTACCTCATTCCAAAAGGATAGGATAATTGGGCAGCTCCACACCATATGTATAAAATCCGCATCCATTGTATGGCATCTGAAACATTATAAGGATTGGGATCACCCCATTCTAAATAGCCGTAGTGGGGTCAGATATGACTGGTGCACTACATACATTTGAGTCATTTTATTATTAGCTGATGGAGACACCCCGGTTGGAGAACCAAGGATCTCCTCCTAATCTTCATCCTGGATGTCAGGAACAAGAGACCGCCACCTCTTTTTTACTGTCGAAAAAGCAGAGTCAGAATCCGAACAACATATACATATATAATGTAGAAATAAGACCCTGAGGGCCTTGTGATTTGAGAATCCCTATTACAGGGAAAGATGATATTGCTTGGGTCATATTTATGTTACGTAGGTGTGATTGAATTGCTCATCTGAGCTGCAGGTATCAAAAAATTGGGACCTCGGGATACTGTTATCAGTTTTTATTTGTTCAAAGAAAATTAGGACATTTTGATCATATAGATCATTAATTGAGGAAACATTATGTGAGATCCAGAATTGAGTAGACGGGTGGTTTAACAGCATTGGGAAACAAGTATTATTCCATAATGTCATTTCAGCTATAACGCCACTAAAGCAGACCACTTGTTTAAATTGTCTCCAGACTGACCTTGCCAATCAGAGTAAGGGTAATAATAATCCAGGGATATTAGGCTTGTCTGTTTCTAAAAACCCCAGCAGGCAATTGATCCTTGCAGCGTGGGCTAAATGGCTCTCCGAGTTAGGTAGACAATTATTTGGCATTGATTTGCTCAGGGCTTTAATTTGCCCAGCCAAGTAATATAAAAAAATCCAGCAAAGCCGCTCCACCTAACCTTTTAGACCGATGTAATGAAGACAATTTAAGTTTAGGTCTAGTCTTACCCCATATAAAGTATGAGACTAATGAATTTGTGCCTGAGAAAAAAGATTTAGGGATCAGTACTGCGCTATGTTGGAGGGAGTAACTGAGTTTGGGAGTAGGATCATTTTAATCAGGTTGATACGTCTGGAGACAGATAATGACAAATTAATCCAGATAGCAAATTTGAGTTTGACAAAATCTAACAACGGGAGAATATTCAGTTTTAAGTCGAGTCTGCTGTATTTTGGATTATTTATTCCTAGGTACTTAAAGTTAGTTACAGTGTTGTGCTGGCGAAATATAAATGCCAATAATTTGCTGGATTGACTCCCTAGTTCAAAATATGACTGATGAGTAAAGAATAATTTACACTTAGACTTGGTATCCATGTATTGAGTATATAATCTATAGGAGTGTAGCCATTCATTTCTATTTTCATTTGTTTGATTAGCGACATAATTTGCTTCCGAATCCCTCAATCATTTCTCCATCTCATCATCCTCCCCTGATGTCACCCGTTTAATGTAGGGAATTGTAGAAGACAATCATCCCCTTAGATACGTTTTAAGGGTGTTCCAAAACAAGTAATATTCAGGGGTTCAGGATGAGTCGAAATGAAACAATCTATTTGGTCTAGAGTCCTGTCATTTAGACCTATTAATTTCAGCCAAAATGGGTTCAACTTCCAAAATAAACTACGACTCATTTGGCAAAACCTGAGTGTAAGTAATATCGAGCTATAATCTGAGATACCCCTATTCCCATGTTCCACATCCCCCACTCACATTGCTAAGTTACTGGAGCCAAAATATATAATTTATGCGAGATAGCATGCGTCTAATGGATGAGTGGCAGGTATATTCACATTTCATTCAAATTTTGACGGCGTTGCAACCTTTCATCAATTTTTCTTAGCCGTCCACGTCCAGGGAGGTTAGCTACAGTGCCATGAGTTGCAAACGTCTTGATTATGTTGCACACCATTGATAAAGGAACATCAAGATCTCTAGAAATGGACTTATAACCTTGAGATTATTGATATTTTTCAACAATTTTGGTTCTCAAGTCCTCAGACCTTTCTCTTCTCCGCTTTCTGTTCACCTTGCTTAGTGTGGCAAACACACACACAATGCAGAGATTGAGTCAACTTCTCCCCTTTTTATCTGGTTTCAGGTGTGATTTTCATATTGCCCACTCCTGTTACTTGCCATGGGCAAGTTTAATGGAGCATCACATGCTTGAAACAAAGTTATTTACTCACAATTTTGGAAAGATGCCAACAATTTTGTCGGGCCCATTTTTGGGGTTTTGTGTGAAATGATGTTCAATTTGCCTTTTTTTCTCTGTTTTTTTGTGTTGTTCCAATTTAAATAAAGGAAATTAACATGTGTATAACAAAACGTGTAATTGCAATAATTTTCTGGGAGAAATGCTTCATTTTCTGGAACAATTTCAAGGGTGCCAGCACTTTTGGTCATGATTGTATATTATACATTGCTGTAATCTTAGCAATGATAAAACATGAAAATACAATTTCGGCAGAAAATTTCATTTCAAAGATGAGTATGTTTAATGTCAATCATTGGTGAATAGGAAGCTTTCCCCATCTTAAAAATTAGTTTCTGCAGCTGCCAAAGTTTGCAGCATAGTATATAGAATAGTGTACCTACTACCATAAATAATGTGGATTTTGGGAGTCACCTCGGAGTTCTGTAACATGTACAATGTACTTGGCCTTTGACATTTATATTGTCACTGAATTGTTGGTGAGTCAATATTCTCATAATTTACAGCACCACATATCAGATCCTATATATTTTACGTGGTGGCTCCAGAGATCAAGATGTCTTCCTTCTGAAGAGGCTATTTGCTTAAAAACCTATAGGCAACATTGGATGTAATATATTAAATATGTATCTACTAGAGTTGAGCGACTTTTGGTTTTTTAGGGTCGCGTTTCGTTTCGTGAAACCCGACTTTTCCAAAAGTCGGGTCGAGCAAGATCGTCCGATTATAGGGAAAAGTCGGGGTCGTCCCGAAACACGAAACCCAATGTAAGTCAATGGGGAATAAAAGTCGGCAGTGAGAGGAGGACAGGAAACACACCTACAGTGCCCATTTGAATGCCAAAAGCATCAATTCTTCTTACTTAAGCTTGTCAACCTTAATTAACTTCATAATACAAGTTACGCACTGAAAAATGGGGGTTATTTGGCTAAATTTGTGGGGGGGGGGGGCTGGCTGCAGGTTTTCATGTGCCCTGGGCGAAAGAGCGCCCCTTTAACACATACCACAACTCATCATGCTCCGATACGGCAGAGAAATAGCGGTATAGTACAATGAAAAATACCTCACTTTTTACATCTCATGACGAGGCCCATCTATTTCTCCATACAAAATCATTGGTCCCATATAATGTTTGAAACAGTATATGATGAGCTCCACATAATGCTACAGTATATGTTGGTCCCCATGGATGAAGCTCCACTGTCTTATGGGCCCAAATAATGCTCCAAACATAATGGGACCCATTTCTAATGCTCTAGTGTATAATGGGCCCTGTAAATGCTGCTCCAGTGTCTGATGTCCACCTTTGGAATGTTCCAGTGTATGGTGGGCCCCATCTATCATTCTCCAGAGTATAGTGCTCCCCAAAAATTGCTGTCCCAACATTGAAAACAATCAAATAAGTCTCCTCGCTAGGGAATCCCTGTACTTTTCTGGACAGGTGCTGTAGCTTGCTTAACAGCTCGCCAGCCGTTCTCACGCCCAGTATGGATTGCACGTGATTGCACAAAGGTTAGAAAGGGTACCGTATCCCCGGATAACATGTATGGATAGCGTACACATTCAAAATATATGTCTATACAGCATGAGGCAGGCTCAGACGGTGTTAGGCCCAGTATGGATTGCACGTCATTGCACAAAGGTTAGAAAGGGTACCGTATCCCCGGATAACATGTATGGATAGCGTACACATTCAAAATATATGTCTATACAGCATGAGGCAGGCTCAGACGGTGTTAGGCCCAGTATGGATTGCACGTCATTGCACAAAGGTTAGAAAGGGTACCGTATCCCCGGATAACATGTATGGATAGCGTACACATTCAAAATATATGTCTATACAGCATGAGGCAGGCTCAGACGGTGTTAGGCCCAGTATGGATTGCACGTCATTGCACAAAGGTTAGAAGGGGTACCGTATCCCCGGATAACATGTATGGATAGCGTACACATTCAAAATATATGTCTATACAGCATGAGGCAGGCTCAGACGGTGTTAGGCCCAGTATGGATTGCACGTCATTGCACAAAGGTTAGAAAGGGTACCATATCCCCGGATAACATGTATGGATAGCGTACACATTCAAAATATATGTCTATACAGCATGAGGCAGGCTCAGACGGTGTTAGGCCCAGTATGGATTGCACGTCATTGCACAAAGGTTAGAAGGGGTACCGTATCCCCGGATAACATGTATGGATAGCGTACACATTCAAAATATATGTCTCAGGAGGCAGGCTCAGTATGGATTTGACGGCCCAGATTACACAGCGGAGGAGCAGGGAGAGGTAAAGATTGCAAATGCTGGGGCCCTGGCCAAGCAAGGGGGGCCCACTCGTGGGTGTCGGTACTGGCACTGGGCCCCTCATAGTACGGCAGTGTGTCTGACGGCGGGTGTGCACCACCACCGTCAGAGACACTTGATTGCACTATGAGGGACCCTGTGCCAGTGCCCGCGCCCAAGAGTCGGCCTACCCACCTGTCCAGGGCAACGGCACTCGCACGGTGTCGTGCGGTAGGTGGTGACCCCGGCCATGGGGGGGGGAGGCAGCACAGTTAGGGAGTTTTAGAAAGTGGCATATGTTGATGTTGGACATTCAGCTGATGCAAAAGGCGAAATAGGTGAAGTACCAGGAAGAGGTGGACCAAAGCAAGCCATTTTTCTGTCACCCTATGTGTCATCAGGGGAAGGTGGGACAAAATCCTTGGAAACCCATGCGTGGTTCATTTTAATGAAGGTTAGATCATCCACATTTTGGGTTGACAGACGGGTCCTTTTTTCTGTCAGGATTGATCCAGCTGCACTGAAGACTCTTTCCGATAGCACACTTGCAGCTGGGCAAGCGAGCTCCTGTAAGGCATATTGGGCCAATTCAGGCCAGGTGTCCAGTTTAGCGGCCCAATAGTCAAAGGGGAATGACCTGTGTGGGAGAACATCGATATGGGAGGAAAAGTAGTTTGTAACCATAGTTGACAACTGCTGTCTCCTGTCACTTTCCATCGATGCAGTATTACCAGTTGTGTGAGCGGTATTTGAAAAATCAGTCCACAACATTGTCATGAAACCCCTGTCTCCAACGCCACTTCTGCTGTGTGCACCACGAACACCTCTGCCAAGCTGCCCCCGGCCCGTACGGCTCTTGTGAGAACCATCACCGCTGCTGTGTGCTGGGAATGCCTCAAGCAACCGATTTACCAGAGTTGCTTGTTTATTAGCCAATATTAGGTCAAGGTTCTCCTGTGGCATGATGTTTTGTAATTTGCCTTTATAGCGTGGATCCAGGATGCTGGCCAACCAGTAGTCGTCATCGTTCATCATTTTGGCAATGCGGGGGTCCCTTTTTAGGATCCGCAAGGCATAATCTGACATGTGGGCCAATGTTCCCGGTGTCAATGATGCACTGCGAGTGCTGGGTGGAGGAGCACTTTCTGGCAAATCCACATCCCTCCAGTCACGCACAAACCCTGTACCAGACCTTGCCACGCCAACATTTTCACTTGCCCCATGAGATGCATCCTCCTCCCCTAAGTAATCATCCTCCTCCTCTTCTTCCTCCACCTCGTCCAGGAGAGGTCCCTGAGCAGACAATGGCTGAATGTCATCAAGGATTCCCTCCTCCTCTTCCTCCTCATCAACATTGGCTGCAGACGCCTGCTCCTTAAGGTGCGTCAAAGTTTGCATGAGCAGACGCATAAGTGGGATGCTCATGCTTAGGATGGCGTCGTCTGCGCTTACCAGCCGTGTGCATTCCTCAAAACACTGAAGGACTTTACAGAGGTCTTTCAGCTTCGACCACTGCACGCCTGTCAACTCCATGTCTGCTCTCAAAGTGCCTGGCCGTGTATCCTCCCACAAATGCATTATGGCCTGCCTCTGCTCGCACAGCCGCTCCACCATGTGCAGGGTGGAGTTCCACCTTGTTGCAATGTCGATAATGAGGCAGTGGTTGGGAAGGTGGAGCAATCGCTGCAGCTTCTGCATACGAACGGAGTGTACAGGCGACCGGCGGATGTGCGCGCACAGTCTTCGCACCTTCTGGAGCAGGGCTGTTAACTCCGGATAATTTTTGAGGAAGCACTGCACCACCAGGTTCAAGGTGTGAGCCAAGCAAGGTATGTGGCTGAGTTTTGAAAGGGCTATGGCTGCCACAAAATTACGGCCGTTATCACTAACTACCTTGCCTGCCTCAAGATGTACACTGCCCAGCCATGACTCAGTTTGTCGCTTCAAGTACTCGGCCAGCACCTCGGCGGTGTGTCTGTCGCCCAAACACATCATCTGCAACACAGCCTGCTGACGCTTTCCACTAGCTGCTCGATAGGGGGACACATCGTGTGCAACAGTGGCAGCTGCAGATGGAGTGCTCGTACGACTGCGCTCTGTGGACGAGCTTTCGCTTCTGGAAGAGGAGGAGGAGGAGGAGGAGGAGGAGGAGGAGGAGGGTCGAACGCCTACAGCCAACTGTTTCCTATACCGTGGGCTAGGCAGCACTGTCCCACCACCGATGTCCCCTGTGGACCCTGCATCCACCACATTAACCCAGTGCGCAGTGATGGACACGTAACGGCCCTGGCCATGCCGACTGGACCATGCATCAGTTGTGAGGTGCACCTTTCCGCTCACTGACTGCTTGAGTGCATGGACAATGCGGTCTTTCACATGATGGTGGAGGGCTGGGATGGCTTTGCGAGAGAAGAAGTGGCGACTGGGTAGGTCATAGCGTGGTACTGCATAGGCCATGAGTTCGCGGAAAGCTGTGCTTTCCACCAACCGAAAGGGCATCATCTCAAACGAGATTAGTTTGGCAATGTAGGCGTTCAAACCCAGTGTACGCGGATGAGAGACTGAGTACTTTCTTGACCTACTCATAGTGTCTGGGAGGGTGAGCTGGACTTGAGAGCTGCATATGGTGGAAGTAGCGGTGGACAGGGCGGACAGAGAGGGTTGATGATGGTGATGGAGTTGGTGTTCTTTCTGATGGCCTAGAATCAGTCTTTCGTTGATATAACAGTGGGATTCCCTGACTGCTGTGGCCTTGCAACGACACCTCAACATTTGCTGCTGTGCTAACCGGTGGGCTTACAGTGGGGGAAACAATGTAGCGTTGATGACTACCTTCGTTGTGATCAGTTGCACATGTGGCACTTGAGGTTTGGTGTTGTGTCCACGCTTGCAAGTGCATGCTGGTTAAATGTCTAAGCATGCAACTGGTATTCAAATTTTTCAGATTTTTCCCTTGGCTAAAGGTCTTTGCGCACTTCTTACAGATAACCTTGGCCTGATCATGAGGATTTTGTTCAAAAAAGTGCCACACTGCACTCTTCCTACTTTGGCAGACATTTTGCGGCCTAGCACGCTGTGATCTTTTGACCCTCTGGACAAGCTGTCCAGCAACTCTTTTGATGTTTGGAACCTGTCTTTGGAGTGCTCCGGGCCTGCCAGATAACAGCTGTTGCGATGTCGATGTCTGCTGTGGATGCTCCTCATCTGAGCTATTGGAAGCAGCACCCTCTTCCCCCAATGGATGCCAATCTGGGTCAACAACTGGGTCATCCATCACCTCCTCTTCTATGTCATGTGCACCTTCCTCTGTGTCACCGTGTATGGTGGTATAGTGTGCGGGAAGGGGCACCTGAGTCTCATCAGGGTCAGAATCTGGCTCTGTACACTGCGAGGACAATGTAGTGCTCTGAGTGAATGTACCAGCAGAATCATCCATCAGCGGCTGTGCATCAGTGCACTCCATGTCAGATTCATCTTGGCCTGGGTAATTCACCATTTCACTTGATAATCCAGGCATGGTATGTGAAAACAGCTCCATGGAGTAATCAGTAGTATGGCCTGCATCATCCTTCAATCTTGGTTGGGGTGAAGGACACAAGGAAAGGTGTGGTTCATGAACGTGAGCCTCCAATGACGACTCAGTGCTTTTACTTTTTACAACTGAAGAAGAGGAGGCGATAGAGCTGGAGGCTGAGTCAGCAATGTAAGACAAAACTTTTTCCTGATGCTCTGCCTTTAAAAGCGGTTTGCCAACTCCTAGAAAACTAAGCGTTCGAGGCCTTATGTAGCCAGACGATGATGCAGGGTCAGCACCTCCTGCATTCGGTCCTATTTTGCTCTTGCCACTACCATCAGATCCCCCACCAACACCATCATTACCAGCTGCCAACCCCCGCCCAATTCCACGGCCTCTTCCACCAGCCTTCCTCATTTTTGGTAGAAATGTAGACAAAATCCAACAAACTATATAGTAATGTAAAACAAGGTACAAGGTGTCTATAGGACAGGGGAGTTTTAGAATTTCTGCACACACTTGTGGACAGTGGACACTTGTGGATTGTGTGAGGCCCACTGATATCTGAGCGCTATGTGAGACGCTCGATGGCACAGCTGCCTGTGACCAAAGTGACGAGAGGATAATGGAGATTTTGAATCTCTGCGTACACTTTTGGACACTGGACACTTGTGGATGGTGTGAGGCCCACTGATATCTGAGCGCTATGTGACACGCTCGATGGCACAGCTGCCTGTGACCAAAGTGACGAGAGGATAATGGAGATTTTGAATCTCTGCGTACACTTTTGGACACTGGACACTTGTGGATGGTGTGAGGCCCACTGATATCTGAGCGCTATGTGACACGCTCGATGGCACAGCTGCCTGTGACCAAAGTGACGAGAGGATAAGGGAGATTGGATTGCTTTTAAAAAAGCAGTTTGCGGAGCAGTGGGTAAACAGCAATGCCAGCCTGTCAGGAAGCCTTAGAAGGCAGCCCAACAACCAACACCACTGATACACCACAATATAGCCTCCCCTTGCACTGCACACACAGTGACTTGTGTGTTGTGCAGGCCAAATCGCTAGCAGCAGAAGCAGTTTTTTTGTCTTCTTCCCTGCCTAACGCTCTCCCTACAGAATCAGCAGCAACCTCTCCCTATACTAAGATCGGGAGAAGTAAGATGGCGGTCGGCGTGCACGCCCTTTTATACCCCCTGTGACGCCCACCAAAGCAAGCCAATCACTTGCATGCCCTTCTGAAAGATGGTGGTGACCCGTGCCTATGTCATCACGTTGCCCACAGTGTCCGTGGATCCTGATTGGCTGAAAAAGAGCGCAAAACAAACTTTTGAAACGCGACTTTGGCGCGTAAGTTGCCGACCTCGTGGCCGACCTCATCCTAGGGTCGGGTTTCGTTTCATGAAACCCGACTTTGCCAAAAGTCGGCGACTTTTGAATTTTTTCGACCCGTTTCGCTCAACTCTAGTATCTACATTGGTACATTTAGGTTTCAAGGATTGTCTAATTCATTTAACTTTTTCACTAAAGACTAACCATCTGATCTTTGTATAAAGACTACCGTATATTACTTCCTTTCATGCAGCAGTCTAAAAAAATGAACATGGAAGATTCTATCTATGGCCTGGATAAGGTTTACATTATTTGGGAATTTCATCTACATCCTTGCCATTATTTGGAATATAAGAACATCAAGATTGATTTAAACACACTGGCTTCCATTTTTTTTTACTTATATAGGCCAGACACGAATGATCAAACACTGAACTGTTTGCGATGAGTATTATATAATTTTATTACTAATTTGAATGTGGGTGGTAACATGAATCACTATCATACTGAAAAGTGCAGGGATGAACAACCAAAGATCAGGATAAGGTTATGCTAAATGGAACACATATAAATATACTTTTGGATCAGGAGATCAACAAGCAATTAAAGGGGACCTGTCATCAGATTCATGCTTTCCAAACCACGGGCAGCATGACTCAGACATCAGCTATATGGTTGCAGCCAGGTAGGTTTTACTCTGAAACGTGACCTTTCAGAGTAAACATAAGTTGAAAAGTCGCAAATTTTGTGCAACTCTTGGCATTTTCACACCAGTTTTTTCCCAGCCTTGTCAAAATGGGTGGAGCTGGGGTGAGACAGGTCACAGCAGGCGTATAACTTCATAGCTTGTCTAATTCTTGACAAGTTGTGGCGTTTCTTATGTCAGAAATCTTACTCCACTCAGTAAGATTTTTGGCATGGCACCTCTTAGGGTGCAGTTAGAATGCCGTGTAATACGGACAACGATCATGTCCCAATGCTCGGACTGGCCATCGGCTCTCCTGACCCGAACATGACAGCATATATTTCGACAGCCAGTCTGAGCATTGCAAAATGATTGTTGCATGTGTTACATGGCAGTCTGAGCGTGCCCTTAATGAATCAAGAGCATCTGATCTACCACACCCCTTTATCAAGACTACCTAAAAAAAAAATCACTGGTATTGTTGAAATGGGCCTACATGTCTCAGATTTCCCCTCCACATTCCCTTTGTCTTACAGGTAGAGTTGAGCGAATTTGTTCGGGTCCCTGTTTATTCGGCAAGCTATAGCGCTTACCGAATAAGCTGCAGCGGGAACCCGGATACATGGAGCGCGCCGGCTGATCAGCGCCGCAGCTGCATGTGTTGCGGTTGTGTCACTGTCACAGCACATGCATGGAGAGCCTGTGTGTAGGGCTCTCTATGTACGTGCTCTGACAGTGACACAGCCGTGACACATGCAGCTGCGGCGCTGATCAGCCGATCAGCCGGTGCAGTCCTTGTATCAGGGTTCCCGCTGCAGCTTCTTCAGTAAGCACTATAGCTTGCCAAATAAGCAGGGACCCATACAAATTCACTCAAATCTACTCACAGGTCTATTCCTATGTAAACGTATAAGGAGAGACCTGTCAGTCAACTGTAGCAGGGTGGGAGAAGACCACATAGGACTAATCATTCAAGACACATGCCAGATATAAAATACCTTAAAAATTCATAACATTTTGGAGTAAATTGCGACTTTTGCCAGTTTCATGCTATTTTCAGCCAGATCTGCAAAACAGGATGGAACTGGGTTGGGACAAGGGCAGAGCAACGTCCACTTGTCAAATTCAGGATCAGTTGTGTAGCATCTTACACAAGACCTTTTACTCCAATCCATGACAAGAGAAAGGTTTCAAAGTGAGGAGCATGGACACTGAGGAGTACACCACTTGTAAGATGCCCTTGATTTAATTAGTGGTGTGCTCCTGATGAATCAGGTGATTCTTACTCCACCACCCCCCTTCAATGAGACTGGCAGGAACAATGCTTGTCTTAATGAATTGTGGCCATATTTCATGGTCGATTTTCCAAAGAATGTTTACTCTGAAACACCACGGCGTTTCAGAGTAATACATACCAAGCTGGAATCAGTGTCTGAGCCATGCTGCTTTTGGTTTGGGGAGGTCTCCTTTAAATATTCAGTTATATCTAATGTTCCATTGTTGTGATGATATACTGAGACTCCATTGTGATGGCACCAGCATTAAAGTGGCCATAGATGCTCACTGCAGCAGAGACTGCTTTTCTTCCAGTAGACAAGTGTTCTCAGATTTTAGTGTCCTTCTATATGAAACACCATTTTTTTTCACTTTAACATTGCTGCCAAAACTGAAGAAACAGCCATCTACTGTGATTGATGTATTTTGTTAATCTGATGACACGTGAAGCATATGGCAAATGATTCAATGAAGAGGCATTTCTCAGGGCATGCGTTTGCTATCAATAACCTGGACAGTGAACTAAATGCATTTTTTAAAACCTGCACAGTGGCAGCAGTGTAAGCAGCGCATCACATCGTGAAATCCTTCCACAATTAACCCCTTCCTCTGCACGGTAGGATCTCGTATGCCACATTACATGTCAAAGTTTAACTAAAAAAAAAAAATACTAAAATTTGAAAAGCCATGCAAATATAAAAGGAAAATACACTTGTAAAGTGAATGTTCTGCTTGTGATAATGCTCAGTGCAAGAATGAAAAGAGAAAAACATGGCCGTAAGTATGTGATTTGCATACTAGATTCTCATATGCTTTTGTCAAGGTTCTACTAAATATGAAATCGAGCCCTGCGAGAAGCATATGAGAATCTAGTCAGCACTAGGGATGAGCTTTCCGATATTGAAATATCGGCCAGATATTTGCGATTTTTTTTTTTTTTTTTTTTTTTTTTTCACACATCGGAAATCCCATAATCCTTCAGCCTCTGAGCGCTCTGTGGAGCCAATCAGGAGCTGAAGAATTGCTGACAACATTGTGTAACTCCCCTAAGCTTGGTAGGAGGCGTCAAAACATGCTAGCTAGGGGCTGCGCTGCGATTGGCTGGCTGGATGGTGTGATCAGGCAGTATAAAAGGCTGCACCTGCCATTTTAGCCTCACTCTACTGTGAAAGCAGATAGGGATAGGTTGCTGTTGGAGATAGGGAGAGATCTCAGATCTAATAGCGATAGAAATTGTTTTTCAGCGACTGTAGCATCCCCTATGTGTTACAGAAGCAGTCTTTTTCCACACTGACCAGGCTCAGTTTCATTTTTTGTGCTGTGCAGGCTCTCAGTGAGGTGCTTAGTGAGACAGTGCAGAGCACATTCACTGCAGCTGCTGCAGCTCCTCTTGCTGCAGCACTGTGTGGTGTGTGTCTCATTGCCTTTTCACAGCCTTTTCTTTTCATCCCTTAAATCCCCTTCCTCTATTTTTTCCTAAAAGTGTAGCTTCACCATCCAGTACATTTTGGTGATTTGGTGAACACTATATAGGGATTTTTCAGTGAGGGGTTCCCCCCCCCCGAATCTCCCCCCCAATCCCTTACCCCCATTTATCCCTCAATTTTCCTGGTGCTCGGGTGCGCTTTGCGCAGTTTAGTCACCTCCGCTGCGCAGACCACCTGTGTGCTTTTTTTTGGGGAGTGCAGCACCCACTAGGTCAGTGTTTGTAGTCACATCAGACTGCAGGCCCCCTAGTGCTGCCTGTTCTATCGCATTACTTTACCCCACACCATTTATTGAGGTTAAAGTTAAACACTATATAGGGATTGTGCTGTGAGGGACCCAAACCACCCCCCTGTTCCCTGGTGTGTTTTGCACAGATAGTAACCTCCGCTGTGTAAGCCACCTGTGCGCTATTTTTTGTGGAGTGCTGCACCCACTAGGTTAGTCTTTGTAGTCACATCAGACTGCAGGACCCCTAGTGCGGCCTGTTCTATCGCGCACCCCCAAATTTTTCACCAGTAAATTCACTATCAGTGCCCCTATAAGTGTTACTTTACCTCACAGCATCTATTGAGGTTAAAGTTAAACACTATATAGGGATTGTACTGTGAGGGCCCAAACAACCTCTGTGGCTGGTGCCACACAGCACCTGGCCCAGTCCCGAAGAATCCTTTTTTTTTTTTTTAGGTATCACAGCAGTGGCATTTACTGCGCTGTGACATCCGACCGTAACGTGTACACCAACACCACAAACAAACGTTACTCTTTGTGTAGGCCACACTAGATTCAAATAAAGTGTAGCAGACACACCATCATACAGTGCCATTAGTGTTTCTTATACCTGTTTGTAGTCCTACAGGAATAAGCACACTAATCCCTAATAATTACTTTCTTGCCGTTCTGAATCCAATCGATAGAGAAGAAGAAGGCAGGGAGTAAGGGATGTCCCCGCGGCAGAGGTGCATCAGCAGCTAGACATGGTGCACATCCAGAGCAAGCAGCAGGCCCAAGTCACTCAGCACCTACTTTCACCCGGCAGCAGTCATTTATGAGCAGCTTGGTAGGAGCGCAGGGCCATAGGCTGATGAGAGGATCAAGTAGAAACTTGTTGGTTGGATGGCAGCTGAGGCATCCACCTCAGTGAGTGCAGCATCCTCCCAGGACCTCTCCACCACATCAGATCAGGCCACTGAAGAGCAGCACCCATCTGCTTCTTCACCACCCACTTAATTGCCCACGACATTCAGAGGGCCAGGAGCCAACCTTAATCCTCTTCTCAGAATCTGTTGGCTTGGAATCTGTGTGCCAGCCAGACAGCATTCCGGCAGCTGAAGAAGAGGTAGTGTGCACAGATGCGCAACCACTGTGTGCATCTGAGGAAGAAGTGGAGGGTGAGCCAGTGCCCACAGTGACCAGACCCCAGTCAGCAGATGATGATGAAACTCAGCTGCCAGTTTCCGCTGATGAAAGTGTATTGGATGACGAGGTCCTTGACCCATCATGGCATGCTGAGGGGCAGCAAGCAAGTGGGGATAGCTCAGAGGAAGAGCTTGCAGGTGTGGCGCAGCGTGGCCGTCCACGTGGGAGAGGAAGAGGGAAAAATTGGTTGTCGGCTCCCTCAACTTCAGCACCCGTTAGGAACAGGGCTCTTTTAAAGAGCACAAGGGGTGCGCCCAAGAGTTGTGGTGCATGGGCCTTTTTTGACCAAGTTGCAGATGACGTTACAGTAGTCAGATGCAAGCTTTGTCGACAAACTGTGCAGAGAGGGAAGAACGTCAGCAACCTTAATACCACCAATATGTTGACGCATGTCAGGAAGAGGCACCCTGTGGAGTGGCAGCATCACACCCAAGGTGATTCACCACCTGCAGCTGGTCCCCCACCTTCCACCTCTTCAGCCACAGCGGCCACCTCTTCCTCCAGCTCGCAAACAACTGCTCCCGCTTCCTCGCCAGAATGCCAGGGTGCATCTGCAGGCAGTGTTGTACAGCGGCACACTGTCTGTACTTTGTCAGCATCAGCATCCCAATCGCTGGCATCCTCACCCTCCCAATCCAGTGTGCAGCCATCTGTCACACAGGTGTGGGAGAAAAGCACCCGTACTCGGCAAACCACCCACGAGCACAGGGCATGAATTCTCGCATTGCCAAACTGCTTGCAGTGGAAATGCTACCATTCGGGCTGGTGAGCAAGCCAGCCTTTATCGATATGTTGGGGTTTGCAATCCCACAATACAGCGTTCCCAGCCGCTTCTACTTCAGCAGGCAAGCCGTCCCCGTCCTGCAACAGCATGTGGAGCGTAAAATTAAGCATGTGCTACAAAATGCAGTTAGTAGTAAGGTCAACCTGACCACCGACGCGTGAACCAGTCAGCATGGCCAGGGACGCTACATTTCCATCACCGCCCATTGGGTAAATGTAGTTGAGCCTAGAACTGAAGTAGACAGTGCAAGTGCGTGGGTCCTGCCAACTCCACGGATTGCAGGCCTCTCCTCCGTACAAATTGACTCCTCCTCATGCACCTCGTCAGACTCGCCTGCACCCAGATGTACCACAACTGATTTCAGCACTGCATCGGTCAAACATCAACAGGCTGTGTTGAAATTGGTTTATCTGGGTGATGTTAGCCACACTGCAACCGAGCTGTGGAACACGCTCAAGGAGCAGAGCGACATGTGGCTTGTGCCGCTCAACCTCCAGTCAGGTATGGTGGTGTGTGACAATAGCGGAAACCTGGTCGCGGCTCTGGGCCTAGGAGGTCTGACTCACATTCCATGCCATGCTCATGTCCTAAACTTGATGGTGCAGAGTTTCCTTAGGAACTATCCTGACCTTGAGGATCTGCTGCACAAAGTCAGATATGAGTGCTCTCATTTGCGGCATTCAAGCATGGCTGCATCGCGCCTTTCAGCCATGCAGCGCAGATTGGGCCTGCTCGAGCACCGCATTATTGTTGACCTCCCCACCAGGTGGAATTCGACTTTGCATGTGCTGCGGAGGTTGTGTGAGCAGCAACCTGCAATTATGGAGTTGCAGCTGCATCAGGCACAAAGTAGGTGACACACATCTGAGCCCTCCCACTTTACAACCACAGAGTTGGCATCCATGAAGGACATATGCACCATTTTGAAGTGCTTCGAGGACTCCACTCTGATGGTGAGCGCGGATGCTGCCCTGACTATTCCCCATATATGCCTTATAGAATCATCACTTAAAAGGACTAAGGGTACCGTTACACCTAGCGATGCACCAGCGATCCCGACCAGCGATATGACGCGGTCAGGATCGCTGGTGCATCGCTATGTGGTCGCTAGTGAGCTGCCACACAGGCAGATCTCACCAGCGACATCGCTGGTGACGGGGATCGCTACTTACCTGTCAGACGCGGCGAACCTGCGTCCTCCCGCCCGGCTCCACGCGTCGCTCGTCGGCGCCACAGGAAGCGACCGACGAGGAATGGTCCAGGAGCTTCTCGCGCGATCAGCGATAACCAGCGGGGGAGCCGGTCGGAGGCAAGTATCACATGCAGCGCTATCGCTAGCAATATCGCTGCAACGTCACAAAATCGGTGACTTTACAGCGATATTGCTAGCGATATCGCAGTGTGTAACGGGAGGCTTAAGGGATGAGGTTTCTCAGAAGGATGAGGAGTATGATGAGATATTGCACCAACCAGGCAATCTTCATCGACCCGGTTGGTACAAAGCTCTGTGGATGCCTCACAAAGGTCCAGGCATGACACAGCAAGCGAGGAGGATGAGGAGGACTATGAGGATGAGCCAGAGGAGGAAAGTACACGGCGCTCTACTAGTAGTCACCAGATAGAGCGTGGATGGGGTGATGCAGAGCAGCCAGAGCACATTCCTCCAGCTGGTGACAGCGATGCATGGCCAGTTGGCAGCCTCCAGCACATGAATGACTTCATGCTGCAGTGCCTGAGATACAACCCACGCGTGGCTCGTATTCTCCACACAAATGACTACTGGGTGGCCACCCTCTTAGATCCACGTTACCGGGACAGCCTTCAAAGCCTAATTACACCGTTGATCCGGGCGCATAAAATGCAGGAGTACCAAGACGCACTGATTAATTCACTCATGTACTCTTTTCCACCGCATAGCAGTGATACGCGTGCACTAGCAGGCACCTCAGTGCGTCCTGGGCCCAGCGGAATCCGTTCAGAAGCCAGTAGCAGAAGCAGTACATCGGCTACTGACAGGTTCAGTATACCCAACCTGTTCCAACGGTTTCTGAACCCGCAAACAGTTCGAGCACCATCAGCACAGACAGTGCAGCGCACTAGGAGGCAACGTTACCGTGACATGGAGGCACAATACCTCTCCACCCCTGTCAGTGTGCTTCAGGATGGATCTGCCCCTTTCAAGTTTTGGGTCTCCAAGTTGGATACATGGCCCAAGCTTATGCCTTGGAGGTTCTGACTTGTCCTGGTGCCAGTGTGATTTCTGAATGCGTCTTTAGTGCAGCTGGCAATGTACTAACAGACCAACGTACCAGACTATCCTCTGCAAATGTGGACCGGCTTACATTCGCAAAAATGAACCAGGCCCGGATTTCTGGTGACTTTTGCTGCCCTGGGCCAGAGTAGACAGGTTACATGCATGGTTGGTAGCAGTATGCATGCTCTGTCATGTGCCTATGTTGCACACAGCGTCATCTGTTATGCCCGTGCTCTGGCCTCTACTACCAACATCAAGCACCTGGTTCTGTGACTGACTCTTTCACCTCATACTGCTTTCCATGGGCTCTAGTACCGCCAGCTAGTGCCCATTTCCGTGACTGCTGATTTCACAGCATGCCGTGTTTCTGGGCTCTAGTACCGCCAGCTAGTGCCCATTTCTGTGACTGCCACTTTCACAGCATGCCGTGTTTATGGGCTCTAGTACCGCCAGCTAGTGCCCATTTCTGTGACTGCCACTTTCACAGCATGCTGTGTTTCTGGGCTCTAGTACCGCCAGTAAGTGCCCATTTCCGTGACTGCTGATTTCACAGCATGCCGTGTTTCTGGGCTCTAGTACCGCCAGCTAGTGCCCATTTCCATGACTGCCACTTTCACAGCATGCCATATTTCTGGGCTCTGGTACTGCCAGCTAGTGCCCATTTCCGTGACTGCCACTTTCACAGTATGCTGTGTTTCTGGGCAACAGTACCACCAGCTGTACCTTGTTAGACCAAAGTGGAAAAAAAGGACGACAGATGCCAAACACCTATAGGCAGAAGCACAAGAGGCGGGATCCATCCACACCGGCTGTTTCCTGGCAGTGAAGTGCAGACACAGGTGCCTCCCCCGAGGGGTAAACCGAGTTCCAGCATCGCCAGCTGGTTCTTGGGAGCGCCCAAGGGCACGGGTACCTCCTGCTCCAAACCGTGTTTCGACAACGCTCGCCGTTACACGGTTGTGTCTGTCGCACTGTTCCACGCCCCCGCCGTACATCATTCCGGCTCAGTTTGCTGTTATCCGTGGTGTCGGCAGTGTAGGAGCCCCCTACGTGGACTCCGGGACCTGGCGCTCAAGGCTGGTCTCGACAGTGCCAGTAGGCCCTGCTCCTCCCCTGCTGCGACTGCGGAGTAAAGAAGACTGTGTCCGGGTTGCGGGGGGGGGGGGCAAATGTGGCTCTTGCACCTTCTGCCGAGAAGACATTACTCCAGTAGAAGACCCACGACAGGAAGACAGATGCAGAAGACCAAGACAGGAAGACAGATGCAGAAGACCCAAGACAAGAAGACAGATGCAGAAGACCCAAGACAAGAAGACAGATAGAGATGTCCCTGGACCCCTGTCTTTTTGCTCTTGAACTTGCTTCTTTGTGGGGGTTTTTTGGGCTTCTCGGCAGTGCTTTTGGCTTATGTCACTACTACATTGTGGTATCCGGGCTACAGTAATGTCAGCTGTTGCCCAGTACAGCCACTGGCACTTTTACCTTCTGCTGCTTATCTGGGTTCCAGTAACGTCAGCTGGTTCTCAGTAGAGTCAATGGCTTAGGTCCCTCCTTTTTGGTATCCGAGTTCCAGTAATGTCTGCTGGTCCTTAGTAGTGCATTCTGGCACAGGTACCTCCTGCTTAGTTAATGGGCTCCGGTAATGTCAGCTGGTGCACGTTAGTTCCATTGGCTCTTATGCTGATTTCTGCTGCCTATACGGGTTCCAGACTCACCAGCTGGTTCTCTCAAGTTCCTGTGCCTACTGTTACTTCTGCGTATTTCCTCTGGGTTTGGGACATTCTGCGACCAGCCAATGGCAGAATAACCATAGACGGAGGTTTAGGAAGCAGTAGGAGCAGATGTACATGAACCAAAAGCAGAATATCAATATGCAGAATTACTGAATAACAGTAATATAATCAGCAAAAGACTAAGCATGGTTTAAAGGGAGTGTATCCGTTCCTCCACGTGGTGCTCCTGGAAACTCCCTGCAAAGCAAGGTGAGCTGAACGCAGACACATGTCAGTCAAAGGGCATATTGACACCACCACCGGCAGTTTTAATTTAATAATGTAAAATCACTAACCCTAACTAACCCTAACCCTAACCCCTAACCCTACTAACAACCCCTATCCCTAACAACCCTAGCCCCAACCATACTAACCATAACCCTAACTAACCCTAACCCTTGCCCTAACCATAACCCTAACTAACCCTAACCCTACTAACCATAAACCCTAACCCTACCCCAACTAATCCTAACCCAAAGAAAAAACACCGCTGTTAAGAAGATGGCGACCAGTTTTCCTGCTACAGCTTTCGCTCTGTGCATTTTTTTAGTGATTTTTTTGCTCCTCTGCAAACCCCTTCCCCATTATCCTGAGGTGTTTCCCCTCCATTTTATAGCACTGTAGTGGTCCTTTTGTAATTCCGATTTTTTTCTCCCATTGACTTGCATTGATATCAGAAATTCCGATATTTTCCAATATCGGAAATCCGATATGATATTGGGCAATATTGCTCATCCCTAGTCAGCACGTGATCACATTTTTGTGGTCATGTGACAACCGCTCAAACACATAATATTGAGATCTGATAAGGCAAGCAGCTTGCTGGGAATTTCCTCAAGCCCTTTTATCTAAATATATTATTAATGCACTGTACTTTAGGCCCGAAAAGGTAATGTATATTGTATATATTGGAAATACCGTAATCATTGGGTATATCAAATTCTGGGATTGTTCACACAGAGATTTTGTCAAGATTTTAGGCATGGATTCTGCCCCTAAATCCATCTAACAAAAAACATTTAAAATATGCTTGCAACAAGCTTCCTATTGATTTGAATGAGAAAACACACCTTTAGGGCACAGGTGGCATTTTTTCCAAGTGATGGAACAAGCACCATGTTGATTCTTTAGGGCTTTTTCTGCACGTAAAATGTACCTATTGTACATTTCTTTCATGTCAGTTCTTTGCTGTGTTTTACCCACTTAGATTGTAGAACAATGAGCATTTTTTCATAAATTTTATTGTGGTTTTAGAGCAGTGTTTGCAGTGAAAATGTTCTCAAAAACAAGGTATTAAAGCACGTTCACACAAATTTTTTTCCATTGATGTTGAAGCAACTTCACATTAAAAATCAACTTGAAAATCCACTTCATATACTACTAGGATACTCTTTAGGCTTCATCTAGACGTCCATGAATCACATACTGTACGTATTATATCTCTGATTTTCACATGTACAGGTGCATCTAAAAAAAAATTAGAATATCATCAAAAAGGTAATTTATTTCAGTTCTTCAGTACAAAAAGTGAAACTCCTCTATTATATAAAGTCATTACAAACAGATTGATGTATTCCAAGTGTTTATTTCTGTTAATGTTGATGATTATGGCTTACAGCCAATGAAACCCAAAAGTCATTATCTCAGTAAATTAGAATACGGTACTTTATAATACCAGCTTGAAAAATTATTTTAAAATTTGAAATGATGGCCTACTGAAATGTATGTTCAGTAAATGCACTCAATACTTGCTCGGGGCTCCTTTTGCATCAATTACTGCATCAATGCGGTGTGGCATGCAGGCATGCTGAGGAGTTCTGGAAGCCCAGGTTGCTTTCATAGCAGCTTTCAGCTTGTCTGCATTGTTGAGGCTGGTGTTTCTCCTCTTCCTCTTGATAATACCCCATAGATTCTCTATGGGGTTAAGGTCAGGAGAGTTTGCTGGCCAATCAAGCACAGTGATACTGTTGTTAAACCAGGTATTGGTACTTTTGGCAGTGTGAACAGGTGCCAAGTCCTGGAGAATGAAATTTCCATCTCCGATAAGCTTGTCGGCAGAGGGAAGCATGAAGTGCTCTAAAATTTCCTGTTACATGGCTGTGCTGACTTTGGTCTTAATAAAACACAGTGGACCTACACCAGCAGATGACATAGCTCTCCAAATTATCACTGATTGTGGAAACTTCACACTAGATCTTGGAAATGAAGGTCCCAGAATCTGGAGGAAGAATGGAGAGACAGACAATCCAAGCTGCTTGAGGACTAGGTGAAGTTTCCAGTGATATACTTGTACATTATACGCCTACTTTTGCACTCTGTTGTGTTTAGATTTTTTAAAGTAGTCCAATAAAAATTAGTTTTTAGTTTCCAATTTGCTTTGACCAATTCACTGTCCCCTCCTTCAAACATAACTAAAAATCTGGAGAAAGTGAGACCTTTGGCTGTCCTCTATTCCTCCGGATGTCTGATTTCTCCAAAAGGAGGGGAGAGTAAAGTGTTTGCTGATTGGCCTCAGCGATTGCGTTACATAAAGTTACGCGAGCCCTGGGGGAGCCAGTACTGACACCACTGGAATGGAGCCGACACCAGAGGTGATTGAGAAGGGGTTGTCCAACACATAGACATTGTCTTCAACCTAAATATAGTTGACATGGTAAAGGAATGATTGTATAAATGTATAATATCTTTGTAACATAAGTGTCTCAATGGGTTTGTCTATCTGCAAACATCAGAAGGAAGCTGAAGCATTGTAGATATTGCTATATGGTGAATAGTACAATAAAACCTTTTACAAATAAAATCTAACAAATTATAACATTCATATTAAGAAGACTGGTGACACTGTCTAAATACTACTCAGCATTTTATACCTGCAGGCACATTCATGCAATTTTGAGTCAAAGTCACATTTTTTATTAAAAAAAATGCATGAAAATTGATATTGGTGGGCTAGAAATGTGACTCAAACATAAATCAAATGCACTACATCTCCTTAAAATAAGAGTTGAACAAATGTGGTCTGAGGAAAAATATTGCTGCATGCATGATTTGCCTGGGATCGGATGGCACTAGCACATTCATGTCTATGGGTCCGTGGAAAATATGGGACTGCACTCAGATGACATCACCGTGTGGTCCATTTTATACAGACAGACTGAAGGGAGAAGATGGAGAAAATTTTCTCCAAATTGGAGAAAAACAGATCCCCCTCTGATCAGAGTGTGATTAGCACAATCAGTGTCATGATCCCAGTGCAGGTTTTGGAGCTGCACACCGGGGGTTAATGTCTGGAGCTCTGTGCAGGTTTTGACCTGCACACTTGGGGTTAACGATTGTGGCCTCTTTCTGGTTCTGGGAGAGCTTCATAAACCCCTGGGTAGCTTCAATCCCTGCCAGTTATACTTTTGCCTTTGGCCGAGTGTACTGACCCCCGTGTGCCTGTTTGTTGCTATAGCTTGTTTATATGGTTCTGACCCGATTCTGTTTCCCGTTGTGAGTTTGCCTGTTGATTTTGTACTGCGTTATTATCTGTGTATGACTCATTGCCTGTGACTTGACTACTCTCTGCTCGCCCCTCTTGTACCTTGCAACTATCTGTGTATGACTCATTGCCTGTGACCTGACTACTCTCTGCTCACCCCTCTGGTACCTTGCAGCTATCTGTGTGTGACTCATTGGCTACGTCCTGACTATTCTCACTGTCTATGCCCCTTGGTAACTGTCTCGCAGTTACTCTGCTAGGAATTGTCTTGCAGCTCCTAGCTCTGTGGAGTTTAGGCCACGCCTCTAGCAGTCACGTGCTTCAGGTCCTGCGGCTCTGAAGTACACATCTACTCGGTTGCTGCCCGCTCCACAGGTAGCTTTGAGCACTGTTCGCTTTACTCAGGACATGCGCACTGGCTCAGTGAGCAAGTTCAGTGTGGTGTCTTTGACAATCAGACCTTTTTTCATGGATGGAGAACATACAGTCATCTGTACCTGCCCTTAAAGTGAGAGTGGCGAGTGTGAGCTGCTGTCTACCTGAAGCTCGCATCCTGATATCTTGGGATGGGTTGAAGTTAGAGCAGCACTTCTGGTCTCATGGTAATCCTGAGCTTTGAATCATGTCTATAGCCAGGCTGAGTTATGACCATTAGTAGCCAGGGTGTGTGAGATACATCTTTGGCATCAAAAGATCTTAGAAGTGGAGTTAAAATGGTGTGATTGGGGAAAATGTGAAATAAAAATATAGGACAGGTCTAAATGGCAGGAAATTAAAGAGAGAATATACTGTCACATCGCATGCAGGTGAGGCAGCAAGACTAAAAGCAGAGGGGAGAAGATGGAGACGTAACTATCCTGAAAGAGGGAAATCGTGATTTCTATAGGAAAACGCATGACAACAAGAACAGGAGGAAGTATAAGTATAACATGAATAACTAATATAATCTGCTCAGAGGTCTGCCAATACATGAGCTTGTAACTGAAATAACTTGAAAAATGCAAAATATGGGAAAGAATGACGCGAACCACACAAGCCATACATGGTACTAGTGACGCCATACATGTGATGCTTTCTGCAGTGAAAATGAGGTCTACAGGAAGAGTTTATGAGCATCTTACATACAAAATCGCACTAAAAATTGGTATTATTGATAAAAATGACTCAAGTGGGAGCAGTTTCTCATAGGAATACAAACACCATGTATACAAGTGCGGGATCTTTGATTCTGCACAGTGACAAGTGTTTTGACATTAACTAGACGTCAGGACACCAGTCTCAACCATCTGTTTGCAGAAAAAATCATATTTACACTTATTACACTTCTTACTTAATACAGTAGATATCTAAGCAACTCTATATTAAGGTAGTGAGTCATAATGTTCCTTTGACCATACATCTTTTCAAATGCTTGTTGTCAAGGTACTGACATACCACTTCACTTTAATCAGATTCTCAGCCTTGGAGAATAAGTATAAACTGTACAACACATTACCTTCCACTCACCATCAGATCTTTTCATTTCTTTGACTCCTGCAAACCTTGTTAGCACTGTAGTTTAGAATAAAGACACTTAAAATACTGTACAGAGCTGTCTGAATAGGCTCCCAGCATGTGACCATATAAAAGAAGCATTCCCCAAAAGTGGTGCAGTTAGGCGTATGACCATAGATTGCACAAACTGTGTCCAAATCTGAAAGGAATACTTCCATACGTCTTCATATATAAATGGAAGCATAACGATGTGTAATAATGATGGACTGCTGTGCTGCATTCCTACCCATGAAAACAACAATCACACTATGTGTACAGTGTTATGTGGTTTCCCCATGTAATGTGAATAGTTATGTGTCTTCTATATTGTGTGACGGTAATATATACAGCTCTGGCAAAAATTAAGAGACCACCACACCATAACCCTGTCATGGGCAGCCCATTCTCCAGACCTGAACCCCATTGAAACCTCTGAAATGTAATCAAGAGGATGATGGATAGTCACAAGCCATCAAACAAAGAAGAACTGCTTCAATTTTTGCGCCAGAAGCAGTGTGATAGACTGGTGGCAAGCATGCCAAGACGCATGAAAGCTGTGATTAAAAGTCATGGTTATTCCACAAAATATTGATTTCAGAACTCTTCCTGAGTTAAAACATTAGTATTGTTGTTTCTAAATGATGAACTTGTTTTATTTGCATTATTTGAGGTCTGAAAGCAATGTGTGTTTTTTTAATTTTGACCATTTTTCTTAGTCAGAAAAAAAATAACAAAATTTATTGCTTGGAAATTCGGAGATACAGTCATATGTTAAAGTTTGGGCACCCCTATTAATGTTAACCTTTTTTCTTTATAACAATTTTGGTTTTTGCAACAGCTATTTCAGTTTCATATATCTAATAACTGATGGACTCAGTTATATTTCTGGATTCAAATGAGGTTTATTGTACTAACAGAAAATGTGCAATCTGCATTTAAATAAAATTTGACCGGTCAAAAGTATGGGCACCCTTATCATTTTCTTTATGCATCCATTAGCCCTCTGTGTCTGTACTGTTACACACTTAACATTATGGCTGGTCCATACAATCAGAGCAACTGTTACCACCCACCTTTCGTGTCTCCCTCTTTCCTCATAGACTGTAAGCTTGCGAGCAGGGCCCTCACTCCTCTTGGTATTTGTTATAATTTACTGTATGTGATTATTGTTATGCTGTAATGTCTATTGTCTGTACAAATCCCCTCTGAAATGTAAAGTGCTGCGGAATATGTCGGCGCTATAAAAATAAAATTTATTATAACTTATTATTATTTTCTTGATTTGAACACTCATAACTACTTTTTACTGACTTCCTGAAGCACTAAATTGGTTTTGTAACCTCATTGAGCTTTGAACTTCATAGCCAGGTGTATCAAATCATGAGAAAAGGTATTTAAGGTGGCCACTTGCAAGTAGTTCTCCTATTTGATTCTCCTATGAAGAGTGGCATCATGGGCTCCTCAAAACAACTCTCAAATGATCTGAAAACAAAGATTATTCAACATAGCTTTTCAGGGGAAGGATACAAAAAGTTGTCTCAGAGATTTTACCTGTCAGTTTCCACTGTGAGGAACATAGTAAGGAAATGGAAGAACACAGGTACAGTTCTTGTTAAGCCCAGAAGTGGCAGGCCAAGAAAAATATCAGAAAGGCAGAGAAGAAGAATGGTGAGAACAGTCAAGGACAATCCACAGACCACCTCCAAAGACCTGCAGCATCATCTTGCTGCAGATGGTGTCACTGTGCATCGGTCAACAATACAGCGCACTTTGCACAAGGAGAAGCTGTATGGGAGAGTGATGCGAAAGAAGCCGTTTCTGCAAGCACGCCACAAACAGAGTCGCCTGAGGTATGCAAAAGCACATTTGGACAAGAAAGTTACATTTTGGAAGAAGATCCTGTGGACTGATGAAACAAAGATTGAGTTGTTTGGTCATACAAAAAGGCGTTATGCATGGAGGCTAAAAAACACAGCATTCCAAGAAAAACACTTGCTACCCACAGTAAAATTTGGTGGAGGTTCCATCATGCTTTGGGGCTGTGTGGCTAATGCCGGCACCGGGAATCTTGTTAAAGTTGAGGGTCGCATGGATTCAACTCAGTATCAGCAGATTCTTGACAATAATGTGCAAGAATCAGTGATGAAGTTGAAGTTACGCAGGGGATGGATATTTCAGCAACACAATGATCCAAAACACCGCTCCAAAACAACTCAGGCATTCATGCAGAGGAACAATTATAATGTTCTGGAATGGCCATCCCAGTCCCCAGACCTGAATATCATTGAACATCTGTGGGATGATTTGAAGCGGGCTGTCCATGCTAGGCGACCATCAAACTTAACTGAACTGGAATTGTTTTGTAAACAGGAATGGTCACAAATACCTTCATCCAGGATCTCATTAAAAGCTACAGGAAGCGACTAGAGGCTGTTATTTTTGTTTAAATGCAGATTGCTCATTTTCTGTTAGTACAATAAACCTCATTTGAATCCAGAAATATAACTGAGTCCATCAGTTATTAGATTTATGAAACTGAAATAGCTGTTGCAAAAACCAAAATTGTTATAAAGAAAAAAGGTTAACATTAATAGGGGTGCCCAAACTTTAACATATGACTGTATGCTGTCAGAAGTTTATAGACTAAAAGAACAATTTACATGTTACTCAGACAAACTGAACATTTGAAAGTGGTCTCTTAAT